>NW_026623213.1:2400000-3000000 GCF_028827695.1 Penicillium maclennaniae
TGGTCAAAAGGGATTGAACTACAATAGCGTTCTTGGCCTTTCCCCAGGGGGCGGACAGATGCTGCATGTTGTCGACAGCTCTAATAACATTGTCGCCTCGGCCACTGGGACGAAGAATGTCTTGACTGAAAGCACTAACGTGACTTGCAACTGGAATTACGAGGTTGTTGGGCTGACCTGAGCTAAATTTTTTTGACCTGGTGGATTGAGCATGACGGCATTTGCGCAAAGAAGCTATCAGGTTAAATTGAAAATATTGAGCATTAGAGTCAATGATATTCACTCAACCCCAATTGTTATGCTTTCATTGCTGAGCAAATTTCAGCCGGTTGACCGCTAGTGAACCAAAATACATAAAACAGCCGCTTCTATTGATACTCAGCTTCGCCGCTTGGCTTTTTACCATTCCCAGCATCAATTTGCTACAATTGCTTCACTGTAATTTAGTATTTCTGTACTGAGGTCAAAAATTCGCTGTTAATCTACTCCGGCCGAAACAACACACACTTAAAGATGTAATTTCACGGTTGTTTTACATGCCTCTCGGGGCAATGCGTCTACTCACTAGTATTTAAAGTCCATCAACTCAACCTTTTTAAACGTCGCCGTCAGTGACTGGCTTGGACCTAAGGTTTCAGGGAAGGCTCATTGGAGATTGCCGACTCTATCCCAACTTTCCACAGGCTCTGTAGGTACATGAAGGGCAAACTATGGTATCTCCTCACATGTTCAACTCCAAATGAAGAGACCTCGAGAATTTTGTTCAGAAACGAAAAGCTGATTGGCGGCTTCACTTTCCACAATCGAATGTGGTATTTGGTTCGAGTCATGGCCCATCCGGCTGCTAATGGGATCTGGGAAGGGTCGGCAAATGGGGTCGGCAAACTGGGAAACATCAATGTTGCGGGCTACGAGAATGAAGATTCTGTACTTCATTCTGGCTATGATGCTAGTCACGGGCCCGAAGAGGGAAGTGGTGGTAGTCCACAAGATTTTTGTGGTGGCGGCTACGGATGGGGTTCAGGGAATCCTCCCAGTGGCAGCGGTTATCTGCCGACCGTCACTGTCAATGACTGGTAATTCAAAGATACCTAGAATTTTGTATTCTATGCTTGTACTGGTACAGCACGACCAGTGCGCCTACCACCACCGTGACCGTCACTATTGACGCTAGCGGCATGGGCTCTGCGACTGTCACGGATTCCCAGACAGCATGCATTGCGACCGTTACCGAAGAGGGCAATGACTGTTTTGAAACGGATACTATCACCAACACTATCACCAATACCGTGACAGAAAACATTGCCATCACTAGCACCGACTGCGTCGTCACTGAACTCACCACGATCACCAAACTATCACCACTGCCGGCCCCACCGCGACTTCCACCGTGACCCCAGGCGTGTCCACTGTGACAGCAGCCGGCTCTACTGCAACCGACACCGTAAGAGACAGTCAGTCAAACGTCCACTCGATCACCCATAACGAGATCATCACCTAGACTCAGACCACCACCGAAACCATCACTGAGCCAATGACCACAACCGGCATTGGAGACAACTGCACTCCCACCGCCATAACCAGGCTGACTTCCCATTCGGATCATCGCCGACCATTGATACGCCAGATGCCTTGATTTGCAACCGCTTGAGAAGTCCATGTGATGCGCCCCAGGCAACCCTTGACCGATGTGCGGAGGCGATGGATGCTGTTGCGAACCTGACTGGACAGGAAGCCGCGGATGTGTGGAACTCTATGATGACTTGATTTACTTCATTATTTTCCCCCAAAAAAACTTGTTAGAGCTAGACTTCGATGATTAATAATTAATATGCTTAGGAGTCTCGGATCATGTTAGCCATAAATATAGCACCCTTGAGATCTATTCGTTTTTGCCTTTTTTGCAGTCTCTAGGCTACGAGATAACTGTTAGTCTTAGTCTCCTCATATTGTTTGTTTACCGCAAAAAATACCTCGATGGTCCGCTAACGCTGATGTAATCAATCAATCGCCATCGGTTGCAGTAGTCACGTTGCAGGATTTGAGTAATTGGATGCACCCTCCTCATGTAGTCAATTGTTGGAAGATCCAGCATTCTGGGTTTCAATCTCACGATGATGCTTTTTACGGACAAAAGAAAAACCCTCCTGATTCCCCATGGCTATTTATGATCGATTGTTTTGACGTCTTCGCGCGGAGTTGGGTGGCGCACGGGTGAGAAATGATGGAGTCAGCCTAGCGTTGTGCGAACGGGGGCCTACTGGACCGCTGGCAGGGACATGACGCATGGGTAAACGGAATGCGAAAGGGGCCACTGGACCCTGGTGTTTCAGAGCAATTACGGGCGGTGCATAAACTTGGAATCAAGCTCAGTGACGGACCTCTGCGAACCCACTTGTGCCGGGTGACGTCGTGGCTGATTCCATGTTTAACCCGTGCCCTGACTTGCCCGGGGCTATAATATTCACGATCGCTCGATTGTAGATGACCGGACTTTCTCTTTCTAGCTGTCGTGTCAATCGCTGCCTTACCACTATCGGACATTCTCTAGTTGATTTGGTACTGGAGCCGCGCGATCTTGTTTATTTGACAGGTGGATTCATCCCAGGACCCTAGCTTGTACCCCCGTCCACTTGGCGTAATGAAGACGACTTCACTTGCACATCAGCTTCTCGTGGAGGCATGCCTTCTTTCAATTGCCTTGGCCTCCCCCGCTCCCACTGCCTTCGTCAATGACAATGTCGCACCGCCCAATCCTGCCATTACACCTTCCCCCGTCGAGCGCAATCCTTCTCCCGTCGTCGGCCGGGATATTTTGAGCGACATTGATTCTGATGTCGGAACCATCCTTTCGGGCCTTGGGTCCAACCTACCCTTGTGGGTCGCATCCGGTGTTCCCAACTTCTTCCAGGGATTCCCGACCGGAGATGCTGTTGTGAGCTCCCTAGGCATACAAAGCTCGGACTTGGCAGCACTGCCAACCAACGTGCTGAATATCGACCCATATGCCAACTGGACCAGCTCCGGTTGGAACGTGCGCTTCCATGGCAACGTTTATAAGCAACCTAATACCTCGGTCAAAGACTTGAACAAGCTTGCCAATGTCTTCCTCGGCAATACGAGCATCTCGGATCTTCCTGAATCCCAACAGGTTCAGGCTCGTAACCTGACTGCGGAGATCTTTGTAGTCCAGCAGGCGGAAGTTGCTGTGAACACGATCCATCTCGAGCCGGCGCCTAGTCAAGGAGCCAGCGGCCAGCCCGGCGGCGGCGGATCATCAAACACCACGGGGGGCACGCAAGACCTGACCCTGCCTTACAACACCACAGTCGAGGGCGATTTCGACACCTTTGTGCCTATCAAGAGCAACGGCCTTACTCCGGGAAATGAAACCATGGCAGTCCAGAGACTCAACACTTATGTTGAGGGGGCAACTATCGGAAATAGTACCGCCTATCTTGTGCCTCCGACCGGCCTGACCATCATCTCTGACATTGACGATATTCTACGCGTCACCAAGATCTACGAGCCGGAGCAAGGTCTGCTCAATTCTTTCGCTCGCCCGTTCCGGGCTTGGGAGAATATGCCAGACATCTACCGTAACTGGTCTACCAGCCTTCCTAACATGCATTTCCACTACCTGGTGAGTTGCCATATCCCTGGACTTCCTATTTCATCTTCGGAATCTAACTTCCATGTCAGACAACTACCCCAGAGCAAGTCACCCGAAACTACATGCAGTTCATCTATACCAACTACCCTGGTGGTTCCTTCGACACCCGTCCCCTGAACTTTAGCGACGTATCAGCCACCTTGTCCATCCGCAAATTCTTGTTGCAGAAGATCTTCGAAACCTTCCCCCAGCGCAAGTTCATCTTGATCGCCGACACCAGCAATAGCGATGTCATGCGCGACTACCCGGAAATGGCAACCGAATTCCCCGGTCAGGTCCAGTGTATTTTCCTTCGCAATACCTCCGCCACCGACCCAGGCGACAAGTTCCCGTACGACACTTCTGGGTTCAAGAACCTGAACCAGACGCAATACATGTTCTTCCTGAACCCGGATGACCTCACCAACTTGGATATTGCCAATGGACATTGCTACAATCAGTCCATTGCCCAGAACTTGACATTTGGATACCAGGGGCTGCCTGGTAAACTTGGATCCACATCAGCATTCAACGGGTCGGCAAACCACACTGCCAAAGGAGCTGCAAGTGGGCTGATGACGAAGGAGTCCTCTGGCGCACAAAGCCTTTTGGCTCTGGTCGCAGCATTGACTACAGCCACTTTCATGTTCCTGTAAAAAGCATATATGCAGATATGAGTAATGTTATTAACGCACATGCAGTATAGTCAACTGACTGCTGTCAATATCAATACTAGTTCAATTTTTGATCATCCGTCTTTTGAAGAGTGATCTCCGTCATCATTCTTCTTTGTTATACTCTATAAAGCACTGGAGTGAAATCCCCTTGGACGTAGCCCGACTCGTGGATCTCGCACAATCCCTGGACAATCTGTTTCGCCCATACCTCTGGTCTTTCGAAGGATATTTCCCCACGCTGCTCGTACAAGATTTTCCTCTCGGCATGATTCTGGAGCTGAAAGATGGTCCCCGCGCACTCATTTCTATGCCTAAAGTCCATAAAGGCCTCGTGATTACCAGAGATCCGCTGCTCACACCGTCGTCTTTGAAGGAACTCATAACTAGTGTCCGAGTTCATTTAACAACACTCAAAGGGTTTTAGCTGAGCGAGAATGGAGGCTGCTCCATCGCCCAAGGGAGATAAGGAAATAAGCATCCAACTCATTCGTTTGGGGGACCATTTCAAAGGCAGCTCTTTTCTAAAGTTCAGAAATGCCCTGGACTAGAAGCGCCTGCCATCATCATTGGCCATCAGCAAGCTAGGAACGAATAATCCTAGCTAGGATGAGGCCCTTGCTAAGTTAGGCGCAGCATGCCAAACACTAGGCCGGAATGGACGCTTTTCTAGCTGTCCCTCTCTGTACATTCAAAACGAAAATTTGATCGAAACAACTTATTAATGAGAATCATATGAGCATCTTCCTATCTCTAATTTGCCAAGAGGACATGCTTGTACTATTGTTGGTCATCATAACAGAAATATTAATCAACGCTGGCCTGATCATGTATTATCAATCCCTTTCAATCAAAGACTTCACTTTCCACCCGACAACAAGCTCTTGGCACCGCCCAGACCTTCGGCGACATAGCTCTGAGCAGACTCAGCGCCTTGAGCCAAACCTGATCCCACATTGCTGACACTCTTCTTGCCAGTATCGAGGTAACTCTCTGCAGGTCCCGTATGAGATCCGTTCTCATCTTTTCCGTTTCTCTCGGCTCTGTTGATTCCCTCCTTTGAGGCAAACTGCCCGACTGGCGCGAACAATCCCTTGTCGCCGACCTGGTTTCCGACGGTGTTGGACACATCGTCTTGAATTTGATCGACTTGATCTATTCCAGTGACTTTCGTTTTGTTAAGGGTATCTATGTACCCAATGTCAGCTTGGAACGAGAGATTCTCAAGGCGCCTACGACCACTCACCTTTCGTCGCGTAGGAAGCTTTGTTATCGCCTTTCCCGAACCATCGGAGATATTGATCCTCAATCCATGGCATCCACTTCTCATATTGATCATTGTAGGTTTCTTTCGTCCACTCTGAGTAGGTCTGCTTCTTTTGGGCGTCTTTGCCCGTAAGCTTATCAGGGTTGGTTGAATTGTTCATTGCGCGAATGTTGGTGATTCTCAATGGTAGTGCCGGATAAAGGCTTTGTATAGCTAGTGCTTGATTCTCGACTCTGGAAAGCCTTGTAGTCTTGGTTGATGTCAAGGACTCTTTATGGGATCCATCTAGTCCGATGACGTCAACGGCTGTATCTCGGTCATATTCCAATCTATTTTGAACCAACATTGGAGTGTCAGGACATCACTGGTCGAACCTCTTCGATTGAAGGCACAATATCACAGGCACAATGACGTGGTCTCTGGGTAGTCAAGCCACGAGAGAGACTTATATTAATTTTTGTCCATGGGTGGCCACATGGTCCCACTTAACCACCCAGACAAGATCCGTGCCCGGCTATCGTGCAGTGACCAAATCGGGCAGAGCTTCGATCTAACCTCACCCAATTTTTTTTCGACAGCTAAGACACCGGTGTTGAATGTCAAGATTAGCTTGCATGACTCGCTATGTCACTGCTAGGTGTGCAGTCTCAGTTTTTAGAACGAAGAGGAATCTGTTTCTTACTTTCAAGTCGAAGAACATACAAGATGTGGTCGGTGAAATTACGTCGAAGATCTTGTGTCATCAGCCACAGATTGTGGAGTTCATCTGGGTTGTCATCCATGTCTAAACCTCGAGCATGATTGAAGACCTGGAAGGACTTCGTCAGCCGAGGTGGGGCGTACCAGGGGTGAGTAGCGTCGGTTGGACGAACGAAATCCACCGTGCAGGGGGTCTGACACCTGCACAATTCTCCCGCCATAAACGGTTTTCAAAGGGACATGGATATTTGAGAGACAATGGGTCTCCACAATCTGGGCACAAACATCAAGTCACTTACAGCTTTACGGGCTACTGGGGCAGTTTCTAGGATATTTAGACGACCTTTGCGGGCACGGTGAGGATGAGGAATTCACATGGGGGCTGGCGCCTAGCAGAGACCGGGGGCGACTTGGCAAAAGAAAAACCACGGATGAGCTTGAGACCTCAAGAAGCAAAACTTATACAAGGGGATGAACCTCGAAAATTCTTTTTTCTGTCTGCTTGCCCCTTTCTAGGTCAATAGCTCCTCCGTAGACGTAATGGAATACCTCGTCGATCTAGTAACGTGCCGTCAATTGACTAAATCTGGTTTCACAGCTTTAGTATACAGACACATCTAGTCGGTGCTGGCTAAAGACGGGCTTTCTCGGGATATACTACCCCACAAAGGTCGAACTCAGCCTTACACTTCTTATCCAGCCATGCTTGGTACCTCATTATGGTGACAGGCCGCTATGATCCATCTTTGAACCATGGCTGGGACGTTATGTGGTTTCTCTTGGACTTTGGAATGATTGGATTTTTCACTGTTACTTTCCTTTGTTTCAAGACCAAGTGTGTATGGCCGGGCCGTTCAAATTTGAACCTTGGGGGATTGAAGGCAGAAATGTATACCTGTGAAGCTCTTCGTCTGCCTCGCCAGGAAGAGAAAGTGGGCATGTTTTTGAATACGTTATTTCCCTCGGCTGAAAGTTTTCAACGCTTTTGCCCAACCAACTAAAGCGCAAAATGTATCTTTCATTGATGTGTACCTTCTTGGTTCCTCTTCCAGCCAGCCCTTGTGGTCAAATTGCATGAACATCTCAATGGAAGTCAGTCCACCAAGGAGCATTGATCCGACCAGGCCTGCTTTTGGAGTTACTCGCGTTCACAAAACGATCACAACAAAGGGGCAGAGAAAAGGACTTATATTGTAGACTCATGATTTGTGAAGGTAGAATTGGAGCTGCTAGGCTTAATTCAGACGCCTCCACCGATTGCCCTGTTCCCATAGAATAAAGTTTCCCTCGCTTGTGAGGACATTCCAGCGGGTAAAATGGCAGTCAAGATTGGCTTGACCACAGTGATAAACGTGTGGAAGACAAAAAACATACAACAGCAGGGATTCGCTGGTGGTCACCCACCCAACTACTAACCTGCCGGCGTGTGGCTTAAGTACGGCTGAGCGGACGGGAAGCCCTGTTCTCCACACCCTATGGTCGTATGTGCTGGGAGAGACCCAAAGATGTGTTATATCATAACACTCGCATAGATAGTGCCCGCCGCCTGGGTGTTGACTGGGGTGAGCGCCATTTTGACAGTCCAATTAAAGAGGCTGTTTCTCCCAAAAAAAAAAGCACGACGACATTACGATCACAGAATCAAATTTTATGACAGCAGCGTAGAGTGAGGGAGGCGTTCAGTCGTTGACTCTTCTTCTAGGGATAATGTCGAGATCTCAGAATATATTAGCTGGATACGATAACTGGGGAAGATAGGATAAAGCATTTAAGAGATTCTTAACTTTTTTCTAGGAGACAGAAATAACCCTCTTTAGCTTAACTTCGACTTAACCAATTTCCCTTTCTCTGATATTTACCCTAATCGATACACTACGCGATATTGCTACGGTGTGTCGCCTAGCGAAGTAAGGCCTAGGTATATTCTCGATCCCTATTTAGAAAGCGATTAGAGGTCTTTATGATTAAGAAATTGCTATCTAGATATAAGAGCTTTATAGTTTAGCTATAATTAAGCCTGATGTACGAAAATCCTTAACTAGGTTACATATATTAAGTTTAATAAGAGTAATCGAGTACTTTTAGTATTATATAAGCTACCTACTAATAGAAGTAATATGCTAGATATCTAGAGAATCTAGTATTATATCTCTTAAGCTCTGTAAGGAGTTAACTACGCTGTCTCTTTGATATAGGCAAATAAATTTTACTATAATTCGTTTATATTTATTAGATTAGAGTCCGATAGCTTAGAAGTATTGTCCTAACCGCTCATAGAACTAAACCTTATTTCTTTTTAGCTAATTCTTAAACCTATTAAAGAGCTAAAAAAGGTAATAAACCTGGCTTCTGAATTCTCCGATTCTAAAAAGCTTTTATCTGTATCCACAAAAGTCCTAGGTCTTATCTAGTCGAAAGTTCCTGATATCTCCGTTATTTAGTGGTACCTCTCCCACTATGCGCTAATAGCTTAATTTCCCTGCCTTAGCCTTCTTTTATACTGCTTAGTGTATATCGGACCTCTTCAATTTTTTTTTCTTTGAATTTTTCCGCACGGTAAAAATAAGGTTAATGGGTCTTCAAATGCAGAATATCTATCGCTTGTTGGTAGCAGAACTTGCCAATCTCACTTGTCTGGATAACATGACCCGAAATGCTTCTCTTGTCATCATGTCCCGTGAAAGCTCGACGATCAATCCAAAATCTGGATTTTGCCTCCCCCTTGTACTAGGTCTTTCAGTTCCTTGTAGTTTACCTGCCGGCTTGAGGCCCATTCATGAAGAGGCTCCCATTTCCGGCATGTATACGTAGTCTCCATGTCCAAGAAAAGCGCTGATGTTGCCTGATCTTGGATGGTACCCATCTGGGTGTGGGATGAATTGTTCAGCCTCTTCTCGTGCCAAAGCATCGGAGTTAGATCGGCTTGGCATTGGATGCTATGCCTCAAATAGTTTATGCAATGCCCTGTGTGCGCCATTGTGTAAGACTCTCCGTGCTCTTTTGCGAAATTGGTCTGGTTATATTAAGACAGGTACAGAAACTGTCTCAACCGGTTCTGTGCCATTAGAGGTTAGGTCATGCTCTGAATAGCTCCAATAAAAACGAAAAACCCACAAGGCAATGAAGCTGATGATTGAATTGCACACTTTCTCCCAGATAAATAGTCAGTGAATTGAACACGATTGACTTGGCCAAAGTCAGGAGGATGAGGGCCGAGCGACTTACCCAGTAAAGAACTTGCCGTCTTGTGGCCATGAAAACGTATCTTCTGCAAACTTGCCGATTTCAGTTGTGTCTAGATTGACATTCAACCCTGTAGTGTTTTATCAGCAGCGGTACATCATTCAAAAGGACACTCTGTGCCTAAATGTAAGTTACCGTAAATAAGGCGTATCCATGCATCGTCCACCTCTTGACTTGGCGTCCCGACATAAAGATGATCATCACTGCCTTTCATCTGTCGCTTTTCGAATTCAATGAGTTTTCGGGCCACGACTATCTTACGGAGCTTGTTAACAACCTTTCTCAGATGACATACGGAAAAAGGTTACCGACGTAATTCAGTGTCGAAACCAGGCAAGCGATCCCTACTATATTCACGTATAAGTAGAACTCCTGATAGAAGACCGAAAACGCCCGCCAGAATCCATGGAGCAGCTTGCTTCCAACGTGATGAAGGCTTCTGCGAATTCGCCGGCAAGTCGTCGGCCTTTTAGTATTGACCAAGCAAGTGTTCCGCGTCGCCGTCGGGGGTGCTCGTCATCTTTGAATGTTCTAGGAGACCAGGTAAGAGGCTATTCTGTGCCGACAGAAAGTCCAAACTTGAACGATCTCGAGATGTATGGGGGCGGAAGGTTCGCTTAAAGACTAACTAACATCCATTTTTTACGTACTCCCATCCCACTAAACGAATCATAGCAATCAATATTTGTCTCCACCCGTTAGCACAATCATCCATTTGAGAGATCTACGCACTTGGATGTAACTCAGTTCTCGCCCCCATCTTTTTATTAACCCTTCTGACATCATCGATACTTTTTTCAGAGATATTTTTGGCAGCCCTCAACTCATAATAGTCAAGTATACCGAGGCTAGATCTTCGACCACGGAGGCTAAAACTTTCAGAAAATCGCAAGTATTACTCTGCGGCCTAGAGGTGAAACTACGCTTCTGCAAAACACCCAGAATTTTATTCTAGAATTCTCGCGATGTCGCTCTTGTTCATACATACATTTCTACCCAGATTAGTCTAATGACTCTTGATAATTCATAAATCTTCATCCGATATCAAAGTCCGTATTTCGAGAATCAGATGGGAAATTATACGAATATAGAGACCATGGACGCCTGAAAATATTGAAAAGAAAACAGGATCCTAGGTGGAATTCCTGGGTTCCCGTTAACAGGCTTTGGAGACTATGGCCGCCTGAAAATGTTGAAAAAAAGTGGATCTTAGTTGGAAAACCTGGGCGCCAACTACAGGCTCTGCCTTATGCCCCGGTGGACTCTGGGTTTGGCCCCCAACTGGGGGCCACGACAGCCGTCCACATAAAGCCATACATTTATACAGTCTGCTGGTGATCAACATCTGTATAGTGGACATAATACCATTATTATCTACGGAAACATCGGATGTAACTTCTCGATGTGACTTCTCGCACTGAGTTCTCTTGAAGGATTCCCAGGCCTCGGTCGTTCACCTAATCCTTGACTAGGTAAGCCGCCTAATACTGGTCCTTTCTGAGATTGTCTCCCTTTGGGGCTGCTAACCAACAAAGACAGTGTCTCAATTGCCCCTCTGTTGTTATGAGAGGAATTCAACAGATGCCTCTGGGTTGAGAAATCACCTCCCTCCGGATAAGATATAAATACTATTGCTCCTTCCCCCGACCTTGACCTTGACAGAACTTTCGATCACATCGTACACATTCCAAATCCAACATCTTCGAGTTGTCGACACTGACTTGTTTTTATCCGGGATTGCAAACCTTTGCGACAAGATGAAGATCGTTACTAGTTTCTTGCTTCTCACAACTGCCGGTGTTCTGAATGCTCAGGTGGTGTCACCTCCTGGCCCAACAGACACTATTTGTACCTCCCAAATCACCGATCCATGTGGTGGGGATGGACAGCCAGCATGCTGTTACACTAAGTATTCCAAGAACGGCCTAAGCTGTTTGAATGGGAACCTTGTAATCAACATGCAGCTTCCTGACCCGCAAAATGACTGCGGAGAATGGGAAGGTTATCAGAGGGACGAAAGCTGTTCATGCCCAGCAGATTGCACCACAGGTGATATTGATGGGAGAGGACAGTGTGTCTAAGGATAAAGCTGAATTGAAAGGTATCGTATTAGATGTTCTCTAGATACTCATTTTGCTGATGTGCTAATCTTTTCTTGGGAGTTATTAGAGAACCTCTGCGCGACGCCATCATGAAACTGCTCAGCAGAGGGTCAAGGCACACCGTCAACTGTCGAGTCCTTAGGGAAGATTAGGAGACCGTCGACAGCTGCAATCAGATTTGTCTAATTTCAGTTCTATTATGTGGGGTGTTCTGAGAAGGAATTGAGATTACTATTAACGGTCACCAAGGCCTGCTAGTAGAAGTGGAGAATCGAGTCTATAGATAGAGGTCAACAATGATCAAAGTGATGCTATTGACGAAACGCGACGTTTCGATGCTGATACGATACACGATGCGACGGAGACAATGGACAGTGAAAACGAGATAGAATGCCTGCCCATGTTTATCCATATCCACTGCCGATTCTGAGTGCTCTATTGATCTGTAGTATGCTATGGTGACGATACGACGCATCGTTTGCCTACATAACGAGGGGATTCGAGCCCATCTTGTTACACAGCGGCAATATTATCAACTTGTCTGGCTAGAAGTAAACACCGTTTCAACCCTTGCCGCGATTGCCATTGTAGGCTGAGCAATGTTAGATAGTTCAGTTGCCAGTGGTTCAAGTGTGTTGTGACATAGAGCGAATGGGACCGTAGACAATTAAAGAGATTAAACATCTTTGCCATTGAAGCGACAAGCTCTTAGGGCCCGGGAACTACGTTCGAGAATTTTTGGCATGCTTCGTAAGCTTTTCATGAACATTTCTTCCCCTCTTTATTTGGGAAATCTGTCTAGCGAATTAAACAGAATTGATTTCATTCATACTTGATCTAATGTTTTCCTCATTCGAGATGAACCAAGCCGGCCATACAAAACCCAACATGGAACAAAAGTGTAGGTAGCCAAAAAATACCGGATCTTCGTACTTCTCATTGTTTTGTTGCTCCTGTTGTAAGACGGCCGACTTTACATTCCATTTGGAGAGCACCTGGGATGTGATATTCAGAATTGTGTAAAGACCCACATCAAAGGGGGCTTGTGGTTTAGTGGTATAATACTCCCTTAGCATGGGAGTGGTCCGGGGTTCGATTCCCCGCGAGTCCATTTTTTGCCTCTCGCTTTCTGTAGTTCCCTTGAGAATGAAGTATGTGTATCAAAAATGATCGGCCGTAGAGATGCATCCCAGGTGGGTCTTTCCAGAAAAGCTTTGGCAAATTTTTTTGAATGCCGCGAAAAAGCCAACACTGCCTTCAACTAGGGAAGAAGATTTTCCAGATATAGACCAAAGGTACCTTATTTAACATTGATTCCTAGCTCACATTAAAATATTGTCACGGCAATGTTCCTTCGATTCCTTCGCCTCATAGACACCGATCACGAAAACCTCGATCACCGCCTTCAAGCATTGCGCATTGATTATTGTCCCCTGAAATTGAAATCCCTTTTGGAGTCTCTTCAGACGTTTTCGAAGGGACTAAGGAAGGGTTCGTGGCTCAGAAATTTTGAGTCAACGATAACTTTTCCGAGGGTGCTAAGAGACAAAGGTTAGAATACACTTATACATCCAGTCCAGTACATACGACCATAGGGTGTGGAGAACAGGGCTTCCCGTCCGCTCAGCCGTACTTAAGCCACACGCCGGCAGGTTAGTAGTTGGGTGGGTGACCACCAGCGAATCCCTGCTGTTGTATGTTTTTGTCTTTTTATTTTGTTTTTAATCCCCTAGTCATAGAGGTTAGCAAAATGCCAGCCAACTTTCTCTCCCACCATAACCCTGACGGTCCTACTCGCATGCTTAAACGATCGAGCTCTCAGCTTCGATGGGTTATCGTCAGCCGGAACCTACAAGCCTCAATGTGGCCCCAATACTAATAAGCCAACTCAAGATTCTTCGCAGTATTGTAGGCGTTGATTGGCCAAAGAAGGGAGCAAGCAAACAAACGGGTGCTCCTCAGGCCAAGATTCGAGCTCAGAATAACGAAGAGGCAGCTGCCAGTCTATATGGGTGAAGCCGAAGCGTTCAAAAGGAAGATATGACCATGAACAAGAAAGTACGGTCCTATGGCCTGGGATCATTTTTCACTACGATGGAGGTGCTAATATGATCCGATAGGAGGTATTTGGCCTCTAACTTTCAATTGGCATGTCGTTGATACGGTAGCTTTGATAACGACCGCATTTGAGATTGGTTCGTAATAAGCAAAGGGGAAAGTATTAGAAACGATCCCAACGTGAGTAAAAGATAAGATCCAACGTTTGTCGGTCTATCTCCGGTCATTCAACGGCTCCCTAGCTACGTTGAACGTTCTGTGCGTTGATGAAAGCGTGCCGTACATAGATTGAGAATCAAATCAGCGGGGTGAAGACAGTCACATGTTGCTAAATCACAGGAGAAGCTGACAAGAAATCAGTATTAAAATCAGAGTGCATATATTGCGGTGAACGGTCTTGTGCCCCCGTCATCCAGGCATACGGTATATGTAATGTTTTTTAACAAACATAGATTGTCTCGGTCCCTGCATTAATGCAATCTACCACCAGGGGGTGAAACGGCTGTGATGCTAAGAGCATGCAAGGGTGTCAGCCCTTTCTCCAAGATTAGCCCATACGGGACGTGCCGACACGAATCGATCTTTCCTTGCGTGGATGCATGTGCGGGACCGGGCCCACCTTTGTTGCTCAAGATTTTCCTTCAACCGGGAGAACAAGATGTTCCCAGACTTAACGAACGCCTGAGCACCCGATATTCCTGGTCATCTCAAAGTTAATGGTCATGTTTGCTGTTTAAGTTGATCATCCATTCGTGTTTCTTGTTGGTGCAGCTCTGTTGGTGTTATGTATCCATCGATGGATTCAATACTACCAGTCATGGGTGTGTATCAAGTCTTCAACACCTCTCATTTAATTTCTTGTCAAGTGTGTCTGTCAGCATTAGGAAATAGCTGACACATATTTACCGTACTAGGTCAAAGTTCCCGTCGTTGAAGGAATCTTGGAATCTTGGAGGGCCGCCCGTCGTTGCAATAGCTGTGCCTCCCGGTTGCTTCAAGAAGGATATGAGCTGGTAATTCTTTCTCTTGAAAAAGGCATTTTCCTTTGCCAGTTTTGCGGAAATAGCCTTAATTGTATTTGGATGGACAGTTGTGGTGTCCACGACAATCTTGTCAGTCAAGACGCCGGCCGAGATAATATCTGTGACGATGGTCTGTAGCGCGTCATCGTTACTGACCTAATTTTTTTGTTCTGATCAGAAGCCTGGAACATGGAACAAGTGGCGGTGCGCTCCTACCGAGATGAAGATAATCGTGCTATCCCTGACCACGGCGGCGATGGAGTCACATTGTATCCCACCAAGACTAGTCAATGCATCGCCTTTGCAGGTTGTGCGATTCCAGAACCGCAAGGGTGCTAGGCTCTGAGCGCGTAGATAGGTTTGGAGATTCGTAGACATGGCAATAACCATGTTCCCGAGTCCTGCAGGAAACCTGGAGTGTTAGAGAAGAGGCACAAAACGCTTTCTGTATTGGCGGGACTTGCCAATTCATCCCAATTGGGGAGTTGCTGGGATAGTCATTAGGCTCCGTGGTTTTGAGATCTTTTTCAATGTAAAGCTGAGAATTTCGCCATATTTATAGCGCTATGGAATTTCGAGAGATCTAGCCCTCTTGGTATGGTTGCTTCAACTCCTCCTCCACGTCATACAGAACATCCCCATTCAAAACTCCAGACATAGACATGCCCCAGAAACAATTTACATGAAGCATAATCCACATGTACCACTCCTTGCACCACACAGTCCCTGGTGATTGATTACGACGCATCCTGCCATTGCGCAATGCAACCTCATCAATGCGCTGGATGAGCGGGCGACGGAGCCGATCGAAGCGGGTAAAAACCTCCTCGAGGTTTGTATAGTCACCGCCTTGATACTGGGCCAGCAATCCCGACAGCAACAATACATTCTCCAACGCTAAAGCGACGCTCTGTCCGGCGTGAGGTTGAATGGCATGCGCTGCGTTCCCGACCAGCAGCACCCGGGGCGATCCCTGTGGAGTACCCGATGGCAAAACCACCGACCCCCTCAGGGTAGGCGATAATGCGGGTAGAAATGCACATCCCGGCTGGCGTCCACGAGCTGCCGCAGATAGTCACCCACTGGCGATGCACACAGTCCAGCACGTTTGACAGCGAACTACGACAGTGTGCCAATTCTTTCTGGCGGTGAAGCAACCAGCCATCACGGACGTCGGCCGAGGAGGTCCCTTTCGGCAGAGGTACCTCTTTGCTGAAGAACCAGAAGATTTGCTTGGCGGCGCAAGGCGCGGTGGCCAGCATTCCATGCGGGGTGATTGTGGAATGGAGGCAGTCTGTTTCCATGGGATCTTGATCTATCACATCGTCCACAATCGACGATATTGCCGAGATTCCCGAACACACGGGGGTAACCCCTGGATCGACGTGCATCTTGCGTACTGCAGAATGGATCCCATCGCAGCCTAGTAGAAGGGACGCCGTGTCACTGGTGCCGTCGGAAAATTGCACTGTAACGGAGTCCCCGCGATGGTCGATAGAAGTGATCTTTTTGTCGTAGTGGATCGGGATCTGGTATTTTTGAGTGCCGGCCCGCAGGCACTCGACTGAGATCTACTCGGTTGATCCGAAAATATCCGAAACCGGTCTTTTTCTTGGCTTCTGAGGCTATATCAACTTCGCTCAAAACACTGCCAGATGTGGAGTGCAGGACGGTTTTTACATCAGTTAAAGATAAGTGTTGAAAACATCTAAACGCGAAGCAAACTTTATTATACTTTTAAACGTAAGAATTTTCGAATTTAGCTTTATTTATATAAAGTATTTGTTTATAAAGCATGTGATGTCGACGCTGCGCGGGAGGATCATGTCCCAGAGGTCAAGTCGGTGTAGGACACGCACGCCATCCGCAGGAATGCCCAGAGAGCCGCCGATACCTGCTGTTTCTGGGTTTCGCAGCTCGTAGATGACTGGACTCAGCTTATTATGTCGAGCTGGGCGGATGGCAGCTGCGAGGCCGGTAGGTCCTCCACCCATAATGATGACCTGTGCCAATTAGTGTGACCATCATGAAGGGACAAGGGAAAGAGACAAAGACCTTTTGAAAATCGTACATGGTGACTCTGATGTGAGGAAGCAAAACCGAGAGGAAAAATGAAATTATATATCAGTGGGCCCCTCCCAAAATGGCCTCCCGAGCTGTAGAGGTAGTCCCAGATGTATCTGAGCAACAAGGCTGCTACATTCTGCGGCTCCTTGCAGCCTCCGACATATCATGACAGATCGAGTTGCGGTCAAAAAGACGTTGAAACAAGCAAGGTTCATGCGGGTAGTAGATGGCCGTTGTAGTTTTGATCAATCTTGTTTGCAACATCTCTATATCGTATAGGCATTTAATCTACCACTGCTCGACGCTACACTGAGCGAAACATTCTAGTTCCGCAGCTTTCCCTATTTCCTTAGCAAGGAATGACTTTTACCAACCTTACGCTCCTACTGGAGGCCGTCGCTCAAGAGGGCAGCGGGCATGTCATCTGCTATCCGCCTCAAAGCACCACCGAGCCTAAATCGTACTCCTATCGCCAGTTGCTTGAGGATGCTCAGAGAGCTTCAAGGGCATTGCGCTACCAACCAGAAGATTTTCGTCGAGGCCGAGTGGTTCTTATCCATGTAGACCCTCACTGGGAAAACATTGTCTGGTTCTGGGCTGTCACGCTGGCTGGCTGTATCCCGGCCATGTCCACGTCGCTATCCAACAACTCGGCGGCACGTATATGGCATCTGGAAAATCTGGCTACTACGTTCAAAAATCCTTCTTGCCTAACCACAGCGGCTAAGCTGTCCGAATTCGGAGGACAAGACGCTAAGACTCCCATTGCTCTCGAGTCTCTGAACATGAACCGCGCCCCAAATGCAGAGCTCGACAACGTCTATCGCGGCGCCATGCCAGGAGATATCGCCGTCCTGATGTTGACATCTGGTAGCACCAGTCATGCTAAAGCCGTAATCCTCACTCATCAGCAGATTTTCATGGCGCTGCAGCAAGTATAAGGTGGTGCCATTGCCTGATAAGACTTCATTCTCAAACTGGATCCGCTGCGACCACGTTGCAGCCATTGTAGAAATCCACCTGCAGGCCGTCCTTGCGGATCAAGACCAGGTCATGTACAGGCTTCAGATGTCTTGTCGAATCCCCTTGCATTCTTAGATATCATCAATCGCCATCGCGTCTTGTTTCTTGTTTTATACTCTCGGTAAATGGCCCACTATGATTTGACACTGTGTCTGACATCCCGACAGACTTCTGGGGTGATCTGGACTTCTGGGGTGATCTGGACTTCTGGGGTGATCTCGTGGGAGGGTAAAGAAGCTGGAGGTTTGGCTCAGCAGGTATGAAAGATCGAGCTGGAGAGTGGCGGCGCGGTAAAGCTGGGGTAAACGGCGCTCGGAGAGGGGAGGATGGTGGAGGCATGCGAATATCATCTGTCATTCGGTCAGAATCGGTCATGTTGGTGGCAGGGGTGTGATTGTGTTTCAGTGATGCGATATTGGTGAGAAACTTACAGTAGTTCAAGGAAACTGGGCAATAACCTGTGGATTAGTTATTGATGAGGAAGGAGTGCTTAATGAGGAAGGAATGGTTAGGGAGAGAGATGATCAGGCTACGGCGGTCGAAGTCATGGGTCCCGCCGACAAATTCAGCAACATAATCAGTATCGTCAATATATGTGGATTTAACCCTGGTCCAAGTTTGGTCCAGCTTGTCCCTGGCATGACCCTGGCATGACCCAGGCATGACTCTTCTAATTTGTCTATTATTAGTTATATTTTTCATGATATGCTACTAATAATTGCAGTTACGTTATAAGACCTTTATAAAAGAGTGCTTTTCTCTATGCTTAGGCGCTCAACTTAAAATGGTGCGGCTATAGGGCTGCGCATGTACCCCACTATCCCAAATAGGTTTAGTCATATAATTGTACTTTCTAGTCCTAAGTGAATAAATCTTCTCACGCTCTATTTTATTCCCCCATCATCATCTTCTCTTTCTTTCTCGAACCAACTCTGTGTCTCAACCTCCTCTGTTTACCTTCTTCTTTCTCGAACCAACTCTGTGTGGTCAATATCTCCACCCCCTCCGTCTACCCCGGTGAAACCTCCAAGATGACGAAGAACAAGAACCAGAAGAAGAAAAATATTGAAACCCAGGTTTACCTCATCTGGAGGGAGTTTGGGTCATTTACGCGACGCTTGGATGTGGATCCTTCAAAGGCAGACCTCCTAGTCCCAAACCTTCAAGTCGCACTACAGCGGCAGCAGGAAATCCTCAAGCCTGCTCCCGTTGAGGAAGTGACGTGGAAGGCCATTGGAGATCTCACTCGTGACGAAATTCATGAGGGATTCGGCATTGCGAAGGAGTTACCTGTGTCCGACGGCCGACAGCCCTGGCCGCCTCGCAATATGATCCCAAGGGATATATCAGCCGGCTGCTGTAAGTCTTTCTCTTCATTACAACCGTATTGTGTGCCTTGATAGTGTTGTGGACTGCAAAACTAATATTGAAAAGTAACCTCAATCCAAAGCGTCCAGAAATACATGGCACGCTCATCACGGAATGAGGCTGCTGCAAGGGTTGTAATTGACCTTATTCTCTTTGACATTCTCGGCCAGATCATGGATGGCCACTGCGAAATTTCGGCACCTGGCCCCTCCACATCATTTCAGATGGAGACTAGCCTAGAGTCCAATATGGTTACAGTGAAGGGAAAGGACCAACGGTTCCGCGGGACGAGCGACTACACTCTCTGGTACGGCAATGGTGATGGGCCTGAAAAGGCAATCAACCTTATTATTCTGGAGGCAAAGGCTCAGATACCTGCGGCCAGTGATGGGCAAGCCCTGGGCTACATGGGTAAGTGTCTTCGAAATCGCATTTTCTCTTATGCAACTTCTAATCTATATATTGGCTCTAGGCTGCGTCCACCAAGAGAGACGGCTTAAGCCCGGCCGAAGCGCCATAGTGTATGGTGTCGTTACAGACGGCGAGGAATGGCGTTTTTGCCGGATTAACGACGAAGGAAGATATTCCTGGGATGTGGAGATTTCTGGGAAGCTGTCGGGTGATGTGAAGGGTAAGGAGACCGGTTATGCAAAAATTGCGACGCTCTTAGGCTTTATTATGGGGCAGGCCATGATTCTATCGCCGTACACGACGAGGATGCACTCTAAAGAGACATCCAGAGAAGACGACGAGCTAATGACCGGTTAGGATTTACTCTTTTTCTTATTAGTCCAGGTTACATGTTCACTCTGATTCAGATTTATTCAGTATCTTTTAGGTTTGTGGAATGACATGGAATAAGAAAGGCAGTTGCTTGAATCTTCTTTGTTCTTAAAGTAGTTCTGACTCATTTTTGGCTTTAATGAAATCCTCTAAGCGCTGTATCTCGGCAACTTTCTCTTGAAGAAGCCCCTCGAGTTTCCTTTTCTCGTGTGTGGCTTGGTCAAGGAGCTGGGTAAGCTCTTCCAGGGTTAAGGATGATGGCTTTTCTTTACCTGCCTATGCAATGACCATATAAGAGCTGGCAGGGGCAAGATTTGTGTCACTTTGAAAGCTGTAGCGTTTTTTCGCACTGCAAAGATGACAGTTGGCACAAAACTTTTCATTAGGAACACGGACACAACCGTCAAGAATCCCTTTGCCTTCCTGGCAGTGACGGCATGCTTGGTCTCCCTGTTGTAGTTCCCCGGTTGATTGGGCCAAGAGAGCCTCAGCATTGCACTTCTTCTGGGCCATCAAATGATTAAAAGAGATTCCCGTCCATGGTTCCTTCCCTTTACCAGTTCTTCCAGGTGGTCTGATCGTCGGTTCGCGGATCAGCGGCAAGAGACTCATCGAGTTCAGCAGCGTGCCCTTCCTTTGTATATGCCTTTGACTCCGTACCCAGGGCGATTCTTTGGCAAGGTTTGCCCATTTACCGGGGGGAACACTAGTGCCCCCAATTGTTGGGGAGGATGGTAGACTAGTGGATGACATCCCTGTATATATGTTAGTATAATCATATTTGCCACTTATAAAATGCAAATGGACCCCTGACATACTGAGAGGTTAGAGGTTAGAGGGGTGACGGTTGACGAAATGAGTGGGACGATTTAATGGTCTTCAATAAGGGACACCAAGATCTGCAAGGTAGAGAGATTTCGTCAATAGCTGGAACGGGCTTCGAGGAGGGGAAAGCAGACAGACTTCTAGAAATGAGAGCGGAGTTTTTAGGGGAAGAGGAAAAAAGTGTGAAGAAGAAATAAGGAAGTGGGTGACAGACAATATCCATTCGAGACTTCACAAAAGAAGACTGTTTCAAGGACCGCCCGTATGTTCGAGAATAGCCGTATATGCGATTTTACGCCGAAGTCCCTTTGTTCAGTCCCTTAGGACATGTGCTTGTGTTACCGGGTCAGGTGACCACTCCCGCTACTTTATGTCATCTCTACGGAGACTAGTTAGAAGAATCAACTATCTCAGACTGACGCACGCTCGTTCCTCTTCCTTCGTAGTATCTGGTAGTATGTCCCGCTACGGCCAGTGAGATCTCTTAGTTTTCTTTTGCTATTGCTTTTGCTTTTCGGTTAATTATCTTTCCTCCTATCTCTGTTAAGTACTTAACGCGAGGTGACCTAGCGTTACTGCGCCTTCTCCGCCTAATTAACGGAGTAGGCTAACCAGATTATTTTAAGAAGCCACTAGTATCTTACCCTCCTTCTCTTCCTTATTTCCCTAGCTTCTTTTTTTCTCTCCGTCGATTAATTGACCTCTTCTTCTAAGTCCTAATAGCGACTATATAGGCTTACCGCTATCCGGATTCAGAAGCTATAATAATAGAAGGCGCTTAGCGATATCCTAGACCGCTTACGTAATTAAGGTTAATACTATTAAGGAGAGTAATTAATTTAGCTATCCTCTAAGCGTATTAATTATATCTCTATAGATCAGAAGAAATAAACCTATAGCGTTAGGAAGAATTCGCTACGGAGATATATTAGCGAATTTAATACGTCCTCGCGAACTTCGATTAACTTACCCTTCCCTCCTAGTTTCTATATCCTCCGGATTAGTCCCTTTAGGAGCGTAATCTACGATTAGCTATCCGTGACTTTAATTTTACTTTTCGCAGAGCCTTTCTAGGCGTTATTTTAGGTAGCTAAGAGATATAAGCTTCTCTCTAAATTTAGCCTACTTTAGAAGTTCTAGAAGAGCCTCCCTAAGTTTAACTTCTCTAGAAGTTCCCTAGCTTTAACTTACTCCGGAAGTTCTAAGCTAGGCTCGTTAGCACTAGCTATATATATTAACTTCGGACCCCCTAAATCCCTTTAATCTAAGACCTTTCACTAACGCTAATTCTGTCTGAGGCTTATATCCGGATATAGACCTATCGCTAACTTTTCGGGAATACAGAGATATTTCCCTATTATCTTTATTATCTCCGGAGCCCGAGTTCCCACGATCGCTTAAGGATAACTATTGGAATATAGACCAATGCTACATAGAAAGATCTATCCTTATATTCAACATATAAGACCAGATTGTATTGATCACGTGACCAGATTTTTCTTCTATCAAAATGATGTGTTGACCACTTCTGATTCTGGTCCGCGGCCCTCCCCCGAACGATAGGCGGGACCATTTTCTTTAGGGGTAAATGGTCCGCCTTCAAGCATGAATAGTCCGTTCCTTCGGGGGTGCTTTCGGGCATGCCTTGCCCGCGGACTTCGACCATGGTCTTCGGACCCCGGTGAACAGACTTCGACCCTCGGTCCCCTTAAGGATAGGCGGACCACTTTCCCTTAGGGGTAAAATAGTCCACCTTTAGGCATGCATAGCCTGATCCTGCGGGGGTGCTTTCGGGGTGGCTTAGACCGTCGATCCTTAACATCATTCTTTTCGCTTCTCTTCGGTTCCCTTCTTTGCCACCTTCATTATGTTGCTGCCTAGTGTTTGTACGTTATTTATATATTATTCTAAACGTTATTTCTAGGCTATCCTAGCCTATAAATACGTCCTTCTTTTCTAGCAGAGAGAATCAAGTCAGTTCTACTTTCCTGAAGTCAGTTCTACTTTCCTGAAGTCAGTTCTACTTTCCTGAAGTCAGTTCTACTTTCCTCAAGTCATTATCCACTTTCCAAAGTCATCTCTACCTTCTTCCTTTGATCCTCAGGACTGTGGTTCTGCCTTCGTTTAGGCTATATCTGCTTATAGTCTATCCTACGACCTTTGACCTTCCACCTTTGTCTGGCACTGACAGACCCAGCCGGACTAAGGTTGATCCCACGGACTTAAGGGGCCACGATCTGCTTCGTGGTAGCTTCCCCTTATATCCCAACAGTTATGAGCCCGGATCTCGCTTCCTTTTGATATCTATTGCGGTCTTCTATTGAAGACTAGTCCTTCTGCTGCGGTCTTATACCCGATAGTTATAAGACTTGTGATCCAAAGCTATCGACGCCTTCTTGACTTGCGGTCTTATACCCGATAGTTATAAGACTTGTGATCCAAAGCTATCGACGACTTCTTGACTTGCGGTCTTATACCCGATAGTTATAAGACTTGTGATCCAAAGCTATCGACGACTTCTTGACTTGCGGTCTTATACCCGATAGTTATAAGACTTGTGATCTAAAGCTATCGACGACGTTCCTCCTCTTTTAGGCCTAGTCTGTGGCCTATAGACGACCTTCTTCCTCTCTCACTTTTCTCTCACTTTGCCTTTACCTTCTTGCCTATAATGTCTGATATAAGCAAGATAGGTATTACCTTGTCTGAGTCATCAGACTGGTATCTCTGGATTGGTCAAATTAAGTCTTATGCTATTGCAAAAGGCGTATGGGACTATATTGACCCCGATAATCCAATAAAGAGGGATATTCCTTCTTATCCTATTCGTCCTAGGGTTACTGATATTAACCCTAAAGCCCTTACCGATGAAGACCTAACTACCTCTGAGCGAGAAAGGTGGAGAGACAGACGAAGAGACTATGAGCTTGACCTTCGCGAATATGACCGTATTTCGGGTGCTATCTCTCAGATCTACCTTATCGTCCAATCATCGATCTCCTATTCAAGCAAGCTTATCATTCAGCACCTACCGACGGTCTATGAAGCCTTACAAACCCTTCAAAAGCGCTATACACCAACCACTGAAGCCCGAAAGCGGTCGGTCATCAAGAAATACCACCAAATGCGCCGAATCCCGCATTCTTTGACCATAGATGCATGGATTTCGCAATGCGAAAACACCTACGTAGAGGCTGTCCAATTAGGCATTGGTGAAGTCCAATCAAAGACTAGACCACTTTTGGACTTCCTAGATGGCCTAGCCTCTATGTCTCCCTCCTTCGCCGAATACTGGCATAATGAGATCAACCGGCTTGAATCTATAGGCCAGATAGACTCTATAGACTTCTTTACCTTGACAAAGAGGTATAGGGATTCTATTAGGCTTATACCGCCCAAACGAGCCTCTAATGTCCATGCGACTTTTCGAGAACATTCAGATAAGGACCAAGGCAAGAAGACCACCAAACTCTGCCTATGTAAAGGGGGTGTTAATGAGGGATATCATATATTCGATGATTGCCCTTATATAAACCCCTCTCTCCAACCCGAGGACTGGGAACCAGACTAATCTGTCCTAGACCGCTTTGAAGAGGCTTGCACCCATTCAGGCTTTAAATATGCATATAATAAGGCTATCCAGAAGCATCAGCATCAGCAGGATCAGTCCGACACCCACGTGGGTATGGTGACCTGCCTAGCTTCTAGGCATACACGGCCTAATGTGTGGGCATATGACTCGGCCGCAGACACCCACGTTTGCAATGATCGCTCCCAATTCGTGACTTTTTCGCCCTTTAAAGGCAGCCTCTTCGTCGGTGATACTAAGACCTCAATCCAAGGTAGAGGTCTAGTCTATCTATCCTTTGGTAACACCACTTTTGACCTCCATGAAACCCTTTATGTTCCAGGTTTCCATATGAACATTCTCTCTGCGCAGAGGGCGAAGAAAGGGGGTGTTTACCATAATCAGAGGCTCAATAGGCTTGAAAAAGAAGACGGGACCCCTATTTGCAAGACTTCGGATGATACAGGCATTACCCTCATTTTAGGGTATCAGGACAAGCCTATGCATAAGGAACAGATCTCCCTTGCAACCCTTTCACTTTCCCCTCAAGATAATGTCTTAGAGCCTATAGACAAGCATATGGACGAGCCTAGGAAAGACAATCCTATAGCTCTAGCATCAATCCATAACCCAATGGCTTTGCGACCTCTATCGGATAAGACAGACCAATCATCCGATAATGACACTAACAAGTGTGAAAACGAGGATAAAGACCATAAATACGATATCCTCGGCGACCTACCGCCTTCCCCAGACGAGTCAGAAGAAGAAGAAGAAGAAGAAGAAGAAGCGAGGCAAAACCAATGCGGAAGTGAGGATAACCTTACTCTAAACGGGACCGAAAACGCACCTTATTCGGGTGATTTTAGAGTAAATGACCCTTCACTTTATCCTTACCCAGAAGTCGAAAACGCCTCACTTCCTTCCGAACCTTCTTTACCGACCCGAATCACTCTTCCTTCCGATAACCTCGTCCACGACTCTATTCATTCTGATGACCTCCCTATAAGGCCTAGATTTATGCAATCCGTAGGCCTATGGTGGAAACGCTTTCCCATGACCAGACCAAGCCTTTTGCCTTATCAGAAGCACCAGCGGTTTATCGATCATCATCTAAATATGACCGATATCCAAGACACAATTGTCGAAATCTAGATCTATGAGACTATGTACGCATAGGCCTAATTCTATGCCTTATTCAGCTTATAAGTTCTGATAAGCTGAAGGGGGTGTATTGGAATATAGACCAATGCTACATAGAAAGATCTATCCTTATATTCAATATATAAGACCAGATTGTATTGATCACGTGACCAGATTTTTCTTCTATCAAAATGATGTGTTGACCACTTCTGATTCTGGTCCGCGGCCCTCCCCCGAACGATAGGCGGGACCATTTTTCTTTAGGGGTAAATGGTCCGCCTTCAAGCATGAATAGTCCGTTCCTTCGGGGGTGCTTTCGGGCATGCCTTGCCCGCGGACTTCGACCATGGTCTTCGGACCCCGGTGAACAGACTTCGACCCTCGGTCCCCTTAAGGATAGGCGGACCACTTTCCCTTAGGGGTAAAATAGTCCACCTTTAGGCATGCATAGCCTGATCCTGCGGGGGTGCTTTCGGGGTGGCTTAGACCGTCGATCCTTAACATCATTCTTTTCGCTTCTCTTCGGTTCCCTTCTTTGCCACCTTCATTATGTTGCTGCCTAGTGTTTGTACGTTATTTATATATTATTCTAAACGTTATTTCTAGGCTATCCTAGCCTATAAATACGTCCTTCTTTTCTAGCAGAGAGAATCAAGTCAGTTCTACTTTCCTGAAGTCAGTTCTACTTTCCTGAAGTCAGTTCTACTTTCCTGAAGTCAGTTCTACTTTCCTCAAGTCATTATCCACTTTCCAAAGTTATCTCTACCTTCTTCCTTTGATCCTCAGGACTGTGGTTCTGCCTTCGTTTAGGCTATATCTGCTTATAGTCTATCCTACGACCTTTGACCTTCCACCTTTGTCTGGCACTGACAGACCCAGCCGGACTAAGGTTGATCCCACGGACTTAAGGGGCCACGATCTGCTTCGTGGTAGCTTTCCCCTTATATCCCAACAATAACTTAGTTATAGCTTCCTCTAATATTAACGGTCTTTCGCAGAGTCGCGGAGAATTCGCGCAGATAATCGCCCTAGCTATAGCTAACGCTATTCGAGACCTCTATATTACCCTAGGACCTTTAGGCCTACTAGGCCCCCCTAAGACTCCCTAATATCCTAGGAGTCCCTAGTGCGGACGGAGCCGTATCTGCCTCCTATAATATCTATTAGAAGATTAAGGAAGTAGGCTACTTCTCGCTAGATCCTAATTTAGATAATGTAGTGGGAGAATTGGTGACATAATGAGCCTATGTGTGGCCTCAGGCATGATTTAATGTCTGCAGTGCATAGTACATCTCCAGACACACTTAGAGGGAGATAAGTTATCTACCTAATTCATTCAGGATTCACCTAATTTCTTCTATCCATAATACAGCATTAAGATTATCCCGCACGGCCGCAACAGGGCATCAGTACGGCCTCATCTAGTATCCCCTATACCAGATAGGCAGTGTGTGTGTGTGTGTTATCTAGTCTGCATCGCCAGATAGCCATCGAGCCGTTCCTATTTTATATTGGCGTCCCCGGGAAGGCTCTTTTGTTAAGGCATATTACTATACGAAGAAATACACACCTAAAGGGTGGGGATCGCGTTTGACCCTGAAGGCTATAAGACTGTCTGAGACCTCAAGCGGGAGACTATATTCACCAGTGATTACGACGGTATACAGTCGGTGCGGATAAACGAGTGACTAGCCGAGATATAGTGTTCTCCTAAATATACCTAGTTCCTACGAGGAATACTATTGGACTGGTATACGGGAGATACGACGGTGCTTCAGATATTATTAAAGATATAGCCTATCTAATTAAATACGGTGGCCGAGCAGGGGTACCTAGGTATTCGATAGCTATAGCACTCTACCACACAGATAATATTAATATAAATAATTCTATATTATAAATTATAAGAAGAGGAAGCGGCCTTAATAAGAAAAAGGGAGGAAGAAAAAAAATTATTAAAGAGATATAATTAAAAGTAAAGTATATAGAGTTAGTATTTCTTTTCGGCGAAAAAGCTATCTCTTTTCTATAAGTAAGTAATAGCGCACGGTACGTAAGGTATGATAGCTCCTAAGCTATCGGACCCTAAGGGTATTCTAACCTTTATAGATTACCGTAAACCTATATTAGAAAGATCCGAATCGACCCTAAGTAATAATAATTATATAGATAATACGGATTATAAGTATTAGCCACTATTATCCTTAGCTAAACCGCCTAATAGGGTATAGGCTATACCTTATCTTTATATAGTTTAAGTGCCTTATTTCTCTGTATTGCTAGCTTTAGGATCCCTAGGAGCACTATACTTTAATAAGACCGATATCTCCGAGTTCTAGAGAAGCTATAGGATATATATTTTAGATATAGTGTTAAAAGCGATAAAGATATTATAGGTATATTACCTTAGTACTACGCGAAGGTTATTAAGTCTTAGGTAAAGAGATAAGACTCCTAGCTAAGAAAGGACTAGGATACCTTTAAGGAAGCTTTCTTAGAGCACTTCTATAATAATAATAGCGAGTAGTAAAGGTATATAAAGATATACCTTTAATCCCTTATATAGGTTAAGCGAATAATATAGGATAATATCCGCTTATATCTTAATAAGTTCGATAATATCTCTAGCTATATCTACTTAAAAGGCGAGGTTAGCGATATAGATAGGGTAAGTCTCCTTATCTAAGGACTTCTGTAGTAGCTTAAGGAGAAGGTTATTAGAAGGTATTCTCGTAAGTAGTTACCGAGAGGGACACTAATTACCTATTCGGAGGTATATATAGTAATTAGGTTATATATTAGAGAGGAAACCGATATTCAGAGAATTCTTTCGACTATCGAATCTTCTCTGAGTAACCCTAAGCGTAACTAATAACTTTATCCCCCGTAGTAGTCGCTTATTATTATTACGAAGCCTTAGGAAAATTAGTAACCAATCGCTAGTTAGGTCTAGCGTTAGAATAAATAGGATAGGAAGCTTAGAGAAAATATAATTATAGATAGAGGCACTTACTCTTAAGCTATAGGCTAGACGAGATATAAGGAATAACGTTCGGTACGAGCCTAATAGAAGAAACCCTTCGAATAGCCTCGGCGCTAATCCTCTAATAAAATACTAAATATACGGAGGTATTTACTTCTCTCGACTAGATTAATATCTATCTATCCGTAATATATAAGGCTATAGTATTATATACTATAATATTATGAATTAGATAGTTTTAGGCACTATTAAATAACTAGGCCTAAGACTACGCGTGATCTTAGGATAATTAAACTAAGAAGCCTTTTAAGCGTAGTATAATAACTAGAAGAAGTAGGAGTTATATAGAGTATCTATATAGCTAAGTAGTAATATCGCTTATATTACTTTTCCTACTTACCCTTATCTTACGAACCTAAATATATCTATCTACTCTATTATTACTACGCTTCTTAGTACCGCGCCTATATAGGAGAAGCTTAAGGAAAGCGAGAATAAGGAAGTAATTATCCTATTCGGTGCCGTTAACGCTATTAAAGGCTATCCTATAAAGCGCCGCAGAGACTAGGATATTACTAGAATAAGGAACTCCCAGACTAACAGATTCTAACTATATATTACTAATACTAATAACAATAATATAATATAAGACGGATAGCCTAAAGAGACTTAAACTATATAGCCTTAGTAGGAAGCTACTCCGCTATATAGCTAGGTTCCGAGAAGAGTCTGCGGCCCTATTAACCTAGATATTATATAGCGAAGATCTTAGCTTTCGGATATTATAATATAAAAGATATAGGAAACTAAGATTACCCTTACGATCGGTGAGCTCGCCGGGTCTGCTCTGAAGATACGCGCTAGAATAAGTAAAGATATTAGTATAAATATTATTAACTAGCGTATTAATAAGATACTCTCGTAAGTATATACTTAGTTAAACTTCGTAGACGTCTCTCTCTCGAAGGAAGTAAAAGGTAAGATTAACTAAATTATAAGAGATATTACTAAGTATTATCGGGAGATAGGTAGTCCTATTAATATAAAAGATCTGGCCGCGAAAGTAAGCTACCAAAATACCTAGATAGTAAATATCTCGCCTATATCTTCTCCCTATAAATACTCCAGAGACCTCCTATTTATAATAGTTTCTGTCGGCGGATAAGTGGTTAAGGCGTATATCGATACTAGATTATTAGTTAAGATTATCCGTAGAGATATCGCCTAATCTATATAGGTATAGATATAGCTAAAGCCGAGGCTAAAGCTTGTTCCTATCGATAGCGGTGAGTTCGTAGTTAATACTTATATTAAGAATTTACTAATTAATATCGGTAATATCGTAACTAAGTCATATACTATAGTCGGGGATAGTTACACGAACGATCTCTTACTTAGTAGGATATAGGCGAAAGATATATTACTGTAAACCTCTAAGAAAGATAATAGGAGGGTTATCTATACGATATCGAGCTAGGACAGAAGGAAGCGCGTTAGCTTTAAAGTATATTATCCATAGAATAGGGGATCCTTCTATAAAGACTAACTCTGGCCTAAAGAATATAAGACTTTTAATTTAAAAGCCTAAGTAGGTATTCAGTAGCCGCCTTAATACCTATCTCTGTCCTAGCGGCTAAGTCCACAGAGACTATTTACTTAATAGCACTATCGAATACTATAAATACGATAATCACTAAAGAAGAAACTATAAAAATATATAAAAAGCGAGAAAATACAAAAATATAGCGATAAGAGAAGAAGAATTATATAGGGAAGTCGAATTACGGGGTAGATAGTTTTTTGGCCGAAAAGATCTCTCCTTATCTTAGTGCCTTATAGATCTAATATCTAACAGATCCTTGTTACCGCCAGAAGACTATAGCTAATATTATCTATTTTAACGAAGTTAAGTACTATATATCCTTTTTAGACTTTATTATACTAGAGCTAGGATTCCCTAAGATAAGACTACCTAATACCCTTTAATCGAGGAACTATATTACCTACCGCGCGTAAGTTAATACCCTTTATAAGAGGAAGGCAGATAAGATATACCTAGTTAATTTATCTGATTCCGATAGGTTAATCCCCGCTAGTAACCCTAACTAATAAAGGATATACCTTAAAAAATACTATATAAAGTACCGCGTCGCTAATACTTCCTCCGAATTCAATAACTTATTATAACCTTATATAGTAACTATTACGAGAGGTACTAGGCTCACACCTAAGAGAGAGAAAACACTACTTATTAGTATAGCTTTTCTCCCTAGAGAGAGACTGCTATTATATAAGCTATTATTTAAGAGGGAAGGGGTACTAATATAGTCTTAGGAATATATAAGTTATATTCGTAAAGAAGTTATGCCGGCCTAGCGTATTAAGACTATACCCTATAAAGCTTAGTAATATCCTAACTTTAAGATTCTCTATACTCTTATACCTATTATTAATAAGATACTCCGAGAAAGACTATAAAAAGGTATTCTTAAGCTATATAATAGTTCATACAGAAACCTATAGTTCCTAGTGAAGAAAAAAGGCATAAGTAAGTATTAGTTAATTAATACTACGATACTAATTAATAAGGTTATAAAGCGAGACGTAAATATGCCCCTAGATATCAATAAGTTCGCTAAAGAATTTATAGGACTTATACTAGCCTCTTTAGTTAACCTCTATTCCGGATATAATTAGATTACCCTCGCAGAAGAAAATAGGGACCTCACTACTATTTAAACCCCGCTAGGCCTTCTACGATAGACCACTATCCTATAAGGCGCGGCTAATTCAGTGCTATAATTCTAAAGGGTAATATTATAGATCTTATATTTAATTTTTAGTATTATTACTAGGTTATTTCTGGACGATATTACGGTTAAAGGGCTACGGTCCTAATATAACGATAAGTTCGTATTACTAAAAATATATAGGTTTATCCTTAAGCACCTCCAGAATCTTAATAAGACTTTATATTTTCTTAAGCTAGCTAGTGCTACTGTCTCGGCGGAAAAATCTTAATTCGCTATATTAGGTATTAAAGTTATTAGCTAGGTCTGCGATATTAATAGGCGCCGCGCTATAGAGAGTAAGGTAGCGAAGCTTATTAACTAGCTAACCCCGTCGACTAAAGATAAATTACGCTCTTTTATTAGATTAGCCATCTACTTCCGTATTCTAGTGGCCGGGTTTTAGATTATTATAGATAGCCTATACGCCTGCCTAAGGAAGAATACCCTATTCTAGTAGGCGGCGAAGTAGTAGTCCGTTTTCGACTAAGTTAAAGAAGTGCTCTCTATATTCCCTACTGTGTTACCTATCGACTATAACTTTAAGTCTCTGGTAATTATTGTCGCGGTAGATATATCTGGAAAGGGTTAGGGCGCTATCCTAATATAAGAACGAGATAGTATTAGAAAACCCGCGTAGTATAAATTAGGTATATAGATAGAGACGTAGCTTACCTACGATACGGGTAAACTAGAATATCGCGCTATACTAATAGTATTAAAGAAGTTCCGATATTAGCTATATAGTATCTACTTTATATTAGAAATAGACGCGAAAATATTAGTGTCCTAACTAAATCGCCTTATAGCCGACCTACTTAGTGTATTAGTGACTCGGTAGATAGTATAGATCCGACTCTTTAACTTTAACGTTAAATATATATTAGGGAGAAAGAATGGCGCGGTAGATAGGCTTTTAAGGCGTCCTACTACCGAAGAAGAAATCAGGCAATAATAGCAGGAGATTAACGTTAATAACTTTATTAATACGGAAGTGTCCTACTTACGGGCGAGCTATTTCCTAGCGCGTGCCGCTATTATAATAGACGAGGACGAGGACAAGAATAAGGATAATAACCCTACCGCTAACGCTATAGTCCTACCTCTTAGAGAGGGTTATTCGACCGAATTATAAGATATCGCGCGGTACCTAATTACACTAAGAAGACCGCCAGAAATATCTTATAGTTAATTCTATCACTTTAAGAAACGCTATATAAAGTTCGTTTACTAAGACGGCTACCTCTTCTATCGATAAAAGGGAAGAATAGAGATCTTACGACGTATTCTTAATAATAAGAAAGACTAACAGAATACACTATATAGCGTATATATAGATTTATCCTATAAAGGTCGAGAAGCCACTTATATATTATTAAAGTACCGATACTATTAGCCATAAATATTTAAAGATACCGCTATATTTATTAGAACCTATATCGAATACTAAGCACGAGACCTAACACGGATATATAAGCCCGCTATCACCCCGAAGAACCTAAGGCTATTTAATAAGTGATTTATTAATACTACCTATATATTAGATAAGGATAGCTTTAAATCTATTATCTAAGGGCGAGAGTTAGTTAGCGGCTAGGTAGAAGTATAAGTCCTCACTAATATAGATTTTAAAGTAATCTAGAGTTTTATCTATAAAGATATTATCTATCGTTATAGGTATCTAAGAGAGATTATTATAGATAATAGACCTAAAAATTGTAGTAAGACACTGAAATTCCTTAAAGACCGCGATATTAAGAAGGTCACTATTTTAGTATATTATCCTAGCTTAAATAGCCCTATTAAGCGTTCTATAAGAATATTAAAGGACACACTCTCTAAGATAACCGGCGAATATCTAATAGAAGATACTTCTACCTAGATAAACCGATAGAGACCTTATTTTTATACTATATTAATAGTAGACCGAGTGACTATTAATACTACTACCGGAATTAGCCTATACTATTTCCTATTTAGGGTATATATAGTCTTACCGGTTAAATTAGAGATACCTATATAGAGTATACTGCTATAGGAGACTATTTAGGATAGACTAAGTCTTATTATAATACGCGTACGATAGATCGAAAGATAAGAGAAGGATATTAAGGAAGCTATCCTATAAATAAACCGCCTTAAGGAGAATAATATAAGATACTTTAACGACCACTATCGCACTTATGATACTCCCCTTAAGAAAGATAACTATATCTTACTATATAATAGTTAAAGGTCTTTAGATATAATATCTATTTAGAAGCTCCGCTTTCGATAGCTTAGACTATACTAGATTAAGTCTATTAAAGAAAATAGATCCTACTCTATTAGGGAACTTAACGGCACTATCCTATACTATATCGGAGATAAGAATACAGATATAATTAATAGCGACAGACTTAAAAGATTTTACCCTCGTGAAATAGGAGATTCTAATAGGATATAGGATATTATATAGACTAGCTACCTTCGGAAGCGAAGACTAATTAGTCGACTAAGAGTAGTATAATAACTCTTTTATCCTATTATATAAATGTTTATTCCACTAATACTACGAGATACTTTTTCGGCCGAAAAGATCCTTCGCCTAAGGCACCAAAATACCTTATACCTTACACTTATTTATATCGCTAAGGGATGGCTCTCCTATTATAACGAGGAGGGGAAGGATACTTATTACTATCAGTTATTACTAATTAAACGCTTATTACTACGATTTTCCTTTGTTTATTGCAATTTTATTACTAGTTTAAAAAGACTATATAGCAAATCCCCTATAAAGTATTAGAATATAAAATACTGAAAGCCCTAAACTTCACTTTACAAAATCTCTCTTTCTAACCCCCCCCACTACACCCTCGTATACCTCCGTATACCTTCGTATACGAATTCTGATCGATATAGATAACGATAACCTCCTAAGAGATATCGAGGTATATAGACAGCCTGTTAATAGTATCGAGAATGCCCTCTAGCTTCTTCGAAGCTATAAGTAGCTTTAGGCGTATAAGCTTATATCTTAACTATTCGATAGGCTACTTATAAACTATAGTTATACGGAGCGTATTATTAATTTACTGTACTAATACGTTAATAAGGAAGAACTATAGAGAGGCTCGGAAGAATATAAGGAGTTCCAGAGAAGGTAGTCTAAAGGCCAGAGGATATAAATATAACGCGCCCAGAATAAGTAGTATCTTATTATAAATAAGCTAAAAGCTATCGAAGCATAGGGAGAATAGTAAGCGAATACCTTCTTCGGTTACTTAACTACTTATTCGATAATAGAGCTAGTGAGTAGGTTTATTATTACCGGCCTTAGCTACGATTATATCCGCCTCTCTATTAATAATAAAGTTCTCTCTCGCTTATTATCGCTAGGCAGAGATATCCGAAACACTAAAGGAGTTATTTAAGGGGATCTTTTAAAGGCCCTCCTCCGGAAGTATACCTTAGCTCTTAGATAAGAGGATCTTATTCGGTATAGACTATAATTAGACTAGGATAGGTACTATTACGAAGTAGGCTTTAGCTAGGATCTACTCGCTATCGAACCGGGAGGCTAAACTACTCTTTTAGGAGAGTTTATTTCTATTACTATAATTAAGATAGAGGATAAGGCTAATACTAATACTAAAGCGATAGATAGCTATGATCCTAAGAGTGTTATACCTAATAATATATAGGATATAGTAATATAGCTTAAAGAGTTAGATAAGGAATATATAGCCGACCTAATATCTATTAGCGACTTATTTAGTGTGGTCTCTAATCTTTCTGTGGCCTAGTTACTTCCTAATAATTATCTATTAAAAAGTGATAAGGAATATAACCCCTCGTAGGAGAGAAAAGGAGACTACTAAATATAGTTATACTACCTAAAGAGTAGCTATAAATAAGACTCTGGCCCTTCCTACGGATATTACGAATAGATAAAAGTTAGTAGCACTTAGGTATATTAGAAAGCTATCCCTTCCGGAACTAGATTTAACCTTTACTAAGGATATAATCTGTCTGCCTTATACGAAGAGAGTGTTTAAATTATTTGATATACACAGTATTAGTAAGGACTACGCGGCACTAACGGTATAAATTAATTTTATTTACCGATACACTAAGGACTAAGATACTATAATAAAAGAGAACCGGACATAATTTTTATTAGATACCGATAAGTTATAGTCAGATTTCTACCGCTTTAAGTATTAGGCTAATCCTTCTCTTATCGCTAATTATCGTAAGGTAATCTAGTTATCCTTCGAAAGCCTTTACCGTAGGGTATCTCTTACTCCCGACCCTATAACGCCTATACCTATTATATTAAAGTTATAAATATAAGAGCGAGGGAGTGTGATTATTCCGTAGTTATTTAGCTAGTTAAAGGAGGACTTCGATAGATATTACTTAGGTGGCCTTCTTACTCTTATATATAAGGAGATAGATATATATAACTACCACTATCTACCTTATATAGGTAAGCCTTGCCTTAGGTAGTTAAGGAATATATAGTACGGTATTATTTAATAGCTTATCCGTTAGGATCTAGCGTACTATACGTACTATGTTTTCTTCCGGCCAGACTACGCTTACCGACTAATCTCCTTCCCGTACTACGTAAAGAGTACTATACCTAAGGAATAGACTTATTTTAGGTATATTAATATAAATCTAAATAACCTAGTATAGACTAAATAAGGTAGCGTAATCCTATAGGGCAGTTTAGTATTAGATAATAAAAATAAATAGAACTATACTAAGATTCTGCCTAATATATATCGCTATATTTAGAAGTGGTAGGCTCTCGTGCGGGATAGGATAAATATTACGGATAGCTTTGTGCAGAAGATTAATAATTATCTTTAGACCCCAGAAGATACTAAGCGATATAGCACTAACTAAGTAAAGAAGATCTATATAGCTAGTGATATCCGAATTAGTTTGCCTAATATCCCCTATAAGTCGACGGGCCCCGTAACTAAGAGGCGGAGAAGCATTTTACTATAGTTTATGCGTATTAGAGATAACCACTTAACTCTAAATACTCTAGAGTCTAGTATATAGGAAGAAGTGTCTGCGGTATACCGAGACCTTACGTAAGCTCTAAGAACTCTATTAGGGCTTACAAGTAATATATATAGCTATCTATAGTATATATTCCCTATAGCGCCACGATTTCGCGGGGAAGGTTTAATCTCTGAATACTTAGTTAGTCGTAGCCGCTAGACAGACCTTAGTGTGTTAGCTAAGTTAGATATCCTCTTCGGACCGAATAAAGCAGTAGTAACCGCCTATATTATCTTATAGAGGAGGAAGGCGCAGTAAATATATGCCTAATTATTCAGAGATATAATTAAGGCGGAGAAGCTAGTATTCGGGAAAGATTCCTTCTTCTACCGTAAGGTATTAAGGCTATATATTAGTCCCCCCTAATCCAGAAGTTATACCTCCGGAGGATAATAATAATAAGGAAGAGATATAATATCCGCGGCGATAGGGAATAGGTATTCTGGTCCTATCTTTCTTTGCTTTTATTAAAGTGGCTTAGGTATTCTAAATTAACTGCGCTTAACCACGGGACGGTTAATTTTATAGGGAGGGGTGGTATATAGTAGGAGAATTAGTAATATAATAAGCCTATATGTGGCCTTAGGCATAATTTAATATCTGTAGTATATAGTATATCTCTAGATACACTTAGAGGGAGATAAGTCATCTACCTAATTCATTCAGGATTCACCCAATTTCTTCTATCTATAATACAGTATTAAGATTATCCCGCACGGCCGCAACAGGGTATCAGTACGGCCTCATCCAGCATCCCCTATACCAGACAGGCAGTGTGTGTGTGTGTGTTGTCCAGTCTGCATCGCCAGATAGCCATCGAGCCGTTCCCATTTCAATAAGTATATTAAGACTATTAAGGGTTCTATATATTATCTTAATATCTACTCCTTCCTTAATATCCTCTATACACTAGTCCCCCTTAAAACTAAGAAGATAGTGCGCGTAAGTATCTCTGGATACCTTCGGGATAAAGCGTTTAAATAATAATATAATAAGCTTTCCGATACAGAACGCACCGAACTTAACATAATATCGCTTAAGAATAGATAGTTCTGGCGCCTCGAACGTCGCTTTAAGACTCGCGCTATAGTTACCTAAGAGAAGATTATAACGGCTAACTATTCGTAGGAGGACGTCCGCGCGGGCCGCTCCGTGATCCACTAGGCCTAGAACCTTTTTCGGAACTTATAGGCCGCAGAGCTTACCGGAGGCTTATAGCTCGTAATTATAGTATAGCTCTGTACGGTTTAGTTAAGATTAGATCCTACTCTTTAGCGCGATATTCTAGAACCCTCCACTACTATCTCTATATTTATATTTATTAAGGAGCTCGAATCTCGCTATTAATAGTAGGCTATAATTACTTAACGTAGAATAAGTAATTATTCGCAATAACCCTAATAATAGAGTAACTAACGTACCGTTAACCCCAGTTATCTGTAGCCTTATAGGCTATAGTGAAATCCCTAGACTTAAGCTCTAATAGCTAGAGGGGACAGTAATTCCTACTTCCCGATTTACCCTCTCCGGAGCTAGGAGTATCCTCCTCCTACTCCTAGATATAACTATTATACTATGCCTCCCCTACTATAATTCTAGCAATCGTAATTCTAATTATAGTTTTAGCGTTAGTTACCTATACCGCAGAATATATAGCCTACGCTATAGAATACTCCGTAGCGCTAAGTAGGTTAGTATATAAATTAATAGGGATAACGCCTACTAATAAATTAGCTATTTAACTTAAGTAACGCGGCGGTATTTTAACCGAAGTAATAATAGAATAGGCCTACTTAGTAGCGCGCGATAGCCTACTAAGTAGAGGCCTCTTAGCCTTAAGATATATTGTCGGCTACTATATCTACGTAACTAAGTATTAAATAAGCTCCGTAAGCCTACTAAGCTATTATTCCCCTGCCCTATAATTCCTATACTAACTAATTTAACGGAGGTCCGCGAGACTTTTACGGAACCTAGGGTATATTTTACTCGGACTTTGGAGATCCTAACTTCGCTAAAATATAATTTACGGACGGAGACAACGATCCTAATAACGATATTAGCTACTATTATATTACGATCTAGGCTAACGGAGCTCTATATCTCTATTACGCGATACGCTTTACGTCGAATAATAAACTCTATTAGTATTTATAGGATTATAAGCTAACTACCGCCGCCTTAGATAATACCGCGCTCGTATACTTTATATCTTTAGTCGCCGGAGATAAGCTATCGTAGACCCTCCTAGTTATAGGATCCGACCGAGCTTATATTAGACCCCTAGGCGAGATATATAAGTTATAGCGATACGCCTTAGCTATCGTCGGATTATAGAGCTAGACTAATCTCCTTATCGCCTATCTTAACTCTGGCTATATTATAATAATTATTAACTCTAATCTCGCTCTCTCACTCGAACTATCGCTATAGTCTATAAAACCTATATTTATCTCCGATATCGGTTTACGCTATATCTCTAAATCTTACGTTAACCTTAACGTTTTCTTCCGTGGCTATAATAACGCCACTAAAATCACTATTAAAGCGTATCTTATTAACGAACTTAAGGCGAAGCTCCTAATCGGTATAGATATACTAATATAGGAAGGTTTTTAGCTAGACCTAGATTAAGGCGTCGCGCGTATCGCTTCCTATATAGGGCTAACTTTCCCTATCGCGATCTACGTAAAGCCTTATTATTAGGAAGAACGTTCAGTATACGCAGACGCTAAAGTAATAATTCCCCCGCACTCTTTCGCGAGAATACTAGTTAGGACTAGAGCCCCACTATCGGACGATCGTGACTATATTTTTTAAGGATAATATCCGACGCTATCGATATACTCTTATTTAGTCGATATTAATTTCGTATATATCGAAGCCATTAATAATATATCGCGTCCGCAGACTCTCGCACGACGATACTATATTAGCTCGCTCGCCGAAGCTAATATCCCTATAGCTTACGCCGCCGCTCCGGAAGCCGCGGAGCTCGCTAGAAGCTAACCGACTAAGGAATATTAAGTCGAATAAGCTCTCTCCTTCGCGTAAATAGAGACTATATTACCGAACGGCGTTATAATTTACGGTACTCCGGAGATAGTTAATATCCTCTCCGTAGTAATTATATAGTACGATATCTAGGGAGACCGCCCTAGAATAATCGATATACTAAAGGACCGTTAGATAATAATCCCGCTAATTAATAGCTAGGAGTCTAAGTTACCTTATAATAAGATATACCCTCTTAGCCCGAAGTAGCGCGAGCTCGTCGACAAAACCTTCGATAAGCTATATAACGAGAGTAAGATATCGTAGGCCACAAACTATACGCCTAGTGCGTACCTAATATTTATGGTTTTTCGTATAAATAAGGCCTCCGGAAAGATAGAAGGTCGGCCTATTATTAATATACGCGATCTAAATAAGATCGTCGAGCCAGACTTATATCCGATTCCTACGATCAATAATATCACGAATATAGTCTAAGGAAAGAAGTATATTACGGTGCTAGATACTAGTAAATTCTTCTACTAATAGCGTATTTGTCCGGATTATTAGTAACGTATAGCCGTTATCTCCTATCGCGGCTAAGAGGTATTTTATATCACTATTATAGGCTTCTATAATAGCGTAGCCTATATCTAGAGATAAATAGACTTTATCTTAAAGGATTTTATTATATAGTATAAGGCCTATATTAATAACCTTATCGTGGCTTCGGACACTATAGATAAGTATATCGCTTATCTCTATACCCTCCTCGCCTATCTAGAAAGCTATAATATCGCCCTATAACTGTCTAAGGCCTACGTCGGATTTCTATCCGTCTCGTTCCTCGGTTAATATATTAATACACTTAGGATATTTACGCTAGAGGAGAAGCTAAAAGTAATCGCTAATCTTAAGTTCCTATGTACGTTACAGTAGCTCGAGATATACCTTAGTATAACCGGAGCGCTCCGTTAATATATAATATATTATATAAAGAAATCTGAGCCCCTATAGCTCCGGAAGATAGCCTTACTTAAAGGTAGCCCGGTCGCGGGCTAACCACATAAGTAATAGAGTCTCCGTATATAGTATTAGGATCTATCTCTAGCAGAAGCGAAGGCGTTCGAAGATATTTAGGTAGTGTTCCAGAACCCCTAATAGCTTACGCACTAAGACCGCGCGCGTTACCTATACTTTAATATCGATATATCGTAGTAAAATAGCTACGGAGCTATAGTCTATTACCTCTAGCGAGACTATAATTATATAGTGCTTATATACTCCCCTTCGGTAATAGCTATTAAGCCCGTCATATTTCTTAGCAGACTCTTAACGCCTATCGAATAATATTACTTTGCTATAGAGCTCGAATTTTCCTATATTATATAGGTAGTCCGTAAGCTACGCTATTATATTAAGGTAGCTCTGATTAACCTAACGCCGATTTTCTACACTAATTATTTAGCTATAATTTACCTCACTATATCCCTATCTACTTCTTCCCGGAGAGGCTAAATCTTCGCTTAGTCCGTAGTTCTTAGTACCTATAGTAGTCCCGCCTTAGAGTCTGGTATCGCTTAGGAGTATCGAACTAGGTCGCTAACGCACTATCGCGTCTGCTATCAAAGAACCCGATAGTTCCCCGCGCTAACGAAGATCTTAATACGCTATTTACGCTCACGGAAGGTCCTAATAAAGATATCGCCTACGCACTAATAGCCTCACTAATTTAAATAAGTAACGAGTTCCGATAATAACTCCTTAATAGTTATAAAAAGGATACCCGCTAGTTAGTAGTTATTTCGGAATTACTTCGTGAGGATTCGGATCCTATCCGAATACGACTTCCTTATATCTTACGCGATAAAATCCTTTACTCTACCTAGGCTAACAGAGATAAATAGCTATATATTCCCTCTAGTATAGCCTCACAAATCTTCCGAATAGCCCACGATAATTAAGGTCACTAAGGTATTAACCAATACTAAAATAAGATACGAGGTATCGTTATATATAAGGGATAAAAATACCTAAAGAAGTACGTCGCGACCTACGCCGAGTATCTCCGGAACAATCCTCGCCGGTATAAGCCTTACGGATCTCTATAGCCGATTTTGACACCGCTAATCCCGTTCTATACGCTAATAATTAACTTTGTCACAGGTTTACCGAAGCTAAAGGACACTTACGCTTATAATTCCGTCGCCTTTTTTACCTATAAATTCTCGAAGCGGATCGGTGCTATCTCCGGAAAGATAACTTAGATAGGCGAGCAGTAGGCCATAACTATTATTATTATTCTTTAGATTAGTGATTAGGGAATTCCGCTAGTCTAGATCTCGGATAGAGACCCCTATTTTATTAAAGGCCTCTAGAAGGGTATTTTCACCGCGCTTTAAGTGCAGTTACTCTATTCCGTAGCGTACTATATATAATCGGATAGGCAATCGGAACGCACTAACCAGATAGCAGAGATCTAGCTATATCACTTCTATATATTATACCCTATAATATTATAGAAGGAGGCCTTACCCGCCCTATAGGTATCCCTAAATACGTTTATTAACGTATTTACGGGTAATACTCCGTATAAGTTAATATATAGACTAGACCTCCGTATACCTTAGGATTTGCTCCGGAAAGCGTTCCTTACCCCTAAGTTTACCGTATATTAGGACATAGCCGAGTGCCTAAAGTATATAGTAATATAGATAAAGAAGCGATATAATAAATAATATAAGCTAGTGCACTTTAATATTAGCGACTACGTTTATTTATAGCTTTAGAAGGGCTATAATATCCCCGCTAATAATTAACTTTCTCGGAAGCTAGGGCAGTAATACGCCGGTTACTTCCGTATCCTTAAACGCGTTAGGAAGCTAGCCTACTATATTAATCTCTTACTATCCTTAAGGTATATTTATAATATTATCTCTGTCTAGCACCTAGAACCGGCGCCGGATAATACCCGGGACACTAAGTCCGGCGATTCTATCCCTACGATAGATAATTACTTCCCCGATAAATAAGATAGGTTCGACGTCGAAGCGATCCTTAACAAAAAGATCCGCCTCTATAGAAGAAGCTATAAGCTAGTCACCTTTTACCTAATTCGCTAAAAGGGTATAGGTCCGGAATATAATAAATAGGTACACAAAAGAAATACTATAGATACGGAATAGATAATAGCCGACTTTAAGAGTCACTATTATTAGTAAGAAAGAAACTCACGTTATTTTGCTTATTATACATTTAAGCCTATTTCCTTTATTACTATTATTTTAAAGAAGTTATCTTTACTTTTGCCTTACTTTTTAGTAACCTTAATCTTACCTTTTCCTCTTTTATTAATAACTCTTTCTCTTTATTAACCTTAACCTTAATCTTAACTTTTTCTCTTTCTTTAATAACTATTCTCTCCGTTAACGCCCTCCTCTCGGTTAACTTCGCTCTTCGGTATAAGTTCCCTTTTTTTCTTATTATTACTTACTAATTTATACCCTCCGTTACCTCCTTACTTACTACCGCCTTTAGCAAATATACCGCTACTTCCCTCTTCCTTATCTCTGCCTCTTATAAGGCTATTAACACTATCTATCCTAAAGATTTCCGGAACCGTCCCTTAAAACTAAGAGCTTAGCTTAATCGCTAAGCTCTGGCGTTAAGGCGAAATTTACTATAACAAACTTATTCACCTCGGGGGGGGCTAATCCCACGGTATAGAGCACTAAAGACGGGGATAGCTATATAAGTAAAGCGAAGGGCGGCCGGCCGAATATTAAGACCTTCGCGACCTACCGTTCGTATTACTTCGATATCCGCGATATAGCGAACTAAACTCTTATAAACCTTATAGGTAACGCAGAGATATCCTCTATTAAGGTACGCGCGTCCGATTAAGTTATACTATAGGCCTCCCTCTATATAAACTAAACTACCCGCGCCGCTACGTACCCTATAGACTTTAATACCTACCAAGATATCCGAGCTACTAGGGTTCCTATAGACCCTCTGGCCATTATTAAGGCGTATAGCCTTTACTAGTTCCCGGTATAGAAAGGTACTTATATTCTCTATAGATTATAGTGGACGGCTATAGGATAGATATTAAAGAAGATAGTTTAGCGTTTAACGAATATAAATTAAGTTTAGCGCGCGTGAATTATAGGCCTTATCCTAGCTCTATAGGACACAGTTAAGGCCGCGGGTTAGACCTTATACTTAGAGACCTATTCCCTCCGATAGTTCGCACTAATCGGTAATCTATAGACACTTATATAGGCCGCGGAAATATATAAGATTAACCTTAAGTTTTATCTCTATCCTAACGCTTAGTGCTAGGCTATTAAAACTAAAACTATAGCTACCTTACTCCGTTAAATCTAAATCCCCGATTTCTATAACCTAGTCCACCCTACCGTAAGCCCTATAGATCCTAATAGCGCGGTCTTAGTCTATATCTATACTAATAGAGGCCTACTATATAGCCCGATACCGCCCTCGGATACACTCTCCGTACCTATTAACTAGTTTACTATCGCCTTACTATTTAAGTAAAAACCTAAGTATTATATCCGAATCTCCGGAAGCAGAATCTGACTAATCGCCGATAGCTAAGATAACTATTTCCTAGACGAAGAGGTACCTATCGCTATACCCCTTATCGTTCTAGTATCTATTAGTTACTATAACACTAGGAACGCCACCTTACGAGGAGTCAGACTGCTTATTATAAGCGCTATAGAATCCGTTAATAATCCCGGCGCCTTAGCGCTTTTCTCCGCTACTTCGAAAGCTATAGCGCTAAATATCTTTATTAAGGCAAACCCCCTCACTATAAAGCTCGCTACTAGGTTAAGATATTAATTTAATCGTTAAATAATTAGAGAGAGAATCGAATCACACTCCGACCTCGACCTTCTCCTAGCGGAAGCAATAGATATAGATCGTAAGCATATAACAGACTACCTAAATCTTAAGGATACCGTCGAAATACTCGACACCGCGACCGCGCAGCTCGACCCCGGCCCCCTTAAACGTATAATAGAAGCTCTCCTAGACTATATCTCTACACTAGCTCCGGAGTTCCCTTCCGACATTTATACGCAGGACTAATATTTCTTTTATTCTCGCTTTATATTTCCTTTGTTTCTTTCGCACTGAGGGCAGTGCGCTTTTCCGAAGCGGGCAGATGTTACCGGGTCAGGTGACCACTCCCGCTACTTTATGTCATCTCTACGGAGACTAGTTAGAAGAATCAACTATCTCAGACTGACGCACGCTCGTTCCTCTTCCTTCGTAGCATCTTGGATCATATTGCGTCGTCGATGATAGCCCGCGTGTGGAATTTGGAGACGCAGAGGTAGCTTTACTATAGGAAGTTTCCGATGCAATCGCCCTTGATCTTGAAAACACCCGTTCCGTGTATTATCATCGTCGCGCCGACAACCTGGTCAAAGGATTAACTAGCTTCGTCAAGGATTACGCAGAGATTGTTTCTGAGTGATCGCCGTCTCTAGTCAGGTACTCAAAATCTCAGCTCCAATTTCGATCTAGCCGATGGCTTCCCTAAGCAGCGACAGACCACCATTATATTACCTGACAGAAGCAAGGATAGTGATGGCCCTATAATGCAACATCCTTATTAACTCCTTCAGAGGAGCCAGCTTCGCTCTTTTTTTCCCCGCGTCGGCTTCGGGAACCACGGAACACACTCCTTGAAATTAAGCCCGACAGCCCGCACTTCAATTTCTACCTCATTCTCCGCCAGGCGCAAATGCTGCGGGTCGTCCGCCACGAAGCGTGGAGACTCTACCTCACGTCGCCTAGCCAGGCAGCTCAAGAAGCTCTCATGCGAGACTGCTATGCCAAAGCTGGTCTTGAACCTCTCCGGACGCAGTATTTCGAGGCCCGCACCCCTTTACCCGGGGACCCAATGAGCAAATATCCGTGGCCACGGATTCACTTTCTGTTTAGCTTGTGCTGCTTCGTGCGGAGAAGGTACGGCCTTAATGACATGGGAAAATCACGAATCACGCTTCAATCTGTCTAAGGGCTAAGGAGCAGTTCAATTGGTCGTTGAATTTGCCTCTGATTGCGTTTCAGGCCACAGCATGTCCGAGATTATCGTCGGGCGATGTCGGCTCTCGATTGACCCAGGCTCGAACTCCGCCAGCTCGGTTGTAAACTCAATGACTTCAGGCACAGACTAGACTTGGTTGGCTTTGATCACCAGCTATTTTTCTCGAATGTAGTTTCTATTAGTGGGATGCTCGGTCTATTGCTGGCTTTAGGTATGAAGTACTTGAACCAGACGATCAGACTGTGCTCCAACAACTCGCGCATCTTGACATGTCTGTAGCTCCCTCATCTCGAGCTATATTTGTAGGCCGAGACTGTGGGATCTCGCTCATCTGTCTTCGGCCTTTCGCTCTACCTCACTTGCATCTCGCACAATGTCTGAGGAGCTTTCTCCCGGGTGAGGATGTCAGTGAGATAGAGGAAGCTGATAGACTTCATAACTTCTATTGCCAGATCTTGTACTGCGTTCAATCTCGATAGATATAGTCGTGTGCGCCGCATCTACCTTAACATCTTCGAAGGACTAATTGACATCTAATTCAGCGATGAAGTTAACGTACGGACATCAAGTTAATTCTTCAAAACTGGATATAATTTGATATCGGCCCCCTTTTGATACCGTGGTCATCAAGTCTACTGACGATGCACTCGAGGGCGATATCGTGAGTGTCGGGTTGAAGGCTTCAAAATATGTGCCTTAGTCAAATGACTAAATATTGAACAATTTTAGGAGATGGCGAGCCCTGATATTATATCCCCGATCAAGACTGCATATTCATGCAGATATTTAAGCCTCAGTCTATTGTCCATATACCTGTGTTTAGGGTACCGCCAATCGAAAGCTCCCCTTGTGATAATCCAGCGGATACCACATGGCTAAATCTGCTAGAATACTTGAATCTTTCTAACGTTTGTCAAGATACATACGACCATAGGGTGTGGAGAACAGGGCTTCCCGTCCGCTCAGCCGTACTTAAGCCACACGCCGGTAGGTTAGTAGTTGGGTGGGTGACCACCAGCGAATCCCTACTGTTGTATGTTTTTACACTTTTTACTTCACAATGCAAATTAAATTACAGTACGGTAGCCTGCGACATATCGTAAAGCCCAGCAAGGCCAGTCATCTAAGATCCAATAGCCGTACACCTCTATTGCATGAATCTCAACCGCGCGCCATAGGATTCAACACCCGCGTTTGATACACTGCACAATTTCTTCAGGCGTCATATCCGCGATCAAATTTCAAAATGGCTTTGCTTCAACTTTGCATCAGAGGTCCCAGCCTGCGTCAGGGACGGCTCCAAGTTTCTTGTGAATAACGTCTTTCTATGGCATATGCGTCGGAGCCAGGAGTTGGATGTGAGATAGCGCCGGGATGCCGCCCAGTCTTGTGCGAAATCTGCTAACTTCCGGTCTCGATTAGGCCTATTGTGTTATATCCAAAGTCCTGACCGCAGCCGATAGCGAATGTTTCTTGATACTATGTAAATAGGATGGTAATGTGCCCTTCGCCTGTAATTTACATGCTATGGCCACTGTATCTCAGAATTATTTGAGCGAATGTTCCTTGATACTATGTAAATAGGATGGTGATATGCCCTTCGCCTGTAATTTACATGCTATGGCCACTGTATCTCAGAATTATTTGTAAGATACTAATACGAAGGCATTCGCTCATGCCATCGGAGCGGGTCTTATTGAGTGACGTCTGTAAGATAATACTAGCCACTTTAAATGACATATTGTATATTATCGATAGTATGCTCGCTAAGAATCGCATGTTGTAAGATGTGAATCGGTCATCGTTGCTTGCATCGAAAGTGTTGATAAATGTATGCTTAGAGGTCTTTAAAGTCCCTGACTCTAAAGCATGGAACATTATCCCTGTTTTCAAATTGATTTATTGCGTCTGCGGAGTCGCGGGGGACACGACTTGATAGAGTTTTTGTGGAGAGATGGTAATGATCTTCAACCCCGCGATGCAATCATCAATCTTCCGTCGGGTATTTAGATCGGGTAATTTCTCTTCGCGCTCCACTATCTCCTTAGCTTGGTCTGCAACTTTGCATCCATTTCCGCCAATAGTCGGCAGTAGTGGGCTGTCAGGAATGGCCAGGATACGTGTAGGTCTGGTTTATGAGCAGAAAAGATAATGCTCTCTTTACTTGCTTCCTTTTCGCACAATCACAGACTTCCTCGCCATGAGCTCTCCCCAAGTTAAGATGCCTTTGGCACATCTCTTACCTCCACTCATACTGGGTGGAGCTGGGTTTCTCCCACCAAATCGTTTCAAATCCCTCCTCAGCGCAAGCCCTCCAAGTACTTAAACGCGCTTTCCAAATGGGGTTGCGCGCCATCGACACATCTGCTTATTATCACCCTTCGGAAATGCTACTTGGAGAAGCCCTTGCACATCCAGACATTGCCGGCAACTATACTCGCGATCAATACATCTTGATGACCAAGGTCGGTCGCATCACTGCTACACAATTCGACTATTCGCCAGCCTGGGTTCGCAAGTCAGTCATGCGATCACTTGAACGACTGCGCTCGGAATATCTGGATGTGGTATTCTGTCACGACGTGGAATTTGTCTCCGAGGAGGAGGTTCTCGATGCTGTGCGTGTTTTACTTGAGATGGTTGATGAGGGCCATATCAAATATGTTGGGATATCGGGATATCGCATTGACGTCCTCGCGCGAATCGCTAGAAGCGTCCAAGAAAAATACTCCAGGCCTCTTGATATAGTGCAGAATTGGGCTCAATTAACGCTACAGAATGATCGCTTGGCCCACGAGGGCTTGCAGGCTTTTCAAAAGGCTGGCGTTTCCTGTGTTTGTAGCTCAAGTCCACTTGCGATTGGGCTCCTGCGATCAAATGGTGTCCCTGTAGGTGATCTGGGTGACTTTCATCCGGCGCCTCAAGGGTTGCGAAGCGCAGCAAAAAAGGCGGCGGACTATGTTGCTGCGCGGGGCGAGTCCCTTGCGGCCTTAGCCTTGAGGTATTCGATTTCTCGAGCGCAGTCAATATCGGTCTCTGATTTCCGAGTGGCCACTATAATGGGGATTACCTCGGTCGCTGAGCTTGAGGAAAACCTGGATACAGCTCGGCAGGTTCTCCGGGTGACAGGTGAGCAGCGCTGGCTTTGGACTCCAGATGATCCAACGTCAACGAAATCGGAATGTACGAAGATGGAAGAGTTCAAGGCTCTGGTTCAGTTAGTGCAAGATATACTAGGGGGGTGGAAAGACTATTGCTTTCCGATTCCAGGCGATGGGTGGGACGTAGCGAGAAGGCGGCCGGTAGATACTAGATTATGAGTGAGATTCAAGAACGACCAGTTATGATGGCGAGATGGAACTAAAGCACGAATTTTACTCGAAGAAACCAATGCATAAGTTCATGCTTTCGTTAGGAGCACTTAAATCTGTACGGGCCCGTTCATACTTGAGCCTGAGCCACTGCCCCTTTGAACCCCCTAGTTCCTGGCTCCGCCTCGCCCCGCATCTCCACCTCCGCATATTCCTTCTCCTCCTCGGAATATGCCCTGCAAGATGGTGGGCACAAACGGAACTTGTCGCAGCCAGTCGCGTGTGTTAAGAGCCTGCGACTCTTGTACACATTTCAAACAACGCTGTGATGGACAGCATCCGTGGTACGTGTCATGAATAATAAAGTCTGGATCCGAAGCTAACAGCTTCATCAAGCCATCGATGTGCAGGTATTGAAATTTAGTGAAACTGAATCGAATGTTTCATCTCATCTAACAACTTAAGTAGGGCGCGACGAGCCATGCAGCTATACCAAAGCGGTTCGAAGCGTGGTTGACGACCGCGCTTGCGAAGTAGCCGGGACTTGAAGCAAGACAATGATCTTTGCGTCGAGTTTGAAGTACCTCAATCCACAGGTGGTAGCCCAAATAACACCGTGGTATCAAGCAGCGCGTCAGTGCAAGACGGTGCTCACCAATTATCACCAACAGAACTCTACGAGGAGATAGCGACCGTAGTCAACTAGTAAGGATTCTAGAAAGGAATTTCCATTGCTGGGATCGTATGTCAGTATCAAGTCGGCTGTTGTGATTGTGCTGAAATTTGAAGAGTCCGGTAGATCGAGAGAGAAAGTGTTAAAGAGCCTCTGGTAGTCTGTGATGTGACGTGCTAAGATCTCCTCGTATGACTTGAAAATAACGGCAGCAAAGGTCTTCTTGAGCGAGGGCTCTGGATCATCTCCACGAAACGAGAATCTAAATTTCTGATTTCCGTGTGAGATTTCGTAGCTTGTTCCGCCTCTAATAACAATCGTCACAGTCTTTGACTTGGACATGCTGGAAAGTGCGAGTGAATTCCCATCGCACATAATACTGCTTGGCTGGAGCGCCTGCGCGATTCCGAGGAACTTCATTCCCGGATGCGCTAGTTGGCCATTGAACTGCAGCTGGCCCTCAGTGCAGGTAGTTTCTACCAGCGATTTATTTAGGTACTCATTCTGTAAACTGAAATGAATATTCGGCATTATAGACTTCGACGCGAGGTGATAAACACAAACGTCATCAGGTCTTGAGCAAAAGATAGAAACATTGAACTGATTCCCCCCACTCAAGAACGAGACCTTGTGAACTCCTGTGGTGAGATCTAGGCCTCGAAAGTAGGAAGAGGGGTCATCAATACCGCCAATATAGACTGTCAGTTTGGCAAGAGGCGTGTATGATTCGTAAGAAGAGATTGGGCTGAAAAGCGCGCTAACATTGCCTGTTCCATTTTGGAAAATTTCTTCTCGTATACCGGGCAAGATGTGAGACCGGTCTTCAGGTGGATTCTCTCCAGAATATCTTGAAATCTCGAGAGGCCCGCCTGTACAGAGACTGTCTAGGTTAACGTTGATGCTTTCGGATCCGGAACATCCAGCGGGTAGGAGGCCCATACGGCCATTACCCAGGGGGTATGCGGTCTTTTCAATCCCCGAAACATCAGCTGGAGAACTCGACCAGAGCCATTTCGCAGTCGCTAAGTTGCCAAATTCAACGATGCAGAAAAGAAGAGGGATGATCATTCTGACAGTCTCAGCTTCAAGATCTGGGCCATTTTTGTAATAATTGATCAGTTAGGGTCGCCAGGTTTATTAATCTTGTGGTCAAACAGCTGACAAGAATGACCATTCTTCTTCGTAGATTACCCGATCTGCAGCAATGAGCTATTTACCCGAGACTTGTGACCTGATCCCCCGCATCATTGCGCATGATGCGGGGGATATGCAAATCAATCAAGCAGGTTGTTGAAAATGCGCGATATGTGATACAAGTTTGGAGAGAGTGAGGTATAGCGAGTGTGAAATAGAGCAGAGTTCGATGGTCGCCCGGTAAATTGCGCGGCAATAAAATTTACAATCAATGAATCCCTAGATTTTGGCAGACAAGCGGTCGTCTGCTCATTCAGATAAAATCTTTACCTGAAATGTACCACACAAAGAATTTACAGGGCTTGGATTGAGGACTAGATTCTCGTATCACTCTTTTCCTGAGAGTATGCGATCGTCCAATTATCGTAAATGTTTTTACGTAGTAGGGAATGTAAAATGTGAAGCTTTTTGGCATCGGGAGCTGAAAGCCAGTCAGGAACCAGTACGGCCTGTTTGGGTTTGACATCAAATTGTGGTTTGAAAATTGAAGGAGCTTTACTGGTGACAACCCGACCGAGTAGACAACCTCTATAAGCTTCCATTCTTGAAGCTTTAGTTCCTTTCAATCTCTACATAGGCATCCTAAGCCCCTGGCACGCGTGGACGTGGAGAACGATCAAATTTCATGATCGAATCAATCCTGACAAGAAAAGAAAATTGGTAAGCTTTAGAGTGGAATACAAAGCCTTCAATTGTTGTGGCGCCGTTGGACCCGCGACTTTATGCAACGACACGGTTGCCTGACATCTTCCCTTGAAGTTTATCTTGTGGCTTGTCTTTCTTTGACAATTGTTCGCGGCGAGGCGGACGTTTGTCAACGCCCGACCCGGGACCCCTTAGGCATGAAAACACGGGGACCAATGACAAGCGCAGCAACGCTAAAATTTTTGTCCCTAGTTTGCGAACTACTGGTCTACGCTAGGGAAATAGCTTTGTGATGTTGGGGCAACTAGCTACGGAGCGTTTCCAGAGTGGGAGGAGAAGCCTTGGCACAATCGCTGGTAGGAAATTGACCGGTCTCTTTTTGACGTACCGTATAGCACCGGAACCTAACCTCTTTAGCGGATGACGCCGGAAGAAGCCTCCTTCGTAGCCCTTCTTTAGTCGGTGTCTTCCGCCATTGATGTTTCTGAACTGGGCAGTCCCAAGCCAATACTCAATCATCGATGATCTAGGAACACAGAAAGCCTGATTGTTTTCTGAACAGGCACTTCTCATGAGAGCTGAGATCAAGGAACCCCCATTACCAATCGTCCCATCCGGTGAGGGGGACTGTGGAGCTGACTCAGTGCTAGCCTCAGGGTTCAGGGCTCGAGGCTCAGGTTCGGTGCCTTCTGAGAGCCGAATTGGTCCAAGCGTCGCCATTCGTTCGAATAACTTGTGGCGCCCCCGGGGCCAGTGTACTTTTTCTATCAAAATGTCTGGCTCGAACCACGGTCGACCTTGGGATCGGCATTAAAGATACCAATCAGACTTCCATTCCGAGGAATTTATCGACGGTAGTGCAGGCATTAGCCTAATTCAGAATGTGGACAAATCCTCCGCCCTTTGGCGACATAATCATGATTAAGACCACCAAGCCGGACGGATTGGTATCTGATGGTCTTTCGACGAAGGGTTTGAATGGGAGCAGCGAGGGGAACAAGTGGAGCCGCTTAGCTCAAATTGCTCGGCGTCATAACCGAGGTGACATAGGGGGATTGATTGTAATTTCTCGAAGCGAACTACTATCGCCAAGGCTGAGAGCCTCGCGTACTGAGCAGATTGAGACTAATCTCGAAAACCCTGTTCTATGGGACGAGGAGACAGGAAGCTTTCCAAGACGTGTCCGGAGAGTCCCGCGGCAGCGACCGGAAAAATCTATGCCGATCGCAATATTATTGTCGACATCAACTGAGATCGATGGACTTGCAATGGACAAAGGGCCAGTAACATTCGAATGCCGATCGATCATGAACCTAGACTTCTTAGAGCCTCTTGGCCCGACTCTGACAGTCTTGTCAAACTCGATCAATGGTTTCGATCGGTGCTGATTTTTGATGTGACCAGCCGGATTCTACGTCAAGAGACGACCTTTTGAGCTGCCCATTTAGACTATATAGAGCAAGATCTCTGACCCCTGGTCGATAATTCACGGAGGCTGACCCTAAGGACCCTTCGACCGTGTCAAGGAGCCAGGAACAGCCCGCGACAAGGTTTTTTCCGGTTGAACCCTTCTCTCCGTGAGAACGGGCGCGCCACCATAGACCCTTAATTGGCTCGGACTCGCTCCAAGGGCCCACTGGTGCCTGCATCTAGCGGGGTTTGAGTGGATTCCATGTGCGCCGGATTCATGGACATCCTGTTGTTGCTCATTTTCCGTGTTGAGCATCTAGTGGAGTAAGTAGGTCACTGTTGCCCTCGGGGCTCTTTTAGGGCTCGATCTCGCTGTTTGATTTCTAACCTCGAACATCCATCCTCGACTTCGGTCTTTCACATTCGTTCACGGCTTCTGGTATCTCTCGTTTAACCGGAAATCCTCAACACTCGTTCCTATCTGCCTATTTGCAGTCATATCACTCTTTTATAATCTGTGCAATTCTTTATTGCAGTAAACCCGCACAATGAAGGTTGCTTCTGCTGTCACTCTCGCGTCTATCCTGACTGCTGCTCAGGTAAATCATATTGTCATATCTCTATCTACCGTGTCATTCAACTCACTATGGTAGGCATGGCACGTCAAGGCTCCCGCTGCCGTCCAGGCTCGCCACTTTGGCACCTCTATTCCCATTCCTCCTCCTGGAGAGATCACTTCCAGCATCCCTCTGATCGGCCCTTCTCGGACTCCTATGGCATCTTCTACTCCCTGTGATGAGAAGTCGTCTACTGCTCAGTCATCTGCCACTCAGTCATCTACTTACACGTCGATCCCGGTTTCTATCCCGACTGCGCCTGGCTCTTCGATGCCTATTCCCAGCTCTTCTGCTGTGCCGAGCTCTTCGGTGCCCGTCTTCTCCGTGCCTGTCTCTACCCCGGTCTCTTCTCCCGCTGGTAGCTCTTCCATTGCTACTTCGTCTCAGACTACCAGCATGGCCTCTTCTATCACCAGCACTCCCCCCATGATGACTACCTCCACTATCTACACTACCAGTGAGATCACCGTCATCAGCTGTGCTTCCACCGTTACCAACTGTCCTGCGGACTCTACTACCGTGGTCACTTCGACTATTCCGATTACTACCACCGTCTGCCCGGTTACCGAGACTCCATCGTCCAGCGCTCCTGCTCAGGATTCGACCGTTACTGAAACTACTTACGAGACTACCACCATTTGCCCCGTCACTGAGACCATGACCTCTGGTACCAACACCATGACTACCACCTGGAGCTCTGTTTCAACGATGACTGTGACTGTTCCTATTCCCACCGGCCCGGCTGCCACTGGTGTTACCTCTGCTCCTTCTTCGCCTGCTGCCACTTCCGTTCCCCAGGAGTCGACTGTCACTGACATCACCTACGAGACCACTACCATCTGCCCCGTCACTGAGACCATGACTTCCGGTACTAACACCTTCACCACTACCTGGAGCTCTGTTTCGACTGTGACCATGACCGGTCCTGCTCCTACCGGCCCTGCTGCCACTGGTGTTACCTCTGCTCCTTCTTCGCCTGCTGCCACTTCCGTTCCCCAGGAGTCGACTGTCACTGAAATCACCTACGAGACCACCACTATCTGCCCCGTCACTGAGACTATGACTTCCGGTACTAACACCTTCACCACTACCTGGAGCTCTGTTTCCACTATGACCGTTACTGGCCCTGCCCCCAGTGCCACTGAGACTGAGAGTACCTCCGCCATTGTTCCTACGATGACCGGCTCCGCTACTGAGTCTACCGTTGCTCCCTCCGGTGTTGCTCCCTCTGGCGTTGCTCCCTCTGGCGTTGCTCCCTCTGGCGTTGCCCCCTCTGGCGTTGCTCCCTCCGGTGTTGCTCCCTCCGGTGTTGCTCCCTTCAGCAGTGTCCCATCCGGCACCTCCCCCGTCGGTAACACAAGCATCCCCGTTGGTCCCATCGCCTCTTCCACCATGATGAGCACCAGCCTGCCCAAGCCCACCACCGCCCCTGCGGCCAGTGCGACCCCCGCCTTCAACGCTGCTTCTCCTCTGGCCGTCTCTTCCGGCCTCGGCCTGGCCTCTGTTGCGGCCCTCTTCGCCCTCGTGCTGTAGAGTGATCTCATGACTTGATCTGTTTTAGACCCATTTACGTCCCTTATATTCTTTTGGTCAAAATTGTGATTCAATTTTGCTTTCTTTTTCTATCTCCGCAGACCTTGTCTATCTACCGCTGCGTTCGAGTGTCGTTCGAGTATCGTGAATGATACGTTCATCTGTACGACAGTTTGTTCATTCGGATAAATTTCTGCTTGTTAATGCGATAGATTTCGCGCCCTTAGTCTCATTACTTGTTTAATCATGAAATTGTAAAATTTACCCTCCGTCCTCTCGGTAACCTTTCAGCCGCTCGTTTATTGTCACTCTTGTTTAAAGTAAGATTGTGTGGATTCTTGAGGTTGCGCTATTGAAAATCAGGAACTCTTTCATAATAACTACCACATTCGTTTATGTATACGTCAAGACAACACGAAAGACATGAAATTTTGGGCTAGAAATCTGATCTAAGTTATACAAGTTTCAGCTCAAATTGCTATCTTGGCTGCCCACTCTGTTGCTTGCATGTATCACCGTTTGTTTGGGGGCGACCAACCCTCTTGTTCTCGAATCTCCGTCATCTGAGTTTAGTACCCTGCTGGAGTTTAGGCAACTTGTGCCCAATTTGGGATACCCAATGAGGCATGAGGCACGGTGCAATACTTCTATGATAGATAAAAAAGGAACTGCCGGAACATTTTCACAGGGTTCTTATTGAAGCCTTGTGACAATTTGCAACCGAAAGAAAACTCCCACCCCTATACTCCGAAGGCATCGCATTCTACTAGCCAGGGAGCACAATTTCCAACACTCATAGCGAGATACCATACATCTAGTTTGATGCAGTGCAGTGGGTTTTGATCAATAAAAGTATCCTTCGATGTTCCCAGGTGGTCATTTAAGGATCCTTCCCAGTAGAATCGCTCCAAAGTGCCTTCTGAACTAATCCTCCTCCCTTATGATTCCCGCCACTTCAAACTTACCATAGTACCTCACAGCCCTTTCCAAAACCTCCTCTTGCTGCAGCTATACTCTCTCCAATCTCGTAGCTCAATTAAGTCACCGCAAGATGTTGTCATTCATTCCACGAATTCGGGTTACAGGCCATCCAGCTATGTGTACCAAATTACGCGAGAGAGCCCACTGAGAGTAGCTCGACATATCCACTCACACCTTTTGTTCTTTACATAAAGATGCTATTCTGCATTCACCTTGTCTCGCTCATTATGTCTCGGTCAACATCTTGAATACCCTGCGACATTTTATAGATGCTTCCAAGATTCTTTGATTAACATCATTCTGCAGACGGTCTGGCTAGAATCCACGACAGAATCCAGAAGTTTCAAGGTCCTATACATGTTCACCTTTCAGATTCCATAATGCAATATATATAGTGCTGGCCGTTATTGCCTTCTATGTCGGGGAACATAGAGACACTCATTCAAACCCTAGTCACATGACACGCTAATCCTGATATGGCTGCATTCGTATTCAAAGACTTGTTCCAGGTTTGCATTGTAATAACGAAAACGTATTAAATATGAGTAAGCTGTATAATTATGTATTGTTAAGTATCCAAAAATGACCACCCCGCCCACAATGGCGTCGTCCGTACACACTCCTCCCAACCTAGCACCTGCAAACACCCAAACCACTTACAAAATGGCAAGAAATATTGATCCCTGGCAGCGTAAAATGATTGTCCATATAATACGCAGCAAGAACAGACCCACTATATCACGAATGGCAAAGGTGGCGAAGTGGAGTGAGTGTTCTATCACTAGCATACGCAAGAACATGTGGTTGTTCGGTAGTGCCAGTCCCGGTCGGTCGACAACCAAGTATCGCCCCTATCATGCTAGACGCCCTCTGTGACCACATTACTCTTACTCAGAATACCTTGTGATCATAAGATTTTGAGAATTGATCAAAATGTCGGCTTATATGCCACAGATAAGAACATAGTCATCAAGTGAGGTAGGAGACTTTTCCAGGGTCTACTTTCCAATCATCGGGATATTGTTGCGCAGATTCCAAGATAGACTCGTAGTCCTGGCCATCTATGTTTCGCTCTTTGGGATTCGCGCCGTATTGAATCAAAACACGGCAGGCTTCGGAGTTGCAGTTTCGTGCAGCCTTATGGAGTGGTGTCTCGAGAAGCAGGGAGTCTTTCGAGTCAATTAACGCGTTTGATTCAGCCAGAATTCTGATGCCTTCGATCCAGCCCCTAGCGGCAGCCAGATGCAGGGGCGTAATGCCTTCGACCATCCTAATGTCGGGACAGGCTCGTTTTCTTAGGAGCAGCTTCAGAATTTCAGAGTTCTTCTTAACGACAGCAAAATGCAGAGGAGCCTTTCCGTTAGCTCCAGACTCCGCGTTGACATCAAGTAGCGGCTGGTACTCGAGTATCATCCTGAGAAGATTAAAATGGTTTCTGAAGAGTGCCTCGTGGACCGGTCTCCAGCCCTTTTCGAACATCAGTTAAGCCCAGAAGATATGGTAGAAAGGGTACGGGGCAAAGTACATTGTGCGAACAATTAACATCTGCCCCTTTCTCAAGCAAATTTCTCGCAATCCTGCGATCGTCTCTCATGCATGCATAATGAAGCGCTGATTGTCCCACGGTGTTCCGACTATTCGGATGTGCACCATGCCTCAACAGAAGCTCAGTCATTTCGGCATGTCCGCGATCAACCGCCCAGCTTAACTCGGACCGTCCATTTGTCCATGCTGGTCCGACATGGCTTTTATCACCTGGGCGACTATATTGTCGAACATTAACTGAGGCGTGATGCTCAAGAAGAGTCTTGGCCACATCAATCTTGCCAGCCTCGGCTGCGAATGAAAGCGCTGTGCGCCCACTGCGCGGGTCTCGGGCATTCACGTCCACTATTTCTAGCCAGGATTCGATATCCTTGATTTGACCGTCCTTGACAGCTCGAAGAAATGCCCCAGTTTGAATTGGACTTGGTGATTTATTAATCTCCAGTGCATCTGGTCTTGTCTTTATGTCAGCACTGAAAGAAACCCTGTCAGATTTTTTTCCTTAATAGGGAGTGATTCACTTCGACTCTTCAATGGCCATATAGAAAAACAATTGTCTTGCGTAGGCAGCAGCCACCCCTGCTGCGTATCCGTGCCATATATCATTCTTATGCGTGTCACAGTAGTCCGAAATGCCCCGGACAACCAAACATGGGAAATCGGAAAGTGCCCCAACTGCTTCCATCTCAAAGCATAACACCCCGTGCTCCTGCGCCAATTGATCTCTCTTCTGAGCATCCTTTATCACCATTTCTCCGGATGCTATCGTGCCCCTGTGTACAACAATGAATGAAACCTCTTCCTCATCGTCATCTACTGGTCGCTTAATCCGTTGATTAATGTCACACCCGCAATCTTGACATGATGCCCCATCCTTTTTATGCGTATAATCCGATGGATACAGATAATCGTTTATAGACCCGGGAAACTCGAATCGACGAAGTGCTCGGCGACTAGTATCGATTCTTTTCAGATTTCCCCAAATAGGATCATCGTCGATTAGCTGACGTCGTACAGCTATCTCTCGTGTGGCATTAAGAAGGGCTGTTGGTGGAGGCGCGAGGAAGCCTGTTCGTTCGAAGTGACCCGTCCTCGCCCTTCCGTGATCGTATTGCACTGCTCCAGAGTGTACACCAGTCGGTTCACTGACCACAACATGCCCTAGACGAATCATACCAGATTCTGTCTTTCTTGGTACGCCGCCGCCGATACCTACTAGAAGACCGAATTTGAGGTTTGGGTAAGTCATCCTCATTTGAGTAACGACAGTGGCTGCAGGACAATTCCCAGCGCGAGGAAGACCAGCAATCACGACGTTATGGCCATTAATACTGCCAAGATTGTAAATATTTGTGTCTCCGCGAGGTTGTGGGAGACGCTCATGCTCCTCGTCCAGCATCTGCAATGCCGCGACCTGTTCCACTTCTAACGGACAGATCCATCCTACTTTGTAGGACTCGCGGCTTAGCCTTTGTTTCGACATCTTCGGTTGCACAGTCGTCGTGCCTCGCTAATAGAGGTTGAAGGAGAACAATAAAAATATATTTTCAACGGACTTAATGAATAAGACAAACGATTCAGAAGGAAGGCGGATGAGAGCACCCGGCGTAACCTTCCAGAGCCTCACAGTCATTGCTTGGGGCCAGAGAACTTGAGGGGCTGAGCGCTTCAGCGCGAGCCTGGAAAGTGAGGCGGAGGGATCGGCCAATGAGCCACGAACACGAGTCGAAATAGTGCCTCGGGTATACGAGAAAAATCACTTCCAATACCGCTCAGCATGATTGGCGACGCACCAACACCTCTTGAGGCCGGACCTGAGCAGGGTGGCAAGAGATCAAATACTATTGCTATAACGATATAAGTTACCTAGCTTTACGCGGAGTCCATTTAATACTAATCGAGAAGGGAGAAGGTCCAACCTCCTGCTCTAGGCTCCTAACTTCCGGGGACGTGTACTTCTTATACTGGTTCCTAGGAAGCCAATTACCAGTACATGGGAGCTACACAGAGCGATACTACTACGAGCGAACCACATTTGTTTATCTCGTTATGTGTCTAGGGTTCGAAAAACCGTCTTATCAAGGTCCGATATGGAGGGCGATAACGCCCGCCACTGTAGCAACACGGAACTGCAAGCCTGATGATCCTGCTTGATCACCGAATTTCCACTTCATTTTCGCATCGCTAACTGACATTCAAGCTGCATTGGTTATCCGTTTCTCAGTTTACATGGAACCCTCTAGTCGTCCAGGCATCTGGTTCTAGATCCTTGTATTCATTCTATAAAAGACCAGGTACAGTATTATTACAGTGTACATACAAAACAGGTAATTTACGCTCAATCCATATTAGGTTTAGTGTATCATGTGATTAGGGTTTGAAAGTGTATCCCTATATTCCCGGACATGAAAGGCAATGACGGTCGCCACTGTAACTCAGAAATCGATTCAGAAAAACATCTCTCTTGGAGAAGGATAAAGCGCAAATCAAGGCACATGATCGGAGCCTGTCATCTGCCGGTGGTCACCGCCTCGTAACTTTCCCGCCTCTGCCAAAAGTCGTGTTTTGGCCAACCAGCGTCGTGCTGGTCCTTGAAGTTGTCTGAAACATTTCATAGCAATGACAGGGTTGTGAAAGCTCAAATGATGTATTATTGGACGTGCTTGGGATGTACACCCTAGCATGTGTGTTGAAGGTGTCATAGAAGAGACTCATTGGGAAGCCGAACTGCTCGCACCTTGGTACAGTTATGAGGCTTGGGTAAAAGGCGGTTCACCCAAGAGTGGGTCGCAACTTGTCAATTGACCAGTCACCGTGAATTGAGACTAGGCTATCACGCTTTAGCTCTTGCCGCTTGGCTCCTCGGCTCCGAGGGGCTGCCAGACAGACGCGATCATCATGAAGTACAGTGGTTCGGATTCACTTCAAGGAAGGGGCATCCGTGGGCGGATAAGTGGGACCATGGCTGCCCTGGGACCGTCCACGGCTCTGGCATTCGTGTTTCTACAATCGGCCCGGGGCTTACAGCTGATAGTCATGCGCTCAAGACGATCCAAATTAAGCGGAGTGAAGAATCATTCAATCAATTACGTCACCCAAGCGCTCAGAAACTTAAAAGTTGAATCAATATGATAAGGTGTCTTCCAGTTTCGCTATGAAGATACATGCACACTCAATCGTGATCAATTAATGCAAACATTCCGCGGCTATGTCTCAAGAATCCCAAGAAAAGCCCCCAGGGGTGGAGCTACTGAACAACCTAGCCAGCATTGTACAGTCCGTCGCAACTAATTTACAACGCAATCGTATTGATCGAAAGGCGTTTCAGAAATTGTTGCGGGAGTACTCCGCACGAGCTGAATCAGATGGTCGTCTCGTTTTCGCTTCGAGGAAGCATTCCCAATGCATTAATCATGGACTTCTTCTAGCCCACACACATATCGAACTTGTGTCCTGGCTGCAAAAAAATAACTACAACCTTGTTTCCACATCGGTGAAATGGTATAGCTGGAAAAAGCTATTCCCAAAGTATCAACTGCCGCTTTTGTCGATCGCTTCGCAAACGACTGAGCTCCGCAATATGTTGCGTAATGTCGAGGAGAAGGCCGACATCTTGTATTCAGATCTAAAGGCACATAATGTGAACTAACATCCCAGTTCAAAAGTACCTGTGGTTTACGGAATCAGCTAAGTGTCTATCAGATCGCGATTCAACCAACCGATATTGAATATCGAAAAGTTGTCACACCTTTGCCTAAAGGCCCGCCTCCAGAAGGTATGGTTATTACTCCTGCGCTCTACAATCTGGATAAAATCAATTCTGATATATGCATCAGCATTCGAAAATTTACTTCGTCGGGGCTCCCTTCTCAAAGAACAACTAAGCCCGCTGTTGGACCAATAAAATCTCTTCAAATCTTAATTATCACAATCATTATGCCCTATGCTTTAAGGGTGGACTATTTCAACACTCAAAGAGATCTTGTAGAGTAGTAGTGCAGCTTTAGGTGTTTGTCATGCATTTCTTTATGAGACTCAGCTCTGAAACTACAGAGGCCCTTCTTTGTTCGATCTTACATTTCACTTACTACTAAGGTCTGTTGATTTGTTGGAAATTGATAGTTCTCTTTCTTAATTAGTTCTCGCTGCTTGGCGGGCGAAATTTTGGTGACTTTTTAATTCAACGGAGGCATGCATCTTAGTACTCAAAGTAGCGATTGACACTAGCCCTACGATCGCTTTGCCATGAAACTCAATCGACGAGAGGACCGGACGCTAAAGGTTTTTAATGGGAAGGATCTACGGATCAACTCTGGACTAAGAGAAACTTCGATGCAGATTCTTGGCATGACTCGCAGACTAAATATCACATTAATTAGGTATTCCTCCTGCAAAGCTACTTAAATTCAAAAATATCCAAAACATCACAAATACAGAGCCCCGGTACGTCCGATCCATGTTCACCATCTATCATATCCATCATTTCCAGCAATTCCGATGCCAGAGGCACCACCTACTGGAAGAGCTGGTACATACTCAGGGAATTCGCACCACCACAGATCTCGCCCGAGTTTCCTGTAAGCACCAGTCAAGACTTGTCACTCCGGCCTAGTCTGCTTTAGCCCGGGGTTTTTTTCGACTAATGTCTTCACCCTTTCGTTTCCAGTCCAGCCGGCCAGGCCGTTCTTGCATCCTCCAGCCCTCATGGCCCTTGGGCCCTTATCCCCTGTTCCAGGTCTTCGGATGCGGAACGACTCAACCTCCTAGGCTTGTGACAGAGATTAAACCAAGAATCACCGCCACTCGGCTATCCCATGCCATTTCTGGTAGGTCCCCTGTCCGTCTTGTAAGTATTATTACGATGCGATCGGTGACCGTATTGATCACGCTCGGAGGCTTCGCTAGGCGGAGGCATCATGGGTAAAACAGTAGTTAGGCGATACTAAATGAAATCTACCTTTTAGGCTTCAAGTATCAGGGACCCTTCCATTGGCTAGATTCCCGCTGGGCGTTCGGACCATCTTTCCTTGTGGAAGAGGTACGGTGAACGGAGGCGTTGATGAGTATACCCTCAGACGTGGCAAAGACGAGCCAACGCATCATACTAGAAAATTATATTTTGGCCAGTCCATTTCATGTCTGTCATGGACGATAACTGCCTTGATCCCCGCTCGCTCTCTGAATGAGTGAAGTGCCGAAGTTGCCAAGCCGGCCGATAAGCGTCGGACATTTTTAGGTTATTAATTGTCAGCGCGCATCAAGAACTCCGGACTCTCGGTTGGGAAAATGAGACCCGGAAACCGCCAATCAAGTGGGAACGCGGGGGCGTTCCTAGCGGTGCTTAGGCCGCCCGAACTGTTCCTGAAAAGCCATAGCGGCATTACCCGTCGCGACAAATTGCCTACACATGGTACTTTTGTCAACCTTGATGGCCTCTGTCTGAAAGCCGACGAAGGGACCTTACGATAGCGCCTGTCTTGCGAACGGCGTCCTATTCGGGGCACCCGAAGTTTGTCTGATACCAAACATCTCGAACAGTCTCTAGATATGCTGGGTTACCCGAAAAGTGCAGTAGCTCAATGCCGCCCATGGATCCGCCCGAGTCCAGAGGTGGCCATGACAGCCATCCCAGGTACCGGGTAATTTCCCCGAAATGTAGAAACATCTTTTTTCTCTTGAAAGATACAAGAGCCCTTATCTTTTCTTTGTATGGAGATTGCCGCCAGAGTCGAGTATCTCTCCTTTCCTGTGGCCAGCTCCACCAGCATTCTTCAACAGACACAGATGCTTGGTGGTATTATCTACTCGCTGTGGTTATCAGTGCAGACCAGCGATGCTACAAAAAACCGGACTGTTGTGAACTCCAGTAATAGCACTAACCAGACTTCCAGTCTCGCATGTCTTGAGAACCAGAAGCTCACTAGTACTCTACATTGTTGTGGATCCGAATACCCACCTTGTTTTCCTCATTAGCTCATGCATCAATTATGTCTCTGGTGATGTTTGAAGCCTGGCTCTTTACTTTTTATCATAAGAACAGAGATCGTCCCATCATTATGTATCCGTACGCATCTATAATCTATCAATATGGAGGATGCTGTGTAAGATAGATACAAAAACAGATAGAGTCAATCAAACCGCCACATCGTCTCCGCCCGCTCGGTCTTTCGGACCAATTCCTCTTCTTCGGACGGCGAAGCATCCAATTATGAGGCCGAGTCCTGCAAGGCCCGTTGAGCACCAGAGTCCGGTTGAGTATTGTTGGTCGAGGTCATGACCTTTTTTTATGTCGACTACCTCTGTGGTGGCAGCCGAAATCGCCAGGGCGACACCTGAGCCAATCTGAAATGCAGTGTTGAGCATACCGCCGCATAGGCTCTTGACTTTGACGGGGACACTAGTCAGGATGGTTGTGCTGGTCGTAACAAAGATGAAGGAGACCGCAGAGATACTAATGAGCGAGGTTGCAGGTTGTTTACCCAGAAGTTGATCGTTTCGGTTACGGTCAGGGCGCTCGGGATCGGTGCCAATACCGTAAGCATCAGGCCGACGAAAAGTGCATATTTTCCGTTCACGTATTCGAGCAGCTTGCCTGTTCCCATGGAAGCGATGAAGCCGATGACTCCCATGGGCAATAATCGAAAGGGCAGTTTCTCCTGCAGAAAGCCCGTCCACTTTCTGCGCGATCAAGACGACGTAGTAAATGACGTCTTGGTAACTTCCATAGCAAGTGAAGCCCGCGATCCAGAGGCCTGCAAAGTTGGGAAGCTTCCACAAGGACAGTGGCATGAGCAAAACAAAGGCGACAAGAAGGGCAATAGATAAAATAAGAATCACGATGACGAAAGATGTATCCCAACCGTAGACACCACCGCTGGAGAGAACAAATTGAAGAAGGATCAGGCCGACAGTTGACAGAACCGCACCGCAATAATCCATTCTAGGCCTCTCACCTTTGGGTGCGCGATCACCGGGTAAAACAATCAGCCCCAAGGTACGTAGGGCACCAGTCATGATGACTATAATGTAGTAGATGTATCTCCAGCCCAAGGAAGTGGTGAGAAAGCCACCTAGGATAAGACCGGCGCAGAAGCCCAGTGTCCCTGAAGCGGCATAGATGGACAGAGCGCGTGTGCGATCGGTGCCAGTGAAATATGAACTGATGATCCCAATTGCTGAAGGAACTGTCATGGCCGCTCCAATGCCCTGGATGCCACGGAAGACCGTGAGCTGAATGAATGATCGGCCGAAGCCAATGGCCAGTGTCCAGATGGAAAGCCATAATAGGCCAAGGCAGAGAATGAACTTTCGTCCGTAGCTAAATATAGCGTTAGTAACTTTCCAGTCTTTCTCACAGCATTCTTCTTACCGATCGGATAGTGCTCCAGCCAAAAGAAGGAAACCTCCAAAGGTCAGAGTATACGCAGAGATCATCCATTGCAGGTTGGTAGTCGACACATCAAACCCCTCTTGTATTGACGCCAATGCCATATTGGAACTGGTCATGAAAACATTATCCAGAGATTGAGAACCTGACGTGACCAGCAAAATCAAGGCACCTCTCCAAGATCCCAGCCGACAGAACTCTTGAGGAAGCTTCTCCAACGTCATGGCCTTTTCGGTGTCAGTCGGCGTACCAATGACGGTTGAGGCAGTCGAGACACTTGAAGTAGGAGAAGCAGAAGGGTCGGTCATGGACAGTGATCACGGTAGCTTCAGGGTATTTACAGGAAGGAGAATCTTGCGCGCTTGCATTGTTCCATGTAGCCTGGCCACGCAGCCGGTGATACCAGCCGATGATTGCCATTGTTTCGTGTCTGATCGAAATGAAGAATCTAGGATATCCTGTCTTACATTGATAGCTTTGGTCAATCTTAATAATATGGATTTCTTTTTTTTGAAAAATCGAAGTATGGACCTTTGGTAAAAAAGCTGGCATAGTGGGTCATTGCCCCTTCGGGAGTCTCCCACCTGTTGATGGGTGGACCATCCAGTGCACGCAATAGTTGAGTCTGTCGCGGCTTTTTCACTAGCGAGTAATGGCAGCCGTTCAGCTCATGGGGACAGATCTGAATTCTGGGGCACTCTTCTCTCGAGTCAGCCTATCTACTGACGCATGTTATCGCCCCTCCGACTTCCCGCTGAAGAATCCAGACGGTCGTAAAATGAAGTTGGATGCAAGATAGGGTATCTCCATGCACCGAGGTTTTTTTTTTTCCTAGCGCTTAATTATTACTGCATCACATTTACATTTCGCATATTACCTGGTCTGATTCTTCCTACCGCGAACATTCAGAGGTTGATGGGAGATCAATGATCCAGACGATCTGCATCGTACACCCACTGAAAGACCCCAACATGCATATCAAAGATGGAGGGCACCTCATCCTCCCTCTCCCCCTTTTCAAGCCATTCTGTACTCTAATTGGACGTGCCCTCTTCCACTCTACAATCTCCTGAAGATGTCATGTCTCCATTGACATCACGAATACGTGGCCCGATCTCTTGGAAGTGGAGGTCGGATACCACATCACATGTACATCACAGTATGCTCCTTTTGTCCCGTCAGAGCCCATCCGTTTTGGAGGCCCAGCATTCCCGCGACTTTCCAGGCTTGGAACAAGCCCGGAAAAGTGAGTTCTGGAAACTGCGCCCGAACCTATGTCACGACAAGGTCTTTGGTGGGATAGATATGATAATGGTTGCAAATGGCCCAATTTTTGAGCTCGATCGGATAGCGCTTTCGCGAGCGAATGAGGCGGAGGGGGAGACGTTCATTGATAGCGGAACTCAGCGGATCTCAAGTCAACGGTGCTCAAAGCTAATAACAAGGTACAGCATCGCGAACCAGAACATGAGCATCCATCACGGTCCTCTGGGTGAAGGGTGGACCAGCAAGGTATCAACACAATCGAGGGAAATCGTTACGCAATCAAATGCCTCAAGCATGTGTAGTAAGGCTTTATCTAGGGCATAGAATGATTCTAAGCAGTGATAATCTTACGATGATCATCGTGAGAATTGCGTCAAGCAAGGAGAAGGGGCGAAAAGCATTTCGCGACACAGACCGTTCTGCGACAGGGAGTTCAGGTGTCGTGAGACGCTTCCCGAGCCTCATGAGATCAGAGTGGCCGGAATACACATTGTGCCGAAGAATGTGGATGCCGAATATGTTCCCCAGTAGTTTCTTTTGGGCGGAAATTGAAGCCTAAGCTAGCTTTCAGCGAGGATATGGAGGATACATCAACAATAAGGGATTTCTTCAGCGGGAAAGGAGTCCGGGCATTCTTATCCCATCATTTTACAACACATGTAGGGTTGTGGACGTCGGTATTTTGATAACAATAATGGTCCATATGCGAACGTCCCTTGTGTTGATTCGCCACTAAGCGTGAAAGTGATGAATCTGTTTAGTAGCTATGGAATGGATTTCGCCTCAGTTTTCAGATTTCGTTCACGTTTATGTGTAATCGCTCTGCATGAACGGATCCCGACAGACCCTGACCAGGCCCCTTCAAGCGCGTTATCAGTCCACAGACATCTGCTGAGCAACCAACTCAGCTCGATAATTCTAGCTACGGCGATCCTCAAAATTAAGGATCTCGAAAACCCTAAAACAGATACTTGTTCCCGAATCAAAAATTCGACAGTTGCGCAATCCTACGCGTTATCCCCCTTTTGACCCTTGGACTGACAATCCCCAACTATGAGGTTGATCGCCCAGCCCTGATGATCGCCGCTAGTTTCTAGTTTCCGGCTGATCAAAATAAAGATGTGCATCTTTAAATGGGGGACGTTGACGCGTTCACGAAGATCCAATACCTTTGGTGGGTCCATTTTTATGCCCTGGCCGACCGACCGGGTTGGGACGGGAACTAACACCCGAACTGGCCACAAACATGACTTTCCAGCGATCAGCCTTGCTTGTGCTTCCCCATCAGATTGTCCCCTGTTCCTTGTGTTGTGGTTTCTTCTCCGCACGTCAATAGCTGGCCTGAGGGCTCAGGTATCTCATCCCTGTCATCCGATCCAGCAGATCATGCCCCTTCTTGCTCTGCCTAATGAACTCCTGTTGATCATAGCGTCTCGGCTGAAAAATCTGGGTGATGTCAATGCTTTGACCCAGGTCTGTCGACGCTTGTACGAAGTTCTCAATTTCTGTGTCTACGTCCGTGATATCAAGGACAATGATGGCTGCGGCTTGATACTGGCTGCCCGGCATGGCCACCTAGGGGCTGTTCGCAAATTTCTCGATCAAGGGCAGGACCCTGTCGACTACCTCGAGCATGACAAAGGCCTTCCTTTGTTGGAGGCGGCGAAGCACGGGCATGCGGAGGTTGTGCTGTTGTTGGTGGACTGCATCCCGGCGACTTGTCGTTTAAAAGTTAAGATTCACAGCCATGCACTTTGCGACGCTTTGCGCGCCGGTCATGACCAAGTGGCGAGGATCTTAATAGACAGGCATCCCGATCCACCGGCTTCGCTTGATGATGAGTCGGAGCTTTTCAACTTGGCCTTGGCTCATTGTTGCAGTTCAATCCTGGCGCTTATGCTAAAACGGGGCTTCATAGCCAGTGATTCTTTGTTGAATACGGCGGTTTCTCAGGGCAAAAACGACTGTGTGAAGGTTTTGCTAGATTTGGGATTCGATGTCAACTCAGTCGAGCCGAATGATTGTAGAAGCCCACTCTACTCAGCTGCAGGGAATGGCCAAGCTGCGACCGTCAGACTCTTGCTTGATCGAGGTGCCGACCCTTACCGGAAAAGTACCTACGACTTCATGCCTTTGTTTATCGCCACGCTTCTTGGCCACAAAGATGTGGTCCGTACTTTGCTGGATTCCGGTGTGAATCCGGAAGGTCTGGATGAAAAGGCCCGATATCCTCCCAAAAAGCCACGAGAGGAGTTCTTCAGAGTTATCTCTGGCGAATACATGAAATTCTCGACGTGCGACTCGCAGAGGGATTTATTTACTAACGCACATCTTCCTGACTTGCAGGCCATTGTCCCTCGCAGCTCCAATTGCCATACGCCATTGTGTATCGCTGCGATGATGGGCCATGAGGATATTGTCAGACTCTTGCTGGATCGCGGCGTGGACCCAAACTTCATCGATCCGAACGGAGATGTGCCGCTTCGACTTGCAGCCATGAATAATCGCTGTGGGATCATCTCGCTACTCCTCGAGAGGGGAGCTTGGATAGATTTCGTGGACTTGGATGGGAAGACCGCTCTGGGTCATGCCTTATCAACCGGGTGTCATGATGCAACGATACTTTTGATACATGCGGGCGCCACAGAGGATCTGGCGCGTATTGGGGGTGAAGATCTTGTTCTTCAAGCCCTGAACCACAGGATATATGGGTCACCGTCCGCAATACCCGATATGTCTCTGGAACAAATCCATCTTTACTGCGCAATTCCACCAATTCATGGCTGTCGTACAAGCTTACCTCCCAGACCGGGCGTATTGCACCGATGCGAAACATTACTTGAATTTTTCCTTGATAGGGGCTCCAGTGTTGACTCTCGAGACTCCCTCGGTCGCACTCTACTGCATCACGCGACATTTCTCTATTGCATCTCTTCAATCGAATTTCTCCTTTCAAGAGGCGCGGATCCCAACGTGTGCGATGTGTTTGGTCGGGTCCCACTGCATATTTGGCTACAGAACCCGAGCTACCATGCGATTTCGAAATTCCAATGGCATCAGCCCTGACATGAAAGTTTGAAAGGGCAAGAAACCTCTAAGTTGGGCAGCTAAACAGGTCTCCGCCTCTCGGTCAGACGTTTCATTGTGAGCGCACAGGAAGAAGTAGATTCTAAGGAGCAAAACGGGGATCCTCCTGGTGTTTCTGGCTATCGATGACAGGTGAAAGTAGAATAATGCATTGTTTGACAGATCGAGGGCGGATTTAGTCTCTGGAAAACATAATCACAAGGATCCCATGAGGTTACCCAAATTGTGACGGTTACCGACCTGTTCGGTTATCAACATCGAATGGGAGGCAGAGTTGGGAACCTGAGAGAGCGGGGTCAGAGCCAGATGAGCTGTCTGGGCGGTATTGGAGGCAAATACGAACCGTGAAAGTATAGTGGCGAGAGCTTTGGCCGCATCACATCCGCGCGGGGCCGTGCCCAGCTCGCGTGGATCGGCTATTTTTGACAATCTAGATTCTCGTAGTCTGGGGTAATCGAGAACTACCTCTGCTTCGTCCCCCCGCCTTCGAACCTCCTGCTTCCATTATCCCACTTTGTCCATGATCGTCCTGGTATTCTCATCTAGTTGATCTATACTGCGCGACCCTTGCCACCTGTTCAAGATGAACAGCAGCAAGCCCATTATGAACCGCGGTAACGGCACCCTGAAAATCAGCCTCGCTGCACCGCAGGATGGAGCTATGTCGCCGGTGATACGGTCATTGGTATGGTGTCTCGTCATTCACCAATTATCGCATCTGAAGCTACCGTCAAGCTAGCTTTGAGGGGACGGGTCAAGGTCCAGTTCACCAAGGGATCGGGCGTGTCCTACGATAGACACCAGGAGGGGCCTATCTATAAGCAACTCTTACTCCCTGAGCGACATACCTTGTTCCAGGGCCCTCTTCACATACCAGATAGTAACGACTCTGTCTACTGGCCTTTTGAGATCAAGATGTCACCCTATTCCCAGGACTTGGGGTTTCTTAACGGCGATCTACTTCCAAGTTGGGAGGACATCGCAAGCTCCCGTTTACCAGGAACATTCTATTCTGTTGAATGCAATAAAGCCAGCTCCCCATCGGCATGTTGGGTGGAGTATTATCTCGAGGCCGAGATGCGATACGTGGAGAGAGGCGACCAAAAGGTTCACACTTCAACATGTCCCATTCAAGTGCGACACAGTCCTGAGACCATTTTCCGGGGATTCGGCAAGGAACGAAGGATTTTGAACCGAAGTATCCGAGGCCAGCAGTTGCTGTCAGCGGTACACCATGGAGAACGCTCGTTCGTGCGAAGAACACGAGAATTTTTCATCCACCCTTCAATCAGCGCACCGGAGCTTCACTATAAAGTCGAAGTCTACGCTCCAGCTACTGTCCAGCTGGGCAACCTCTCAAATATCCCATATAAGTTGAAATTCGAGCTCCTACCGCAGACCAGTAACGCTCTCCATGATATCGAGCTGAAAGTCCTCTTCAACTCGGCGAAGTTTATTATACGATCCGAGACGAGAGTGACCGCAGGAACTTCGGTTCACGCACCATCCAGTGTGCATTGCTCTCTCATCGATCTCGGGCTAGAAGAGGCTATCAGGCGACTCGACGCTTTTCCGTTGACGATTCCCTTGACCAACAAGAGTCAGACACTCAACATCGGCAAAATGCTTCAGCTTACTCTCCACACAAGTGGCCTGAAGGCTGGAGAGAAAGACGTTCCTGCGACGGGCCGGATTACACCTACCTTTTCGACTCAAAATTTGCGGCATTTGAACTCGCTGCAGGCGGAGTTCTCGGTCACGGTCGCTGGCAACACCACCCAGTTGCACGCGAGCACGCCACTTAACATCTTGGCGGAGTTGTGAGAAGTGTTCACGAAATTATGTTCATATATTATGATTCTTTGTTTTACCGTTGAGCGACTTCATGTTGTATTTCCTCTCTGGCTCAATCCTGGCATTTATTGTGGTGGTGTTCGGAAGTAACCCTTGCTCAACTTTCATAACATACTCTAGTCCCAATATATACATCCGCAGCATGCAACTTCAACTTTCTTCAAATTAAGATAGAATACTTTAGAAACCCAGGGAGGCGAACTGGTACATCAATAGCTTGAAAATCGAACCTTTGAACTTCTCTAAACTTATATGCGATCGTGTTAGATTAGATTCAAGATCGGACGAGGACCTGTTGAGTGGTGAAGTTGGTGAGCTCATCTATATGTGATAAAACTAAACGTGAGCAAGATATGCATCAACCACTCAAGTGGTCGAGCAGTAACTCGGCTATCGCATCTTCCTTGGTCTAGTGGTCATGATTTCCGCTTGTCATTAACCCCGATAAGCGCGGGAGACCGGGGTTCGATTCCCCGAGGGAGAGTTTCTTTTTGCTCGCACACCACCAATCAACACTGAGACACTCCCTATTTTTTTTTTTCTTGGCTCGGAATACATTCAATTGTGTAAAATATCACGTATATCAATCAAGGTGCCGTGCTGAGCCGCAGGCCCCTGCAGGTCCGATCGAACCCCGTGGTGTACACTCTCCGGGGTTTCATCAATGTTCCTTGACACTCTCCGTTCGTTTCCTAATGCATTTCCTGCTCCCACATTCCTGCGAGAGCTATCACATATAGAGACTGTATGCCAGCCTGATTATATGAATAACTGGTCTGCGAGACTATGATGTATCAAGGCGACTTGTGATCGATCTTCAGAAGGCCCGCGAGCCTGGATAGCAAATGGGAAAAAGGGCAAGCAGAATAGCTCTGGAGAAAGAGAGAGAGAAAGAGTCTCAGTGACCACCTTCCATTTTGAATGATCAAAGTCAACGCTGCCAGAAGTGGCCAGCACTGCTCTTTCCCTCCCTGCTCAATAACCCTACACGCAGCACTTCGTGCACTTCTTGTTGTCTTCATGAATCCCCAGACCCCATTATCTTAGTCTCCCGTTGAATCAATCAATCACCTACTCTACTTTATTCTGCTTCATATCAGATCAGTCCGCAGTCAGATCAACCAAGAACGGACATCGGTTGGAACGTCCAACATCAAAATCTGAATATGGCAATTTGGGTCGACTGGGCGCTGTGGGTAAAGTTGACCATGGTGCGGATACTCCTTGGCTTTGAAATAAACAACCTTTAGAGCTACTCACTGACAACCTATTCTCACAGGTTTTGGGACTCCTGATCGTGCGAGAAGTTGTGCTATGATTTCAAGCAGGCGCACTGACAAATAACTTAGGTGTTCGTGCTGACTGCGGCAACTTTTGTCTTGATGTTCCAGCGATGGAGGATCCGCAGATACGCCGCACTCGAGACTGGTCAGAAGTTGGTGGATTTCGAGCAGTATCCCCTGCTGGCACAAGATGACGTCCCCTTTGGTGCCAGAGCCCTGGAGAGAGGAATCGAGGTCGAAGGTATCTGGGTCTCCAACAACAATACTCCAATCCAAACACCTTGTCAGCCCGGGACTCCCAGCACCATCCGAAGAGGCACGTCTCTCAGAAGTCTCCCGTCCAACTCAGCCCTCAGGTCACCTTCGATCCAACCGGTTATTCCAGTGACACCACCAGCCCTCGAGAATATCGCGGTATCTCGCGCATCTCTGCCACCATTCGCCCCGGTTCCAATTCTCCCCGACGCAGACATCTTCAAGGAACTCCACTACACCTATGAGCCGCAACGTCCTGGAGGAGTGTACTCCCCTTTGACGACATCCACATTCCCAAGTTCACCAAGTAAATTTAATCGCCGCAGCAACATCGCGACCTCCACCGACAGACGAGCCAGCTTCCACAATCGAGTCTTCCGTGCAAGCCAGCTGTCCGAGACCAACAGTCGCGCCAGTCTCAACGACCTCGACGAGGCGCAGTTGGAATCAGCTGGCAATGACTCTAGTGCTTCCGCACCGGTCGAGCAGCAGGCTTCACGGAAGAACAGTACGTTGATACATTTTCTCGGGCGACAACGAGACATGATTCCCAATTACTGACCTATTCTTCCATTCACACAGGGCTTCTTCGAAGGCGGTCGTCGGAGGAGTTCAGACACAGGTTGAGTGCGATCTTCAACGAGAGAATTCATATGAACATGCCGCACGATCATCTTCAACTTGACTCAGCTTCGCGAGGAAAGAGACAAAGCCTTCGGAAATCCTTACTTGGGCCTTGGCGTTGAAATCAGCGCACGGTTTCTGATTGCCTGCAGTGCTTTGGTTTTCGAGTTAGATGAAGCGGATGGTACCAGCAAGTGACATGGAGGTTTTTCATCTCCCATGATGTTGAGTACATGGTTCGCCATTGTGATCGAGCCTCGGTATATACTTGCCCTTAAGATCGATTGTCCTGTTAGAGCCCAATTACACAATCAGACTGAAAATCATGCATGGCAAATATTGTTTCTTATTGTCTTGGAATAGGTACAAGGATTCTACATTTCACAACCGAGAGAAATGGATATGGATGAAAATCAAAGTGATCGTGTAGATCGGATAGAAACCCTGAACAAGTTATACTGTGTTTGGATGCTGCTGCCTGAGCCCGATTAGGAAGGACGAACACACACACGTGACCGCGCGACGGCCTCGACGCGTCCAAAATGATGGCGACGACAGAACTGCTAAGAGAGTCCGGCATTCGCCACAAACAATCCTTTTAATCAGCAGAGACTGCCTAGTGACTCATTATTTCAATCCAAGTTGATTTTTCCGCAACTGTCGACAAGACAATTTTGCCATTACGCGACCAACCGCACCTCGAGGTCAGACGCGTGTTTTCGTGTTGAACAACCTTCCACGCCCGATTGAGACGTGCATACGGCTTAAACGATTTGAAACGCGCCTTCTAGATCCTCTAATATGACTGCGGATAACATGGAGACTCAGGAGATGGACGAGAGTGGGTTGCCCGGCCCCGGTGCGCCTACCCCTCTCTCCGCACTGGAGGTGAGTGGTCTCGCTGGTGACTTTGTGGTTGGTAATTCGCGTCAAGCTAACCTCTAACGTTACAATAGGGACTTGTGGGCTTAACAGCCAGAGATATCAAATTGTTTGTGGATGCTGGATACCACACTGTCGAGTCGATTGCCTATACGTATGTGTCCTGCCATACATTCTTGTCTGCCACTGCGGCTTGAACCCCGCCGAAACTCTCTTAAATGGATCAGGACTGAATGATGGATTGTTGCAGACCAAAACGTCTGTTGGAGCAGATAAAGGGCATCTCTGAGCAAAAGGCGACTAAGGTCTTGGTCGAGGGTAAGTCTTAATCTGCGACAATATCATGCAATCTGTAGCACAGAGAAGGCTAACACGACAATGTTGAACAGCTGCGAAACTCGTGCCTATGGGGTTCACAACGGCCACTGAAATGCATGCTCGACGAAGTGAGCTTATCTCAATCACCACCGGATCAAAGCGCCTCGACACCCTACTCGGAGGCGGTGTTGAAACGGGTTCAATTACTGAAATATTCGGAGAATTCAGAACGGGAAAGAGTCAAATTTGTCACACGCTCGCTGTGACCTGCCAGCTTCCCTTCGACATGGGCGGAGGTGAAGGGAAGTGTTTGTACATCGACACCGAGGGAACCTTCCGACCCGTCCGTCTCCTAGCAGTCGCTCAGCGGTTCGGCCTCGTTGGAGAAGAAGTCCTCGACAACGTGGCATACGCACGCGCGTACAACTCAGACCATCAGCTGCAACTGCTCAACCAGGCATCACAGATGATGTGCGAGACCCGATTCTCGCTCCTCATCGTCGACTCAGCAACCTCCCTCTACCGTACGGATTTCAACGGTCGTGGTGAGCTCTCGTCACGACAGACGCATCTGGCCAAGTTCATGCGTACGCTACAGCGTCTCGCTGATGAGTTTGGTATCGCGGTTGTCATCACCAATCAGGTCGTTGCTCAGGTGGACGGTGGGCCGAGTGCGATGTTCAATCCTGATCCAAAGAAGCCTATTGGTGGTAATATCATTGCTCACGCGAGTACCACTCGCCTCAGCTTGAAGAAGGGTCGTGGTGAGACTCGTATTTGCAAAATTTATGACAGCCTTGTCTCCCTGAAAGCGATTGTCTCTTTGCTATCAACGAGGACGGTATCGGCGATCCTAACGAGAAGGATGTGGAGAATGAGTAAACACCATTTCATTTACTCTTGACACGATGTTAGTGACTTAACGAGCCCTGAAACTTTTCTTGTTACCCAGCATTGCCCATACCCCTATGTAGTTAGAGGCCCCAAAAACAATCCTGTGTATGACACTATCATATAGAATAAACATTCTGATTTTGAATCAAATTTCATTAATACGAAGGAGCCCGGCCATGGAAAAGATAAAGCTAGATATCATGGCGAATCCCACGCTGATTAGTGAGCTTAAAGATATGTCGGCTTGAAAGTAGTGACGGGCTGGCTTCGTTAAGAAGCCCCAAGCTTGTCTTTTACCTTCACGCCGAGCCGGATCTGTATCGTAGTCTGTTAAATTATGTATACCTGAGCTCGCCCTGCATAAAGTATGTCAATCTTCCAAGAAAGGTATTGTTTGGATGCACTTCCGATCGCCTGAAGCCTACGGCGCGGCGGCGATTGATCGTGTGTAGTCGATGGCCGGCGCGCAAAGAAGTTCCCGCGCCAAGACTCTGTTTTTTGAGAGCTCCAGCTTTCCGCCCTGCAACCTTCTCCATCAGCCATGGAAGTCTGAGACCTGCTGGCTCCCTTTATCATGGCCAAAATTTACAAAGATACGAGGGTCGACCTCCGACCATTCTCAGCGGCCACGGTCGCCAATATCAACCTCACGCCTCAGCAGAGCGCGCCCCGTCGCCCGCGCTTCTCAATCTCCTCTGCTTCTGCCTCTGACTCCGAACCCCCGATCGCTAAAGATGAAGACGAATTCGCCAGACGATACCTGACGACGCAGGGCGCAGTCTATTTCCGCAAGCGCAGAACTTACCCGAGGACGTTCGTGTGGAGAGTCGTCAATGATAACAAGGTGTTGGAGATTCAATGCGCGGACTTGACAAAGGGTGGCTCGGAGCATTTCGAGTACAATGTCACTCTGCGACTCAATTTCAACGAGCAGATCATTCCGTCAGGTGTCGCGTTGGCCGATCGCGAGGACCATGAGATTCTCACCGTTTTTGTGATCACGGCCTCGAAGCAGCTTCACACTCTCTCGCTTCGCCCTGAGTTCTTCCGGAGGCCGGAGTCGATTGACGAGAACGTGTCAGACTGGTGCAAGTCGTGTTTGCCGGCGCCGTTGTCTTTCTCCTATCCTCATCGTCTACACGCGAGCAGCCCACTAGAGCTGTTCATCTCTCTCGACAATGGCGCTCTTCTGCGCTTGACGCGGAGGGCTGGTGATGATGGTAAGCCCCTTGATCAGATATAGCCCGTAGTGGCGGGTATCAAAAATCGGAACTAATTGTGGATTCACTAGGTTCGCACTGGACTCCTCTTACCTTCGACGAACGGACATGGGGCGCTTCGATTCGCGGCCTTGTGAAATGGAACGCACCTTCTTCGCTGAAGCACAATGGACGCAGTCTTGATCCCAATGTCGCCAATGCTATAGCTACCACCTCTGATGAGACCTATGTTTTCGCGGTTGGCTTGAATCACACGCTGAAGATTTGGAATTTGGCTTCGAACAAGCTGGCTGGGACAAAGGATCTTCTGGATCGCCCAATGGACCCCGCTACTGTGCCGTACACTTTAAACCCGGCGGAGACGTCATTCATCAGAGTGTTCAGTGCAGAGAGAGCGTTGGATGGGAGTCATCGGTTCTATGTGGTCACATATTCCCCTTTCGAGGATGGCCGCTTCAAATTCTGGGCCGTCAAGGGAGGCCTGACATCTGATCTTGTAATTGAAGATCTCTTCGCGGAGGCTGTGTTCCGACCGGAGGACCCAGATACCACGGGTAATATGTTCTGGAGCATTGCCGATTTTCATATCAAGGCCGTGGATGAAGGAAAGGGCATGGAGTTGTGGGTTCTCTGGAGAAACCACGGTCTATATCAACTCTATACTCTTCACTTTGATCTACAGACACTGGTCACTGACTGGGAGACAAACTGGGTTTCGACCACATTCGAAACGCACCGACAAGAGCCCCTCCCTGTGCCGACGCTTGACGATGTAGTGGACCCAACTGAGAAGTGGCTTGCATACCTTTTGCATCCCACTAGATATCTACCCGAAGTCCTTGAGACCGCACTTGCAATCTATCAAGAGGCTCTCAAGCCCTTGTCAGCAGCTTCATCGGGAACACTGAAAAGGGATGTGCCCCTCCCAGAGCGGCTTTGCGCGACGATAGCCGCCACTGTCTCTCTGCGCAAGTACGCCGATGATGAGATGGACTACACCAGGTACCGGACGGACACGGATGCGAAGTGGCGTCAGTTCTGGCAAGTCGCGGATGACCTCAACAAGCGCCGATTTGAACCTATCTCTCTCGCCTACGACTCATACAGTGAGATGCCATGGCTGCTCCTGTCAGACTCCTGCGCCCTGATTCGGGAATGCAATACTACTGAATTACTCGTGAATAATGCCCCCGCGGACTTACGTGATGATGTTCCCAAAATCGTCGACCGCTGGAGACACCGTAACCTGAGCTCCGAGCTTGGCAATTTGTTTGAAGAGGCCTCCTCCTTGATGAAGGTTGCCTCCGATTTCAGGAAAAAGTTCTCGGCAGAGCTCGATGCCGCATGCCGTGCTGCACTCGAAGTTGAGATCTTCACTGAGCCATTCTCATCGATCACTGATCGTATGGACGTTTTCCGAGAACGCTGCGAGTTTGATCAGATTTCAAACAAGACTTTTGACAGTCTCGTAGCGTCCTTGAATGATTACTTTGATGCCGAAAACTTGTCCAGCGATGCCTTTTACGCCATTATTAATACCGCCCCTCTTGGCTTCAACGGCAAAGATTCGGAACTCAAATCAACTTGTTTCGGCTCGCGCGTTACTGTCAGTGGTGCGCTAGAGACCATTCTCCTCACACGAAAGATCCTCTATGACTTGTTAATTTTGGTTGTCTTCGTGGATGGCGAGATCGAACAAGGGAATCGTTCTCACTTCGATGCTCCTGACCTGTTCTGTACCCTGGTCGACCTTCTCCGTGAATACGAAATGATGTACTGGCTGAGCTCAAATGTCCGCAAATGTCCTGATCGGTCCGTCAGCAGCGGCACAGATTCTTCAGCAACATTCTCACTCAAGGATGATAAGTTCCAAATTCAGCACCAGAGAAGTGCGACCATCCTTGAGGATCTTTTTGTCTCAGACATCAAGCCCCGTCAAGCCATTGGCTTGCCGCAAAGCTACACATTGACCCTTGGCATCAGGGATGTCCTGGCTTGGGTCACCCGACAGGGCGAAGTCGCGTATCCCAATGCCTTGACCTACATCCAGTGTGATCTTATCGCCAAAAACAACATCGATCTCGCCTGGGATTTCCTCCGATTTCAAGCAAGCACGCCCTGGGCAACTTATGTCAAGGGTCGCCTGTACGTGGCCATGGCAGAATTTGACACTGCAGCCATCTACTTCCGAAAGGCCGCCTACCTCCTTTGTAAGTTGAAACCCGGCCCGATCATGTCGTTCAATTAGCTAATATGTCGTTATAGCCAGCGGAAAGGCCTTGGGCAACCTTCATGAGATGTCTTCAACACTTCTGGACCTTGTCTCTGTGAAGTCATTCCATGATGGAATCCCGAAGTACTACCAGCATATCCTTTCAGTGTTCGAAAAAGTGCGCTCCTTCTCGCATGTCGCGGACTTTGCCAGCCTGGCGCTGCAGGCCCTCGACTCGGAAGTGTGGGCTGAGCAAGCTGCAGAGTACACGAGCATGCGAACCGACTTGCTCTCCCGACTCTTCCATGCCTCTCTCAAGACCTGCCAATTCGATCAAGCCTACTCCGCCCTGGCCCGGTACCAGGATCTTGCGTTGCAGAGGTCCGCACTGAGCTCCCTCGTTTCCAACATCCTGATCGTCTCCGGCCCAGGACCGGCCGGTCTCAAGCAAATCCTCCGCTTCCCCACCTCGCTCGTCCCCAATATCGCCTCTCACATCGACGAAATCCTTGTCTCTCTCGCACGGAAACAGAACACCTTCTCCTCATGGCTGGACATCGACAACAACGAAGCCGACATCTCTCCAGACTACCACCGTATCCTGCAAGCATACCGCATTGCCCGCGGCGACTTCCGCGGTGCCGCCGAAATCGCCTACCGAAACGTCCAGCGACTCCGCCAAGCACGGGACGCCCCATCCACCGCTCTGACCCGCAAATCCAAGAAGGAAATCCAAGAAACCGGTGTGCCTGAAGACGACATCGAGAGCAAGGAAATCCGCCACGAGCTCCTCTCGCTCATGAATCTGCTCGCCTCTGTTGACAAGAGCGAAGCTTACATTCTTGTCGAAACCGGCCCCGTTGCCTCAACCCATTCCCAACAGTTGCGCCGCGGCTCCACAGACGACGACGGAAATGTCTTCATGGAAGACGCAGAGGGCTCCTCAAGCCCCCTTCATGGCCACCACCGGTCCCTCAGCGCTGCATCAATCGCCTCTGGCCGCCGAGGAAGCCGCTCTTCCATCAGCGGGCCCGGTGTCTCGTTCAAGACTCCCGTTGAACCGCCCCAGGAGCGCGTCATCGTTACCCTTGAACATCTGCGCCGAGAGTACCAGTCCGAACTTGACCGTGTTAGTCGCATTGAAAGGGGTGATTGGGAGTTTGGGCTTCTGGATGACGCAGATGAGGATGATAACGATGACACGATGGTTTTGTCGTAGGGACGTTGTTCGAGATTTTCTACCATTTGCCTGTGTGGCTGGAAGTTGTCATCGGAGGAGTTTCTAGCATGTTTTCATAGTGTTCTATCTGTTTTAGGTAGTAAGGTGCTGCAAAATAGGACATGAGATGTTTTCCAGTGAAGCTTTTGAGGTTGAGCTCTGTGTAGCTTTTCACATTATAGTACTATAGTAGAATACATCACGTCGTTGCTCCGACGAAATGTTTCTTTTGAATCCACCAAGGCTGAATCACTCTCAGCATATCCTTAAATAACTCCAAGCTTCGGTCCTACTGAACATCAATATACCTGGCGCCCTGCCGGAGTGGTACCCGTGGACTCGGCCCGAGGCCAGCAATCGACTGCCAGTAGCCACCCATGTACGAATTTCGAGGATCAGAGGGAGTGAATAGGACCTGATCCTTCGGGTCCTCTGTGGCCATACGAAGCCTCGAATATTGATCTGTTCACGAAGATGGTGAAAATGGTATGAGCATCGAAGAATTTGTAGTAAAAGTAAATGTATATCTCCAACTGCTTCCTAGTCTACCACCCACATATACATGCAACTATCATCATCGATACTACGGTCCGTACTCGCCGAACTTCGTGTAGAGAGGCCCCAAAAAGGCTCAAACTAGATCTAATTAATCTTTCAGTTGTTGAAAGCGGAAAAGATTTGAGGTTTGAGGTTGAAATTGACTCCTATGCTATTCAAACACTGAAGGCAGCGGGAGCCGTAGAGCGCCCCCGGGGCGTATAGATCATTACCTTTGAGAGCGGTAGGTAAAGACAATTGGACATAACAGAAGTCGAATTGGTTACTGTATGGTAAGGCCAAGATAAATATAATCAAAGTGTTGTTCAAAAGTCATTGTACCGATATTCAAGTAGTCCTGATTATCATTAAGACGGCTAAGTATCCGTCCCCCCACCATGCCCGACCAAGCCCGAGTTATAAACATACCGCTCAAAGCACAAGCTAGGAGGGTAACTAAAGGCCACAGGGACCATAAACAAATAATGAAATGAAAACAAAACGATGTGATCAACGAGAGTCGAGAAGGGGATCGGAACCAGGGCACCAAGAAAAAAAAATGACAACCAAAATTAACAAACCAACAGACAACTATTCAACTCTGTATGGTGACGACGATATGTACCAATCGCGCAAAGTCGAGCAGGTCACAAGGACACAATCTGTGCAATGCAAATATATGAAACCTCCCAAAGATAACCAAGACCAACAACATGGGCTAGTATTTACTCCTCATCATCAGCGGCCAGCGCATTCGAGTATAATTTACTGAAATGCGACTTCGGCTCGGTTAGGAGCACGTACGGCTCACCGATCTCGACGATCCGTCCGGCATCGAGCACCACTACCCGATCATAATCAAGGATTGTGTCGAGCTTGTGCGCGACCGAGATAATTGTGTGCCTGCAGAATTTCTCGCGAATGACCCGCTGCATAATTTCATCTGTTTTGGTGTCGATGCTGAAAGTCGGTTAGCTTGTGTCTCTTTCACCAGTCCCACAGGTTCCTGCAAGGGGCGGATGGGCTTATAGATCCGATGGCTGCGCTCGGATGAAATCGCATATGCAGGGGGTTGCTGACAGGCGCCAATATGTGAGGTTTGCAAAATGCGAAAAAGCAAAATCGAAATCCACCCCCCCCCAAAAAATTACAAATAATCGAAATCAAAGTGGAGCGCATAGGGGACGCGAGGGTAATGACGGAAGGGGCAGAGTCAATAGGTCGGGATGTACTCACTTGCTGGTTGCCTCATCGAGGATAAGGATGTTGCCCGGGCGAAGGAGTGCCCGAGCGAGACAGAAGAGTTGTTTCTGGCCGTGCGACAGGTGGATCTCATCGATGTCGGTCTCTAGGGACCCCTTTTCTTCGATTGCAGAGAGGAGCTGCACGGCCTTGAGTGCATTTAGAATGTCTCGGTCGGTGCTTAACCCCGTCGGGTCGGCGTTGAGGCGGACGCTGCCTTTGAACAGGAGAGAATCTTGTGAGACCCCGTTGATGCGTGAGCGAATTTTGCGTCGGGGAAGTCGAGTGATGTCAACGCCGTCCACGGTGATAGTGCCGCTCGTCATCTCGATCATGCGGAAGATGCTCATGATCATGGAGGTTTTGCCGCTGCGCGATTTTGTGAGTTGAGGTTGTAGATTTTGGGTTGGATGGTCTTACCTTCCTGTTCGTCCACAGATACCCACCTTCTCTCCCCCTTGGATGGTGAGTGAGACTTCGTTGAGGACCGGCTCCTCGGGTCTGGAGGGAGATTAGCTTTGATTCTTGAGAAAAGTAGGTGGAAAATAGTCATACCTATAGGCGGCTGAGACCGAGTGGAAGGTTACTGCGCCATTTTGAGGCCAGTCGGGAGGCACATCGCCATTCTCTCCGGGCAAGTCCTCAGACTTGACAGTGTGAGTAAAGTCCTTGATGCGTAGAATGGAACCAATGTGGGTCTCAAGGTTGGTCCAGAAAGTGATTAGAAGCTTAATGCTCTGGCTGAACTGGATGACATTGAGGAGCGCGACACCAACGGAGCCTGCACCGAGACTGGTTCCACGGAGAACGACAACAAGCACAATTAGAAGGATGGCAATACCGGCGACAAGGAGATCCAGCGAAAGAGTCAACCACCGTTGGATAGCGAACATGAAGTAGAAGGGCCTCTGAGACTGATCTAGGAGCTCAATATTCTTCTTCTCCATACCATGTTGCCATCCAAAGGCCCGTAGGGTAACAAGTCCCTGAAGACAGTCGGTAAAGTGCGAGTAGAGTGGAGCCTTGGCCTCGAGATCCAGGAACCGGAGCTGACGGGAGGTACGCAAGTAAAGCTTTTGGATCAGGAACAATATACCGAGCACGATAGGGAAAGAGATGGCTGCATATTCGGAGCCAACACCAACCAGGGCCATCTGCGCCAAGCAGAGGAAGAAAGTAGCAACGGTGTTGATGGCGGCAATGGGAAGTTCCATGTCGATAAGTTGCAAATCTTGACTGAATCGGTTGAGGATAGCACCGCTGTCGGTGGTCGAGAAGAACAGCATAGGAGCACTGAGCACGGTGATCAAAAGCTTGCGGTGGAAGCTCTCGCCTGACTTTGGAACCATGGTGATAATCATCTGCCAGCTGCCAAGAATGAGAGAGAGCATAGCCACCGCACCGAGCATCGCGTAGATGCCCATATAGTAACCGACATGTTGCTTGGGCTCCAATGTGTCGGATTGGGCCCACCACTTCAACCAGATACTAGGGAACGAGAGACAGAAAACGAAGACCGCCATGGCACCAACGAAGACCATCGCAGGAACCCAGCCGATGGCGTTGATGTAGTATGTGTAGATCGACAAATCACCGCCAGTCTCGCGGTGCTCGGGCTCAGGAGTCAAGATCTCCTTCTCCTTCTCGATTGAATCGAAGGTACTGCTGCTGGGAGACTCGGAGAATCGCTTTGTCTTGTACTCCCATTCAGGACTACCGAGGCCGAAACTAGCAACATAGCCACCCGTCTTACTGAGAGCGCTGAAGCTGCCTTGCTCAGATATGCGACCAGTAGAATCGAGAACGACAATATGATCTGTGTAGGGAAGACGCTTCACCGAAGAAGAAGCGACGATTATGGATGTTCCATTCTCGCGGAAGAGACCATAGTTACCGAAGAGATAGTGGAAGATGTGGTTCTCAGTCGTGGCATCGAGGCCACTTAGAGCGTCATCCAGTATGACCATCTTTCGGCGGGCGTAGACAGCGCGGGCCAGAGCAATTCGCTGGCTTTGACCACCGCTGAGTGCGACACCCTTGCTGCCAATCACACTGGAGTCACCACGCGGGAACTGACCAAGATCTTCTTCGAGGGCACAGGCTTGAATCACCGTTGAATACCACTTGGGATCGTACTCCGACATGGCAACGATGCTGTCCTTGATGGTGCCATTCATGTGCCACGGTGTTTGATCACAGAAGGCCACACTGGGAGAAGATAAGGAGACCTTTCCCTCGGCACAAGGGATCTCACCAAGGAGAGCTTTGAGAAAAGTCGACTTTCCACATCCAGAGGGTCCAATTAGCATGGTGAAGCTGCCGCGAGGAATAGTGACAGTTATATCTTTAAGAACAGGCCCTTTAGAAGCATCCCACGAGAAGCTTCCATTCTGGATAACCGCAATATTGGGGGAAGTCGAAACAATAGGGCTGCGCTTGAATGATTCCACGGATTCCGAGTGGCTCGAAGAAATATCAAGATCGCCAGACTTCGAGAGAAGCTTAGCCTCACCCACGTCCTCGAGAGAGGGAATACGAGGTACATCACGTCTGTGATCAGAGTGGTCCTCCTTGTCCAAGAATTCCTGAATTCGCACAAACGACCCAACAGAGCCCAAGAATGACATGAGAGCCATCACCAAGGTCATAAGAGGGTCGGAGAGAAGAGAGAATAGCGACAGTGAAGTGAAGACTCTCGAAACGGTCAGTGCGTGTGGGGAAATAGCGGCGTAGACACCGAAAGTGACAATCGGAGCGAAAATACGAGTCGACCAGGCGAATCCCATGTTCCAGACAAGAAGGGTACGGAATTTCTTGGAGATGTTGAGTTCGTCAATACGCAAACCATGCACAAATTTCATGAATGAGTCCTGCAGGCCCAGCATCTTGACACCTTTCATGGATCCCAACATGCCTGAAGTAGACAAGATGCGGCGCTCGATTGCCTCTAGCCACTTGGCTTGCCGGGACACAACAAAGGACATTGCGACCAGAGATCCAAGTAAGGCCACTATCGCCACACAAACGGGAACGACACAGGAGATACCGAGCTGGCGCTCAAGTAGGAAGATTGCCAACCCAATCTCACAGGTGTTGCCCCAGATCTCATGCATGGTCTGCCAACCATTGGTTATTCTCTCGACATCGGCACTCATCAATGTAAGCGAATTGGCGGGGTCAGCTTCGTTGAGGCTGAGGCTGCTAGCTTTCTTGTAGAGCATAGTGACCAAGATACCGCGCACCATAGTAATTCCGCGGTAAGTGTTATGTTGGTACTGGCCCATTGCAACCTGATAAATTGTCAATGGAAGTAAAATTCAAGCATGAGATCAACAACTTACTGCAAGACCTGTGTAGACCAGGACATAAGCACCGATCAAACCATAGCCAACGTTGTTGGTAGCAGCGTTGACTGGTTCATCAAAGAAATTGAGTGACCGCGTCAAAAGAACAGGCTGACAGAAGTTGAATGCTACAACACAGGCTCGAGCAGGAATAGCAGCCAAAATGGGTCCTTTGGTAGCTTTGAAGCACTCGAATTGCAAACTATTCGGAGATTTTTTTTGTACTGGGAAGAGTTAGATGAGCTCAATTGCAAAGGAGCAGGGAAGGTACCTTTGCTCCATCTTTCTTCAAAAAGGGCAAGTAGCCTCTCAGAACTTAGCTCTTTGTCCAAGACGAAGAGGTCCCTAACGGATAGGACATTGCTGTAGCCCACGCGGAAGAGAGGGTTCAACCACCAGAATAAGGATCGGTTGTAGAATCCAGCGGTTGCCTCAGGAGGGTAACCGGCAAACTCGGTCTTTAAGATACTTCGCTTTTCCACCGCTTCCAAAAGGACAAGAAGACATTTGGCCCCAACGGCAACGCTGGTGATGAGTGCAATGATCTCATTGAATGAGTCGGCAGACCGCAGCCACAACGTTCTGGCATGCGCGGCATCGAAAAGCAGGCTGCAGAGAAGGTAGGTATTTAAAATGAATGAAGGTCGGACAGATCGCGTGTGCTCCGCATAAGAGAGCACGGCAAGCAGCAGTGCACCAGCGCTCAGAACTGCACTGGATGCAATGGAGGCCGAAGTTCTATCAGCGCCTGGGAGAGCCCAGAGGACCGTTTGAGCGATTTGAATACCGAAGAAGAACAACCAAGCAGCCTGGCAATTGTCAAGAAATGAGTGTTAGCTCCGCAGAGGAAAGTCACACAACTTCCAACATTATGCATGGTCTGGAAGGGAATTACTCACGACTTTGACAGGAAGCCATAATGAGCCGGTGACCTTTCGTCGTTTTTGTGAAATTTGCCAGACGCGGAAAGGAGTAATGATCAAAATTAAGGCGATCGGTAAGATTTGCAGGATAGTCTCTTCAAACAGAAGAGAAAAGTCGAATCCTCCGCGGCATTTACCCATACCAACGCGGATGGTATTATCTAAATCGTGGCACGAAGGCCCATTGCTCGAGATAGCCATGACTTGCTCTCCAGTAACCATTCGAGTTGCAGAATGGCGAGAGAGTCGTCAGAGTTAGGCACCACGAGTGTCGAGTTTGTTGAATTAGAAATTGTCAGAGGAGATCATATCCTTGGACGGGTGGGGGGGGGGGGGAAATGGGTAGTCTATGGTCTGGATCAGATCGATCCAAAAAGGCTCCAGACTCAGGGAAAGTTCCTTTCCGCTATCCCTCGGTGCAGGAGCTTACTTTTGATGCAGGAGAGGTACACTCCTGAGCTCCTATGGGACCGTCCACGGGGCCCCTGCAACAGAGTGGGCTTTGCCAATGCAACCCTCTTACAATCTCATTACTGACAATGTACTTTGAATATATCAGAACCCGGTCATTTTAGGCGTTCATCGGTACTGCTGCATGGTACTACTGTAAGGTTTTTTTTTTCCTGACCAGATTTTTGCCTGCATGCAACGGGAGGTTTTGACCTAGTCATTTATGTTTCTTCAATTTGTTTTTCGTTCTTTTGCGTATGTCGACCTGATTGATCTGAGCTAGAATTTTGACCATGTTGCCTCGCCAAAGCCGAATTGTTTGCTCTCTATCTTTGACTTTCCCCCTTGGGGATGTTGGGGGAATAGACAGGTGTCAATAGACCGCGTACCCCTGGAGGGACAAAAGCCTGGTGAGGTTCAAAGTGGGAAGATCGCCGAACCAACACGAGGGAGACGCGGTGAAACCTTGCAGGACCAACTGTTCGGGGCGGATGTGGAGACCAAACTGTGCAGGTTCAGACTTGATCTGGTCCACTTAAGCCGACACATACAGTCCCCGAAGCGAAATAACAATGAGTTTCATGCGAGGGCGTCTCGCGTATGATGTCGGAGCCCTAGGATCTTCCTGATGATTACCGCTGACGCAATTTGAGACAAGTAGACTTGCAACAAGAACCTTCCCTGACCGCAGCTTGAAGCTTAGAAAGAGTCCACAGGTCAGACACCGATGCCCAAACTCAAGGGACTTTTGTACAACAAGACGTCGGTGAGGATGGCAATGCGTGTCAGGTGTCCGGGAACGACAGCCTCAGCCGCCACGAAATGTCCGCCATTGGGCGGGTAGTCCAGTCGCAGCATAAACAAGTCGTCATTGCACGATACTTTAGCGTTGGGGCAAAAGTGATATGCTGCTCGGAAAGCCTCCGGGCTAGCTCTTCTTACCTCCAGTTCTCCACCTATCAAGACCAGGATTTGCTATTCTATCACTACTAGCGAAGAGAACCGAAGAAATCTCTGATTTCTTGGAAAATATCACGTCCAATCGTTTTGACTCGCTCATGATCAGCTCCAGAGCTTGTGCCTTGGGTTATTCGGCTAGACTGGGCAAAATTCGGGGTAAAGCCCAATCTGTAGTATTTGACTTCGAATATTGACTGGCATGGAGGCCAAGGCGCCCACGACATGGGACTGGCTGTGGCTTTGAGCTGCATGCTCTGGGCCTGTACCTACAGCTAGAGCATGCCGAGAACCCTGGAATGCGAGGTGCATGCAAAGTGACCAGGATAAGCCGGTTTGTGGCAGCGTAAAGCGTGGAGCGTGTTTGATAGGTGGCGAATGTGGGCTGCATGTACTTGTCCCGCGATTCCACTTTTTCCCGTAAATTTCAAATTTTCCATGGTAGATCCATCGGCTAATGAATTACGGATCAACCAATAAAGTAGGAATATATCAGAGAAAGATGTCAGGGGCCAATTGAGGATCCCAGGACTATAGTATGGAAGTTCCGAAATCGAGATCGGGGATCGGAGGTAATATGTCAGGTCTAGAGCTAGTGGATGATCAAAAATATATTTAATGGACCCCATCAAGGTTTAATAGCCGACGATGGCTTGCTTATTGTCTGAGCATCCTGAGGACTAGCATCGAGTGGCTCCCGTCGCGGGAGCTACCTTCTAGCTCGCCATCGTCGCCATTTTGGGCCTCATCTAGCTTAGTGGTTTGTCATGGCGCTAGCCGAGTAGTTCCAAGGTTCGCACTACTCCACTTTACGATTTACCACTGATCGATTCTCCCGGCGGCTTTGCGGCCCCTCCTCCCTTTTTAGTTTTGGTGGACATACTGACAAGACGCCCAGGCGTTGCCAAAAAAACTTGGAAACTTACTGCACGGACACCATAACAGGAATCTGATGCTAGTCTGACGAGCTCCATCGGGAGCCAAATGAGGTTAAACCCTCGTCCGCTTTTCCATTATCCGTTCCGCGATCAGCATTCCAGAATGCGTGTTTGCCCCGGTTGAGGAATACGATGAATTAAAAAAGAAGCCTTGAAACCTCGGAACGACCGAAAAGTCTCGCCACATGGACGGAGAATATCGAGGAACTCGGCCACGCCCCAACCATGCTTCACCTTCGCCCGCGTTCTAGGAATGCGACGCGAATCGCATCTTGCGATCCGCGCCCAACGATCGCAATTCGTATTTCGCATGTAGTAATTCAAATCGCAGCTCCCAGGATTCGATATCAGATGAGCCAATATGATTAGAAAGTTTCCCCTTTATCCGCTGTGGCTGAGTGGCGTAGAAGTCAATTGTCCTTTTCTGATACGTGTTCTTCCTATATCAGGAAAATGACAGTGTAGTGTCATCCAGCTAACAGGTACGGACAAAAATAAAGCGGCCCAAGCAGAAGAGTCGATAGGTCCGTCATCGGATCCGCCCGCAAACATCCCTTGAAGCCCTTGCAGAGCACGAAGTGGGCACGCCCTACGCGAGGGAACGGGGCTAGGAGCGTATCCCCGGGTTAGCCGGCTCTTGTCTCCAAGCCATGACCTACACACAACCCATGTATTCGGCAAAGTACGTGCTACCTGCCATGGTCTCGTAGTGCCTTTTTATGCCATAACATTTCACCAATCGCATCTAACTATCACTATTCGGTCTGTCTGTCTCATAACTGGTTGCCCTTTCCGTGCTTTCCACTCGCTCCGCTCCTTAGTCATGGGATATTTTGGGCTCATTCACCCGTAACAACACCTAAGGGATGCAACGATCTTCTGGGTCCAGAAAAAATCTCAGCTAAGCAAATACAATAACCCCAACTGATGACTTTGCAGACTGCAGTAAAATTACTCGGACACCAAGGGCATGCAAGACAGACTGGAGTCATTGTATGAAGCCCAGCCGTGCTCCACTGATCTCAGTGACCCTCGCGGTGAAGAGATGCGCGGTAAATCGTCTGATCATCCAGTTCCGACTTCAACCTTGCTGGTATGGAACCCTCAAGCTTCATGTGCACAGACTCTCGCAAGAGACCCGAGCCATTGGGGGTGGACCTCGCCATGTGTTCATCTTGCTCTCCGTCGGTGTAACTCAACGGACTCGCTTCATGAACTCGTGAGGTGCCCGGTGGGCCAATTGATGCATTGCCGGTGGGAACCCTACATGAATGGAACGGGGATGGCCCCGATGTGATCATTCTCTAGGAACTACCCTATGCACCACCTGAACCATCGGCATCAGCAGGCCTAACTTGAGCGCTTAGAAGAAGTGGTTGAGCACTTGCCAGAAAATCCCGCGCCCATTGGTGACTACTGTGGCGAATACCTAAATCGAAGATCTTCATTCTTTTGACAGCCTGGCGTCCGCCTTACTGAACCACGTTCGAGACCGCATATTCCAGGGGTCTGACCGGGACACGGGAAATTGCAGCGGAAATATGGTAGAGAAGAAATGAGACTTATCAAAAGGAAGAGATTGCAAGATTACTAAGGCGAAGGCGCTGGAAATGGAACTAATGGAAAATGAAAATTAGAAAAATAAAAACAAGTTGGGGCAAGCTCAAAGCGGAGCAGAACTACATACCCCAGCATAATTTTGATTTGATTCGAATTTGTTTTCCATGTTTTATTTTCATGTTTTTTTTGTTACTTAATTTTGATTTTCCATTCATTTATTTTTATCTTAGCAAAACATAGACAAAAGCCAAAGTACCGGATACGACACCTCCCCCCTTCCTAAGTCTAGAAAGTGGGCACCACAGAGCCCACCCGAATCTGGGCTGTTTCTGAGCCTGACTCGGTCCCACCGAGGCCAAGCTGATCCACTCAGGGCCGATGCGGCGTGGCGTCTCCAACCCTTCATCATCTAGATCCGAGCCTATGCAAGGAAGTTACTTGGGGCATCCTGAAATTGCCAGTGCTCCAGTCGATGTCATTGGCTGATTGGGTTGTATCACGGTAATCCCGTACTTAGATGTTCGTAAACGCGCTGGAGCATGGCCATGCAGCGTTCAGTCCCAATGACGGCGTAACCGATCTTGACCGGGTAAAATAAAACCTCTTTAAAATAACTAAGATCATCCATCTACGCGAACTCGGTGTGCGTGGCCTTCCCTCGGATTTCTCTTCTAAATTTTATACATCCCTAATACGAAGGCTCGCTCAACACATAGCATACCCCATTCAGCGAATTTCTGGCAGCGTACCAAATACCCACAAACAAAAGAGTCCCGCGTCATGGCTCAATCCTCTCACTGCTATCTTCCTCGCTTTGCTGCGGCGGCCGATGGGCCGAAACGGCCGGTTTCGATGAAGACGAGACCGACTCCTTCTCAACATGCGCAGTTATTAACCGCATGGCACGAAGGGAGACTTGAAACCGTCCTGCGGGCCACTTGGGCATTAGTTCTACACTATTATATTCGCTCCGAGGACATCTGCTTCGGCTACCAACACATCGATAGCGACTCCATCTCGACTCGAAACCCTGTACAGCGCTCGACGAACCTGTCCACCGTGCGACTAGCGGTCAGCGAAAACGACTCCGTCAAGACAATTGTAGATAAACTGCACGAAAATGGAGACTCAAAGCAAGCCGAGGGCCACTGGCCCTTTAATACCATCTTGATGCTTCGCACATATCGCAAGGCGAACGACCCGCCTTCCTCAACATCTCAACCCATTCTTGCCTCCGCACTCCCAGACCAGGTATGCGATTGCAACACCAGCCGTCGGAATATTACAAAGCTAATATCATTGCAGTGCCAAGTTCGTCTTCATGTCAAGGTTTTGCGCCGGGATATCAATATCTTCCTTGAATGGCGCAATGGAGAGATGTCCGGTGAGCAGATTAAGAGCGTTGCCCACATCTTTGAGCAGATACTTGCCAAAGTGCTTGCGCCTTCCGAAAACACCGCTATTAGCCAGCTTAATTCGTTTTCGGAGCATGATTGGCAGCGAGTCTGCAAGTGGAATGCCCACACCCCGCAACTTCATGATCGGTGCATCCACGACGCTATCCGAGACAACGCGCTCAATGGGCCAGACCGGGAGGCCGTATGCGCGTGGGATGGTAGCTTGACGTATCGCGAGCTCGACGAGGCGGCTGCCAAGCTTGCGTGCCACTTGCGTATGCAGGGCGTTGGCCCAGAAGTACGGGTCGGATTGTGCTTCGATAAATCGGTAAGTGGCCGCCTGACTTTGTTGGTGCGGCGGAACTAACGAGCGCAGAAATGGAACATTGTCGCAATGCTTGGTGTCATGAAAGCGGGAGGAGCTTTCGTCCCATTGAGACCCAACACATCCGACTTCGCGATTGCAGCGTTTGATCGAGTCGGTCAAGGCGCAGGTTGTGCTGTGCTCACAGACACGCGCAGAAGCCCTGCAGCCTGTTGTAAAGACTTTAATCCCTCTCTGCGCCGACACTTTGGAACGTCTGTCAGACCCTGCAGTCGACCTTGCATCGGGTGTGACGAGCCAGAATGCGGCCTATGTTCTGTTCACCTCTGGCTCCACGGGAGAGCCCAAGGTATGTATTCGCGCGACCCGACTCGATCTGCGGGGGTTAGGGCTAACATTCGTCCTTTTCAGGGCACTCTTCTTGAGCACCGTGCTTTCCTGTCCAGTGCCAAAGCCCATGGGCCTGGGCTGGCTATTTCCAGAGACTCGCGGTGTCTGCAATTTGCAGCTCACACCTTTGACGCAAGTTTGTCAGAGTCACTGACGCCGTTGATCGCTGGTGCCTGTGTCTGCATTCCAAGCGAGGAAGCTCGCTTAAATGATATTGTAGGCGCCATCAATGAGATGCGGGTAACCCAAGCATGCTTCACCCCGTCTTTCATCGGCTTCATTGAAATTGGAAGCGTGCCTGGTCTGAAAAGTCTGGTTCTGGCCGGAGAGGCAATGTCCCAGTCACAACTGGAGACCTGGTCCAGCATTCAATTGATCAATGGGTATGGGCCTACCGAGGCCAGTGTCGCATCCGTTCTTAACTCCCATGTCACGCCTGACACGGACTGCAAGAACATCGGCCTTCCAATCGGTGTTCGGGCGTGGCTAGTGGATCCTGAGAACCACGATGATCTCGTACCTGTCGGCTGCCCTGGAGAACTTTTGCTTGAAGGCCCGACGCTCGCTCGATGCTACGTCAACAATCCGCAGAAGACGAACGAATCCTTCATTTACGATCCGGCTTGGACCAAGCGTGATCCGACACGAGGCACGAATCGCCGATTCTACAAGACTGGCGACTTGGTGAGATATAACTCCGAGAAGGGATCACTGAATTATCTCGGTCGCAAAGATACCCAGGTGAAGGTACACGGCCAGCGTGTTGAGTTGGGAGAAATTGAGAAGCAACTGAGTACTGATTTGAATGTCACTCACTGCGCCGTCTTGTTTCCCAAGACTGGCTACTCCAAGGGTCGTCTGGCTGCTGTCATCTCTTCCACCGGTCTTCTGGCTGAACAGTCCGAATCGGAATTGGAGTCTCTCCGATTGATTTCCGCCTCAGACAAAGCAAGGATCGTGCCTGGGATTAGAGAGCGTTTGTCGGCCCGCTTGCCGACATACATGGTCCCAGCTGTTTGGCTTTGTGTCGAAGCTCTCCCTCTTCTTCCGTCTGGGAAACTCGATCGAAAAGGTATTGCCGGCTGGGTTGGTGGTATGGAACAAGACCCCGACATCACAACCGCCAAAACCGTATCTGTGTCGGAAGAACAGATGTCTCAGCCGGCAAACGAAAAGGAGGAAGCTCTTGCCGCTGTTTACAGTCGCGTTTTGAACATTCCTCAGAATCTAGTCAGCTACAATGAGGGTTTCCTGGCAATGGGCGGTGATTCCATCGCTGCAATGACTTGCGTTGGACTGTGCAAGAAGCGTGGTCTTGGTCTTTCTGTACAGGAAGTCTTGCGAAGCAAGTCAATTCGGGAACTTGCTACCCGCGCGAAAGCAATTGATCACGGCACGACTTACCAGGAAGCCGTAGACCAGCCGTTCGACCTTTCGCCTATCCAAGTTCTTCACTTTGGTGTGCGCAAGGAGGGTCAGGGCCACTTTAACCAGGGTATTCTCACCAAATTAAACAAGCCTATTGATGAAGGGACACTTCGCAAGGCAATTGAAACCCTTGTTTCGCGGCACTCAATGCTCCGTGCTCGATTTGATCACGCCGGTGACGCGATAGCATCTGCTCAGCGCATTACGCAGGATGTGAAGGCATCGTATCGTTGGAAGACTCATAGCGTTTCGAATATGGACAACATAAAGCCATACATAGCTGACAGTCAGTCTTCTATCAACTGCTTCACCGGGCCTCTTTTGGCTGTCGATTACTTCCGTGTGAAGGGCAAAGAGCAGGCTCATGTCTTGTCTATGACGGCACACCATCTGGTCGTTGATATTGTCTCCTGGAGAATCATTCTCGAGGATTTGGAGGATGTGCTTCTGAATCCCCAGAAATCTGTCAGCGAGGACAGCTCCCTTCCTTTCCAAACCTGGTGCCGTCTACAGGCCGACCATAGCAAGTCTTTGATTGAAGAGGGCAAGGCTTCGACCGAAAATTTGCCTGTCACTGACTATAGCTACTGGGGCCTGAAAAGTACTTCGACGACTTATGGCGATGTCGACTGTGCTTCCTTCGAGATCGACGCTTCTCACAGTAACGCCATTCTGCTTGAGTGCCACAAGGCTTTGAACACTGAGCCAATCGATTTATTCCTCGCAGCCATGCTTCACGCATTCGGTCGCTCCTTCAATGACCGATCTATGCCTGTGATCTATAATGAAGGCCATGGCCGTGAAGTCTGGGACCCGTCGATCGATATTTCACATACCGTAGGTTGGTTCACCATTCTGCACCCCATCTTCGTCTCTGCCTTCAAGGCCGAGAGTCCAATTGCCACCCTTGTGCAAGTCAAGGATCTACGCCGTCGGGTGTCGGACAACGGTCGGGCAGACTTCGCCAGTCGAGTTCTTCCTGGCCACGGTAAGCAGAGCGGAACTCACCCTCGTCCCTTCGAGATCTCCTTCAACTATGTCGGCCAGCATCGTGACCTGCAGAGACAAGATGGCCTTTTTCAACTTGTTGACCAAATGGCCGGAGAGGCTGGCCAGGGTGGTGGTGCCGCGGACTTTGGCAAAGATACTCCTCGATTCGGTTTGTTTGAGATTTCTGCAATGGTCGTGCATGGAAAGATTCGGTTCACGTTCTCTTTCAACAAGTTTATGCAGCACCAAGATCGCATTCATACCTGGGTGTCCAACTGTCAGCAGCAGCTCATTTCAATGTCTGATCAACTGATGCATATGTCGCCTCGGTTGACCCTGAGCTCCTTCCCCATGCTGTCATTGTCATACGATAACCTGGAAAATTTGCTCACGCAGAAGCTACCTGCCATCGGTGTGAAGTCACCAGAGCTTGTTGAGGATATTTATCCTTGCTCTCGTATGCAGCAGGGTATTCTGCTTGGTCGTTCTCGCGATAGCTCTTACTATGCCGTTCATGATACATTTGAGGTTCGCGCGACTGGATCGACAGAGCCGAATTTGGACCGCCTGGTGGAGGCTTGGAAGCAGGTTGTTTCACACCACCCAATGTTCCGAACTATTTTCGCAGAGAACCTCACCCCTCGCGATCCGTTCTGCCAAGTCGTTCTGAAGGAGTATGATCAACCTCCAGTGCTTCTTCACTCGGTTGGGGACGACGATGTGTTGACTACATTTGATGCTCAGGAGCCGAAGGATTACAGCGAGATGCGACCGGCTTACCGCTTCAGCATCTGTCAGACGTCGACTAACAGGCTCTTTTGTCGAATCGAGCTGAGCCACGCCGCGATGGATGGTAACTCGATCTCGATCATTTTGAGGGATCTGCAACTCGCCTATGCCGGAAGACTGGAAGAGAGCCCACGGCCCTTGTTCAAAGACTACATTCGGTATCTGAAAGATGCCCCACAAGAAGCTAGTATCAAGTACTGGCGCTCTTACCTGGGGATGCTAAGCCGTGCATCTTCCCAACTCTCCTCGACGGAGAGAATGTTCATCAAAAGACTCTCCGATCTATTCCAGTCAAATTCGGATCTCTAGCCCAGCTACAGAGTGTAGTAGAGAAGAAAGGCATCACCCTGTCTAACGTCTTTAATGCTGCCTGGGGTCTCACATTGCGTCTTTACTGTGGCTCGGATGATGTGAGCTTCAGTTACATGGCCTCTCTTCGGGATGTTGCCGCGGATGGGGTACAGTGGGTGGTTGGTCCTGTGATCAATTTGATGGTCTGCCGCATGAGAATTTCGGGTAATTCTCAACTGAGCGATGTTCTGAACCAGGTTCAGAACGACTACATGGAGAGCCTTCCCTACCGCCACACTTCGCTCATTGACATCCAACATGCTCTGAAGCTGTCTGACGCCAATCTGTTTAATTCAGGTGTGTCCTACCGTCGTCTACCTAGCGCCAAAGACACGGTGAGCAGTGACATTGAATGTGTGGAGGTGGGGTCCATTCATGATCCGGCTGAGTTCCCGGTTTACATCAATATTGAGGCTCAAGACACGAAAGCCAGCATTGACCTCAACTACTGGACCAGCAACTTGTCCGATGCTCAGGCTACCAACGTTGCCAACACTTATGTTAAATGCCTCGAGAGCATTATGACCCACGCTGACAGTGAGATACGCCAGATTGACAGCCTCAGTGAACAGAACAAAACCGATATTCTGAACTGGAACGATAATATTCCTCAAGGCATTGAAAAATGTGTCTACCAAGTTGTCCAAGAGATGGCTGAGAAGTCTCCAAATGCCATGGCCATCACTGCTTGGGATGGAAACCTAACCTACTCTAAGCTGAATCAGTACTCCACCCGCCTCGCAAGCTACCTCGTTACTTTCGGCGTGGGTCCTGGTTCCTTGATACCGACTTGCTTCGACAAATCTGTCTGGAACACTGTCTCCGTGTTGGCAGTAATGAAGGCAGGTGGAGGCTGCATTCCCGTCGACAGTAGCCATACCATGGGTATGATCGAGCATTGGGTTGCCGACAACGCCGTTCAGGTTGCCCTTGCATCACCTGAAAAGGCTCATGTACTTGAAGAGACTATTCCCTATGTTATCCCGGTGGGCGAGTCTCTTCTGGAGTATCTGGATGATGAGCATCTGGAGATTGCCTCCTCCCCATCTGACCCAGCCTATGTCGCCTTCACTGCAGGAAGCTCCGGATCCGCCCGCGGTGTGGTTTTAGATCACACTGCGGTCATGACTCGTGCCGAGGCTTTTGCGATTTCCCTGAAGCTCTCAGAAAGTTCTCGAACGCTTCAAACCTCGCCTCATACTTCTGACTTGCTCCTGTTGGAAACCTTCGGCACCTTCATGTATGGTGGTTGTGTTTGCATCCCCGCCGATGTTGAGCCTGGCAACTTGGCAGCGTCTATCAGCGTTCTACACGCCAATGTCGCTTGCATCACCCCTACTCTGGCTAGTTTCTTATCTCCGCAGCAGGTTCCTAGCTTGCAAACTGTTGCGTTCCATGGAGAGCCTACCATGGACAGCGACCTGGAGAACTGGCATTGTGATGCTCTCAAGCTTCACGTCATTTACGGTACCGCGGAATGTTCTTCTGCTTCCTTGCACACGATCATTGATCAAGGCACTCGAGAAGCTATTGTTGGATTCGCTTCTTCTTCTGTCTCGTGGCTGGTTGATCCCACCAACACCAACTCTCTCGTTCCCGTTGGTGCTGTTGGTGAGCTTGTACTCGAAGGTCCTGTTCTCGGTCGTGGCTATCTCGATGACGAGGAAGTCCCGAGCCAGAACTTCCTGAAGGACCTTACTTGGGCATCTCAATTGACCGAGAGAAATGAGCCCCGTCGTTTCTTCAAAACAGGGGATCTCGCTCGCTACAATTCTGACGGAGCCTTGGTCTACCTTGGAAAGAAGGGTGGCTCCATCGGATGCGCCGATCGCTCACTGGTGCAGCATGCCATTGACGCTCACTTTGGTTCGAAGCGCAAGGCTACTGTGGATGTGGTGTGTCTTGAAGGCTCGACATCCACTGTCGCTTTCATCGTTACTGCGGATCGAGTATCAACCACCTTCGTCGATCGCGTCATCCAAACTTCCGCAAAGGAGATGACCTCGACAATTTCCTCGCTGCACACTAATCTCAGCACAAGACTCCCCGCTAGCAAGGTTCCGAGTACATATATCCCCATTTCAGCACTCCCTCTAACCCCTCTTGGAAAAATTAATTACCAGGCTCTCAGCTCGGAAATTGCCAGCCTGTCTAGCAGTGTCATCAGGTCCTTTGACATCAAACACTGGACTGGAGTCAAGCCCGGAACCCGTACCTCTCGCGGATCTTCTTTGACAGGTGCCAACCTTGGGTTCTGGAAGGAATATCTCGCCGACATTGAGCCTTGCGGTTTCCCCTCTATCTCCCTTCACTCCAGTGGGGAAGCTCGCTCCACTCGGACCCTTAACAAGCAGACTGACAAGCTTCATGCATTCAGCAAATTGTCTGGCGTCTCTGTCGAGACCCTTTTCCAAATTGCTTGGGGCCTTGTTTTGCGATGCTACACTGGCAATGACGATATCTGCTTCGGGTGCTCCACCGGCGAGCCTGATATCCGCTCGACTGTTTCTATCTTCCGCACCATTCTGAACAATGACCGTCCGCTCGAGGAGGCTCTACAGAAATCAAAAGCCCAATTTGACAAAAGTCGTGAAAACTTCGCTGAGCTCACTGCTGTCAAGACGCATCTCGGAATCCAGGATGCCGAGGTGTTCAACACCCTCCTGACCTACCGTACTGCTTCCCGTCTTCCCCAGGGCGAAGTTCGAGACGTCACCTATGCGAACACGTACAAGGTTGCCGTCGAGGCTGCAGTTTCTTCCTCCGTTGCCGAAATACATTTCAGCTATTCCTCGGACACTCTCTCCTCCGCCCAGATTACTCATGTCATTGACACATTCGATCATATCCTGAATGATATCATGTCTTCCAGCCCTCTACACCGCACAATTGGTGATCTGGATCTATTCCCCCAGCGGTCCTGCCGTCAGATCCGTGACTGGAATGCTGTTCTTCCTCCTAGGGTTGAGAAATGTGCCGATGAGCTTATCCAGCAGCAAGCCCTTTCACATCCTCGCGCTGAGGCCATTTGCTCTTGGGACAAGAACTTTACGTACGGTCAGCTTGAGATCGTGTCCACTCGTCTTGCTAGGTACCTTACCAGTGTGGGCGTAAAGCCGGAAGTTTTTGTGGTTCTTTCTTTCGAAAAGTCTGCTTGGGCCGTTGTCTCTCAACTGGCAATTCTCAAGGCGGGAGGCGCATTCGTCTCTGTTGATCCTTCTCACCCTGAATCACGCCTTCAAATGCTCATCGAAGAAATCGGTGCTGATCTGGTGTTGTGTTCTTCTTCCCTTCAAGCGAAGATGGCCAATCTGTGCAAGAAAGCTTTCGCTGTTTGCCAGAGCTCCATCTCCCAGCTTCCTGACTCCCCTCTGGCCATGTCTGGTACACGCCCCAACGCTGGAAACGCAGCATATGCCATTTTTACATCCGGTACGACCGGAAAGCCTAAGGCCACCGTTGTTGAGCATACGGCTCTCAGCACGACCGCTATGGCAATGGCTGATGCTCTGCACATGAACTCGGGTACCCGTGCCCTGCAGTTCTCGAATTACACTTTCGATGTTAGTGTCCTAGAGATCATGATGACACTCATGACTGGCGGCTGTGTTTGTGTGCCTAGCGAGGAGGAGCGCATGAACAATTTGGGCGGTGCAATTCGTCGACTGGAGGCCAATTACATGGCTTGCCCTCCCGCTATTGTCAACACTCTGGAGCCCAAGGCTGTGCCGACACTGAAGACTATCATTACCGGTGGTGAGAAGATGCCTGCCAACCATATCGATCGTTGGCACGATCGATTCGTCATCAACGCCTACGGCCCCTCCGAAGCTACCGTGGTGGCCACCGTCGGCGTGAAGGTCGACTGGGAAGGCAACCGTGTGAACAACGACCCAACCTGCATTGGAACCGCACCAAACTGCAGGGTGTGGGTCGTGGATCCCAATAACTACAACCGACTTCTCCCAGTCGGGGCCATTGGAGAGATGCTTCTAGAGGGTAGCAACATTGCCCGTGGATACCTCGCAAACCCCGAGAAGACAAAAGCTGCTTTTGTCGATGATCCTGTTTGGAGTCACCACACAGGTCTTCAGGGACTCTTCAAACGAAAAGATCGCATGTACCTTACTGGTGATCTGGTCAGGCATAACAGTGATGGCACTCTTGCTTTCATCTCCCGCAAAGACACCCAGATCAAGTTCAATGGTCAGCGTATCGAGCTTGAGGAGATTGAACACCAGTGTGCACGTGCCCTTCCTGAGGGATCTCAGGTTGCTGTGGATGTTGTTGTTCCTCAGGAGAGAACGGTCGCCAAGGGTCTCGCGGCCTTCTTCACCATTCACGACGAGGATTCATTCCAAGGTGGCAGCACTGATGACTTCGTTGCCAGCGTTCCAGGTGCAGACCCGCTGCTTCTCCCAATTTCAGTGTCAAACATGGATGCGATCCAGAATTTGAAGAGTTCGCTCCCTGATCTTCTTCCTCAGAGCATGATGCCGCGCCTGTTTTTCCCGCTACGCAACCTGCCGTTCACTTCTTCAGGCAAGATCGACCGCCGCCGTCTTCGCGCGATGGTCCAGACTCTGTCTAAAGAGACTCTCAAATCGTTCATAACCTTCAATGGTCCCAGCAAGAAGGAAGAAGCTTCTACGAATGGTGTCGACGCCAAGCTTCGCACCCTGTGGGAGAAGACCCTTGATTTGGAAGAGGGGTCGGTCACCAATGATGACAGCTTCTTTGCGCTTGGTGGAGACTCTTTTTCTGCTATGAACTTGGTCGGCGCCGCTCAGGCCCAGGGCATCGCACTCAACGTTGCTACTATTTTCAAATCCCCCGTCTTGGCCGACATGGCTAAGACTTGCTCGGAGATTACAGAGTCCCCGATCCCAAAGCAGACCTCTCTCAAGCCATTTTCGCTGCTACCTAAGGGTGTGGATATCGAGAGTCTTATGGATGAGGTGACTGATAATTGTGCTGTTGCCAACGACTTGATCTCCGATGTGTATCCATGCAGTGCCGTGCAAGAGGGCCTTCTGACCATGTCCGTCAAGCATCATGGTGCTTATGTCGCTCAGCCTGTCTTCCGTCTTGCGGATGGTACTGATGTTGACCAATTTAAGACCGCTTGGCAGCGAACTGTGGCTGACCTCGACATTCTGCGCACTCGCATTGTGCACACTGAGGCCATGAACTTTGCTCAGGTCGTGCTCAAGGAATCTCCTATTCACTGGGTTCATGCCGAGTCCTTTGAGAAGTTACCCGGTAACTCGATCGAATTGCCCAAACACAATGGTGCCCCTCTGACAGGTTATGCAATTGTCCAACCCCACGGATCTCGTACTGCCTACTTTGTATGGTCTGTCCACCACGCACTCTACGATGGCTGGAGTATTCCCTCGTCTACCGCAAGTTGGAAGAGAATTACAGCAATGCCAGAAACAAACAGGCAGCCACTTCTTATGGCCTCTTCATCGAATACCTCAATAAAACGAACATGGAAGAGTCGGATGCTTTCTGGAAGAACTACTTAGCTGAGTTCTCTAGCCCGCCATTCCCCCAAAACAAGAATGCCGTTGCGGACGCTGTGCGCGCTGGAAACACTCAATACCATAGCATTGGTATTTCGCGACCAGCTGACTGCGTTGATTTCACTCTGCCTGTTCTTTTGCGAGCTGCATGGGCTATCGTCGTGGCAACTCACACTGGCTCTGGTGATGTATGCTTCGGAGAGACTTTGTCAGGTCGTAATATCGATTTGCCTGGCGTTGGCGACATCGCTGGCCCCGTGCTATCGACTGTCCCGACTCGCATCGTTGTCAACCATGACACTTCTATCATTCAGTATCTCAACAAGATTCACCAATCTACTACCGACATGATCCCTCACCTTCATACCGGTCTTCAGCGCATCCGCCAGCTGAATGCGGACACCGCTGCTGGCTGCAACTTCCAGAACCTATTAGTGATCCAGCCCGGAGAGGGCGAGCTTAACAACGAAATATGGTTCGACGAGAAGCAAGCCACCAGCGAAGACTTCTTTACTCACCCCCTTGTCCTTGAGTGCGGCATTTCCAAGACCCACATTCACTTCACCGTGCACCACGATGAGCTTGTCATCAATGGATGGCAGTCAAAGCATCTTGCTGAGCAACTTAGCCATGTTCTTAAACAGCTGATGTCTGTTCCCAAGACTAGCACCGGCAGAGTTGTCGACTTGGAAGTTGTCAGCCCCGAGGACAAGATGGAGATTGCCCGGTGGAACGGCCGCGAACCTCTCGTGGTCGAACGCACTGTTCATGACTTCATCCGAGAGAAGGCTATTGAGACCCCTAATGCCCCCGCCGTCTGCGCATGGGACGGAGAGCTTAACTACAAAGAGTTCTGGGATCTGGCCTCTTCCTTCGCAAATTACTTGGTTTCCCGTGGTGTCGGCCCTGAAGTCTTTGTTCCTGTCTGCCTTGACAAGTCAGTCTGGGCTATGGTAACCCTGATAAGCATTCTGATTGCTGGCGGTGGGTATGTTCCTCTTGATCCTCATCACCCCGTCTCGCGACATGAAGAGATTCTCGCGGATGTTGGCGCTAGCATGATCCTGTGCACTCCCAACTATACCAACCGCTACAATCGCGTTGTCAAAACCGTGATTCCCATCAGTAAGGAGACCCTCAAGGCATACGGATCTCTCAATCTCTCCGTCAAGCGCCGCAGTGAGGTAACTCCAGCTAATATGGCCTATGCTTTGTTTACTTCCGGGAGCACTGGCAGGGCCAAGGGCATCATTGTTGAGCATCGCAACGTCGTCAGCAGCATAATGTCTTTCGCCCCACTGACTGAGATGATATCTTCTTCTCGTGTATTCCAATTCGCATCCTTGACATTCGATGCCGCCATTATGGAGACACTTGCCATCTTAATGGTCGGTGGCTGCATCTGTGTTCCTAGTGAGGATGATCGCCTCAATGATGTTGCGGGTGCTATTCGACGCTTGAACGTGAACTGGACGTTCCTCACGCCATCTATTGCTAGCATCATCGAGCCATTATCGGTGCCTTCGCTGAAGGTCCTCATCTGCGGTGGTGAGAAGATGTCCCGTGAAGTTATCACTAAGTGGGCAAGCACCGTGAAACTCATGAACGGATACGGGCCGACCGAGACCTGTGTCTTCGCTACCATGGAGACTGCTGTTGCTGCCACTCGCGATCCTGGACGCATCGGCTACGGCATTCCCAGTACCCTCACCTGGATCGTGGACCCTGACAACCATGATCGTCTCGTCCCACTCGGTGCTGTTGGTGAGCTTGCCCTAGAAGGAGTTTCATTGGCACGTGAGTATCTCAAGAATCCTGAGAAGAACGCTGAGTGCTTCATCACCAACCCTACCTGGGCCAAGGACTTCAAAAAGGCATCGACTCTGCCTTCTCCTCGCAGAATTTATCTGACTGGTGATCTTTGCTACTATAACACTGATGGCTCAATCGAGTACATCGGTCGCAAGGACCACCAAGTTAAACTACACGGCCAGCGTATGGAGCTTGGTGAGATTGAGCACCGGCTGTATGAGGACCCACTTGTCCGTCATGCAGTTGTCATCCTGCCCAAGACTGGACCTCTGAAGCAGCGCCTCGTGACTGTCATGTCACTAAACAAGATCGCGCAAGATAATAAGTTGATTTCAGACAGGGCCTGTGAGCTTGTTGATGAAGAGGATTTATCTAATCAAGGCTTGCCTGGCCTGGTTGAGGTCCAGAAGAATCTCGAGAGTCAGCTTCCCATCTACATGGTTCCGCAAACATGGGCTCTTATCAAGAAGCTTCCTATGCTTGTTTCTGGCAAGCTTGACCGCAAAAAGATTACAGCTTGGCTTGAGAACATCGACGACGAAAGCTACGAACGCATTATGGCCGACTACGACCGCATGAAGCGCGGCGACATCAAAAAGCCCGAGGAAAAGGAACAGGATGGTCCCTTCAAGGTCATGCGCGAAATAATCTCGCAAGTCCTCAACATCTCCTTGCAGAAGGTCAACGCCGACCGCTCCTTCGTCAGCCTGGGTAAGTTTTCAATTCGCTCCAGTCCCAATCCAAACTCTAGTCACTAACAAAATTGTCTAGGTGGCGACAGTATCACCGGAATGGCTGTTATATCCCGTGCGCGGAAGCAGGGCCTGGTTGTTACTCTCAATGACATTCTGCAGAGTCGATCCGTAAAAGAACTGGCTCAAAGTGCGACTGCCAAGACACCAGCTGCTCCTCAACGTGAGGACAATTCTGAAGAGGCTTTTGCTCTTTCTCCTGTTCAGAAACTCTACATGCAGTCCTCGACTTCCTTCAAAGGAGCCGCTCGTTTCAATCAGAGCATTACTGTGCGGGTCTCCCGCAGGGTGGAGGGAGAAGTACTTCGACGGGCAATCAAGGCCGTTACTAGCCAACACTCCATGTTTAGGGCTCGATTCCGCACCGTCCAGGGCACATGGCAGCAAAAAGCAGCAGCAGTAAGTTTTTCTTTGTTGAAAGATATGACGGTTGTTAACCATTTGTCACAGGAGATTGAAGAATCCTACCGCTTCCGAGTCCACTCGGTGAGCGATATCCGTGCAATGGTCCCCAAGGTTGCCGACAGCCAGTCCTGCCTGGATCCGATGAATGGGCCGATCTTTGCTGCCGATCTCTTCAATCTACGTAGCGGCGGGCAGGTGCTCTTCCTCGTCGCTCACCATTTGTGCGTAGACATGGTCTCATGGCGAATCATTCTCCAAGACCTCGAGGAGCTTGTCGTTTCCGGCTCTCTGTCTGATGACAAGGCCCTCTCGTTCCAGAGCTGGTGTTTAATGCAACAGGAGCGAGCCAAGATCAACGAATCCTCTCTTACCCTCCCCTTTACCCCGGAGCAGGCCAACTTGCAATACTGGGGCATGCATGAATCACTCAATGTGTATGGCGACATCAAGATGGAGTCTTTCTCATTGAGTGAAGATGCTACCAAGTTTGTTCTTGATGGATGTCACGAAGTCTTCAATACCGATACTGTTGATATCTTGCTTGCTTCTGTCATCCAATCTTTCCGCCAAACTTTCACTGACCGAAAGGTTCCTACAGTCTACAATGAAGGACACGGACGTGAGCCTTGGGATGCCAACATTGACCTCTCGAGGACCGTGGGCTGGTTCACCACTATGGCCCCCGTTTTTGTTGAAGGTGACGATGGTGCGTGTCTTTGTTACCCTTTTTTGTCCTCTCAATTTGCTAATGCGTAACAGTGGGAATCATTGACATAATCAAACGCGTCAAAGACACTCGTCGCAAGATCACCGACAATGGTCGTCCATACTTTGCCAAGAGCATGCTGCAAACCGATCACGAAGATTTCCAGCTTCCTTTGGAAATTCTTTTCAACTACCTCGGTCGTCTTCAGCAGCTTGAGCGGGTTGACTCTCTCTTCTGCCACCAGGGCAATGTTTTCGATGGTTCGGACTTCGCTGTCGCTGGCGACATGGGTCCCGAGACTACACGCTTCGCCTTGTTTGAGGTCTCCGCCATTGTAATCAAGGAGAGACTTAATGTCGCATTCACATACAACCGCAAGATGACTCGCGAGGGGCAGATTCGTCGCTGGATACTCCAGTGTAAGGGTGTTTTGGAGCGTGATATGGTGGTTCTCAAAAAGGCTGCCCCGGAACCTACCCTCAGCGACTACCCTCTGCTGCCACTGAACTACCACGGCCTCCAGATCCTCACCAACCACACATTCCGAAAGCTCGGAATTCAGAACAAGCACGATGTCGAGGATATTTATCCCTGCTCTCCCATGCAGGAGGGTCTACTACTCAGCCAGCTGCGTGATCCCAGTGCCTATATGTTCCACACCATCTTTGAGATCAAGGATGCTCGCACCGGAAAGGTCGATCCCGAGAAGCTTTCCCGATCATGGCAGATACTTGTGGAGCGCCACCCAGTTTTGCGAACTGTCTTCATTGACAGTAATTACAGCGGTGGCTCTTTTGACCAGCTCGTCCTCGCCAAGCTTACTGACAATGTATTGCGAGTGGAATGCACCGATTCCCAGGTTGATGAGAAGCTGGCTGCCATCTCACTTCGAGATCTCAACGCCATGCGGCCCGCGAAACTCTCACATCAGTTCACAGTCTGCCGCACGACTAGCGGGCGTGTTCTGGTGAAGCTTGAGATCAACCATGCTATCATTGACGGTGGTGGTGTCGATGTTCTCCTCCGTGACCTGACAATGGTCTACGATCGCCGCCTATTTGAGACGGATGGCCCCAAGTTCAGCGACTACATCAAGTATATCCGAACACAAAGCCAGGTCAAGGCCCTCGAGCACTGGAAAGAGTACCTGGGCGGGGTCAGCCCATGCCACCTACAGCCGTCTTCCAGCTTCCAAGCCAACCGTGAGCTGAAGGGCATCTTGATGAACTTTTCCCGCTACACTGAGCTTCTCGGCTTCTGTGAACAGGCCTCAGTTACTTTGGCCAATCTCACCTTGTCTGCGTGGGCTATTGTTCTCAGGCAGTTCACCGGCTCTGACGATGTCTGCTTCGGTTACCTGTCTGCCGGTCGCGATGCCCCGTCAACGGCATCCAGGACATGGTCGGTATCTTCATTAACATGCTCTGTTGCCGTGTGCAGTTCGGCGGCCAACAAACTCTGACCGATGTCTCGAAACGAGTGAACGAGGACTACATCCGCAGCATTCCCCACCAGAGCTGCTCCCTTGCTAGCATCCAGCATGACCTTGGTATGCAGAGCCAGTCTCTCTTCAACACTACTCTTTCAATCCAGAACCATACCGTTGCGGGTGGCACCAAGGAAAAGGGATTGACATTCGACCTTCAACATGCTCATGACCCAAGCGAGGTAAGTCAACCCTAACAACCGTCTGATAGTTCGATTTACTAAGCAGCCTTCCAGTACGCCGTTACTGTCAATGTTGACATTTCTCGCGGCAACGAGGGAATCATGCTGCGATACTGGAACGATGTGATTTCTGATAGTCAAGCACAGTCGCTAGTGGATACTATAGCCAAGGTATTCACCGGCTTCATTGAATCTCCCGCTGTGACCCTTTCAGCAGCCAACTTTGCTGAAAAGGCTGTCGAAAACGGCTCCGGCTGGGACAGCCCGCAGACTTCATTCAGCGAGAAAGCGAAGCCTACTTTGGAAGGTCTTGATGGCGCTGCCATTCAGAAGATGATTGATGATCGAGTGACTGAGGTCATCGGACAGATGTTGAGGGATGGGAAGTTGATGGTGCCGCAGGGGCCTCGCTTGCAGACAAGCTCATCCGGGTACGGCCATACCGACGATGGAATCGATTCGCCTTACCCATTGGAGGGTATGCAAGGAGCAGATGATTCGGGTATTTGTTCGGCGACGTCCCGTTCTAGCGAAGATGGAATGTCGGCCGATGTGGAGCGGAAGCTCTGGAGCCTTTGGAGTACTGCTCTCGGTCTCTCGCCGAATACCGTGAGGCCCCAGGACAGCTTCTTCAAGTTGGGTGGTGACAGTATCACGGCCATGAAGATGGTGAGCGCGGCCCGTGACGAGGGTCTCGTTCTGACTGTTGCGGATGTTTTCAACAACCCTGTATTTGAGGACATGGTTGCGACGGTGAGCGCTGCTAATGTGACGCAGCAAATGCTGAACGCTGATCTACAGCCCGCGCACAGGGAGGTTGAGGCATTCCCTGGCAGTATGGCTGCTACCCTTGCCCCGACCCCATCCTCTGAAAGCATCTCTGTGCTCAGACCCAGCATGGCTGTTGATGATGCCTCGGTTCAAAACGGCATTTGCCCCAAGATCGGTGTTTTCAAGGGTGGCATTGCCGATGTCCTACCCGTGACTGACTTCCAAGCGATGTCTTTGACCGCGACTCTCTTCAAGTCGCGATGGATGTTGAACTACTTCTTCTTGGAGGGTAACGGGCCTCTTGACCTCAGACGTCTTCGTGAGAGTTGTTTGAAGGTTGTTGATGCCTTTGATATTTTGCGGACAGTCTTTGTCTGTTTCCATGACCAGTTTTTCCAGGTCGTGCTGCGCAAGATTCGTCCCAGCATCTTCGTTTATGAGACCGATCGTGGATTGGATGAGTTCACCATGACTTTACAGCAGCGCGACCGCGAATATGGCCCACGTGAGGGTGAACAGTATGTGCAATTCTATGTTGTCAAGAAGAAGGGAAGCGACCAGCACCGCATCATGATCCGCCTGTCTCACACCCAATACGATGGAGTGTGTTTGTCTAAGATCATGACTGCCCTGAAGCTAGGCTACGAGGGCAGTCCTCTACCTCCCGTGACACCCTATGCCAGTTACCTTCGCCAGCTCCCAGGAACAATTACTCCGGATCACTACAATCACTGGTCGAAGCTTCTTAAGGGTTCGCGCATGACCCAGGTCGTCCGCCGTAAGGGTACTACGATGTTCCAAAACATCGGTGCCTTTACTGAGGTCCGCAAGACAATCGAGATCCCTCCTACTGCCCTAGGCAATGTCACTGTTGCAACAGTCATGCAGGCTGCTTGGGCTCTCACTCTCGCCAAGCTGTCTGCCCAGCCTGATGTGGTCTTCGGTCTCACTATCAGTGGCCGCAATGCCACTGTCCCTGGCATTGAATCAACTGTCGGACCCTGTGTCAATGTGGTGCCTGTCCGTGTCAAGTTTGACGATAAGTGGACCGGCTTGGATCTCTTCCGATTCCTCCAGGACCAGCAGGTTTCCAACATGCCTTTCGAGTCTCTCGGCTTCCGTGAAATTATCAAGAAATGTACCGACTGGCCTGACTGGACCTACTTCACAACTTCGGTCTTCCACCAGAACGTTGACTATGAAGGCTCTCTGGAGCTCGACAACAATAAGTACCGCATGGGCGGTGCTGGTGTCAACGATAACTTTGCAGACCTGACCATGGTCTCACGACCTTCCGACGAGCGCAATCTCAGTGTTACCCTTGGCTATTCTGAGAAGGGGCCCATTCATCCTGCCTTTGCAGACAAGGTCCTAGACATGGTCTGTGAGATTGCACAGTCCCTCGTCGCCAACCCATCCACTGCCTTGCCGTCCCCCAACATGCTCTCCTCTCTACCATCCCAGACAATCGACGATCTTCCCCGTTCTTCAGATGAGCACTTCCTCAGCGCACACCTCAAGTCACGTTCAATTGCTGAACTTCTTGTCCATTCGGACATTCTTTCCCGCTCGTGGCACCAGGCCTTACCTCCGCGCCCTACCGCCCCGTCCGGGGATGTCGAAGCGGGAGACAAGACTGCTAACCAAGCAGTCTTCCAGCTGGACTCTTCATTCTTTGATCTTGGTGGCGATATCTTCAACATGGCCCAGCTCACTTGGTTACTTGAACAGGAGGGTCTCAAAGTCCGTCTCGAAGACCTCCTCGAGCACCCCTCATTCCTGGGCCAGATGGCCGTCCTGGCTTTGCACAATGCCAAGCACCAGGATGACTACCCGGTCGAATACGCCACTGGTGCCGCCTCCCCAGATTCAGAAGGCCGAAACCCGGTCGAGAAGAAGAAGACCTGGGAGAAGGCGATGACACTCGCGAGAAAGTTAACACGTCGTAACAATATGGTGCCTAGCCGAGCTTGAGAGGCCATGGAGCATGCAAACAAAAAGAAAAAAAAAGCGAAAACCGAAGTTTGCAAAAAGCAAACAGACGATCGATGCTTCTCTTGACATTGTTGAGATGTGTATCTGATTTATGATGCTGCTATTGCAGCCCTTTCTTTCTTTTCCTTTGTTATACCCTTATGAGTTTGGACTCAATTGATGGATTATGTGATATTCTTTCGCATCTTTTCCTTTGTCTCGTGTCTTGGCCTTGTCCTGTCCTTCTTTAGACTCACATTTGTCTTCGCATCTCTCTACTTTCATGTTGGATGCCTCTCATGTACCCATTATCTCCTAGAACAATGGAATCTCATCTCTATCACAATAGGCTCCCGGAAAATCTCTGTAGTAAACACTCTCTAGAGTTCCACTTCCGGCCTTTCAAAGCTTTCGTCTCTCATTTCCTGTCATTTTCTCATAGCTTACTCCTACCTCACCTTAGCAGGGAGGCTTCATTCTTCCATGCATAGAAGTTCCCTGCCGTAGCCCTGATCTCGTCGGCTTCTTGTCGCGTGAGGCAATACCCTCTGACTTGTTGAGGGGATGCAGCTAGATGTCTTGTATCGTGCCAAAGCCGAGTCAGCTGCATCGTGACTTTAGTCTCGTGGATCAAAGAATTCAAGAAACATAATTAAGATGACCGAGAGACAGTCTGGAAGAATCTTTTTGTTCCAGTGGAAGCTGATCTAGTTGTATCAACTTAAGGGCACATCTTTTCATTCTGTTTGCAGATGATCAGTTAGCGAATAATCGATCAATACACTTCCGTCAGACGACTACCAGAATTGTTGGGCTTAAGGATATACCGTTTCCAATGGCTCTGTAGTGCATGTTGCAAGCAATGACATGCGGTAGGACGCTCTGCAGGAGTAAGACATCGCTATCGCACGGCCATCAAGCAGTCAAGCCTGGTAAACGAGGACTAGCGAAGTGAGAAGTAATTACAGCAGACGCGAGCCGCATCTAAACTGTATATGAACAAAGCTATAGGCAGTTAATGCACTTAGCGCCCCTAGGCCAACAAATCTAGTCATATAGTATGGAAATCATGTCGTGTTCATTCAATTCATTAATATGTCCGAAAACCCCCCTTCCTAATAAGTGTAATGCAAAGGGTATATGTATGTACCAAGCAAAAGGAAATCAAACCTTTATGCTACCCCAGCTTTCCCATCTAAAGGGACTCAAGGGACCACTTACCCCGCGCGCGAATGCTTCGTCCATACGTATAGAATAAGTACGGGATCGGAATCAAAGCAATCGCAATGAATCCAAGGAGACTCGCCGCCCACGGCACACCGAGATTGTGGAACATTGCAGTCGTGAAAAGGGGGAATGTGCCGGCAAACACGGAGCGCAGGAAGGTATTCGCGGCAACGGCACTAGCCGAGTATCGCTGGAAAGTATCGATGAGGTAATTCAACGCAGCTTGGAAGATAGTGAAGAACCCGAAACCCATCATCACAGCACCAATGACAGGTCCGATCCAATGAATGTGTTTCGGACTCGTCCAGCCGAAGACGAAGAGTCCCGCTGCAAAGAGAATCGAGCCCAGCATCATGGGCGGAAGACGGGCTTCGGGGACAGCGCGGTTGTTATTCGCTTTGAAGCGTTTGATATAGAATTTTTGGTTTCCGAGGTTAATTGAGGCGCCGATGAGAATGCCGACGAGGTAAGCGAGGAAGGGCAAGGCACCGACGACTTGGTTCCAGCCTCGTACTTCTTGAAAGACGATGGGGAAGGCGGCAAGACTAAGGTAGAGGATTCCGTACACGAAAGATGCATAGAGGGCGACAAGGAAGCAGATTGGTGTTGCGAGGAGTTGGAAAGGCCGGATAAGGTATTTGTTGCCTAGTTCTTTGAAAGTGACGTCCCATTCTTCGTGGCGGGCGTGCAGGGCCCAATTGCCTGTTGTGAAGCGGAGGCGGCGGGCTTTATAGACGAGTAGCACTGGGGGGTAGCTTTCGTCGATGAAGAGAAGGTCGAGGGCGAGGAAGAACATCATCATGATTCCGGTAAGCTTTGGAGTATGTTAGCTTGCTCATCGAAGATTGATGGGGGTTAGACATACGTATTCGGTCCATCGCCAGCCTAGATAGCTCTGGCAGATCGCACCACCGACAATAGGGCCCAAGACAGGACCCCCAACAACAGCCATGGCATATCCAACAATTGCAGCACCGCGCTGCTCGGGAGTCCAAATATCAGCCAGCACACCGCCGGTATTAGTCACGGGCGCGGATCCAAAGAACCCACAGAAGAACCGAGTCAACATGATCGTCTGCAGATCCTTCCCCACAGCCGTACCAAAAGACATGATGGCAGCAATGAAATACGGCGCTAGAACAGCCGGCTTGCGGCCAAAGACCTCAGATAGCGGCGCCCAAACAAGAGGCCCAAGCCCCAATCCGAAAAGAAGCAACGAAGTACCAAGGGTCGAGACCTCCGTCGAAACGCCAAACTCATCACTAATCTGCCGTTGGCCCGTTGAATAACTGCTTTGATCAGCACCAGCATGTGAACGGCCCATCAAACTGGAGAAAACTCACATCGAACTCGCCCAAGTAGCACCTATCCTCAAGAAAGCGATCAAATTAGCTTCCCATTCACCGTACAGCATCTCCGCAAATACACTTACCCATAGTTGTCAACCCATATAAAACCGTTGTGATAGCCTTCTTCTTGAAACCCCAGTTCAACGGCCGATACGGATCATCCGGCCCCTCAAAGTCAACAATGACATCCGCACTCGTTTTCGTATGGGATAGCGGATGCGTGAACTTGGCGGTCTGCCCGGGCTCCCGACTGCGTATGCGCGATACTACTGATTGCGCGCGCTGCTCGAAGACGGAGAAGCCCGATGCGGCGGTGCTTTGCTTGTCCAGTCTGTCCGGCATTGTGTTTTCCGTGGTCGTCTCGTGTGATTCGATATCAACGGAGTTGCGGGAGAAGTTGTCGTGGTCGTGGTCGTGGTCGTGGTCGTATTCATTTTTGTAGCCGTGTTCATGGTCTCGTTCGCGATCGAGGTCTTGCTCGTGGGCATGGTCGGTTTGCGCCATAGTCTCTGTATGTGCACTGGATACTTCTGGGGTGCGCACGATGCAACTTGGAATTGAAAAACAATCTCAAGACTTGAGCTAGCGGGAGCGCAATCTCCCAAGATCGAGAGGGTGCAAATGGAAAAAGGTAGTTAACCCGTTGCCGAGATATTCGCAGGAACCGTGGATTGCGACGTCATTCCCTTCAGAGATCGGACTCAGGTGCAATTTTCTTAGGATGGGCCACTGCTTTTTATCCAATGGCTCTGTCGGACGTCCGACGCCGAGCCGTCTTATCCGGGGAGGAGAGAACCTTGTGGGGCGCGATGGGCGGGTCCCGCTTTCGGGCTTGGAGAGTGACTCGCCGAGAGAGAGGCGGAGTTGAACCTTGCTCGGCATATCGGAGAGAGAGAGAGAGAGAGAGAGAGAGGCTTCTGCCTTTGAATTTATCCCATCAGCCCTATTGTGTGAGTCCCTTGGGGCTGGCAAGTGTTCGGCTTGGGTTTTCAGAGCACGATTACCAACTCATTGAAGAGGAGCAGGCGGAGTATTTCCGAACGGAGTCGGGACAGCCAACCAGAAGGGTGAAAGCAGGTAATTCCAGAGAATTGAACAAATTGCCAGGAAACGATGCATCGCGGTGGACGAGCACTCATCTTGACGTAGTGGACACAGTCAGGCGTCACATGATATCGTATTTCAGTGTCCCCAGGTTCCAGGTCTAACATCAACAGTCTATTCTCTAGTTGTGTTGACTGGCTGTCATGATACAATGCGAATGCTATAGACAAAAAGGCCCCACGGAATAGCAACAATCTCCAATCTATCGCCAATTCTATCAGGGCATGCTCTCCCATTTGTTCACTGCCTCGATCGCAGCTGTGACCTTCAATCCAATACGAGCATCCAGTTCGTAGCTTTCCCACCGAGCAGCGTGTTCCAGATACTCTTTACACTCGCGAACCTGCTCGTTCTCATTCAACGGCTTCTTCTCGCCAGAGTCCGTGGACGCTTGATCAGACAACCCATGTAGAGCCTGGTAGGTCGGGCGTTCCATCCAGAGATTGGCAGCCATTTCAAAGTGCGCAGCCGGGAGAACCCAATCATCCTTGAGGTTCCCCTTGAAGACCGCCTTGTCGTGGTTCAACACGCCAGTCTTGAGAATCTGCTTGGCCTTGTCATAATTGTGCAGAGATCGATGAACAGCAGCTCGGATGAGATCAAGAATGGCTTTCTCCTCAGGTCCCTCGCGAGACCACGTCGCGTTAGCATCGCTCTCGCACCATGCTAGTCGAGAAAGGGATTCCTCGAGCTGGGCTTCGGTCATACGGCTATGACCATTCCAGAAGAAGATCATCTCCTCGACGGGATCCACGCCAATCGCGTTCACCAGAGGAACATTCCAGGCCTTGGCACGAGCTTCCCACTTGGCGATTTTGCGAGTCACGAAAACGTCAAAGGGCAGTTGGCGCGCCATAAACTTCTTCTTGCCCGCATGTGAAGGGGCCTTGCGGATATACTCGGCGGCGGTCGCGGCATGCTTTTCGGCTTGCTTTAGGATCTGCGACAATGCATCGGCGGTAAAGTGCGACGTGACAGGCTCCGGCAATATAGTAATATAGGGATCGAGACCAGGAATTGAGGTCCACGCACTACAAAAGTGGTCAGTTGCGGACACGATTGACAGATACGAGAATAGTGAGAGAAGATGAGGCAATGGGAAACACTTACCTCGATGAACGCATCACAGCACACGTCGTATTTGTGCAGGAATAAGGCGTTGAGACTTTTCTCAAACGTGCAGAGAGCCTCAACCTGCTTGAGCGGACTCTTGTTACTGGATGAGAGTATTTCCAAAGCACCCTCCAAATCCTTATTGGCGCCCCTCATCCGGGATTCCTCTGCCAGCCAGAGTCGAGAATTGGGGAATCGGGACCGCATCTCAGCCAACAACGTAGCCAGTCTCTCCTGCGGGTATCCCTCAACGTCATCCTCGCCAGAAGTCGGATCGGGCATGATATCACAATAACGGACAAACCCGTTGTAGTAGCCTAATAGCGCCAATGCAGCCATGGCACCGATCAGGTTGTGAAACTTACTGGCTTGCCAGAGCATGCGTAGACCCCGTTGCTTGTCACCGCGGAAGCCAATGATTGAAAGCAGTTTGCTAAACGCGGGCGGAACCATGGAGATGAGCAGGAGGAGGATGCCGAAACAGAAGTTGGCGCCCGAGTGCACAAAGACGTCGATCTCGTTCTGGAAGATATCTGAATCAGGGTCGTGAGTGATGATGTTAGATCCAGTGGGGGTAGAAGTGCCCCGAGACATCTGAAGCCGATTCGTTGACGTTCATTCTTGCAAGAGACTTGGCGAGGTCTTTCTCTTCTGTCAAAACGGGTTGACGATTGTCCAATGACGGACTGGAGGTGTTCAATCGGCTCGGTCCGATCTTTGAAAGATCACTTGAGCTGGTCAGAAGCTCGCGACTGGGGTCTCTCAACTCCATGAACTTCTCTTCCATCTTCAATATGGCGTCCAATGCGATGTACGCCTTGCGCAGGCGGTAGAAAGCCTTGATACTTTCAGTCAAGCTCTCGTTGAGCACCCCGACCACGGCGCTCATCAGTTGCGCAATAGCCTGGCATAGTGCATATTCCGTTCCCGGCGCATAGATCTCCGATCGGAAAGCATGGGGCGCATGGGAATTATGTTGCGCTCGGTGTTGTTCGCTGGCGGCGGACGTCTCAGCCTCATAAAGCCGCTCGGACGCTTCTGGCTGTCAGCACGATGATCGCCACTAAGACGACAAAAAAAAAAAGGCAGCGTACCTTGTCGCATGATCTCTTGCTCGAATCCCAAAGTCGCGCGCACAAATGCTACCACGCCTTTTCCCAACTACGCCCGTCAGCATACTTCCAAGATTCTTCCCGCTACATCGCGGAGCACACACATTGTGGAAGGTTGATGTGCCCTTTGCGAGGCCATTCTCGGCGCCGTCGACATCGTCATTGAGGATGAAAGTGGCCGCTATTTGCTTGTTAGGCTCATTCACAGAGGAAGGGGAGAGAGAGACACGGTACCTTTCATCGCCTCATCCACTACGCATCCCCGCTCGAGATCGTCAGCATGCAATTCACCGCTCCAGTCCCCAACTCCTGCCAGCGCCCTGACAGTAAAGTCTGGATCAACAAGACTTACAGTCTTTTAATTCGGCCAGCGAGTCCAGCGACTGCGTGGAGGCATTGGCCTTCTTGCCGTACAACCAGGAGCCTACGCGCATCATCGTAACAAGAGATTCGAGATCACCAGGATCACCAAGTCTGATCGAGATAACCTAGGAGGAAAAGTAGTAGGAGGAGTTCGATCGAAGCAATTTTCTCATGGCCCTAAGATAGACGGATCGGGAAGAATGTCAATGGTTCCATAAGATGCGGCATGGACTTCCGTGAACATCGGGGGATTGGAAGAGGAGATAATAAATAAAAGAGCGTCGTGGGGTATTTCGCAAAGGCCCAAATCAGGTGCATCGAATCAGATGTCTGAATTTCCACACTTTCAGAGGCGAATGCCGGCGGCTCCGAGGGGCGATTTATCGGTGCGTAATTCACACCGGATGGCGAGCTATTCCAATGTCTCTAGGAAGCTATACCCATACAGTAAGATCCACATAGAGATCCAGGCATGATAGTGGAACAATCTATGAATATCTAGCTAATTCTCACTGTACTACATCTATGCCATAGCTACCACCTTGCAAAGTGGTATAAACCACGTTAAACGCCTCAAAGACTCTTATCGCCTATCGCATCCTGACTAAGTCACCGACCTCCTCAAGCTCGAATCCTCCAGAACCCCATCTACGTCCCATCAACTTCCCCATCCTCACGACTTTTCTCTCCTCGGTCGGACGTCCCGATCAAGTTCACCTCACCAAGAGCCCAGAATTCCATAAACACATCCCCACAACCGCGACCGCAATGTCTAATTCCACCACCCAAACCAAGGCTGAGCCTACCGACCAGCCCCAGCAGCAACAGAAGCCCCAGGTCTTGGAAGAAGACGACGAATTCGAAGATTTCCCCGTTGAGGGTACGTTCACACCACCTCTACGCAAACACACCCCAACCCTCACCCCGCCTCAAAACCTCGAATACGAATCAAAGCTGACAATGACGACAGACTGGCCCCAGGAGGAAGCGGAGCAAGCCGCCGGCTCAGCAGCCAACGGCGGAAATGAGCACCTGTGGGAAGAGAGCTGGGACGACGATGATGCCGCAGAGGATTTCTCTAAGCAGTTGAAGTACGCCGTTCCCATGTTGCGGTTGCTGGCATCCTCACCACGCCAACAACCCCCACACTTGAAGCAGAGGCTAACGAGATGAACAACAGGGAGGAACTTAAGAAGGTCGAGGCGGCGCACTAGGCTAGACGAATGAAGAAACAAACAAAAGAACGATCGCACCTCGCAATACACACTATACCCCCCTTGTTTAGATTGAGAGAATGAGAACAGGAGCTGGGCAGCATCAGATGGGACTGCGCCAGGACGGCTTGATATCCCGCTGACAGATCTACTACCTGCTAAAGACAGAGCCTGGACCTTCTGGGTTGTGTTTGGGATTTGGTGTCCAGGGTTGCATGGACTGAGCAAGCAAGGATGAATTAATGACAATGGGCCTTACGCCTCCACTATCAAGTGCATACATGTGCCCAATTACATTGTTCGGTTTGGTAGAGTAGACTTGTATGGCCATCCTTGCTATGTACAATTACCTACCCAGGTACTCAAGTATCCATGCCAGGGTACCTGTTTAGGTGTTTCCCTCCAAGGTCCCCGACGGGTCATCACAGCTTCGGTCCCGTATCTACGAACACGCACAGCTTAGCCTCAACCCAACAGAATAGATAAACTTTGAAACGAAATTTTTGATTTGTAAAACGATGTAGGCTGTGTACGTTACAGTGTCGTGAAAATGGCCCAATAGGTCCAAGAACCCAGTAGCAGATCCTGGGAGGACTTGGCCTCAGAATCTCTTAATTCCATTTACTTACTGGACAAAGCAGCAACACCGGGCAGTTCCTTGCCCTCAAGGAGCTCAAGAGAAGCACCGCCACCAGTAGAGACGTGAGAGAGCTTGTCCTCAACACCGTACTTAGCAGCGACAGTAGCGGTGTCACCACCACCAATGATAACAATGGAACCACTCTGGGCAGCCTTGACAGCAGCATCAAGAGTCTTCTCGGTCGCGTTAGCGAAGGGCTTCAGCTCGAAGACACCGGGGGGGGACCGTTCCAGAGAATAGTCTTGGCCTCAGCGATGGTCTTCTCGTAAAGCTTAACGGACTCGGGACCAACATCCAGACCCATCAGGCCGTCGGCGATACCGGAGGCATCGGTGGCAGAGCCAACGGTAGCGTCGGCGGAGAACTTGTCGGCGGTGACGTAGTCGACAGGAAGGACGATCTCGACGTTGTACTTCTTGGCCTTCTCGACGATATCACCAACGATCTTGCTGCCAGCCTCGTCGAAGAGGGAGTTACCAATCTTGACGTTCTCGAGAGTCTTCTTGAAGGTGAAGGCCATGGCGCCAGTGATGATCAGGCTGTTGACCTTGGGGAGGAGGTTGTCAATCAGCTGGATCTTGTCGGAGACCTTAGCGCCACCGAGGATGGCGAGGAAGGGACGAGCAGGGTTCTCGAGGGCTTTGGCGAAGTACTCAAGCTCCTTCTTCACGAGGAAGCCGGCGGCCTTCTGGGGGAGGTCGACGCCGACCATGGAGCTGTGGGCGCGGTGGGCGGTGCCGAAAGCATCGTCTAGATAGAGTGATTGATTAGCCTGGTTTTTGGGTTGTGTAGAATGAATATATTTTGGGAGTGTACGTACTGATGTAGATGTCACCAAGAGCAGTGAGGCCCTTGCGGAACTCAGCAACCTTGGCGGCATCGGCCTTAACCTTCTTGCCCTCGGAGTCCTTGGAGCTGCCCTCCTCCTCGGCGTGGAAGCGCAGGTTCTCAAGCAGGATGACCTGGCCACCGGAGGCGTTGTTAACGGTCTCCTCAACCTTGGGGCCGACGCAATCCTCAGTGAAGGTGACGGGCTTGCCGAGCAGCTTGGACAGGACGGGAACGACGGGCTCAAGGCTGTACTTCTGGTTGACCTTGCCATCGGGACGGCCGAGGTGGGACATCAAGATGACGGCCTTTGCGCCGTTGTCGATGGCATACTTGATGGTGGGCAGAGCACCGACGATACGCTGGGGGTTGGTGACAGCCTTGTTCTCGTCGAGAGGGACATTGAAGTCGACCTATGAGTAGTGTTATGAGCCATTGAATCGGGGGATGAGGTGGGAGGGATTAGGAACATACACGGATCAAGACACGCTTGTCCTTGAGGTCGCAGTCGGTAATGGGGAGCTTGTTGGAGAGAGACATTTTGTATAGAAGTCTGTGATGTCAGAGAAAGCTTCTGGGGGGTGGGGGAAGTGCGTAATGAATACCTAGACAACGGACGGGATATGAGGAGAGAAACTGAAGCCAGAAGAAAGAGAAGACTAGGAATGGGAACTTAATCAGGTCACGGTGAGTCCTAAGTTACGCCAAAGGTTGGAGGGGTAGTTTTGGTGGGGCAGCCGGTGAGGGAGGCTGCCCGCTTTGAGCCTGCAGGTAGCAACGGTACTTACCGATGATGTATTGCATCCGTGGTTGGTACTTAGCTCATCTATACAGCTTCAAGTCCACCTACAAGTAGTCTAAGGACCGACAATACCCACCCCACAAGTGTCCCGACATCCTCCGGAGCTATAGATCGGGCTGATGCGGGACTGATGTCAGAGCTTCCCGTTGATGCGGAGCAGCCCGGACAAATTGATGTGTTGGATAGCCTCGGAGTCGGGATATTCTGGGGAGACCGCTGCAACAGCAACCCTCAATTGGTCCCGCTGGAAGTGCCCAGTCGCTACGGAGTTTGAGTGCGCTTAGCTCGAGAAAAACCCGAGTGCTCGAATGAAAACAAAACAGCAATATCCTAGATACCTAGCGAAGAGAATATCTCAAATGATTGCAGTGAACAAGACCATGTATAAGAATGATCAATGATGAGCCAATTGCGCAGAACAATACCTTTTGGATGCAACCAGTCCTCCCCGTGCGAAGATTGATACACCTGTACACGAGGCCAGAAAGCCTGAAGCAACCGGAACGCCTGGATCAAAGGATCACAAAATGGAAGAAGCAGTGTATAAGGATCGTTATCGTGATAATCGTCGGAAAGACCGTACTTAAGACTCCTCGGAGGAGTTGGTGAGCGAGAGGTATGCGGTCCACGCAATACCGACGGAGGAAACAAATGGCTAGTTCGTTTGTTAGCCTGGGACCATCGATGGCAGAAATGAGACTTACAATCTGGAACTGAATGGGAATCACCCGGAAGTTGAGAATCTGCACTGCCGGCCATAGTACAAAGTTGGCCTTCAAAGTCGGCAGGTACACATCACGGAACTTCGATGTCAATGCTCTCTTGCCTCCGCCCTCGGCAATCGTCATATAGGTGAAGAAACAAGCCAGACCTGTCCTATATGTCAGTCTCAACCCTCGAAGTTGATGACGCCGCCACATACCGAAAGGCGCGAACATGAGCTGGTCAAAGGCCACACGCTTGAAAACTGGGATAGAAGGGTTCTTCTTGGTGAGAGGAAACGTTCTCAACAAGAAGCCAAACCACTGGAACTGCACCGGAGCCATAAAGAAACCGTATGCCATAAACCTGGTCATGCGTTCAAAATCAAACGGCGGGGGCGAGCTCCGAGAATATCCCAATTCGCCAACAACAGGAGGCCTTTGCTTATCCAGATCTTCAATCTCTATCGATATGAAGTCGTTATTTTCTTGCGTTCGTTGATGCGAGCGGAATCGAAATGCGGTGATTAGCTGGGCAACGGTGTCGGCCACGCCACCAAGCACCTGTGATCATCCGTTCGTCAATATATCAATTCAATGTCCGGGGCTTGCACTCGTCGAATTCGAGGGATGCTTACGGCGTTGGTGACCATGGTCGTGAGCACTATCCAGGCAGACACGTTAGTGAGCGGTCGCATCGAAGCCGGGACACGGCGGGGTGGTGAGGGCATGGCATACCTGGCTTCTCAGCATAGTAGGTATTGAATTTGGCCGCGAGGCGAGTGGCTACAGCCATCTCGATGAGGAAGATGATCGTGTGCAGGAGGGGCTAGAGCCATGGGAGGCGACCGGATCAGCTGGGTCCAATGTGCAGATTCGAAGAAGGCAGGTCTCACCACGCGACCGTAAATGTATCTCCTATTCAGTCCGTCAAGTACTTTTCGCTTCGTGGCGGTAATCATAATGGCCAGAGTGGGCGTGATCCGCTTTATGGAGCGATGAGCGAAGACAAGATTTCCGGGCAAAGTTTCTGGGCTGTCGCGCGCCAGTATGACGCAAATCTAGGACGAACCACCCGGAATGATGGGTATGCAGGGCCAGCCAGGTTTTTTGGAATTTTGTCTAGAAATGACGAGGCAGGTGAAAGGGACTTCAGCAACTGTTTTAGAGAGCAAGATGGGCTGTTCTACCCCGGATTCAAATGGGAGGATGCGCCAGTCTGCATTATGACTAAACGTGCCATGAAAGTCACCTGGCCAACTGCAACCATGCGCTTAAGCCATCTATTAAACTTCCAGATATTCATGGTTTTGATATTCTTTTTTTGTTTTTTGGGTGTCTTTATCTCATTATTTCTCAATGTACAATGGTTTGGTAGTTCAAAGCTTTATGTAGATGCTCGAGGCTGGTCGTCGGCGAGAATATCCGGCAAGTCTCGAATATCGGTCGTTTCATTCGTGTTAAGGTCCACAAGGCGCACTGCCTCCAGATGAAGGGGGCGGTGGCCAAAGGAAGGAGCTTGATCTCGGTTGAGTGACAGGTTCCAGGCAGAAGAGGTCTATATTGTATTGAGGTATGTTAGCTTCCCAAGGTTCGCTCGTATCAATTGTGGGGAATGGAGAGTGATCATCTTACCCGACGCGGATATCAGTACTCAAACTGATGAGCTCGACCTCTTGCCCTGTCACATTCTTCTGCATTGCATGCACAATATTGTCGTCTGTCACAGCCTCGGCCACTTCGTTCTCCTTCCGACTGGTGATAGACGAGGATGATGGTCGCGCAACGTGGCCTCGAGGATCGGTACGTTTCCGTCGCGGAATTGCGATCAAGGCAAACTTTCGAGGTATATTTGAACGGTTCACGATGAACACGCCCCAGGCGAATGGTGATCCGACTTGCACGCGACTCGGTCCGGAGAATGAAATTGTAACGCCTACATCTGTGACAGAGTAGGCTCGCTCCCGTAATGAGCTACGGTTGGTTGGAATGACTCCTGGCTGGTTTGTGCTCACGGACAGGCTCGTAGGTCGATTATTTCTCTGCAGCGCTTGGCTAGGGCCGCCGAAGGTAGGATTCAAGGCCATGGAGAAATCAACATTGGTCCTCCATTCCATCGCGATGCGAGGCTTGCAGTCATCGGATAGAAGAATGATTGCTCCGAGAGAGATATCTAGCGTACTGATGATGGCGGTCGTAGACGGATTCGTTTCCGGTCCATACTCGGGGGTGAGTTTGTACACTAATGTTACATCGTCTCGAGGCCGACATTTTAGAGGAAGGGCGAGGCCTGGGATGTTAGAAAGTGATTCAATGGATCCGTCGGATAATCGAATATCTGCTTTTTCGAATGAGACCTCGCAGTTCAAAAACGGAGTCACTTCAAAGTCGAGACAAGCCACAGTTTGGGGCAGACTATTGTATGAGCTGAGTCGCGTGTATCGGATCCTTGCGCTAGCGGCGGGTACTACACGAAATGGATGGCCCTGGCTCTGCTGGATATTGTAGATGGGATCCGCATAGGAGGTCATCGGTACCACGCGCAAGAGTCTTGATGCCGGCAGAAAGGGTTCTTTGTGGGAAAGGGATTTGTCGCCGGATAATGGTTGCAACATATTTGTCGAGGCAGGGACGAGCGGAGGTAGATAGTCGTCTTCTGGGTCCTTTAGTCGACAAGTTTCGGAAGGATTCAGGCTGGCCGAGGCCATGAACAATAGCGACGGGTGCTGGATGCGGCTACGAGGTCGCTCTGTCGTTTCGTCAGAAGACATCGAATTGTGTAAAACTTATGGAATGACTCACTGATAAAGGTCTGGACGTTCCATATGAGGTATACATGATTTCCAGTCCCCTCGTCGCCCTCAAACTCATTGAACACCACAAGCGGCTCCTCTTCAGTATTCACAAGGCCCGAGAAAATAATCTCACGGGTAGACGTTGGATTCTCCGCGACAGAGTCCGCTGGGTCGACCGCGAATATATCGAGCTTGACTTCTAGACGAGGAGGTAATATTTCAGGGTGGATTCTGTGCAATCGGAGAGCCTTAGCACGATGCGAACAGGAAGAAATTCGTCTATGAAGCTCTAGATTAGCAAAAACTCGATCAACAAAAGCTCAATGATTTCAATGAGCTACCTACCGAAAAAAAGCAGGGATCGTTGGGGAATCGCAGAGAGAACTGAGGGGAGATCGTCGGCGCCATCTTCCAATGCCGAAGTTAGGGCACCCTCGATGTCAAGGCCGGGCGCATGGGGCACAACGGTATCCAGTATCGCATGCCGCAGGAATTCGCCGGGGATCTCCAGGCCAGGCATTGCGACAGCTCTCGTCGCGAATGTGAACAAACAAGCATCTTAAGGAGAGCGATACGAATGATAAGGTATTCGTGCAAACAGTGCAAACAACCTCAAGCTCAATCCGCGCGCTGGCTCTTTTTCACTTCTGCCCTCACTCACGATTAAAAGGTCAACCATGAACGCAATGAACGTTGCGTCGGGTGCTCCAGCCTTGTGGCAGGAGGCGCGTAATGCTGATGGCAGGGTTTACTACTATAACACGCAGACCAAGGCGACACAATGGACGAAACCTGAGGAGTTGATGACAGGCGTTGAGGTGAGTTTATACTCGGTAGAACGATTTAACGCGAGGCTGACATTGGCGTACACAGCGTGCTCTGGCAGATCAGCCATGGAAGGAATACACCGCGGAAGGAGGACGCAAGTACTGGTACAACACGGAGAGCAAGCAGAGCACATGGGAGATGCCCGAGGTTTACAAGAAGGCGCTCGCACAGGCTCCCCCAGCTGCGTAAGTCCAATTCCTGAATTTAACTTTCGTGCTGATACTGATACTATTGAAGTGGCCCCTCCTTCGTTGCAGGCGCGGTCGCCTTGTCCTCACAACCTCAGTATCGTGAACGCGAACGCGAACGTGATGACTATGACCGAGACCGCGGTGACCGAGGAGACAGAGGATATGGTGAACGCGAAAGACGTGGATATGGGTCCTATGACAACGGCATGATGCCTGCGCCAGCCGTGGACACCGGGCCCGATCCCGCTTATGGCTCGACTGAGGAGGCAGAGAATGCTTTCATGAAGATGCTGAAGCGCCACAACGTCCAGCCTGACTGGACTTGGGAGCAGACGATGCGAGAGACAATCAAGGACCCGCAATACCGCTCCCTCAAAGATCCGCGAGACCGCAAGTCTGCTTTTGAGAAATATGCGGTCGAGGTTCGCATGCAGGAAAAGGATCGGGCGAAGGAAAGATTCGCTAAGCTCCGCGCAGATTTCAATACCATGCTGAAGCGGCATCCTGAAATCAAACATTACAGTCGCTGGAAGACAATCCGGCCCATCATCGAGGGTGAGACTACCTTCCGAGCCACCGACGATGAGAGTGAGAGACGCCAGCTTTTCGAAGAGTACGTCACTGAACTCAAAAAGACTCACGCGGAGCAGGAATCTGCAACACGCAAAGCGGCTATGGATGAGCTGGTTGGAATTCTTAACTCACTAGAGCTGGAGCCATACACGCGGTGGGCGGAGGCACAAGCGACTATCGAGTCTAGTGACAAGTTCCAGGGTGACGATAAGTTCAAAACCCTGAGCAAATCCGATGTTCTGACCGCGTTCGAAAATCACATCAAGTCCTTGGAGCGTACTTTCAACGATGCTCGCCAGCAGCAAAAGGCCGCTCGGGCCAGAAAGGAGCGTCGCCACCGCGAGCAGTATCTGGAGCTTCTCAAGGAGCTGAAGTCCCAGGGAAAGATCAAGGCTGGCAGTAAGTGGATGCACATACGCCCGGTGATTCAGGATGATCCTAGGTACCATGCAATTCTGGGTCAGGCCGGATCGACCCCTCTGGATCTGTTCTGGGACATGGTGGAGGAAGAGGAGCGCTCGCTCCGCGGTCCTCGTAATGATGTACTTGACGTTCTCGATGTGAGTAACTATCTCGTACAGTGAATGGGTAGCCGCGTACTAACTTTTCTTCTCAGGACAAACGCTTCGAGGTTACCTCTAAAACTACCTACGAAGAGTTCAAGTCTATCATGGTTGCTGACAGACGCACTTCGAAGATTGACCCTGACATTCTCGAGCTCCTTTTCCAGCGCATCCAGGATAAAGCGATCCGCAGAGATGAGGAAGAGAAGCATGCGGCTGACCGCCACCAGCGCCGTGCAGTCGACGCTTTGCGGTCTCGTATCAAGCGTCTGGAGCCCCCTGTGCGCATTACAGATACATGGGAGCAGGTCCAGCCCCGGATTGAGAAGTACGAAGAATACAAGGCTGTTGAATCCGACGAGCTTCGCGAATCAGCATTCGAAAAGGTCATTCGCCGTCTTAAGGAGAAAGAAGAAGACACCGATAAGGACCGTGAGCTCCGCGATCGAGATCGGAGCCGCCGTGACTACGACCGCGGTGACCGCGACTATCGCAGTAGCCGTGGTGAACGACGAGGCGGTAGCCGTGTTAGCCGCTCTCCAGAGCCCGACGCTTATGAAGCCGACAGGCGCAAGGCAATGGCAGACCGTGAGCGATCCTACCGCAAAACAAGCGGCTTTTCGCCAACACGCGACCGTCGCGATGACCGTGATCGAGACCGCGAGCGCTACCGTGAGCGCGACAGCCGGGACTATGACAGACGTCCCCGAGAGGGTGACCGGCGCGAGGATGAGCGCGAGCGTCTGTACCGCGCCCGCGGAGATCCACGCGGTGGTCGCGACGAGCTAGACTACGGTGGCGATGCTCGTAGTACGGCCAGTGACCGCCGACGTCGACGTGAAAGCGACTCGGAGAGTGTCGCGAGTCGGTCTGTGAAGCGGCATCGGAGGGACAGTCGGGAGAGGGAGCGCAGCAAGGGTCCGCGGAAGAGATCGTGCAAAGGAGACTTCTGCGGTCCCCGAGGAAAATACTAAGAAGGATGAGAAAGCCATTCACTCGGGCAGTGAGGAGGGAGAGATCGAGGAGGACTAGTTGCATCCGAATGGACCTTGGTGTCCCTAGCTTAACCTGATTACTTGCTAGTCACGCTAGGGTTAAATATGGAATCTGTATTTTCTTTGGTCTTCATTATCTTCAAGTTCTTTGCATCGTAAACCCTTTCACGATGTTCTGTCGTTCCGATTCTCATGCGTTGGAGTGCCAGGTGGGTCCAGATGTATATATGCTTCCTCCCTAGTACTGCCACCATCTCGACTCTAAACAACGGACTGGGCGGCTTGCAATACTCACGATAGCTGGACAATCTGGCAAGCTCTCTATTCGATGGTCACCTAGGCGAGAAGTAATAAATCTTATCCCATTGAACTATTGACTCTCGCCTGGGCAACACGCGACCCCTTGTCCTTGCAGCGTTACTGCCATCCATGCATCACCCTTGGGAGATTCGTCACCGACAGGGGCAGCCGGCTTATAGACTCTACAGCCAGAATCCCATTGTAGGATCAAGGCTCCAACCTACTTTGCATCACTTGGTGTTCATTATGATGGCCCCATTACTGACGAAGAGCCAAGCTGAAGAGCTGTAGGTACGATTCTGCCGCACCATCGGGAAGACAAGACTGAGACAGAACACAGGCACAAAGCCATGCTTGGGTATCTGTCATCAATTAACGCATCCCAAAGCATAAGTGTTCTCCGAGAAGAACTCGAAGTACACCACTCCTTGACCGAAGCCTCCGTCAAGAAATACGAAGGACTCCTGGAGAGAAAATGGACCAGTAATGCACGACTCCAAAAGAAAGTAAGACACGCCCAATCTATAGCAGCTTAGCTGGAAGTATATTCGTGACTTGAATATTCGAACGATTCAAAGAGCCACAGATCGAAAGCACTTACAAACTTTGGAACCTCAGATAATGGACCTAGAATCCCAACTATCAACTCTCCAAACCCAACACATCCACACAAATTCGACACCCAAAGACCCCAGGACATGGCTTCCGGGGCCAGCAATACATACTCTTCAGTCTCACCGCAGCGCCATCACCGATATAGCCCTCCACCCAATCCATAGCACCCTTGCTTCCTCCTCCGACGATAGCAGCATCAAGATCTGGGACCACGAATCCGGCGACCTCGAAAAAACCCTTCGCGGCCACATCCGCAGCTGCAATGGCGTCGATTTCGGCGGCTTTCCCGAAACATTGCTCGCATCCTGTTCCAGCGACCTGACAATCAAGATCTGGGATCCAGCAAAGGAATACGCGAATGTGCGGACATTATCAGGACATGAGCATTCGGTGACGAGTGTGCGATATCTCCATAAAGGGGGGGAATTTACTAGTATCGGTAAGTCGGGATGGGAGTGTGAGGATCTGGAATGTGGGATCGGGATTCTGTGTTCGAGTGCTGTATGCTAGAGATTGGATCTATGCTGTTTGTCCTTCTGGGGATGGGAGATGGATTGTCTCTGGGGGACGGGACGGAGGGGCGACGATTTGGGATCTGGCGTCTGGTAGTGTGAAGGCTGTGTTGGATGGACATGAGCATTATGTTGAGTGTTGTGTTTTTGCGCCGGTGGCGAGTTATGGGGCTTTGGCTAAAATGGCCGGGGTTAAGAGGCCGGATTCGGGGAGCTTGGGGGAGTTTGTGGCTACGGGGTCGAGGGATAAGAGTGTGAGGCTGTGGAATTCGAGGGGGATTTGTATCAAGCGGTTGGATGGACATGAGAATTGGGTGCGAGGGTTGGTGTTTCACCCGGCGGGGAGATATTTGATCAGTGTTGGTGATGATAGATCTATGCGATGTTGGGATCTGGAGCAAGAGGGGAGATTGGTGAAGACGCTGGAAGGACATGATGCCTTTGTGACTTGTATTCGATGGGCGCCGAGCATGCAGGGTGATAAAGTGGATGAGAGGAAGGGGATTCGATGTGTGGTTGCCACTGGATGTGCAGACTCACGGGTGCGAGTGTTTCGATAGATATACTACGCGGACAAGATCAAAATCATCGTGAAATAAGTGATGCAGAAAGCAGGCCTAGAACCATATACATGATGTGCTGCCCGATGCAAGGAAACTTTTCAACGATTCAGAAGTGACCACAGCCTGGCCACTTCCCCAGCCATAAAGCCATCTCTATCAATCATGAATTCATGGAAGAGCTTTTTGGAAAACCGACAAACTCCAGTAAAAACCATGCCAAGCAAATAAAATCCCAACCCATTAGATCTGAAACGAGACCGGTGACGGATCGGGTGGTTGTCGCCCTGTTTTGCCAAAGACCCGGAGAAATTTACAAAAAGAAAGAACCAGAGTACTGGAATAGGCAAAATTGCAGGGCGAATGGCGAGGGATTATGATGAAATAGACGGTAAGAAGAGGCTGGAGAAGTGGCTTCAGGCTGAAGGATGGTGGTCGAGACCAATCACTACTTAGCCGAAATCCCCAATACCAGCAACATCGTCGTCCTCATCACCCCCGCCATCCTCAGGAAGACCTTCTCCATCATCAGGAAGACCGTCAAGGCGAGAGCAAAGTCCTCGGCCATGAGCCGCAACGGCCCTGCAAACGCCTGCGAACGCCTTTGACCACCCGAACTGTCTGTTGCCGCGCCGCTGTTTGCGTCGCCGCTCAGAATCGCGGCCATCACGGTTGTGACGGCGGCGGTAATTCTCATGAATGATGCCCTCTTCAATTCTCTTCCTCCAAGAAGTAGAAGTTGCCCGCCAACTTCTGCTCTTGATCCATCTGACTCTGGTGCTTGTTGATACGAGGACGGTAGCTGTTAGGGTCACGACGGAAAGTAACGTCCAGGCTCTTCAGGAAGCGGTTGCAGCCAGTAACCAGAGACTCGGGGGTATTGGCACGAGCGTCCACGGACGGCTTTCCGTCGAAGACAATGACACGGTCAGCAAGATAGGTGGCCATGATGAAATCGTGCTCGACGATGAAAGCGGTCTTCTTGGTGTGCATGATGAAACGCTTGATGACACGGGCAGCGATAATACGCTGTTCAGAGTCGAGGTAGGCGGAAGGCTCGTCAATCAGGTAGATATCGGCGGGGACACCCAGAGCGAGGACAATGGCAACACGTTGCAACTCACCACCGGAGAGGTTCTGGACCTCCTGGTCGATGAAGTCGTCAATCTTGAGGGGCTTGTAGACATCGGTCTGGAACTGAGGAGACAGGAAGGCGGCCTTGATACGCTTGAAGAAGAGCTGACGGACAGTGCCCTGGAACTTGGGGGTAATCTTCTGGGGCTTCATGGAGATGTTCATCTTGGGAATAGTGGAGCCGTGGTCAGGCTTCTCAGCACCAGCCAGCATCTTACAAAAGGTGGTCTTTCCGGTTCCGTTCTCACCCATCATGACGAGAATCTCAGAGTCAGTGAAACGTCCAGTTTCAACCTTTAGGTGGAAGTTGCCCAGAGTCTTTTCCATAGTAGGGTAGCTAAAAGCGCGGGCCTTGTCGGCAATGAAATCGTCACCGGCTTCGGACAGACGGAACGTGAGGGACTCATCACGGAAACGCAAGTTCTCAGTAGGAATGTGACCGTCAAGGAAGATGTTGATACCCTCACGGACAGAGGAAGGCAGGGTAACCACACCGTAGACAGCAGGACGGCCGTAGAGGACGCAAATGAAATCGGAAAGGTAGTCAAGAACTGACAGATCGTGCTCGACGACGATAACGTAGTCATCAGGACGAAGAAGGCTGCGGATGGTACGGGCAGCAGCCAGACGCTGCTTGACATCCAGGTAGGAAGAAGGCTCATCGAACATGTACACGTCGGCCTTTTGCACACACACCAGACCGATGGCGAAACGCTGAAGCTCACCACCGGAAAGGTGGCCAATGTCACGGTCTGCAACCTGGCGCAGCTCCAGAACATCCATGATCTCCTCCATGTTGCCAAGAGAGGCACGCCCCTTGATGAGGTCCTGAACACCCTGGACGGGGCCCTTCACAGCACGAGGAATCTGGTCAACATACTGAGGCTTGACGACTGCCTTCAGGTTGTCCTCCAAAACCTTGGTGAAATAGTCTGTTTATTATCAGCTTTCTGTCCTCAACAGAGTTGAAACTCGACTGGAAGTGCCTACTCTGCAACTCGGATCCACGGAAGTACTTCAGAATCTCCTCCCAATCAGGGGGGTTGTCGTAGCGGCCGAGGTTGGGCTTGAGCTTTCCACTCAAAATCTTCAGCGCAGTACTTTTTCCGATACCGTTGGTTCCCACGAGACCGAGAACTTGGCCGGGACGGGGCATGGGCAGACGGTGGAGCTTGAAGCTGTTGGCGGAATAACGGTGGGTGACCTGGGATTCCAAGTTGGTGGGCAAGTTGATGATGTGGATGGCACCGAATGGGCACTTCTTCGGACAGATACCACAACCAATGCACAGCTGCTCGGAGATGAAGGCGATCTTGGACTCGGGGGTCACTTCGATACACATCTTACCCGTGCGGACCACAGGGCAAGACTTTTTGCACTCCTGACGACATTTCTTCGGCTTACACTATAGATCGAGAAGGCGTCGTGTCAGTCGAGTTTGAATGAGTGGTGAGTGGGCCCAGCAGAACGCGATTAGCGGGGTATTAGGAGACGAACCTTGTCAGAGTTGATGATCGCAATACTATGGAAATGTGACTGTCAGCAATGCGCCGTGGAGGAAGGCCTTCATCGCAACATACCGAGTGAGCTTGTCAGACATTGTGGCGGGATGTTCGAGGAACCAGAATCAGGTATCAAAAGCGGGTCACAAGAAAAGATTTTTGAGGATGGAAACCCTGCAAAGTCGGAGCAAAAAGAAGCCGCCGCAACCAGGGAATTTGAGGCGCAGAAGAGCACCAAGTGTCGCAGACTCGGAACAATAGTGGAGGTGAGGGCAATGGCAGCGAGTGATGAGGGGGCAGAATTGAACTTCTTATTGTGGGCTGTCGCGCCTGAGGCCACCAGTGACCGCCCGCGCGCCAATTCTTATTCAATGCGAATCTCGATGCCTGTCATTGGCTTCTCGGTGGGACTGTTGTTCCGCCGCTTCCGTCATACCATGCGTCTCTCACGTGACTGACAGGTGGTCGGCGGCAAGCGAAGACGCTAGTCCCGAAGGAATTGAACATATGTGCCTGACAACTTAGGCATGCAACAGATCGGCCGTGCAAACCAAACCAAACCAAACCGAATCAGATTCCCCAACTCTTGTTCTTCCTCACTCGTCTCGTCTACACCCACACCTCGTCCATCCTCCTCCTCCTCGCCCACCATTCATTTTACAAATTGATAATTTAGTTGCCCCTTTTGTGGGGTCACCACGCTATGGAATGTAAGTCGTTTTGATTTTTTTTACTCGCTGGGGCTCTGTCCAAACTCTTCGTCCGGGTACTTCTCCGCGTTCTTCGACCCACTGCACGAGATCCAGAACCTGCCCTTTGGACTCGAGATCGAGGTTGTCCTTGACCGTTCCCTGTCAATCTGAGGCTGCCGTTCTTGCTGGACGGATGATTGGTGTCAATTTTCCAGTGCCTCCCTCCCATACCGTGCCCGCGTCTATGCCTCCCGCCATCAAAAACCATCTTCCTCCATCAAACTTGAGATTCAACCCCAATCTGCCGCCTAGAAGCTTCGACCTCCCCGTAGTTTGGGTCGCGTACCACTCTTCTACCGTTACATGCATCTCTGATATGCCCGCCTGCTAGAATTGAGCTTCAATGCTGACTGCCCCTCTTGTCATAGCCTCTAGCATGGTGATCCCATCAGGTCAAGAACCTTCTTCTACGTCCACAATGCCTAATGGTTTCCCTTACTCACCAGCTCTCGACGATTCACGAACTGAATCCGACGTGGTCGCCAAGAGTGAGCGTGGTCCATTCCAACCCATCGAGTCCCATCCCATCTCCGAGTCCTCTCCCGAGCCCGATGCCGCGGACGATTCATATGGTGTCGAGTCTCCAGCTTCTGACGGAGAAGACGATGATGGCGCGATAGATAACAGTGACGACGAGTTCGATGCATCCAGCCGTGAAAACTCTTCATCGCCGCAGTCCGACCGCGGTATCAAGCGCAAATCATCGCCGCCGGACGAAACTCAGTACATGAGACAAAATCCAGACTTGTATGGACTTCGCCGTAGTGGTCGCGCGCGCACAACGCGCACCCTCGCCGACTCTTCTGACTCCGACTCCGATGCCGTTGCGCCTCGCGCGAAGCGTCCGCGCAAGGAACTTTCCCACCAGCCCTCGAAGACCTCACGGTCGGCTACGGCCTCATCATTCTCAGAGTCAGACAGTGATGAGTATGGCGGACAAGCAAGCAAGGCGAGACGTCGCCGCGCATTGAAAAAAAGCGCTGGAATGGAACCCTCGCTTTCTGAAGTCCGCTTCTCTACCAGAAATGCTGCCAAGGTGTCGAACTACAATGAAGATGATGATGATGAGGACGACATCTTCGAAGACGGCGCAGATCAAGTCGCAGACAATTACTGGCCCGTCGACTATGTCGATACTCGTCCTGCTGTGGATGTAGTCCTCAACCATCGCTTGAACAAAGACAAGGACCCTAGCCGTGATCTCTCCGTAGATCGCGAAGACTACGATTTCTACATCAAGTGGCAAGATAAGTCACATTATCATGCCACTTGGGTGCCAAATGACGAGCTTGTCAACTATCGGAGCACGCGACGCGTCGATAACTATGTTCGGAAGGTACTCGACGAAGAATTACGGCTTCTGCAGGAAACTTCCACCCCACCTGAAGACCGGGAGAAGTGGAACCTTGATCGCGAGAGAGACGTGGAAGCGATTGAGGACTTCAAGAAAGTTGAGCGAGTCATTGGAAATAGGGTCGGCCCAGACGGTACAGAGTACCTCGTCAAATGGAAGCGCCTCTTGTACGACTCATGTACTTGGGAAGCGGAAGAAATGGTCAGTGAGATCGCCCAGCGCGAGATCGACCGCTTCTTAGATCGGTCTGCTCGAGTTCCTGTCTCTGACAGAAACGAGTCAAATCCCGCCACTCGCAAGCCATTCGAGCCTATTCACGGAACCCCCAGCTTCTTGCAAAATGGGGAACTCAAGGATTTCCAGATCAAGGGTCTAAATTTCCTTGCTTTCAACTGGGTCAAGGATCGCAATGTCGTGCTGGCTGACGAGATGGGTCTTGGAAAAACTGTGCAGACCGTCTCCTTCATCAACTGGCTGCGTCATGTCCGACGACAACAAGGACCTTTTGTCGTCATTGTGCCCCTCTCAACCATGCCCGCATGGGCCGAAACATTCGACAACTGGACACCAGACTTGAACTACGTCGTCTACAACGGCAGTGAGAAAGCACGCAGTGTTCTCCGTGAATATGAACTGATGGTTGATGGCAATCCTAAGCGACCGAGGTTCAACGTACTGTTGACGACATACGAGTATGCGATGAATGATTCTGCCTTCCTTGGACAATTCAAATGGCAATTTATGGCTATCGATGAGGCGCACCGTCTCAAGAACCGTGACTCTCAGCTTTACGTCAAGCTGTCTGAATGGAGATGCCAAGCCAAACTTCTCATCACTGGTACACCCATTCAGAACAACCTTGCAGAATTGGCATCCTTGATGGACTTCCTCAACCCTGGCAAGATCGAGGTAGACGTGGATATGGATCTCAATTCTGAGGCCGCCTCACAGAAACTGGCCGAGTTGACTGATGCTATTCAACCCTTCATGTTACGACGCACAAAATCCAAGGTTGAGTCCGATCTGCCTCCCAAAACCGAGAAGATTATTCGAGTTGAGCTCTCCGATGTTCAGTTGGAGTATTACAAGAACATTTTGACCAAGAACTATGCGGCATTGAATGATGGCGCTAGGGGAGTGAAGCAGTCCCTTCTGAACATCATGATGGAGTTAAAGAAGGCTTCCAACCATCCTTTCATGTTCCCCAACGCGGAAGCCAAAATTCTTGAAGGGAGCCACCGACGAGAGGATATTCTCCGTGCCATGATTACTAGCAGTGGAAAGATGATGTTGCTTGACCAGCTGCTTCGCAAGATGAAAGAAGATGGCCATCGAGTATTGATTTTCTGCCAAATGGTCGGCATGCTCAATATCCTCAGCGAGTACATGGAGTATCGTGGCTACAAGTACCAGCGACTCGATGGTACCATCCCATCAGCTGCTCGTCGCCTGGCGATTGAGCACTACAACGCCCCTGACAGTACAGACTTTACATTCCTTTTATCGACCCGCGCCGGTGGTCTCGGTATCAACTTGATGACTGCTGACACGGTCGTCCTGTTCGACTCGGACTGGAATCCGCAAGCTGATTTGCAAGCCATGGCTCGAGCACACAGAATTGGTCAAACAAGGCCTGTCAGTGTCTATCGCCTGGTGTCGAAAGACACCATTGAGGAGGAGGTCATCGAGCGAGCACGCAACAAGCTTCTGCTCGAATTCATCACCATCCAACGTGGTGTCACCGACAAAGAGGCTTCTGACATGCAGAACAAGATGGCTCGTGTCATTGGCGAACCCAACTCGACTGAAGACATCTCCCGGATTCTCAAGCGCCGTGGTCAGAAGATGTTTGAGCAAACTGACAACCAGAAGAAGCTTGAGCAGCTCGATATTGATTCGGTTCTTGCCAACGCTGAGCTACACCAGACGGAAGAGTCAGAGCAGATCCAAGCCGATGGTGGTGAAGAATTCTTGAAGGCCTTCGACTTCGTGGACATTAAGGTCGATGATCTGAGTTGGGATGACATTATTCCTCAGGAGCAGCTCGACGAGATCAAAGCAGCTGAGAAGCGCAAGGCCGATGAACAATACCTCAACGACGTGATAGAGCAAAACCGACCTCGTAAACGCGGAGCGCCCGCCGAAGAGTCCAAAGACTCACGTGAAGAACGCAAGGCCAAACGGCAGGCTAGAGCGCAAGTCGTCGTCGATGATGTTGAGGATGATAGTTCATTGGACCCCAAGCGCCCTCTTGGTGAGAAGGAGTATCGTGCTCTTTCTCGAGCCTTCTTGCGCTATGGTGACATGGCCGATTGCGAAGAGCTCATTATCGAGGACTCTCGATTGCAAAACCGTGACCGAGAGACCGTGAAAGCCGCTCTCCGTGAAATGACGGACAAGGCAGCTGCCTTGGTAAACGAGAATCTGGCTCAGATCGATGCTCTCAAGCAATCAGGCAAGAACATCACGAAAAAGGAGCAAAAGGCTGTATTGTTCGACCATCATGGCGTGAAACGTCTAAATGCCTGGACCATCGTTGATCGACCGCCGGACATGCGCCTTGTTCGGAAGATCACCGGTTCCTTGGCTGATTTCCGGACTTTCCGTCTTCCAGAAGCTACCAAGCTGGCCGACTATAGCTGCCAATGGGGTGCACGGGAGGATGGGATGCTCCTTGTTGGTATTGGACGCCACGGATTCGGAGCTTGGGCCCAAATTCGCGATGACACTGAATTGGGTCTCAGCGAGAAGTTCTTCTTGGAAGAGCACCGAGTGGAGCGAAAAACGCAGCGTGCACAAGGAGAAGAGAAGTCAACGAAGTCCCCCGGCGCTGTTCATCTTGTCCGTCGCGCTGAATACTTGCTTTCCGTCTTAAGAAACAAGTACAGCAACGGGAACAACGCTACCGCACGGCGTGCAGTGGATAATCACCACCGGAACAACAAGCGCAACTCGCGCGTTGGCAGCGGTAGTGTCTCTGCTTCCCCAGTTCCCTCTTCTCGCAAGCGCGAGCGTGAGGTTGATCGCTCGCGACAGCGTTCTCACACCCATGGCGGCCGGGATGACCGTCACCACACCCCCAATCATGATCGTCCGAAGTCTGGGCATGATCTTGATCGTCCCCGCCATCGTCTCTCCGACGCCGCCAATGAAGAGCTTCGTCGGCGCAAAGGTCATGAAAATGGTGGTTCTAGCAAAGAAGACATGGCTTTCATGTTCTTCAAACCTATTGTGCCAAAGCTTAAAGAGGTTTCGACAATCACGGCCAAAAACATCCCTAACAAGACCGAGCGAGCTTTGAAGCTCCGCAATACCATTGAGAACATTGGTGAATTCATCAACAGAAACCTTGGGGGAGGGGCATCAATGGCGTCCCTTGAGACCCGTCTATGGTAAGTCTACTACTGGTTGCCCGTGTCATCTAATTACTAACTTTTCTCAGGGATTATGTCTCTGTCAATTACTGGCCCAACAAGGAGGCCAGCGGGTCCAAACTCCAGCAAATGTTCAAGAAGGTTCAGGAACTTAGCAAGAAGAAACCTTCCAACGGAGCCTGATGCAGACAGAACCCGCTTGTCGCACCTTGCCGCGGCTGAAAGTACCATTTGGGTTGTTGATGGGCCTACGACTTAAATAGTGAGCATTTTGGCTTTAGTCCTATATGACGGGATACCCTGGTTCACCGAATCCTCCTCCTCGGTGACCTCTCAGAACCTCTCCCCTGCCACGGTAACGACACCTCAAAAGATCTATGGATGATTATTAAAAGTACATACGGATGCAACGAGTTGCATGGCATTTTGAAAGGCGTCGTTATGAATTGCGCAACCCAACAATTCCCAGCACAGAAAGGAGACTCTCCGACTTTGAATATGACTCAAATCAGACGATATTTGCATGGCGTGATTGGGACTTTTTTGTTTCGGAGTTTGTCCATTCCATCTTCATTTCTTCCTCGTTGGCAGATCGTGCTGCACCTGGATCTTGATCTTTTTGGCCGCGAAAAGGTCAGCATGGGGTTAGCTGGATCTGCCCTTTTTCTAATTCTTGTTTCTTTTTCACGCTTGGCATGCTTGCATCACTGTGGGGCAGCTGACGGTGCAGCTGGCAATTTGATTTCTTGTCTCTTTCATTTCTCTTTTCTTTTGAAGCACATGTACCCTATGGAGTGGCTACCACGGCGTCGATTAATGTTTCTGTATCTGACAAGACCTTTCACCTGGGAGCTCGTTCATGATGTCCTTTTGCAATTTAGAACAAATGGAATGAATCCCCCAAGGGGGATTCTTCTTGGGTCTCATATCTAGTTTAATCAACCGTACACGAGAATCAATGATCTAGAGCTTCTACAGCACAGCTACAAGTCTGATACCGGCATTGATAGGATCATCAATATTGACAATGCCAGCGGGCCTGGAGCAGGCAGGAAATACATCCTGGCTACAAGCAGAAAGCACACCCCAGATGGAAAAAGAGCTATTCGTACAAATGATATCCCACTCCCCTCAACCTTAACCTTTTCAAATCATGAAAGAAACAGACCCAAAGCTCCAACTCCGTTCACGCCATATTAAAAGAACAACCGAGATCAAGATTGTAGCAGAATACCAATTCAAAGCAAATCAGGTTGATGCAGTTTCAGCTCAATGCATTCAAGCGGCAGAATTGACATCAGCCGGCTCGGCGGCCCTAGCCTGCATCCGCTCCTGCTCTTGTTGATTCCTGAATTGCTGCTGCTGATGCTGTAATTTCTGCAGACTGGTAGACAAATTCGTCGTCGGCACGGCAGGACCACCGATGTCCCCCACAATCGCGCTGAACAGTCTCAACTCGCCATCGATAAGATCGTCGAATACCGCCTCCTTCTCCAGCCAGGACTGCTCGCGCTTTGGCCGAATTTCATCCCATTCAGCGCGCAGCTGTGCGGACTCCTTCTCAGCCCAGTGAATCTGTCGACGTAGTAGACGGTACAGATCATGCGGGTGCATAGCCAGCTCATGGTCGTCGAAGCCGAGCTCGGGCCCGTAATCGGGCATTGTTGAGTCTTCGTCATCGGCTATCGATGTGGATAAGATGGATTCGTGGGGCTCGGGCTCGGCGCCGGGTTCTTTGGGCGGATGAGAGAGCTTCAGACGAATGCGCTGTAGCTTGGAGGCAGGGGTTCCTGCGACGTGTCCGAGAAGGGCGTTTGACTTGGAGTCGGATGGGCGCAGGGTATCTGTTTCGTGAACGGAGCGCATATGCTTTGTCAATGCGTCAGAGCGAGTAAAGTTGCGGTCACATTCTAGGTGAGAGTTAGCAATTAAGTTGCCATCTAGTCAAGGGTATGTTGGCATGGTACGTACCAGGCAGAGTGCAGTAGAAGGGCTTTTCGCGAGTGTGACTTCGCATGTGAGCACGAAGTGCATATGCAGAGGCGTGCGTTTGGCCTTTACGGGAGCAGTCGATCCATTCGCACGAGTACCGCTTCTGTCGGCTGCCGATGTGCTCGTTGTGGATGTGTTGGACCAGGCCATCCATATTGCCAAGATCGCCTGCACTGCATCCATCCCACCGACATATAGTGACTTGGTCGGTGCTCTGGCCGGTGTAATCGTCGTCTTGGTTGTTACCCAGGGCGCCCAGGAGGCTGGGTTCGTTCGGGACGTCTCCGGAGCTGTCGGAGGAGATGGAGGCTGTGGGGGAAGGCGGGGGGGACTTCGTCTTGAATGGAAGATAGAGGAGTTTGTCGGTCCCAAGAAGCGACGCCTGTGCGCCTGCGCTTGGATGGAGGCATGTTGGGACCCGTTGGTGACTGGGCGCGGCTTTCCTGCTTGATAGATTCGTGGTCTGACTCTTCAGCAAAGCCGACCGAGGAAAGAGGGGAGGCTTCTCGAGAGGCCATGGCGAGATTCTTTGATCTCGATTTCTTTAGACTCAAGGCACCAAGGTATTTCGGTTGTTATCGTTGTGTCGACGTCAAGGGTGAAGCGTTTACTTTCCCCGACGGCATTTCGTCACGTGACAGAGAGTTCCCCCCAAAGTCGCGGTTTTCCTTTTCTCCTCGGTTTGCTTTCGCACACATTGTGGTTTTACTACTTATCCTGACAGCATGCAATTCGTACTAACCTACAGTCAATTGAATCAAGGAATCGCACTATGGTAAGCTTTCTCCTTTGATTTCTCTGTCCTTTGCATATGATGAACAACAAAGAAGAATTCTGCAATTCTGATAATCTCCAAGCATTTGTTTCGGCCTATGTATTGTGAGATTGACTGTTGATTTTTCTACACTTGATCTGACTGCAATAAACATGACATTGTCTTGTCTAGAAATGCTTTGATCTGAAGCTAACTGTCATAAGGATCTGATTATAGTGTCTCCTAGTAACGAGGCCCGGCGACCGTGTGTTCCTTAATGATCGCATCGACCTCGGCCATCTCCTCGTCGGAGAGCACCTGCACACCTCCCATGTTCTGAACGAGCTTATCGACGGTGGTGCCTCCAGGAATGGGAATAATGGTGGGCATCCCGGGCTTTCCACTCAAAGTGCGAACCCAAGCCAGAGCAATCTGAGCTGGGGCGACTCCCTTGCGGGATGCTAGGCTCTGGACTTCCTTGATCAACTTAAGGTTGTGCTGGAAATTGTCCTCTTGGAAGCGGGACATGTGCCGTCGGATATCGCCCTCGGGCAGGTCGGACAGCGAGTTGACGGCACCAGTCAGAACACCTCGGCCCAGAGGCGAGTAGGCAATGACGGGGATGTTGAGCTCGGCGCAGGTCTTGGCGATATCATTCTCAAGGATGTCCGTGGACCATAGTGACATCTCGACCTCGACGGCAGCGATGGGGTGCACCTTGGCTCTAAGAGTAATAGTTAGCATGCATATCGTAATCCAATCCACATATCAAAACATACGCTCGTCGGATCGTCTCCGCATCCACCTCGCTCAATCCAATTCCTCCGATCTTGCCCTCCTTCACTAACTTTGCAAGCACCTCGACCGTGTGCTCGACGGGAAAGTTGGGGTCCTGGCGCGCACACTCGAAGATATCAATCTTCTTCTTGCCGTCCAGTAGACGGACACAGTTGTCTACACTGCGACGAATGTTCTCTTCCGAGCCATCCGGCACAAGCTGGCCGACCTTAAGACCACCCTTGACGCTGAGAACGACCTTATCGGCGTTCTCAGGGTATTTCGTGAAGTATTTGTTCAAGAGGTGCATCGAATGATACTCCGGGGTACCGTACAGCTCACCAGCATTCCAGAAATTGGCGCCCAGCTCAAGAGTCTTGTTTAATGTCTCAAAACACACTTCTTGCGCCGGCGGCTGAGCCTGCCATGTCATTCCTTGAGTTCATGTTAGCACAATTTCTCAGTTGCGGAGGGGATAGTAGTACTCATGGTGCCATAGCCGGTGGTACCGACTTCCTTTCCGACGAGAGTAGGCATTGTGTGAATATGGGGTACTAATTGAGCACCGTGATGGAAATATAATCAGGTGTTGCTAAAGCAGAATGATTGACGGACTTGAAGCTTTGCGCCGGAAGGGCCTCTTATACGGCTGAGTGAACTTAGTCGAGTCCCACATTGTGTCATGGCTCCCGTTAACCCCGATCCTCTTCTACCAACGTCGACCGCCGTCGATCTCGCGCCTTGCCGGCTCCAATCCGCCCACATAGAAGCTTCCAAGCGGATTCCCGGGTAATCTTCAGGGGGGGTGAGGTCGGTCTCCGAACTGTAGGCGGGGATAAGCGCACATGGAGCCACAAATGACTGGAGCGGCACCGGAGTTAACGTGGCGCTTACCGAGAGCCCTTGACACCAATCGACCACTCTCATTTCCGTGGACACAAATTCATGACTGACGAGGAACAAGTTACTACGGATCAAGGGAATAACGTCAATATGCGCAAATACTTAAATTTGATTTTCGATCTTCATCCTTTGTGAAAGATCTAATACCTGTCACTTGAACATTGTGTGAAGGTCTTTTGAAAGATAACTTTGCACACAATGCCTACGGTCAAGGGTGTACGGAAGGGTTCTCGCAAATAGCGAAAAGTAAATGGGTGAGGGAACGCGTCCTTGGAGACTGAATCGAGTCCACGTTCGATGGCCGACAGGATCTAAGCTTTGGAAAATCCAATTTCTTCTTGTAATTGAGCACATCCCCTGTTGAATGTTTGACTGGGTCTCTGGACCAAATTATGTACGCGGAAAGTATGCTTCTAGAAGGTTGTGACAGGTCATTCGGTACAGGTGAACATGAAAAGTGGGAAATCATCATAGCATAGCAACCACAGCAGCAGCAACCATAGGAGCGGCCGTAATCAAAGCGCCCACGGGTCCAGCGGCAGCAGCGCCGGTTTGGGTTGCCGCAGATGCTGTGGTAGTTGCGGCCGAAGTATAGGTCGCCGCGAATTCTGTGATAGAGCTCAATCCTGCAGTGACCGTCAACTGATAGTAAGACTCGGCCATTGGAGCTGTGGTGTAGGTCGCCGACGTGGAAGTCGAATAGGCAGTCTTCCCACCGTTGTCTGAGCCGCTCTGACCGTAACTCATGGTGCAGCTGGCCGACATGGTTGAAGAATGCAAAGAGCACTCATAGGACTCGGTGACGGTGATGTCGTAGCTGCTTGACTTGTCTGAGGTGGATGCGATATAGACGCCGCTGAAGCTTACTGTCTCCGGGCCCTGGACAATGGTCCATGAATGAGGATAATTGCAGTCGGTTTTGGGAGCGCCCTTAACGCAGCCGACGTGGTATGTGGCGGCGTCGGTGTTGATGGCGACAAGGCTGGCGGCAGTGCTTGTCCAGCCGCCATACTTTAGGAGTTCCTGGTCCCAAGAAGGAGAGAAGTAGCCAAAGACGCTGGTGCTGCCATCATCAGCGCGGGCGAGCGTAGCCAGGGCCGCAGCGAGGAAAACGGAGATACGCATATTGATGGTACTCAGAAAGGGAAAAGTTGTGTAAATGAGGGTGCGCGGTGTAGCGGACGAACGCGTCCCTTTAAATGGGAGGCAAGCTAGCGTCTCAGTCTAACCTGTCGAGTCGAGCACTTGAGCCTGAATGCGAGCCAAGCCACTAAACTGAACGCGGCTCGACTGATTGGACATGTCTTGGAGAAGGACTCTAGAGCCTCTGACATTAGAAGCTAATTTCCCTGATAGTAACATTTGCTAGCTTCACGGCAATAATAAATCGCGCTCATTCGACAGATGACTCTGCGCGGGCAGAAGCGCAGCATTGAGTCCCGGTACTAGGCAGTCCTGGGCGCTAGCGTGAACCACCGAATCCCTCCGGCAATTGCGCTAATAAATGGACCCCTGTACCCCTGAGGTCCTTAGCGGGGGCGCTGACTACCCGAGTAGATCTAGCGACTCTGAGATGATTGTGGGGGCTAGAAACATGGACCAAGAGGCTCTAGCGTAGGCGCGAAATATCTCAAATTTGTCCAAATCCTCTTTTGTCTATGTACTTCACGCGCTCAATCAATTTACGGAAAATTTCGAAATTGTTCCAGAAGACATCAGCATTGGCAACAGCTTCAGCTGCTTATGCAGAGTAAACCAGGATGTCGGCGATATTGATATTGTTAAATTGAAAACCGACTAGTGCAGTGTACTAAGCACAAGCGATGTTTTGAACACCAAGGAGGATTTGTATTCTCCATCGACACTGTATCTTTGCTGGCTGACTTCGCATAAGCCTCCTTTCAGTCCCTCAAGCCGTGGTGGCAACGTCGGGGCTTACTCCCGCCTCTGAAGAAGCGAGAAGTAGAGTTTCGATACAGTTCAAGCCGGGCTGAGACAAGAAATGCTCGTGTCCGTTTCAATTGTGTACGTGTTCCGGCTGTCGAATTGCAAGACTGCCCCCAGGCATTCTTCATCATGTAGATAGAAAGAAATCAATCGATGTACTAATGAAGCTATAAGGATCATCACATTATATAAGTCATGAAAATTCGTCCCAGATTCTCTCCAGTTTAAAATGGTAAATTTGAATGCTTCTCATCCCAACAACCCAAGTTTAGCAGCGAAAAAATCAGAGTTCGGGTCGCTTTCCAAAATGCGTTTGTTCGCGTCGGCGTCGTCTCCGAGTCCACGTTCATCGGAGCTATCGATCATGTTGCGGAATCGGTGATCAAGTTCTTTTGCAACCGCACCAAAGATAACAGGCAGGTCGGAGGCTTGCAGTTTACCGTCTTTAGTCCATCCAGATCCGATCTGGATGTTCTCCATGGGCCTAGAATCTCCATTGCGGATGTTCGTGGTATACATGGCAGGCTGGGTAGACATAGTCAAGATTGTGCTGCTAGTTGATGTTCCCGTTGCTGTGGTGTTGATAGGCTTGTCTTGCTCGACTGTAATGTGGATAGAGGAGGCCAGAGTAGGAGTAGGAGTAGGAGTCTCAGAAGAGCTATTCGGGTCTTGTACACCTAGCAGGTCGAAGATCTCGGCAAGATAGTGCTCAGTATCGGGAATAAGTCTCTATGTCTCTATTAGGAGCGCTTCTTCGTCTTTGTGTTTGTAAACGTACAGGATCGCGAGGCTGAATCCTCGTTGCGGGCTGGACATGGATCGCCGCGGCCGACTCTTGGATCGGGCGCGCGAAAACGGAGGCGACTGGAAGCAAAGCCAGCACTGCGACGGCAGACCAGGTTGTCCTAGAAGAAAGTAAAGACATTTTGAATGGGTTGACTTGGTTGTATAAGGTAAAATGTCTCTGGTAGATTTTCCGAGTGCTGTAGGTGACGACGAAAGCAAGCACCGTAAACGCGCCTAGGAATAATTTTCAAAACGGGAAGAAAGACGATGATGCCCCGGTGAATCATAGGTCTTATATGATCTGTCTGAATGGGGAATTTCGCGATGATCTGGAATGAGGGCTGGTATACAAATGCCAGCCTCCGCAAACTTTGTCCTCGGTGCCTGCACAGCCTCTCAATTCACCAGCCGTCACAGAGGAATTGGCCTGGCCCTCTGCTATCACTTTCGATGATTTCTACAAATTTTAATAAAGCGTTGTAGTTCCTAGTGACGGCGGCCGTCGAGGGCGCTCTGGAGCGGATCCAGGGATATTTTGGCTGGAGGTGGATCCCTTGGAATGGCAGGTCAGCATTCCCGCCACTCGACCTTCCACACATTGGAACGGCGATCGCTAATCATGATGACAATGCCGAGAAAGAATAAAAGAACATCTTTTGAGAAGGTGTGGTCCGGGCAGAACGAGGAATGACGGGGTGATACTCTCTTCTCTCACCGTGCATGACTCGGTTCCGGGAAGCCATGGAAGATATTTATTCACCACGCCTATCCTCGCCGTCAAGATCCAATAGTGCCCGCCATGGTTTCTCCGCGAGGTTTCAATTCTAGAGTCTAGCCTGGAAGAGGCTGACCGCTCGATTAATGTAGTTGCCGTTTGTTTGTTTTTCTCTCCGACGTCCAGGGTGTTGTGAGGAGTACACAACCAAGCAGACTTGTGGTTATATTGCTTCTCAATGTATTGGACTTGAGATCAATCTCAGAAATCAATGGTAAGTCCCCAGATGCAGGAGTATGATCAAAGAAGGTCTCATTCCCAACGTACCGATTTCAGAGCTGCGGTTTTCCATTCTCTTCCTTTCTTGGGGAAAACCGAATTGGATCGCCTCGGCCGACTCTTGGATCGGGCGCGCGTTTAAAAAGACCACTATGAAAAAAAAAAAATCTTTGACATTAATGAAAGGAGTGGAAATGGTGGCTGAGCTAATATATGATGCTCTTGGGACAGAATCATAGACTCTAGATAGAGACAATCTCAGATACAATCGTCCAGATAGGGTCACGTTACGATTCAGAAGAGTTAATGGGGTACACTTCCGGCCGACTTTCCTCTCATGCTCGCCTTCTCATACTCGACATCGAATTTTTGAATGACGCTAATCCCATAAGGACCCGCATGAGCGGCCAGGCGCTGCTCGTCCGAGCTGACGGACTCAACATCGGCATTGGCGGTTTTCGAGGAGCCAAAGTCGTGACCAACATTGACCGTGTGCGTCTTTGTGTCCAAGGGATCCATGTTATAAGTTTCGTGGTTCGCCGAATACCCAAGTCGGTCAAAGGTCCTCCCAGAGGAAACACCGGCCCCGTACTTCCGATCGGAGGAGGATCCCATAGCAGGAGCAAAAGCGGCAATGATTGTTTTAAAGAATGGCATGTTGGCACAGATGATGGCAAGTTGAGGCTCCAGTACTGTCCACATGATAGGGTCGAGCATGGTGTATGTAGGATCTTCGAAATTCAGCTTGTAGATGGAGATGAGACGGATGATACTAATGACAGAGATTCTGGACAAGTAACACGATTGTCAGTACTTTTTAGCATTGATTCATGTGTTTCAGGATTTCTGGGACGTACACAATTCCCACGCAAAACACAGAGGTAAGACCGATCTTTTTCTGTACGTTGAGCTTTAACTTCCAGACGTGAGGCAGAGGCAGTGCGATGACCATAAGGTCGGTAACGACATTCATGATACCAGCTACCATGAAAGCTGCCGGGCGGTTGCCGCAAGTTCCCCCATCTGATGCGTCCCAGTTATAGCGGAACGGCCGGCAAAGTAAGAAGGCTTCGAGGATGATACTGATTACCCATGCCCAGACAACGGACAGGGCCACGATGACCCCTGTTTGAAGCCGTCTTTGGTTCCGAAAATGCGGACCATGAAGAGAGCAATGGAAGTTTTGACAAGTCCGAGGGAAGTTCCGTAGATGAATTCGACAGATAAGAGCGACTACAGTATTGATTAGCACAGGATGACAACAGTCTCTCAACTTGTCTCCTAAATTGGAAAACCTACCTTCATCGATATGGCGATCGTTGCGGGCGGCAGATCTTTCGCGTGTAGACCCATACCTCCGTACTTAGTCACTACGTCCTGTTAGAAGGTAAAGTCTTCGGGAGGCAATAGATGGGCAATCTAACTGATGTAGATCAAAGACAGAGCACCGTACATCATCATCTATCAGAGACGTTAGCAGAATGGCTGTGAACCATGTTCAATAGATGGAGATGACTGACCACTCCCAACAGAAGGAAGATCTCGGACATTCCAGGTTTCAGTGTCTTCAAGTGCATTGCATAAAAGCGTACACCGGTGGCAAGAGTTGCCAGAACGCCAAACACCGTGACCGCGATAAGCGGTCCCTGGATGTACGCTGGACTGATACTCTATGTCGCAACCATGACGGAAAAGGCCCTTGCATAGACCGGGCTTGAAGAATATTGTTTATACCCTCACAGGAAACTGGAGACACGGGTTCCTCATACAGACTCGGCTCTTAGCCCAAATGTCCAAACAATTCGCGAGACTCCATGGAGACTAGATGCCCCATAGATCCACTTCTCTCGTGTTATAAGCGCGCCTAGACCAGTGAGATTATTGGTACCGGCGTCTGCATCGAGCCTAAGTCGGACTCAATATTGAGATTTGCCACTAGTTGCCGTCTGACAATTCCCAACAAGCTAATTTCCCGCGAGAGATCTGTTCACGCTCGTATTAACATCTCGTTAGGGTGGTGGCGTCTTGGAAATCCTGGGACTCGGACTTGAGCCGATCTTACAGCGAGCCCTAATTGACTAATAGCGCGGAAAGTGGTTCGAAGAATTAAAGTTTCATCGATCGACCCACGATCTTTTTTTGGGCCTAGAAGTAGAAAAATAAAAATAAAATAAAATAAAGGTGATATGAACTAGACAAGATGCAGAAGGGTCGGGCGATTGTAGCTCTTGACATGAGTAGTGAAACTAAGCCTCCAAGTGGACAGAATGAAACAATGATGACCCGGTGATTTCCTGCGGCCAAGAGGTTTTGCTAAGCATATTCGCAAGAAAAATCAAACCTCAGGGACCCATTGCCAGATCGACCCAGTTTGCGTGAGATCCTGGAAATTTAAAATGCCCGAGTGGGGGGGCCAAGAAAGAAGCTCCCACTCATGGACTGTGAGTTGGAACTTGGCGACCTAGGCGCGATCTGATCGTCTTTCGAGATGCGGTCCAAGAGCCTAGTAGATCAAAACCCCAAACGAAACGAATGTTATGTGGCGTCAAAACACCTTCACCTTTCGGAGGGAGACCAAACTGATAAAAAGCGCACATCTAACAATACCTCGCGTGAGGTACCAAGCCTAATCGGGTTAGTCCGAACCCAGCTCGACATTTAAGGTCCCGATGCTCGAGTCCATGCGTCAGATTCACCCTAAAATTCGGACTAAAACCATTCACCACATTCGGCGAAAGCCACACGAAAGAGACCAGAGACACTAAAGAGACTATTGACGGGCCACCTCGGAGAATTTCTCCAGTACGGGACGTCCATGCGCGATGGAGCTCACTGATCATAAGGGGGGACAGTCATGTGATCACGAGCCACACGTTGAGACGCAACTGAGATAGAGAAGCCCCACTGGGAGGCGCGAGGCGCCTTCGTCCTGTAAACACCTCGGGACGAGGTAGGCATTGCCAAGATGTCTTTCCACTGGAAAGACCTCAAGTCTCACCTACCTCATGTTCGATTCCTCACCGTGCATTATGCCTACTTTATCGGAGTGACTCTCGTCACCTCTGCTATCTTCTGGGGTAGCTCCACCCCGGCCCACAGCGTACGGTATATCGACTCGTTGTTTTTAACAGTCAGCGCCATGACACTCGCTGGCCTGAACACAGTCAACTTATCTACCCTCAACACTTTTCAGCAGATCTTACTCTTCTTTCTGATCATGGCTGGGTCTACGGTAAACCTTACCCCTTTATCCAATCCAGGGTGCAGCCTGATTCATTATTGGAATAAAGAGCTCATAGTGTATAGATCTGGGTCTCAATTGGAGTTATCGCAGTTCGCAAGAGCTTCTTCGAGAAGAAATTCAAAGAGATCGTGCAAAAAGAAACTCTCCGGAGGAAGAGGCTCCGTAAATCGACCGGCTTTGCCCGTCGGCTTACCTGGTCGCGATCTATATCGCGGCAACCAACAATACCAGAAGATCCAAACTTACATATACATAGGCGGCGGCCTTCCATCATCTCTCTCCGGCCGATTGGGTCACGTAACAAAAGCCAGGGCCAGATCTCAACTGATTCAGCTGATGACAGACCATCTGACCAGCAAGCGGAAAATATTCACCCCATAAGCAGACATGACAGTGGATCTGTTGTCTCTGATGAAAGGTTCCCAGATCGACGTTTCTCAGAAGATCCCAACGACACTGAAAATACTGATGTTCATATCGCATTTACTAATGACGTGCGGGATGGGCGGGGAGACAGGCGGAGTCCAATGCGCCGACGCATGCGTCCTCCATATGTGAACGTCCAGAGCATGGCAGCAGCCCAGAATGGACTCGAGGAGGGTCATGACCAAGACTCCGATGGAGAAGACGACAGCCATCGGAACTTTCTACGCAAAATCAGTCGCAACTCCTCATTTCATCATCTGAGTGAGCGAGAACGCCAACGGCTCGGCGGTGCAGAGTACCGAGCTGTATCTCTGCTGTCCGTCATTGTACCTCTATATTTTCTGCTATGGCAACTGTTAGGTGGGCTTGGAGTGGGCGCGTATGTTGCGAGAAATAAGGCCGCACTGGCTAGGGCGAATGGAATGAACCCTTGGTGAGTTTTTCTTCCAGGTTTCCTTTGGCCCTGCCAACTTGTTTCGTATTTAGGTGGGTGGGATTCTTTTTCGCCATCTCGGCTTTCAATAATTCCGGGATGAGTATCCTTGATGCCAATATGGTAAGCACCAGAGCTTCCCCATTAACAATGGCATGCCGCTCATCCGTTGTTCAAGGTCCCCTTCCAAAGATCCACATACATGCTGATCACAATGGGTCTTCTCATCCTGGCAGGCAATACATGGTATGTCCTCTCGTTGTTTCCTGGGGAATTGTACACGTGTGGACTCATGATTTTCTTTGCAGTTACCCCGTATTTCTGCGATGGATATTGTCTACCATACTTAGGATTCTCCCTCCCGGCGAGTATTTTCACTATCTTCGAGAGACCTTGACGTTCCTGTTGGAACATCCCCGACGGTGTTACACTACGCTTTTTCCTTCAGCACATACATGGTGGCTTTTCCTCTCGGTGATTGTATTGAATGGAATCGACTGGGTGGCATATGAGGTCCTCAACGTGAGTTCCATTATTTCCACTTCAACACACTTTCGAGATACTGACCCATGTTCAAGTACGACAATCCGGCGGTCGATGCCATTCCAGTCGGTCCGCGTATCTTGGACGGGCTATTTCAAGCACTTTGCGTTCGCAGTGGAGGCTTCTACATTACCAACATCTCCGCCCTCCAAATCGGAACACAGGTACTCTACGTGATAATGATGTACATATCCGTCTATCCTGTTGTCATCACCATGCGTCACTCCAACGTCTATGAAGAAAGAAGCCTGGGAATCTACGCCGACGACCCCACCGTGACCGAAGACCGCGAAACCTCTTCTTCAAATTCCTCTTTGGCGCCCAGATCCCCCTCGCCGGGGCGAATGTATTTCATCCGCCATCAACTCCGTGCACAGATCGCCTATGATTTGTGGTGGATCGCGTTAGCTGTTCTAGTAATCTGCATTGTGGAAGCTGGCAATTTCACTCGGGACCCAGTCACGTATTCAGCTTTCAACATTATCTTCGAAACTGTCAGTGCATACGGCAGCGTCGGTATTAGCACGGGCCTTCCGACCGAGCTCTACAGCTTCTCTGGTGGCTGGCATACACTGAGCAAGCTCGTGCTCTGTGCTGTCATGATTCGTGGCCGTCATCGTGCTCTGCCCGTGGCGATCGACAAGGCTATCATGCTTCCTAGTGATAAGCTTGCTAAAGCGGAGGAGGAAGATGCTTTGATCAGAATGGAGCGGACGATGAGTCGGACTCGATAGTGACTGATCGTTTTTGCAATCCCATTACGTTGTACATCTTTCTTAGAAAAAGGAAAGGACGGTATAATCCCCTAATTTACCTCGTGCGCAGTGATTCATGCTCGATGACTACCAATCTACGTTGATGGTTTTGAAGGTGATTGCACATGGTAGATGTATTGAAGGCAAAAATCCAAACGAGTGCAGGAACAGGATTCTGATGTGCCTGCCCTGATGATTGATAAGTATAATTTGCGGCAGGGATCGTATTCACTTTGCAAGAGCCCAAGATATCCTCAGAGTTACAACGCCACATGGGTAAAAATGAAGACAACGACGTCGGCGATCAATGTTCAACCGTGCCGCTTCAAACTCCATCGTTGAAGGTATAGTGGTTCATCCATCGCTAAAATGTATCAGTCACCTATTACATTCGTCGCTATAAGGATCAATAACATACCTTGTCATAAGGCTTCGAAGAATCACAGAACCGCAAATCAGTCGCGAGACGAATGACGTTATGAGGATCATTGTTGATAGTCGATGCATGAATCTATTGAGAACATTAGCACTATATGAGCCATCATGTAAGAAGACGTACCATATGAGGCTTGTGCAGTACCACATCACCCGCCTCATAGGCCGACACCAGCCATTTTCGACCGTGATCGAGAGCGAACTGAGCCGGGGTCTCGGAAAGAAGCCCTGTTGCCATCATGTTGGAGTTGAAAGCCGACTTGGCCTCCTCGTCCGAGAGACCAGCTTGTTTGGCCTTGGTGAAGAATGCTTGCTCCATCTCGATGCCGATGCTGTCACCTGCGGAACAAAAATCAACAACTTGCAAATGAACAGCAAATGAAGACAAGCAAAGTGAAAATAACGTACCATCCTCGAGATAAATCAGACCACCGCCGTTGAGCTTGATATCTCCCATTGGGACCCAGGCTGTAATGCTGGTGGGATCACCATACCGCAGGAAGATCTGATCGTAGTGAACCTGACCCCGACAAAGTCAGAAAAGCGTGAGGAATCATAAAAGATAAGAGAAACTTACACCAATAGGCTTTGATCCAGGAATATTGTTTCTAAGCAACGTGCGACGCAAATTAAGCGTGTTCTTCCCCCACCCAGAGAACTGCGCAATGAATTCATACAGTGCCGGATGATGACAGAACCTTTCCGCATACCATTCCTGATAATGAGCGTCTAGCGCGAGATCAACAAATTGAGCCGCCTGATCACCACCAGGCTTTCCATTCCCATCCACATGGCCGGCTCCAATGCCGGGATACTCCAAGTGGTTCTTTGCCGGATCGAAAATACCATCCACGGGGGCCGTGCCGGGCTTGAGGACGCCGGTTGCTTGTAGAGACGAGAAGTATTGATTACGAGCTTCGAGGACATCAGCGCGAGGGAGTACCTGCTTCAGAAAGAGGTAACCGTCTTTTTCGAAGCGCTTGCGGAGTTCCTCGATAGGGAGAGTTGGTTCGGAGGGACGCAAGAAGGCTGCGTTCTCTGAGGTGAGGGGGCCGTCATTGACGGCGAGGTTGTCTGCTGTGACTCCGACCATGTTGGAATTGAGAAGAGGAGTGTTTGAGAATGAGCCAGAGAAGGATGTCAGGGCGTCTTTATATCTTGTCCTCTTTTTATCCGGCCTTCACAACGGCGGGGTAGACAGGAATCAACCCGGACGACTTGTCCAACTATTCCGGAAAGAGAACCGGCTCTGTACCTCATGACCAAGGTGTTTGACTTTATTCGTGGATATTTGTGCAGGGAGTGTTGATGATGCCAGAGTCGATGGGGAAGGGAGTGAATGCGGTATACCTTTCCGCATGTCAAGCGGGGAATATTGCTGAATCGGCGCGAGAGTGGGGAAGTTACTAGGGACCCACGGCGGGGAATAGTTCTCGATTCAGGATCCTATATAGTGATGGCATCAAGCTCTCTTCATATCTGCAGCAAGACATCTGAGCACAGGCTATAAGCTCGACTTAGGAGCCTGTCAGCCTCCAAGTTTCACTCATCGAAACTACGCAAATTGGGTAGAACCTCAGATCCTCCTGCGCCTATGTTCAGGAAAATGTATTATAAAAGCACCAAACCTAAACTTCTGACTTGATGATTGATAATCTAACGACCCCCATGGACATCTCTGGATGCCTCGTCCAAATAAAATAGTCAGAGAATGTCAATGCTTTTGTACATGGCCCCTCTCATGCCAAGGACCAATCTTCCAGTCCTTCACGTTATTCCCGATCTCCAATTTCATCGTCGTGAACACAATACTCTCATACATTTCTCTCGCCGCCGCCCTCGCCTTAGCATGCCACGGCCCCAACCCACCCACCCTCGCATCTTCTCGACTGCGCCAGATACCTAAGGGGGAATCAAATCATCAATAAACACTACCCATGAAACGAAAAAGATGCACTCACAAGTAGCCAAATTCTGCCTTTTCTCATTCTTCGTCCCGAACCAATACTTCAGTAACCCACCACTGGTGGTAGCTTCCTGATGCGAATACGCATCTAATGCATGCAGACGGTCCTGATCAATACCTGGATTCAGGACCGATCGGAATTCAACTAGATAGAAAGACTGTGTGGTCCATTCGTGACATTCTGCGTCTGCGTATGCTTTGACCCGGTCGAAGACTTCTTGCCAGTTGAATGAGTCAAGATAGGCGGCTGTGGCGTAATCGTCGCGAATTGGTCGGAAGGATGCTAGTGCTAGCGAGAGGAGTCTGTTCTGGGTGTCGAGGCGATTAAGATCTAGTAGGTGGGCGGAATCATTGTACGGCGAGGAGATTAGGTGCGCATCTGTGTCTGTGTCTAAGGTTGAGTTGCTGAATTGTTGCAATTGTCTCGCGGCGGCGGCGGCAAATTTGAGTAGGTCGAAGTCTTTTGTGACTTGGGTGTGGTGGAGGATTTGTATAAAGATCTTGGGTTTCTCGACGGTGTCGAGTTGGTCGAGGGTCCTGTTAATGGCCGGAGTGGCCACATTGACAGTCATACTTTCGATGTTGAGATCAGAGGTGTGATGGCACGAATGGATAAAAAAGACTCGAGTTGAAAGATCTATGAAAGGTTGATGTGAGGGGAAAAATTTTTGAAGTCGTAGGCGCAATTCAGGACGAAAAGTAGAAGGAGCCTTTCATTCTATGCCCATCTTCGTAAAGTATAAATATTCGCACAGAGTTGAGCACATCATTGGGCACATCACTGAGCACATCCCGCGTTTTTCTCATTCATAGCTTGTCCCACATTCCACGCAATTGCGACAGAGCTGGTCCCGATATGCGCAAAGCAAAAGAGCTCGAGCACGCAATCAAGTGCCACTGGTTCGAGGTTGGTTCAATTGCAAAACGGCACCTCGCACTGAACACATCTCTTCCGGCCACGCCTCCGAGATCTACTCCGATGTGACATTCCTTATGTGGTGAATTGCTCTGTCCTGAAACATTGATGTGTTGGTTCCCCCGATGGCCAAGCCCTACATGTGAGAGAAGCTACCGGGCGTCTGCGCCCCAAAGATGCGCGTCGATTCCGGAAAGGTCCTCGAATCCGCCAGTGCGTTGTTAGAGGAGATGGGATCCTTTCCTTTGACAGGCAAATAACTAAAGAGGTTTGATTCGTTCCAGGCTTGGGCCCGAAGTGATCTAGATGTACAAAAAAAAATAATGGTATCATGTGCAATGCCCCTCCAAACGCCGTCCTGATGCTCAAGACCCGCAATAAGCAATAAACAGTCGTAAATTGGAAGCTGCGATGCCTAGGGCTTGGGTGGTGGCCCCATTTTACCATCGCCCGTGTCGACCTTTTTCTTGGGTGGAAGAGCAGGCACTTTGAAGCCGTCTTTCTCTTTGCTTTGCCCGCCAACCTGGGTGAATGTGCCTGAGTTGAACCAGCGATCTTCTTCGGCCTTGCGCTTGCGGTTCAGTTCGGCCTGCACCTTGGGATCGACGAGCTCCAGACCCTGGACAGGAGTGAATGCGATGGTACTGGCTGTACCGGCGCCTGCATTCAAAGATGTTCCAACGCCCGACGAACGCAGGCCCTTGGATTGCAGGACGCTGGCAGTGCCACCAACGCCGCCCTGGCCGAAGCCACGTAGCGACGAAGCAGTGCCCCCTGCAGGGTGGATGTGCCCCAGCCCTTGTTGTTCTTGCTGAGTTTGGCACGTGTGCGTTGGTCGATCTGTGTAGCGCGGATGCGGCCGTCATTTTGTTGTCCAAGCATACCCAGACCCACAGTGCCTTCGCCGGTGCCGTACCCAACTTCCGATTCCTCCTTGCCGAAAGCGACTCGGTTCTGTGCCTTACGTAGTTCGGTCATTGCCACGGCCTCTTTAGCCTTTCGGGCACGTCGTCCACCACGCTTCCTAGATGGCTTGTCGTTGGGGGCGGGGAGTGCCTTGACTCCGGAGTTGGGCGGGGGCTCGGTCAACTTCTCCAATCGCTGGAGACATTGTGCCTGCAAGTCGACACCGAGAGAGCCATCCTTGCTGTAGTTGGAAACGTCGGCTCGAACGGCGAGAACCATCTTGGCAGACACAATGCGAATGGCCTGCTTCTTGAGGTCGTTTGGTACTTCCTGGATGAGGGGCGAATCGTAGAGGAAACCTTGCGCACGAACTCCGTGGTTGGTAGCAAAGCCCAGCCCTTCCTGTCTCTTGGAACCTTGAGCGCCCAGGTTACACGCGGGGATCTTGGCCAATTCAAGCAGACCGCCGGTCTGATTAAGGAACTGAGCTGCTGTCTCCGATCCGATCAAGGCTGCCAAGTTAGGCGCAATTGAATTCACGCGGGACTGAATGCTCTGAGTGAGGGCCGTACGCTCGCGATCAAGCTTCAGAATTCTCTCACAAGTATCAAGAACGAGCTTAAGCTCCGATTCGCTCAACTCTCGTCCACGGGTAGTAGTTCCCTCGAGCGCAACTATCATCAGAGACGGCCCATCCAGCACAGACTTGAGCGGCTCGCCAGCCATGTTATCCGCCGAAGATGAGAGGGCCTTGATATCGTCAAAGGGTCCATTTTTCAAGATCGCAACGGTTTTCGCGTATTTGATCGGATTTGTAACCATAGTCTCGAGTTCGGGGAATCGAGTAGAGTAGTGATCGCGTAGGACTTTGTGTAGCCGGGTCAATTCGTCGGTCGTCGTTACTGAGCGGTCGAACTCGTTGGTCGGTTCCGCGCCTTCTTGGAGGCCCTGGTCCTCCTCGAGCTCTTGCTCTACATCTTCCTCGTTCTGAAAGTCCTCATCTTCCTCGAAGTCGCGCAAAAGTTCCTCCGCGGTGGACATCTTGATTGAATACAAGAAATATCGGGCTGTGTCAAGAAGGAGAACGCGCGAGATAGATTTTCCACGACGCCACCGGGGCAGTTGGAAAGTTGACTTTGAAAGTTGTGGTTGAAATTCTTCGAGAAGCAACTCCCCGGAGCTACGATTAGTCAGGTAAGAGCTTTGCGGGTGACGACAGAAACCAGGAACGCAGCATGTGGAATTCATCCGTGATTCGCGACACTTCTTGAGACCATCTTAACATCGTTCGGGTCGTAATAGGACTGTCCTATTGCACTTTCACTCTTATTGCGCCTTGGTGCGCCTGGTTATTTCCCTTGGGTTTCCAAATCCCCCCCTCCACCCATAACCTTTGAAACGCCACGCAAATTTCAGCCATCCGCCGATACCTCGAACTGAACTACACCTCAATCGAGACCTCCAATCTAGCCCACCATGGAGGCTTCTCGTGGCCCTCCTCGGGTCAAGAATAAGGCCCCGGCGCCGATCCAGATTTCCGCAGAGCAATTGCTGCGCGAGGCTGTGGACAGACAGGAGCCCGGCCTGCAAGCACCGACACAGCGCTTTGCAGATTTAGAAGAGCTACATGAATTCCAGGGTCGCAAGCGCAAGGAATTCGAGGACTATGTGCGGCGCAACCGTATTAACATGAACAACTGGATGCGCTATGCAGCATGGGAACTGGAGCAGAAGGAATTCCGCCGAGCCCGGTCGATCTTTGAGCGCGCGCTGGACGTCGACTCGACTTCGGTCGCTTTATGGATTCGGTATATCGAAGCTGAGATGAAGACTCGAAATATCAACCACGCCCGAAACCTCCTCGATCGTGCGGTGACCATTTTGCCTCGCATTGACAAGCTCTGGTACAAGTATGTCTACATGGAAGAGACTCTGGGTAACATCCCGGGTACTCGCCAGGTATTTGAACGTTGGATGTCATGGGAGCCTGAAGAGGGTGCTTGGGGCGCATATATCAAGTTGGAGAAGCGGTACAACGAGTTCGACCGAGCGCGTGCTATCTTCCAGCGATTCACCATCGTCCACCCTGAGCCTCGGAACTGGATTAAATGGGCTCGGTTCGAGGAGGAATACGGAACGAGTGACCTTGTTCGTGAGGTCTATGGCCTGGCCATCGAGACACTGGGAGAGGACTTTATGGACGAGAAGCTCTTCATCGCCTACGCCAAGTTCGAGGCTAAGTTGAAGGAATACGAGCGCGCTCGGGCTATCTACAAGTATGCCTTAGATCGTCTGCCACACTCAAAATCGATGGTCTTGCACAAGGCCTACACCACATTCGAGAAGCAGTTCGGTGACCGGGAAGGCGTCGAGGATGTGATTCTGTCCAAGCGCCGGGTACAATACGAAGAAGAGCTCAAGCAAAACTCGCGTAATTACGACATCTGGTTCGACTTTGCAAGGCTCGAAGAAACGGCTGGCGACCCAGAGAAGGTGCGAGATGTCTACGAGCGAGCCATCGCGCAAATTCCCCCGTCTCAAGAAAAGAGGCATTGGCGCCGGTATATCTACCTTTGGATCTTCTACGCCGTGTGGGAAGAGATGGAGGCCAAGGATGCGGATCGCGCGCGACAGATCTACCAAGAATGCATCAAGTTGATCCCTCATAAGAAGTTCACATTCGCCAAGGTCTGGCTCATGAAGGCCCAGTTTGAAATTCGCCAAATGGAGCTGCAGGCTGCACGAAAGACCCTGGGCATGGCCATTGGCATGTGTCCGAAAGACAAACTCTTCCGCGGCTACATCGAACTTGAGCGCCAATTGTTCGAGTTCGTGCGCTGTCGCACTCTGTACGAGAAGCAGCTTGAGTGGAATTCCTCGAACAGCCAGTCTTGGATTCGATATGCCGAGCTGGAGCGTGGCCTGGATGATCCAGACCGCGCTCGCGCGCTCTACGAGCTGGGTATCGACCAGCCGACCCTCGACATGCCCGAGCTGGTGTGGAAGTCCTATATCGACTTCGAGGAGTACGAGGGCGAGTACGACAGAGTGCGCGCTCTATACGAGCGTCTCCTCCAGAAGACCGATCACGTCAAGGTATGGATCAACTACGCACGTTTCGAGATCAACGTACCGGAGGAGGAAGAGGAGGAAGACGAAGACGAGGAGAAGCCTGTCAGCGAAGACGCGAAGAAACGAGCGCGGGCGGTATTCGAGCGGGCGCACAAGGTCTTCAAGGACAAGGAGCTCAAGGAAGAGGTATGCCCATGCGGATCCCACGGACCCCGGAACCCAGCGCTAACTGCTATGTAGCGAGTGGAATTGCTCAACGCCTGGCGCTCCTTCGAGCACACACACGGTTCTCCCGAAGAGATCGACAATATCGAAAAGCAGATGCCCCGGCGGGTCAAGAAGCGTCGCAAGCTGGAAGACGACCGGTACGAGGAGTACATGGACTACGTCTTCCCGGCCGACGACAAATCCGCCGCGAACCTGTCGAAGCTGCTCCAGCGGGCGCACCAGTGGAAGCAGGGCCAGGCATAATTCCCGTCCAGAGCGGGAGTACGTGTATGTGTATGTGTAATTGCAATTCGTGCAAGGCCGGAGAAAATGATATCCTCACGTGTTCTAATAATTTCTCTAAACGCCGGGTCTTCGCCAATCAGGAAAAACAGGAAGGCAGTTGCACCACACACACAAATCATCCGATCAAATTAGATCTCGTAGAAATCTCCGATTTTTCCCCCAGTGATCCTGGTTTTCTCAGTGGTCGCCTGGATAAAACACCCACGTAACACGACGGACTCGTGCGGGTGAAGAGCGGGGCTTAGTGCGACGAACCAGTCTTGCCCGATGATAAGAAAGTATCTACGATATGCCTGGCGATAGATCGAGAATGACTCGAGAATGACTCTAGAATGACTCTATTCCATTCTCACAATTCCGCTAGATCTGATCCCCCAATCGTATCTATTGGGGGCAAGAACCAGTTCAGAAGATAGAATGGCCGTGATGGCACGTTTGGACGCTCATAGTCTGGCCGCGACACTCTCGGGGTCCAAGGGGCCCGGCCTTCCATGAAGTTTCCAGTGAGCTATTCTTAGCATCTCACATTGACCTAGTGGTGGAGATAGATACTCTAGTCTATAGCTGTGCTGTCGTTGCAGATATTCCTCTCCTGATATTCTCATGCTCGACTAAACCTTGGAAGCCGGCACGATTCACGCCAGGAACCATCCGAGGCCGGGACGATCAGGAACAGTGCACGAGCCAGGTTTATGACTGCCAGATTCCTTGGTTTGTGACTCCACTCAACCATGGTTTCTCCCCCTCAGCTCGTGTCAGGAAAAAGGGGGTTTGTTTGTTTGATTTATTCACCCTTGCTTTGCGATGAGCTTCAAATTTGGGTCTGGGAGTGTAGGGATTTTGGGACTCAGAACTCAGGACTCAGAACTCAGGACTCAGAACTCAGAAGTCAGAACTCAGAAGTCAGAACTCAGAAGTCAGAACTCAGGACTCAGGACTCGGGCCTCTTCAGTGAGACTCAAGTGGAGAAAGCAGCCCAAATGTTGGCAGGTCTCATTATAACCGGGGCTCCACATAGTCATACCATGTACACAGAAGATGAAGACTGTGAACCGAACCACTTGGAAGACAAACCACAGAGAAGAGAAAACAATCGTAGTCCGCGCAGGTCTTCATCCCCACGAAAGGGAGGGCGATCATAGACCCTAAACTAGAAAATGCAAAATGAAGATGACGGCAATGCGGAAAAGGGGATGGCGGCCCTCGCTAACCTCCGTTAGGGGGCTCCTCACCGTGTCTCACCTTCCCTTCCCAAGGTCACGTCTTGCAGGTTTGTTTTTCCAGGTGTTTTTCTGTTTTTCCAGGTGGCTCTGGCTCTGGCTCTTGTTCCTGTCTTGTTGTGCTGTGCACTCGTCCTTCGGTGAGTCGTGAATGTGGCTGTTGTTGTGGGTGGTGAGACTTACTCGTCCAGTTTCCTTTTTCCGCGACGTGTCGCCCCAACCCCCGTTCTTTACTTTTGGTGGCCTTGGCCTTGCCTCGATCATCTTCGCCATTCTGACCTTCGACTTGGTCTCATTCATTCTGGCAAAAAATTGTGATCTCGTTGAATTCCAGCCCGCATTTCCCAAACCCCGAGCTCGACGCCGTGATTCCGATTCCGATATTGAGTCAACTGCATCATATCCACGGCCAATTACTCTCACACTATCACTATACCTGGCCAACAACCCTCAAGTCTGATCTCTACCGTCGTGCTTTGAACTCACCCTGCCGAGATGAGATAGTGCTCTGGCAGTCACCATCCATTCTCTTCGACCTGACTGATTCCCTTTTGACGGCTGGCTATCCGCAATCTTCCTTGGTCTGGTATCACCGGTCGAATCTTCGCATCTCATCATGACGGTTCCAGAGCCCCCGACTAAACTCACGGGGCACTGCTCGGTCATCTACAACAACACGCTCTATGCCTACTCGCCCGACGCATTTCTGTCGATCCCGCTCCAAAGAAATGGTAATTGGACTACATTGGAACCTGCCAAGGTGAATGTCACCGGCGCAGCTTGTGTCACCGGTGCAATTGATGGAAACAAAGATGACGATGGACTTTACATGATCGGCGGGACCGGTGCCTCGTCCGACTATTCCGGCCTTCAGCGATACTCCTTCACCAAGAACGAGTGGAGAACTCTACAGTCCAATACGACTTCCATGAAGAATCTGTTATACCATGGAGCCGCGTACATCAAGTCAAATGCGACGATCTTGGTCTACGGTGGTAGCGTGGATTCCAAGGCGGCATCTTCTTCGACCTTTACCATCTCTACGGTATCTCCCTATGTCATCTCATCTCAGACCGACGGCGGTGCCCCAGCAGCTCTCAGCCCCATGCTTCTCCCCTGGAGCGATTCGGAGGTTGCCCTGGTCGGTGGCTCCAGCGCGACTGCCATCTATGTCTACAGATTGCCGGGGGGGGTGGGCAAACTCAGGAGCAAGCTTGCCCGATGCCGTGCCGTCGGATATTCACTGTGCTCTTGTCAAGTCGGGTAATAGCAAAATCCTGGAGGCCTTCGATATGAGCGCCTCTCCGAATACCGTGACAAGCTACGCTGTAGTCAAAGATGGGACAACCCAGAGCCCAGCTGGTCAAGTGGGAGTTCCGTCTACGAAGGGCAGCTCGAGCGATTACCCGACCTACAACAGCACATTCGCGTCAACCATGACACGTTCAAATTACGCGCTTGCTCAAGGTGACGACCTGATTGTGATATCCAGTGGCAAGGGGGATGACTCCCTCGCCATCTTCAACTCAACAGCCAACGGCTGGGTCAACACAACCGAACTTTTCTCTGGTAGCGGTACACAACATGTATTAAAACCAAACACCACTATTTCGACCACTGCTACGACGCCTACAGCCACCTCCTCTCCAACAGCGACTTCTCACACCGCCACATCCACCCCCGCTACTGCTGCAGGTAGCTCCGGTGAGAACTACAAGGTCATCATTGGTGCTACTCTGGGCAGTGTCTGCGGATTGGCCTTGATCCTGCTCGTCATTCTATACCTGCTCAAGCGCGAAAGGCAAAGGAGAGAGCAGAGCGGCCAAGGAAGGGGAGGTGATTACAAAGACCGACTCAGCTTCCAGGACCGGGGCATAGAACCCCTGGCCAACGGTGGCTACCCCATGGCAAGGAGTCCAGTTCCGATGGCTTCGATGTCGAATGACTCGCTCGCCATCATGTCCGGGCGGGCTACCGGAGAAAAGGGATTGGTGCCACCTTCTGCCAGTGTTGGCTATGGGCTGGCAAAGGGCAAGAGCAGCCCGCTTTCCACAATTCCATCCAGTGGCCTCGCCCCATCCAGTGTGTATTCCGCGGACGTGCGTCAGTCAGTCGCCAGCGCTACCCCTGGCAACCAACCCGGCGATCGAACCACAGACGAAGGGTGGGGCAAGTACTTCGAAGACGGTAACGCGACGAATCTCGCTGGAATGCAGTCCGATCGCTCAACCGTCAGCTCCATCTACACGAAATCCGACTACCGCGGCAGCGGCTGGCCCATGTCAAACCTGGCACCGTTGAATTTTGGCTTCCTTGACCAGCCCCAGCCCCTAGGACATGTGTACAGCGGTAGTCCAACGACCGCCAACCCGGCCTCGAGCCACAGCCTTGTGATTCCGGAAGGGCAATCCGCACGTATCTCCAGCGCCAGCTCACTCAGTATGGACTCCGATGACGACCCCCATGACACGAACTGGACCGGTGCAGGTCAGAACAGCTGGCTCGGCCGCCCAAGCAGCAGCAACTACACAACTAGCTTCTACAATACTAGCACAAATGACATCCCGTCACAAGTTGGCCGCCAGCCAGGCAACAATCGCCGGTCTAGCGTCATCATACCCGAAGATATTGACGAGCTCCCAATGCAGGGTCAAAACACAAATGTCAATGCGGATATGAGCTGGCTTAACCTTCAAGGCGGTCGATGATCGTTTGAAAAACCACTGGGTCATTTACCTTCCCTACCATTCTCTCCCTCTCTCCCCTTTCTCACCTTTCTCGTCACTCTCTTGTCATTCTCACATTCTCACCAATACCTCAAAGATGCCTCACTGGCACCTCACCACAGCCTCATCTCTATCTCTCATTCCTGCATGGCGTCCTAAGGCGTCGGACTCTGCAAAAAGTCACATCATCTTCCTTGTTCGGTGTTGCATATCGCTATATCTCCTTTGCCATTTTTCCCTCGCATTTCCTATTTCTCTGTCGAGCGATCCTTGAGCGTCCTCACAGTCTCTGTTTCCACTGTCGCTGTGTCGATATGTCGATATTTTTACTTTCTTTCCTGTCCCGCGCGCTAGTTGAACCTAGTCCTGTTTGAACTTGCGCCGTCTTGTACATATCTCTTGGAATCAAGGGTACCTGGGTATCCATCCACAATTGTGATCATTGGAGTCATTCCTGTAGTGTGTGTGTGTGTGTGTGTAGGGTAGCCTGGTTGTGAGTGGGTTGGAGATTTATTGGTGTTACGCTTGCTTCGACGAGCGCAGAGTTTGACTGTACAAGTCGACCATCTGATAAACTCCAGGAAGTACTGTAGATGTGGCAAGTGTCTGTAACACCTTGAAAGTAACTCGTGGTTTAGCCCCTTCACCGTTCTGCTAAAACAGACGTGAGATGCGCCGACTGGAGGTGATAGCGGACGGGAAACAGTTTTTCGGGCAGAGTGAACTCCGTGCTGGCAGACTTCCAGTGAAATTGACAATGATTACGTCGTGATAGAATGTATCTCTGAACACTAGCAAGATCTCCATGGTTCCGCGCGTTGTCTTCAAGTATTGAACTCGTTGTACCCCAATATAAAAGGTAGGTAGCCAATAAGCAATGAAACTCGTGTTTATTATCACCATTAGTACTAGATCTCGCTCCGACGGAGCCAACACCATCACACCTGATTTCGAAAGCCCCCAAAGGCACAATCGAACCGCCCTAATAGAACCTCGCTAACCAACTCCTTCTCTTCGAAACACTCCTAAACTCGTCAACAGCCGGACTAACAGCCTTCAAACTCCCATCATCAATATCCATCTGCTCAACACCTCTATAGCTCGTATCTGCCTTCCCACCATACCCCTGGGGCTGCCAGCCGCCTCAGCCTTCGACCGAATATAATAATGCGCATCCATCTCCTCCATCCCAATGACCCACCTTTCCTTCAACTGTCTCCCCACAGGCCCACCGCCACAGGCACCGTGTAGTGTCGAACTCTGAGGAGAGTTGACCGCCAGCGCGAAAAGATTCTGCGGTTCCGTGAAATCGGTAATCTGATGCCCTCGAGCTTCGACGGTCATAAAGACGAGACACACGGCGGATGTGAGGAATGCAAAGACCAGAATGACGTAGAAGATACCTTGCCATTTCTCTGTTCCGCCAGAGGCGTAATTGACGGACTGTAACGTGGCTGGGAAGTGTTGGTATGCTGGTACAGGAAGGATATCGGGGGGAGCGGTATAGTTCCATCCTTGCACAAAGGGCGCACTTTGGGTACTCAGGATTAAAGTGCTACCTGCCATTACGGCGAGGGCTTCTGCCACGGAGGGAAGTCGCGGATTGAGAGTGTATGTCTTTGAGGTGTTGGAGTAGGAGGGCATCATTTGCATGATGAGACGCTCTGTGCTGGCTTGAGAGGCGGTAATGCCTGAGCCGAGACTTAAAGCGCTGGCCCATTCTGCGGCGACGTTTTTCCAATCCGCGGACCAGAGCCCTTCGACGAAGGAGGGGTTGATGTGGTTGTGTTGTAGGGTGTTGGATTTGTCTTCGCAGTTTGAGGAGAGGAGAGCGCCTGACGAGGCGGCTTCGTATTGTGTTGAGCAGACGCCTGTTTCTTTGCTGCGGATTGAACATAATACGTACTCCGGGGTTGAGATGGAGGAATTTCCTAGGAGGTAGATTGCGTCTGTGGGCCAGATGCCTGTCGTGTTTAGGATTGTGTTGTTCGATACGGGAAATGTACCAAAGACTGGAGGCCGTTGGCCGTATTTCTCGCCGAAGCCAAAGATGTCATCCACTACAGTACTGTTCAGCCACGATGGCCATTGTGGGATGTTGGATGGTGGGGACACGCTATATTCCGTCGCGCTGAAGTTGGCGTCCGGCCAGGACGAGTATACTAGTGGGGCTAGTTCGGATTCGTTCATGCCGACACAGAGGACGTTGACAGCAGGTGAAGGGACGGAGGCTTCTAAAATGTACTTTCCCTCGCCTGATGCGTCCTGTGGCTGGTGAATATTGTTCTTCGGATCCATCGCGGCCGCCGGAACTCCAGCGTGCGGCAGAGCCATGGTGACGTTGTTTACCATGCGACCGTGAGTCAATGATAGCTCAGTTGTATTCTGGATTTCGATCCAGCTGCCGGTTACGGTGGTGTTATCCCACATGGATGCAGTTGGCTTGAGTCGTGAGCCTAGTTGGTCGGATGTTTTGTTGTCACCCTCTACCAGACCCGCCCATAATGTCAGCCACTGCTCGAAATTATGATAGGCCTGACCGACGTGCTGCATCTGTAAACATGTTGAGTTGCGATCCAGCGGATCCATGGAGATGGAAATCGGAGTCTGGCATTGCTCTCCGAGGAAGTCAGGATTGCCCCAGCTAGCGTATACTTTGCCCCAAATGATGGTTGACTCTAGTGGTCCCATAGACAGCTTCGGAGATACTGACGATATGTGAGTGTTAGTGCTTGAGTATCGCGTGCAAAGATTCGGGAAGGCAACTCACCCAGCGCCTCGGCCGCGGTCGTGTAGAGCATGGCCACGAATGTGGCAATCAAGGCGATGAGTCCGAGGAAAGTAAGTGCCGAATATCGTAGTGTCTCCCAGTGTACAATCATGGACCCAGGCTGCATTATCCACGCTCTCATACTCATATCTGAAATACTCACTCCTCTTGAATCTTGAGTCAATGCTCGTCGACTCAGTACCTGGCCCAGAAACGCGACGCAAATCGTCACATATGCTAATTCAATCGTCTTTGCGAAAAAGGCACAAAGCAAATTGGCTGTTGATGCCGCCAAAGACTCCCCGTTCCCAATGTTCGACCATCTTGGCTTTCGGATAGCGATAACTAGGTAGATGCCCGAGAACACAGTCGCATACAGGGCAAGAACGAAGATCGTGATTGGCACCCACGAAAGTCGTCGTTGCAGGACAGTCGTACGGCTCGGGCAATTGCTCTGATGCTGATGAGGGCTCGCTGGTGTGCCCTGAGGCGGTTTCAAGAAGCCTGGCGTGGTAGCAGGACTGGTCTCCCCAGAAATAGAGTCTCGTTTGCCCCGCGGCAGCGTCTCACCGGACGTGTTGGTGATGCCCAATCCCACCTCGCGGAGAACCTCCTCCGAGAAGCTCTGTCGCTCTTCACGATATGTCGGCAGGAAGGTGTACTCGAGCTCCGGTGAATTACGACCAAGCGGATTCCACGTGCGCTGAGGCCGCGTGGTTTCGAGGTCAGCCTCGGAGAGGAGCGAATGCCGCGATTCAGCCATGAAGGTGACAAGTTATGAACATCAACACGAGGGAACGTCAGCCTGAGCAGCGACGGAGAACCTCATTTGAAGGCCTCCGCCCCAGCTAGACCTGGACCAAGTGCGAACCAAAAACTAGCGGGACTTTTGTCTTTGGACTGCGGCTGGTTCAACAACTTGTGAAGGGGCCAAGGGCTCAGATCTCCGGTTTGTCTACATCCAGTAAATACTGTCCACTTTTCGGCCCCAAATCGCGGTCAGACAGGGTGCACTGGGTTTCAATTAACCCCCTAATTGGGCTCCGTAAAGAACACTTCAAGGACCCCTACCATGACCCCTGCTGGTGGTGGCCGGAGCTACGCGATCTAGGCGAGATCCCGGGCGAAATGCAGCCTCCATGCATCTAAAATGGCGTAATGGAAATCAGCGCTAAAGGCGATTATGCACGAAATAGGGGACGGAGAAATTAGTGTATGATGGTAGACCGATGGTAAGCACCTTACTGTTCCCGTCAGGTTCAAACCGACTAACGAACACTGGTTCGCGTGGTCAATGAATCCTTAGCCCCGCTAGAGTGAACCTTGCTGCCTTTAATTTCATTTGATTCAAGCTGAAACCAGTGGGTTCGGGCCAACGGAGAACATGCATTTGCCTTGAGATGTTCTTTTTTGAGTTACGAGACTATGCCAATAATGGTATTGCAAGACTTTGAAACTCCTAGAGATTTACGGAATTCTTCGACTTCAATAGAACGATACAAGGACAGCTGAAGAGTCAGGCACATTGACACTCAACACCCCCGACTCAACTCGCAAGATCTCTTCCTTCTGATCAATGACAACAGGCATGCCCTTCCTCAGCGAATAATCATAAGAGACACCTCCAAACGTCACACCTTCCAACGAATCACTGCCAGGGGCAATCAATCTTTCAACCTTAGCATGAGATTTACCCGCAACATTGAACGTGTACTCCCGACTGGGGCGAGTCCCTGTGGTGGTCGCATTGTGGGCCTGCATGTTGATTGCAACGATTTTGCTTAATTTGTTCCCGTTGTAAATCGCGTAGGCCGCTTCTGTGTCCTCTGAAAGAGGGATGTTCACGACGTGAGCATCTTCCGAGTGGCCAATAGCGCTCGCAACCATGATTTGGCCGTAGTAGGGAGGCCGGGTCGTTGGGGGCTCGCTTTCACTCTCAATCGGTTGCCACGAGGCGTAGCGGTAGTTCAGTCCTTGGTGAAAGTGGAGGCGTTTGATGTTCTGTTACAATTCAGCATTGGAAATATACAATGTACGCTGGATAGTAAAGAAAGGAGCCTTACATGCGCTGCAGACCAGAGAGAGAAGTCGACGAGCCATAATGCGTCACCGAAGACGTTAGTGACACCGTCAATGCCCTGGTTAGCTATCGAGTTCAATTCTCCCAGAGTATAGGGAAGGCCGAGAAAAGCGAGCTTATTGGATCGTTCAACTTGTGAGGCTAGATTGCTGACAATATTGGTGTGGTTCATCAGAATTTCTACAATCGTTAGCACCTAGCTTAAATGCCATCCGGAGGAATGTGTGGATGTGGATGCTGGGTACCTTGAAGCTGCAATGCCGCAGGAGGATTGGGCGGCTCGTTAACACCCATATAGCTGCAATTCGTAGTGTCAGTCAAATGGTTGTAATCTCAGTCATAAAAAATGCATGAGAACTCACTTGTGGAACGAAAGCTCTCGTGTCAAGCTATGAGGGTCATATCCAAGGCTGTACAGTTCCTCTGCCGTCCATCCGCTGGAATCAGTCTCACTTAGCAAGACAAAGCTAGGCGCCATGAATCCTGGGAACGGCCCAGGACAAGCTTTATGGACCGCAGCCTTAACAAAGGAAGACTTCTGGTTCCATTCCTCAACATAATCCAGCTCCGAGTAATTCCCAGGTCGATAGTTCTTGGACGCAAAGTTCCACTCGTTGCCGAGCTCAAATAGCGCTAACTGGGGGGCCGATGGATTGGCATGCCTCAACGGCTGCTTCCGCAAGCTGCTCCATAGAGCCATTTTGATTCATGTTCAAGCCATGGACAAAATGCACATTGCCTAGTGTGTGATATGACTCAAAGAATGCTGGGCCGTAGTCAATTTGGACTGGCTGGTCGTCCGTTGGTTTCTCAAAGATGAGCTGGATGCCTTTTTCTTGGTCGGGAAAGTAGTTTGCTTTATCCCTGAGCGGCAATATATCAGCAAAGAAGGTCATATTAGACAATTAAGCAGGTACATACTGAGTAGTCCCACCAACTCTCACTTTCGGAAGCGCCCCGGTGATGCTTTGGAAATTACCGAGCAAGGTTTTGGAGAATTGGTTGGGATGCGAATGATTTCCAGCATAATCGGGGAAAAAGGCAAATTCAATAGAAAACGCCTGAAGGTCCCTCGGCACAGGACTGCTATGATCATTTGGCTTTGGAATGACCAGCGGGTTGATGTGGCAATGCACTTGGCCAAAAGCCAGGGCAAGACTCGCGAAGGTGAAAGAACGCATTTTTGATGATAAATACGCACTTTCTTGACCACTACTCACAAGCCGCAACCTCTTTTATACTGCATCTATTCAGGGCTATTCGTATTCATCGGCTTTTGACATATAGCGAAGTGGGAACCGTCGACTGTTTTGACTTTGCTAGACTCGGCAAAAACCCCTGACGCGAGCCACTCGCAGATCTTTACCATAGCCACACAGCTTTATCGAATGCCTCGGGATGACTTTGTTCCATCTTGTTCGCTGGCGGTTACCGAGCTTCAAATACCGTCTGCCAATAGAATGGCTGGGGTGCGTCATTCTATGCACCCCACCATCCAAGAAGCCCACATCCCGATCACAATCTCGAGCACTCCGCTTTACCCCACGTTCTCACCCCACGATTTCACCCCACAACTTCCGACTCTCGGCTTTTCTCTCAAGATCGGAGCGTGTGGAGTTTGAGTAAGACCCCTGCAATTTAAAAAAACCTGGTCGAGGAAGATACCTGGCCACTGGAATCGAAATTAGTTGTCAGAACAAGAAGATATAGGGGTGATGATCACTTTGCCCCTGTTTCCTCCCATCATATTATCTCGAGCCATGTGGTAGACCAGGCCAACTAGGCATGGTATCATTATATACGGACCCCCTCATCTGCAATATCTTTAAGTAGTACAAATGACCAAGTTCACCGAAATGATGTAATGAGCCGGTATCAAAAGTTATGCAGCCCGATGTTTCTCAATCAATTGACGCAGCATCTCCGCTGCAGCAACAGCAAAGCCAGGGTCGTTGATTTGACGATCATCCCGGATAATTGGAATCCCACTATCACGAAGCTCCTCTTCCAAAGTAGAAAAGAGTACCTCATCCACTTCAGGATCCCAAAAGGGTTGACCCGGGACATCAATCATACTCACTCCACCCGTAGGAAGAATCACCTTGGTCCATTTCTCTCCATCACCCCGAAGATTCCTCGCAATAACCTTGCCAATCTTCACACACTCCTCCTTCGTAGTTCTCATCAACGTCACAGTCGGATTATGATGATGAAATCGCCTCTCTTTGCCCTTCAAGAATTCCCCAGGAACACTGTCCGGCGTCCCAAAATTGACCATATCGCACGCTCCCACACTAACAACCCTCGGCACATCTCTCTGACTCGCAGCACACAATCTATCCGGCCCAGCACTCAACACCCCACCAACCACCTCATCACAAATCTCCGTCGTCGTCAAATCAAGCACAGCATCCAAGACTCCCTCCCTCACCAACCTTTCCAAAGCCCGCCCTCCTGAGCCCGTAGCATGAAACACATAGACTTCACATCCCTCCAGAACCTGCTCAAGGTACTCCCTCGCCCTCGTAACAGCAGGTGTCGTCACCCCAAACATAGAAATACCAATTCTCACCCCTTCCATCCTCCCTTCTTGATCCTTCTGCTCAGAGTCCCTTTGCTGATAAACACCCGCCATCCCCGCCACCGCCCCAGCCGCATTCTCCAAAACAGTCTCCAGCACCCGATTCCTCCCCGCAATATCAACCACACTGTACATCATACATATGTCCGTTTCCCCCATATACGGGCCCACATCCCCAGACGCCATAGTCGAGACCATCACCTTGGGAAACCCGACCGGGAGCGCGTCCCGCATCAGTGTCGTGGCGAGCGCAGTGCCGCAGGATCCCCCGATACCGAGGACGGCATGGATACGGCATTCCTGGAAGAGTGCATGGACCGTTTTCGTGGCGTGGGGCGTGAGGGCTTCTATGTAGGCTGAGCGGTCGAGGGCTGAGACTTTGTCTTTGTCGGAGGCAGAGGAGAGGATGGTGGCGTGCGGGATGTCGATTGCGGGGTTGGTTGATGGGTTGCGGCCTATGTCCATTATTAGGACGTTGGTCTTTGGAGAGAGGCGGGATTTTGTGTAGAGAAGCTCTGGGAGTTTGGTGTCGCATGTTCCTAGGAGAAGAATTGTTGGGGTAGTCATTTTGATGGATAGTAATGGAGTGAGAGGCTGAGATGGGATACTAGTCTTGGGGGAATGAGAAACGTGGTGTAGATGAGGGGTTGTAACGTCATGCGTTCGTGGTGGTGTTAATGCAGCTATACTTCATGGTGGGGCTTGGCGGAGGATTGAAGAGTTGTGTCCATATTATATGAACATCTCGAATGACTAAATGCAAGGCTTCTCTGACCCAAATACTTCTCAAGGTCCTACGTCTAGAAATATACAAATGAAAACAACCGAGGTAGTCACAAGCGAGTAATACTCGACTTTGATTATTTCTACTGTGCACACTAAGCAAGCACAGGACTTAAGGTATCAAGAAAAAGAAAGGATCCCATCCGTACGCAGTGTTGAATGCAAGACCATCCCAGGTCAACCCACGCCAGTAAACAGAAAACAAGCACACCTCTCCCCCACCGCGGAAGGAGCCACACTTTTATGCCGTTGAAGACAACCACTTTTGAGTTCAATGTTGATGAAGAACCCGGTAAATGCCAATCGTAACATCGTCGAATCGTGTTGAAAATCTATATCTCAAGAAAAAATCATAGAAATAGTGGACGCAATTGGAGGAAAAAGAGGGTGGAGGATGTGCTTAGTAGCGGTAGATCTCGCTCTTGAAAGGACCGTTGACGTCAAGGCCGAGGTACTCAGCCTGGACGGGGGTCAGCTTGGTGAGCTTGGCGTTCACGTGCTCCAAGTGGCACAGGGCAACCTGCTCGTCAAGTGCCTTGGGGAGAACGTAGACACCAACGGGCTTCTTGCCACCCTTGCCGAACTCGATGTACTTCTCACCGAAAACGGCATCCTCGGCCTTGAACAGAGCAATCTGGGCAAGGACCTGGTTGGAGAAGGAGCAGGACATGACGAAGGAGGAGTGACCGGTGGCACAGCCAAGGTTGACCAGACGGCCCTCGGCGAGCAGGATGATGTGCTTGCCGTTCAGGAGGTAGCGGTCAACCTGGGGCTTGATGTTCTGGACGGACTGAGCGTTGGCCTTGAGCCAGGCGACGTCAATCTCAATGTCGAAGTGACCAATGTTGCAGACAATGGCATCATTGCGCATAGACTCGAAGTGACGGCCAACAAGGATGTCACGGCAGCCGGTAGTGGTAACGAAGATCTGACCGATCTTGGCGGCCTCGTCCATTGTCTGGACCTCGAAACCCTGAACAGCGGCCTGGAGGGCGTTGATGGGGTCAACTTCAGTGACAATGACACGGGCACCCATGGAGTGAAGAGCCTGGGCACAACCCTTGCCGACATCACCGTAACCGGCGACGACACCGATCTTACCAGCGATCATGACATCGGTGGCACGCTTGATACCGTCGATGAGGGACTCACGGCAACCGTACAGGTTGTCGAACTTGGACTTGGTCACGCAGTCGTTGACATTGATGGCGGGAACCTTGAGCTTGCCCTCCTTCAGCATGCGGTACAGGTGGTGGACACCAGTGGTGGTCTCCTCAGAGACACCGAAGCAGTCATCGAGCATCTCGGGGTGCTTAGCGTGGACAAGGGAGGTGAGGTCACCACCGTCATCGAGGATGAGGTTGAGCTTCTTGTTGTCCTTGAAGGCAAACAGCTGCTGCTCGAGGCACCACTGGTACTCCTCCTCGGTCTCACCCTTCCAGGCGAAAACGGGGACACCGGCGGCAGCGATGGCGGCGGCAGCGTGGTCCTGGGTGGAGAAGATGTTGCAGGAAGTCCAGGTAACCTCAGCACCGAGGGCAGTGAGAGTCTCGATGAGGACGGCAGTCTGGATGGCTGTGAATGAGTTAGCTTGAAGCTATTTTGGCTATGTTTTGTCAGGGCACATACTCATGTGAAGACAACCAGCAATACGGGCACCGGCGAGGGGCTGGTCGGGGCCGTACTTCTCACGGATGGCCATAAGACCGGGCATCTCAATCTCGGAGAGCTCGATCTCCCGGCGACCGAAGGCAGCCAGGGACTGTTGAAAAGGCATTGTTAGGCATTGGAATCAGAGAAGTAAGATTGAGAGACACATACAATGTCAGCGACCTTGAACTTCTGAGCGGGGGCAGCCATGATGTGTGGATGTGATTAGAATACTGAAGAGAGATTGTCAGTATGGAGGGAAGGAAAAGAAGTTGAGGGGGAACGTACGAATAAATAAGAGGATGGAGAGGGGGTTGGGTGAGGGAAAGAGGAAAAAAAGGGAGGTGCAGATCTAGAGGAGGGGAACCATGGAAAACTCTCTGCAGTTACTAAAGGGGACAAGTAGCGGTACCGTAGTTTGTGCGTTACCAACCATACTTAAGGAAGTAGCAGTACCTGCGGATCATTCCACCGCTGATAGCGGGGTCCTCAGTCACGTGCCCGATAGCGGCACGCCTTTCCCTGTCGATGCCGAATGGTCTGAACCCACTTGTACTCCATGGTTGATGCATGTGCTGGCAAAAAAGAGGGTCATCATTTGTAGTACATCGTGTCCTCTAAAAGATAAAAAAAAATCGGCAACTCCATAGCCCCGAGACTCGATAGAAGAAAATCGAGTCGCTCGTATGCTGACCCATATCTCTGTGCAGAATCGGAGAAACGTTGAGTAAAGATGACACGAGAATCAGGGAAAAAAAAAATCTTAATTTCATAAAATAGAATGAGAGCTATTGGGGGCTAAAAACACAGGGGGGGCAATTCATTTCCTCATCAATCCATAATTCATCACACATCCAACGCAAGGAAGTGCACTAGTAGGCAATCTGCGGAGCATCCGAGGTAGCTCCATACGGATTGCCATCGTGATAGGAGAAACCGTTGTGAGCCGAAGAATTAGGGTACTCAATTTCATCTGGCCAGCGATTGCGGCCAGACCCGTGGCCTTGACTGCGAGAGCGACGCATCTCACGTTTGGCGGCCCGCTCGGCGCACTCATGCTTGAAGTGACTGTTTTCCTTGCGTTTCTCATTGACTTCCTTCCACTCTCCATAGGCGCCCTTAATACCGAGTGCTGCGAGGCCAATACTGAAGGCATCCATGGTGTTGGCTTTGATGCGACGTTTGCGAGCCTCTTCGGCTGTAATCTTTCCCTCTTCCAGTTCCTTCCGGCGCATTTTCCTCTTCTGTACACCACCGTACAATCCATGGGCTGCGTGAATGGTCGCGACGGTAGCCAGACCCGAAGTTAGTAGCATGTCACGCTTCAGCTTCTTCGCTTTCTTCTTCTCTTCAGAACTATCACCTAAGTCAGAATCACTCTCGGAGCAGTCGCACCCGTCATCGGCGGATCGAGCGCGTGTGTCGTTCGCGCCGCGTGGTGCGCTGGTGGGTGCTTGGGGGTTTGAATTTCGACCGTTCACAGAACGATAGGAACCTACATCTCTCGAGCCTCTGCCTCGCCTATCCCTGGATGCCCTGCTGCGATAGTCACTGTCTGCGTCCGAGTCGGAATACTCGTCGTACCGCGGGTCACGGCGAGAACGCCGCTCCCTACGACGATCATAATCACGATCGTCACGGTCTCTGCTCCGTTCACGCTCTTTGCTTTCTTCTCCAATGCCCAGGGCGGCCATGCCCTTGTTGATGTAGTCTGAGACACTCTTGCTGCGTCTCTTGGATCCTCGACGGTCATCGTCACTGTCATCCGACCCGCGACCGCGAGGCCGAGATCGCGAACGTGACACCCGATCAAAGATCTCCTTTCCAGCAGCGGCCAAAGCGCCCGTCGCGGCGAGATCTTTCAGAGCACCACCGGACGAACGACTGCGACCATTGCTACCGCGACCACGAGACTGGGAACGTCCCCCATTGATGAAGTGAGAGGTAGCAAGACCTGCAAGGGTAGATTCAATGACATGTCGGGTTCCATGCTTTTTGGGATCTTTGTCGACAAGACCATCAGTGCCGGCAGCAGTAACAGCAGCAGTGAGAATGCGCTTCCCTTTTTCGCCGGTCCATGGGCCGGGATCTTTGCGGGATCGGAAGGCTTCCACAGCACCAGCGGTAAGCGCGGCGCGTGCTGCTTGTTGAATTCGTTGCGCGCTGCGCTGACGGTTCCGACCAGAGCGACCACCACGATCACGACTGCGAGATCGAGATCGCGAAGACGAATAAGATGATCGACCACCGTGGCGGGAGGAAGAACGGCCACGGCCACGGTGGTCTCGGTCACGGTCCGAGTGTCTGGATGATGAAGCAGCGGCACCGAGGCCGAGGGCACCAAGGGCAGTCTCGCCTGAGAGACTTGCGGCGTCTATGACGCGACGGAGAAGGGCTGGAAGAAGAAGCGGAGTCGTATCTGGAGCGACGAGGACCTGCGAGGTTTGTCAACAAAAGGGTGATCTCACACGCCACACGCCACCAAGGGTAAAACTCACGGCGATCGTCATAATTCCTGGACCGTCTCGGACGAGAGTAATAAGGATCGTAACCGCTGACTGACGACGAACGTCGCACGTTTTCATATACGGGGCGTCGCGATCGCCTGGAATCATAGCCGCGCTCGTAGACATAGTCTGAACCCGGGGGATACTCGCGCTGAATTTCCTCGACAGAGTCGTTGCTTGCGCGAGCATAGGACTCTCTTTCGTATCGCGAGTAGCCCCGCGGCGGGTCATCATAATAGTCTGCAGCGTAGCCAGAGGCTGGACGACGGTCGCGCGCGTAGCGACGATCTTCGTAGTACGCCATGAGGAAGGATCGAAAGTGATACAAGAATGAAGTCGTAAGTGAGAACTTTCTACCGTTCACTGGGAATAGTTGTTGAAGGACAAGAAAAAAAACGTAGAGTCAGATCGTAGCGGGGCAGGGCAAAGTGGCGTGACGTCGATTAAGGTGCAGGGATCAACTGGGGCTGGTCACTTGGCTGTGGCTGAGAGAATTCGGTTTCACAGATGGAAGTTCACCCATGTTGTGGTGAGACGAGTTGAGTGACCTCGGGAGAAAATGTCAGGGGCTGCCACTTCATATATCTAGTCTTGCTCTGGTGGTGCCGATGACGTCTGGAGACATGTCATGGAAATGTTCAGCCATCGAATCGCACAGTTTGTGTATCAGAACTAGCGCCCAACGTCATCCTGCAGTTGACAGTGGCTGGGCCATCAAGGAATCTGAACTGACAGCCCTGCCACTAAGCTTTGCCCTGACCGCTCATTACCCCCTTCGAGAGCTGAATGCTCTAGATGTCTATTCACAGGTTCACAGGTTCACTATAGACGAGTTGGAACACGGGAGTATAGGTCCGTCCACGTTCCACGGGTCAACCCTCGGCCGGCCCCGCGATTCCGTAGGATGCCTTCCCTTACGATTCGTTGCACATAGACGTTGCTTGGTGCAGCCAGAACTGGTCACACTTCATGATTTCTTTCAGGGTAATCCTTGCAAAGCACTATACATGAGTACATGGCAACACCTTCCCTTTCCATGCCGGGTTTGCGTCAACCAACGCACAAAACGCAACTCGAAAGTTTCAGATGCAAATGATACATGGAGAGTATACAGCAGAGAAGCAAATCACAATGGCATCAAAGAAAAAGCTTTCATAGAACATAAGTCGGGCTTGGGCCTGGACCTCTCGTCGGATCGGGGGTGGATCCGGAGGGTGGGCCATGCTGGGACGTCTGACGGGGTAAAATGTAGGTCCGGTTTTGTGATATCGCATTAGAACTCCTGATCCAGGAATTGCGCTAGAGATCAGAGATTCGCATCACACTGCACAGCAGTGGTCGAAATGCATGGTCGGTCGAGAAGGACATCGAGTCCGTATGCGGGATTAGAGAAGGAGTTGAATGGTAAGGTGGTCTCTTTATGATCGTTCCGGTGGAGCAGTTGTTCATGAGGGATGATGCGGTCCACTGCCCGAAGCAGGCAGGATACTCACATCTGTAGACTGGCTGACGGTCCGGCTGTGTGTGGTTGACGCATAGTTGGAGTCGGCGCGGCTCAGCGCCCATCTACCGTCTGTCTCAGGTTCTGAAGTTGACCGCATATCGTCCGAATGTGTGCGATGAGTGCGAATGTGTTGCTTCATATTGTCCTTCCGAGTAAATGCCTTGTTGCAGATAAGGCAATGCACGCTCTTCTCGCCAGTGTGCTTCTTGCCATGGCGGGCGGCGTGGCCAGAGGTAGTGAATGTAGCGGAGCATCCGTGGCTCGCAGCATAAGGGCACGGATACTTGTTCTTTCGTCCGGTACCCCGGGTTCCTCCTGGCTGTGATCTCGTTTCTTGGCTGCTGGAAGAAACCTCGGGGGGTGTTCTAGGCGCTGCGGGCCCGCGCGAGGGATACCGTGCGTTATATTGATTGTCCTGTCGGGCGTACGGGTGGTAGCCCGAGCTTGCCTGACTTATCAGGTAGTCATAAACGGAACCTTCTGAAGAGCCCGGCGAGTTGGGCTGAACGGTTTCGGTTACCGGTTCCAACGGATGCCGAGTGCCTCGCGGTGAGGCCACGGGCGACACAGACGATGCATGCGGGCGGACGTACTGGGAGTCGCTGACGGGCGGGGCAAGCTGCTGGTCTGATGGATAGAATGATGCCTGATTTCGACTAAGCCTGGAGTTCGACCGGACAGCAAACGACGGATGATCGTCATTGTTTAGGATCGATACAATGCTCGTCCTGCCACTTGACATTTCCTCTGAACCCCAATGAGTAGTCACCGGAGCGGGAAAGTTATACTGAGCGGAGAGATTGAAGTCAGCACGTTGACCTGGGGTATAATATAGAAATACCTGCCGGCCCGGACGCTCGAGATGACCCGAGGGGATCAAGAAATGCCTAAGGCCGTTTGGTAGGAAAAGCAAAGGCTGAGAGAAAGGAAAGGGAGAGGCTCTCGTGTCTCCGGAGGCAGCAAACGCACCAGTTCTCGAAATATGTTTGTCTTTTGCGTCGTACAACACGTCGACAACATTAGGCCCTAAGACGGCGCTTGCCTGCAGACCTGCCAGAAAAGCCCGATGACTCGAGCTACGTATCCCGTCTTTCAAAGACCGGCGAGCGATACGAGATTCGATACGATGAAAGCGCGATCTTTGGCAAGATATTTGAACAATCCTGTTCCCACGATGATTGATGACGGTCCGGAGAGTGGCGATGCCTCTGTTCACACCGTTGAACTCTCTATTGCCTTCTTCGCCAATTTGACGAGGGGGACACAATCCTAACGGCAGTTGCGAAATGGCCTGTGGGTATTGCAGGGGGGTTCAAAATCCAACACCGGTGGTCAGAGTCTGCCGAACCGAAGCCGTTCACTTAAAGGTGCACTGCACACGAAACCCCAGACGATTTAAAAAGCAAAAAAGGCGCCTGCCAGAGACGAGAGTCCGAGGAGAAAGTAAGGACCAGTGGATGGTTCGAGAGCTGATAGGGAGTTAAGGAAGCTTATCGGTGGGGAAAAACCAAAAGGGCGTGAAAAGACGATCAAGGCTAAGGAGGGGATGCTGGGTATCAAAAGAAGATCAAAAGAATACAAGAGCTAGAAGTATAGCTTGTGGATGGGGAAAGGAAGAGGGAGAGAAAAGAACGAGAACCAAGGAAAAAAAGAGGATATCTCTGGAAGTGCCAATACTAAATATGCGAAGCCAAGCTTCCAGGGTCTGTACGGCGAGGCTCTCTAGAAGCTCCATGTATTTACATCCAATACCGAAGCCTCTATCGCACTCGCTGGTCGTTAACAGTGGAGCATAGCGGATCACGAATCCCCATTCAGAGCGTATACGGAGTTAAGAGGGAGGGGAAAAAAAGCAAAATTAAAGAAATTAGAGAAAAAACATGTTAGGTATGGCCTATTGCCCCTAGAGAAGTGGCACCGATACTTTCGTTGTAATCAATCGGAGCAGGAGAGAGGACCCCTACCCACCCCTGGAAACTACGGCGGTTTCTGTGCAGACGCAGACCCGTTTCTGGGCTCCGTCTCTTCCGGCCCGCCCCATCACGCCCCTGGCGGGGACAGACTCGTCAGCAAGATCTGCTCTGGCGCGTAATTGATTTTCCTTGGCTTATCATATTTATCGCCTTTTCTTTTTTTTTTTGGTGTGGCTGTTCCCTAGTCCATGGTTTGCCCTCTAAACTCCGACTGAGCTCATATTACCAAATGAACTAGGGCTTCGGCTGGCCCAAGCGAAGCCTGCCCTGGTGGCTCCACTCGGACAATGCAAGCACGTCGGTAGAACTACGGGCAAATGAAGAGAAAAACCATGAAAAAAGACTTTGGGTCGACCATTCAAATTGTTCGATTTCCTGGTCCATGGACCCTGGGAATGATAACCAATCGGGACTGGGAAACAGAGCCCGGAATTTCCGGTCGCTTGGGCAAATCCTTTACCCACTTAATCGTTCGATACAAAGAAAGACGATACTGTACTACGTGCCGGGCCATTTACGTACACATCTGTAGATCTGGCTTCATCAATAAGTGCCTGTACTAGGTATCCTAGGGCTGGGCGAGCCGCTGGAGTCTGGGGACATACGTAAGGCGATGATGTTTGCGCCTGGGTGTCCGGTCTCATTTTGGAACTAAGCTCCGGCTCCGAGATTTCGGACGGTGGAGACAAGTGTATCTTTCATGATCCTCCTGCCGTTCTAGTTTCCTTGGTATTGGTATTTTCTGCAGGGCCCTGTAAATCCGATCGTCGTAGGGCGGTAACTGCTTTCGTTTTGTCTGTACAATGAACTCTTCCTAGAACCTTAATTAGATCTTTTCCTTTGGATGCTGGGTCGGACCCCTCTCATAGTGTGCCCTTGCCTCCCGATGTACACGCGTATTCTTGAAATTCACTGAAGTAATGTATGAATGCTCGAGGTTTTGTTGCAGTCCCCGCAGTCAAACAGCATACGTACTCGAGGGTCAGACTAAAGACAAGGCCAGACTAGCCTCATCTACACCACCAAGATTAAAAAGCATTTTGGGCTCAGGAAGGCCTTGGCTTGTACGAGCCTTCGTACTCGTACGCGTCCTGTGCCGCCCCGCCCCGGGAACCATTTGCGCGGGGACGCTCCGCTCAATGTACGTAAGATAGCGACGTATGGATCGTGACCATCTCGAAGTTTGTCCTGAGGTTTCAATAAAAGATCCATCTGCTTGGCACCTGTCAATGGCTATCTCTAGTGTAAAGTCCTGGCATCAATCGTTTTTCTATCGCGCGAATACGCGACTACGCAGTCACCTCATCCTCGCCCACTTTTAATTTTCACCGCCCTAGAGACCCCGGCCTAGCCACTAAAGCCCTCGAGCGTCAGCCATAAGCTTACATGCACTACATGGTGAATGCCGATCAGCCAAGCTTCTGCAACCCGATCTCGACCCTGTAATGGAGTAAAATAACCATTTAGAAAGCGCGGTGGTTCGTACGTTGTCGACGCGGACCGTTTGGGGTGTCTCAAGCCGAGCGATGATTTGCTCGGCGTAAAGCTACGGACGGGGCATACGTACGCAGACTACGTATATCCACAAGCTGGGCTGACTAGCTTGTCCCGATCTAGCACTACTACGTCCGCGTTCAAGATGACTAGCACGCTCAAGTGCTAGCTTCTTCGCACTCCGGCCATGATTCGCACGTCCCAGCCCTGGGAACATTACGCCACATGATTGACTTGGCAGGCCCTAGCGCTGTCCGTGTGCCGCCTTCGTAGACCCTTGTTTTATACTCTTCCAATTCAGACTCGGCCCTTTGCGCACCCTGAATGCAGGGACTCGTGGCCACTCCCCTCTCACTTAACTAGGATCAGACTAGCTCGGCCTCACCAAGCCCCGAGCCACCATCCGCTGTTTTGGGCTAGCGTTATGGAGTCCGCTAAATTACGGCTGCCACGCTTGCCCACGCGGCCTTTCAGGCTATCTACGCCATGCGCAGGATCGGGTGGCTTCAGAGAAATAGTCAACTCGTCCTTGTTTTGCGTCTAATAATTTCCGAGAAATGTTAATTTAGCAACAGGGACTGCCGCAGATGGTTTGGACCCCAAGTGCAGATTCAACCCGCATCTTTACAAGACCAAAATACGATACATCAGATACGATCGGAGAAAACACCATAAATCCCGACCGATGACATTCCCCCCCCACCCTCTCTAGAAGTCCAGGCATCCACGCCAAGCTGGTGTGCTATGCGCGGATTTATGTGCACACAGCCACAGCCCCGTTTTCCCTTCCTAGTTTCTCCAGTGCTGCCTAGCATTCCCGAACCCCTACACACCGGCACTATTGAATCCTATTCGACAACCAGCCAGCTTCGGCACTTCGCCTAACTCCATGGACGATCCGGCTCCCACCCTTCCGGTTATGGTCGCAGCCGATTGTGGACCATGGGGTCGGAACTCCTGCCTTGTTAGCCTGACACACCTACCACATCCACCGATCGCTGTGGCGCATGGTATCCAGAATCGGTTTATTTCTAAATCCAGGTTGTCCGTGCTTTTCGATAGTTTGCGAACAGTGTGCGCTGATAGTACGGAGTGAAGCGGAGACCCGGTCTGAGTTCTGTAAATAGCACCATCCCTGTTCAATGCTTGATTTCCAATGGGGTAAAACCAAATTTAATCAAGAATGGCCCGGAGCTGTGACTGTCTTCGATCCTGGGTCGACACCGTACTAATCGGTGTATGGGGAAAGGGGATGAGGTAATTGCGTAATTACTTACCGCGGGCTTCTAGACCTGGGGACCCTACTTGCACCCTGCGGTGGGAAAGTTTCCCCGTCCGAGATCCGTTCAGTCACTAACGTATCAGTACTTGCGCCCTGACTCTCGCTTGGATTGACGGGTCCAGTGTATGGGGACTATTGGCGAACACGTACGTCGTCCCTACATCTAGGTTCGTGTGGCGGATGTCACGATGCAGATTCTACGTGGCTTATCCCACAACCCAGATATGACACCATGGGTGTAATTTTGCAGGAGTGACAACCACAAGAGTTCCAGGCAGCGGTGACTCCTAATCTCTACTCGCTTCTTCAATTCTCTGGGGACCGGTTTCTAGAAACCTACTGCTTGCCTGGCTGGTGCGGAGTCTGTTTCCTGAACGGTTACAAATCGAACGAGCTCTTTGGCCCTCACTGGCTAAGCTTCAACCTAGCTCCATCTTCTTCCGCCCACTATTGTTATCAGCGCACGCCAAACTCCATCCTCACTGAGTCGGATGCAGGTAGGGTCCGGCTGGGGCTCGGGTAGGGAGGTGGGGGGGCGTCGGGTGTGGCAGGGTAAACGAGTCATCGGTGACGAGTACTCCTCAGCCATTTACAAAGACGTGACATACAGCAAGTGGCTGAGCATTTACTAACGACATCGGAGCCCTGTCAGTCTCTTAATGTATCCATCACGGAACTCGGAAGGGTTTGTGTATTGAAGGCATACGACCCCCATACATCAAGGAAATAGGTTTCCGATGGGTCAGAACAAACATGAATGGAGCTGGGACTCATATAAACGCGGCCTCATCCACGAACGAGACTAGTGTTCTCTTTATGTCCATCTAAGTAAAATGCTCTTGCTCTAAGCTGCGTAAACAGAAACGTCATGTTGGTGGGCGGGCTGTCTGAACGTAGATTGAGCTATTGGTTCAGTGCCAAGACGAGGGAAATTAGGTGATTGCTTGGGTTGCTTGATAGGTTGGCCCCTGCATATTAAGTGGATTGGCGAAGATGGCACTGGCGAAGTTCTTACGTGGTCTTGTTTTCGCTAAGTCTTGAGAATTTAAAAGTGTCACCGGGATAGGGGAGTTGGTTCGCGCAGCTAAGATTGGGTGGAGGAGAAGTGAAGATTTTATTGACTTTTGAGTTTAGTCTTTGAAATTCCCGACGATCCTAATAAGCAGTTCTGTGGCTCTCATATCCTGACTTTGCCATGGACTTGTTTTGCCCTCTTTGTGAAAGCCACACTCATGTCGACAGACTGGAGTTGATTATCTAATTGATGCCATCACTATGATTGATTGAGAGATTAGAATGGTAAGAGGATGGGCAGCCTGACCAGGAGAAGAACAAGCAGGGAGAGCTCAATTCTCTTTCTGTAGATCTCAGCGAGCTTTCAAGGTTTCACTCATGACCATTTCAATGTCAATGCATACAAAGCAATCGTGTCGATGTAATTCACACATCTCAGTTGGCTTTGAAACAGTTGACAATTTCCAGCTTCGACAGCAGCTCTCTTCCAACCTCGAATCGATTCCTTCTCCTTCCTACCAATCATAAGCGCCGTTCCTATCAAACCTTTCCCTCGCGATTCACCAATACCTGAAGGATCAAATATAGCTCAAAAACACGGTATCTCGAGTAACGAGCTTGAGCAAGGTTCAATGTCTCGAAATATGAGCCGTGCCCGCTCCACCGAAAGAACTAGATGTCCATGATAGCTGCCAGAGGGTAAGACCTTTAGACGATCATGACACGTCCGCTTTAATTTGGCAGGGGTCTTCGAAATATACCGTCTTCAATCTTCATACCACTTTTATTGCAGGAGACCACCGATCGATGATCAATCGGGCACTCTGTTTGGTCTTTTTTAAGGAACCAGGGGTCATGCACACACTTTGAGATGCACCCTTGTTTCATGGTAGTTTCATGGTTGAACTATTCTTGGTTCTGTGACTCTTCCAAATCTCTGCCACTGGAACTCTCTCTCATTTATGGAGTGTTCTGGCATGGTAAACAATTGGTCGTCCTCATTTTTGGGGGCTTGGCGGACCAAATCTTTGGGGATAATATTAGAAAAGATCAAAGGGCTCATTCTCGATCATTCAAAAAATTGTAATCAAGATAGAGATGATGATCTCTTCTAAATTGAGACTGCTCACCCCTGGCTTTCAAATTTTTATTGTTCTAACATTCAAGGTGCGATTTTTCCGCGCATCTCTCTGAACATGTACTTCAGTGGTTGGGAAGTGAGGCGACTCCCAGATAGACATTTGTCAACAGGCAACGACCACGTCCGTCCTTCCGATATTTATTTTGAAAGGGAATTGAGAGACGTTTGAATGAGTCAAGCGACTTCTATGAGTAAGATTACGAGAGTCGCTAAGGAGCTTAACCAACTTTAGTTTCCAATCATGGTGCGCAATCTTCATTTATATGTTTGGATCTGACCGTTATGACAATCACCCAAAAAACATATTTGAGACAGGAATGCTATAATCGCCTAGAAACAATAGAGAACGAGCTACTAAAAAAATCTAAATATTTGATCGACCTTGGAAATAAGTACTAGACGGTAACAGTTTGCGTTGCGGTAGCCAGGTACAAGCACAATGAGGTAATTCGTGGGGCAGTGAGGGGTAGCCAGCACGACCTGCAACGGATTCAATTAAGGGAACACCAGCTAAACTCGTATACATTGCTTTTCAACTCCAAGAGACTCAATTCACTTGTAATTGGCTTCTACGCTCTGGCTCATCGAAAGACAAGATGCCGCGCCCGAAAACCAGAGAGGAAGTCCTCGCAAGACTACGCAAGACTGTAGCCGATGGCTCCATCATTGTCGGGGCTGGAGCCGGTAAGACTTCGCATTTCATGTTTGATTCCAAAGTTTTGAATATTTCTGATTTTTACAATAGGTATTGGACTCTCTGCCAAGGCCGTCGAGGCTGGCGGTTGCGACTTGATTCTGGTCTACAATTCTGGTCGATTCCGCATGGCCGGTCGGGGTTCACTTGCCGGACTTATGCCATACTCGGATGCAAATCAGGTCGTCGTGGAAATGGTGTGTCAATATTGACTTTTACGACTACACTCAGCTAACACTATCCAGGCTAGCGAAGTCCTTCCGATTGTCGAGAAGACGCCCGTCCTCGCAGGTGTGTGCGGCACTGACCCATTCCGTTCGATGCCCGCTTTTCTCGAAGAGCTGAAGAAACTCGGCTTCGTGGGCGTGCAGAACTTCCCCACGGTCGGACTGATCGATGGTCAATTCCGGGCGAATCTTGAAGAGACCGGCATGGGGTATGATCGGGAGGTGGAGATGATCGCCGAGGCGCACCAGCAAGGGCTTGTCACGACCCCGTACGTCTTCAATCAAGAAGATGCGGTCAAGATGGCTCGTGCTGGAGCAGACGTCGTTGTCGCTCATGCTGGATTGACGACGTCTGGTTCGATCGGGGCCCTCAGCGGTCGGTCTTTGGAGGACTGCGTCGGCTTTGTACAGGAGATTCGCGATGCCGCGGCCGGTGTGAACCCTGACATTCTAGTCCTATGCCATGGCGGACCGATTGCGCGCCCCTCAGACGCCGAGTTTGTGTTATCGCGGACGGTCGGGGTCCATGGGTTCTTCGGGGCGAGTAGTATGGAGCGGTTACCAGTGGAGATTGCGATCAAAGAGAATGCGGAGGAATTTAAGCGGTTGAAGGTGCGGTTACAGTAGGAAAGTGGGCGCGATGGAGCTAGGAGTCTTTAAGAGTTCAGTCATTCGAGGAAATCATGGAAATTAACCGGTCTTCCCTCATCACGTCCTAAACGGGTAAATTTCCAGCGCATGTGGAGACGTGGGGTTGGAGCTTCCACCGATGTCGCCTGTCGGCTAAATTGAGAATTGAGTGTTGGAGTACAAAGTAGCATAGTCTTCCCAACCTCTTTGCTTTCATTGACAACCCAGAATATCTTTATTTTCAACATGGCGCGCGTCTTGGAAGGCAAATTTGGCATCGTCACAGGTGGATCGCGGGGTAGGGTCTTCTTCCCCGCTTGCGATAAGGCCGTCACTCACAATAGCTTCAGGAATCGGTGAAGCGATTGCCTGCAATCTGGCCGCCAAGGGCTGCTCCCTACTTCTCAACTTCACATCCGAGTCCTCGCGCTCTCACACAGAAGAATTGTGCGCCTCCCTCGCCTCGACCCATGGCATTCGTTGCGAAGCCGTCCAGGCCGATCTGAGCAAGCCCGAGGAGGCCGTGAACGAGATCATCAACGCCGCAAAAGAGAAATTCAGCTCTTCAGGCAAGCTGAAGATTGACATCTTGATCAATAATGCCGGCGTCGCGGGAGACCGCAATTTGAATGACGCCGCCCGTGGGCCCATCGCCCCAGAGCACTTCAATTGGCAGTACACCATCAACGTCCTCGCTCCACTACTCCTCACCCAAGCCGTTGCCCCCTACCTCCCCACCGATCGCAGCGGCCGCATCGTCAACACCTCCAGTGTCTCGTCCTCGCTTGGTTTCGTCGGCCAGTCAATCTATGGTGGAACCAAGGCTGCGCTTGAGTCCATGACTCGCACATGGGCGCGTGAATTGGCAGACCGCGCGACTGTCAATGCTGTCAACCCCGGACCTGTCATTGGCGATATGTACTTCAAGGCAGGTGAGGCTTTCTGGAGTGATATTCAAGGATACCAGGACAATACCCCCATGAGCAAGTTGGTGGAGAGTGATCCGGAAACTATGGGTCGATTGAGCGAGGAGCAAGTTCGTTTGATTAAAGAGAAGATGGGTGGCCGGAGACCTGCATTTACCAGCGAAGTCGCTTGCACTGTCGGCATGCTGTGTACCCCTGATGGTATCTGGACCACCGGCAGTGTGGTTTGTGCAAACGGGGGAATGAAGATGGGACAGTAACTGGCCAGACACATTGTCATTAAGAAATACAATTTAAGAGAAATTCAACTCATCGGAAAGCCTGAATTGACGGAGAAGAAGGTCGTATGTCTTGTGGAAATGCGCACAATGTCACCGATTCGGGATGTGCAGATTGATAGTAATAAAGGACGACAAATGAGAGGAGCGATGTTCGGGGACATAAGCATGCACCAAGCGCGCGGCGAATGACTCAAAGGGTAAGGGACAAGATCTCGGCATGAAGTTTGATGATTTTCCCAGATCAAAAGCCACTGAGTGAAGATGCCCGGACGCATTTGAATGCCCTGTCAAGTGTTTCGGGTATCCAGAGGCTACTTGCAGTTTCAGCAATGACGCCATGGACAATGAGAAGATACAACTTCGAGAGTCAACTTGGGTTTATGTGCTAGCGACAACGCTGGATGTAGTTGGGAATATGACTGACGAGAAGCAATTCCACGTGACACTCAAGGTCCCTAACGCGCTGTGGCCGAGATAAGTTTTAAAAGAGGAATCAGCGGAAAATTAAGGTATTTTTGGTAGAATTGAATACGTGCATTACATGCTTGGAAACGGAACGAGGATGGTGAGGAGGGATCTGACGTGGGAGACTTAGACGGCGGTCACAAAAAAGGCCAAAGAGAAGAAGAAAAAGAGGACGAACAAGGACTATAAAGTCTAGTCATTGACTTCATTCCTAACGCCGACACAACTCAAGATTCCATAGACACGAAGCATACAATAAAAGACCCCAAGACGTCCGAAACATCGTTCATCGTTACGGAGATACTCACACTTATGAAGACACTTGCCGAATAAGGTGGCCCGTCTGCTCGCCCCCTGAACATGAATGATACAACGGTCTCGACACTTTACACGTAAGATCAGAGAGTATCTTCCAGGTCACCTTCAGGATCTTCACAGCGAGGAAGCGAGGTATAAAAGAGATTCGAATCTCTCCAGGCTTCTCTGGGCTTTCCCATACCAAAGCTACATAAGTTAATCACAACTTCAGGTAGGGTTTACGTTCAGCCCAAGTGATTGAAAGCCCGCCCATAATGCATGGGGATGCCAGCACATAGTGGGTAAGATTATCTCATTTTTCAGATTACGGTCGGCAATTTGTGCTCTTGTGCAGTTCCCCTGCGTCTTAAGACGTCAGCCGCACGGGGCAAATGGAAAGTTACTTTTTTCACTACACCTTCTTTTCTCTCAATTTGGGTAAGCGCGCGCCTCTAGCTGAGCTTGGTAGCTCTTGCCCTGGTCCCACCGGCTGTAGAGTTCAAAGGCTTGTTTTTAGCGAGAGACTGATTTGTCATTTCAGCAGTCGAGATGAAAGATGTTTGCGCGTTGGGGGCTCTATTTCTCAGTATTGTCAATTGATTCTGCCTCCCTATGATCTGGGCGTCTGTGCCACGGATTCCGAGTTGGGAGCTTGTGGGTCACACGCGAAAGACAGGCAGTAATGGTGATGACGGCAGATGTGCTTGCAGGGCAGGCTGTAATTGTGGCAGCCCAAGTGAATAGAACGATTGAAGTGGTCAACTGTAAATCCTTTTAGGAATAAAAGTAACAGTGACCGTTCCCCGGATCAGCGGAGACCATCAGTTCGACGCTATGCTAGAGGAGCAACGCGGCGAGGGTCCATTTTTGAACCAGCCAATGGCCCATCTGGACCGGGTTCAACGATCACTTCTGAAATGTGTACCGCATGAAATAACCGAGCAGCCATAGCTAGTGGGTAAACAGGCATTCTAGTTACGATCAAGTGGTATGCGACTACAAAATGAATGACTCGTGGCGAGAAATCGCGATTGACAACAAAGGGTGGAAATGAGCGACTCCGTGAAAGAGCTACACACAGAGTCGCTTCGGGATGCCAGCGAATGCAACTCGGCGAACACCGACTCCAAATTCTAAATACGGGCTTCACAGACTCGGTCCCTGATCCAGAGGACCGCCATCAGGGGTACTATTGACGCCACCAGGGCCTTAGATCGAAATCGACTGCCGTGGTGAAAATAGCCGGCGCCACGCTCCACCCAGCACCACACGGAGTATTTAGAGCGAGCAGGATCCATTACGTTCCTAGACTTCAGATTGTCATTCGGGAAACTCGATCTCAGTTTTTGAATGCTGATCAAAATGTCAATCCACCGATTCGCCCTCGCTGCGAGCTTCTTGCTCGGTCAGGTTTCGGCCAGCACGCCTGCGGCCAGCTCCCCAGTGCGCAGCAGCCAAGCCCATGTGCCCACAGTGAGCTGCCGAACCGAGCTGGGATTGAACTCGGTGAAATCAGTGCCGACCACAACCGTCACACGGGTGGCTCATGATCATACTCCGGTCGTGATCTATTCGACCGTCCAGGACACGGTCACGGTGACTCCCAGCACTTCCACCGCGACAGCAACAGAATATGACACTACCACGATCACTTCCACCGCTGACACCATCACTGACACCTTCTCGACGACTTCGACCGAGTATGACACTGCGACTGTGACCCTGACTGATGACCCTGTCACGGTTACTGTCTACACCACCATCTCGTCCACGAGTACCTCAATTTCCACTATCAGCACCTCTTCAGGCTTCACTCCTATTGTGGACACATTTGCCACCCCTACTGCTGTCAAACGGTCTCTGGATGAGGATGAGAATTGCTCTCCTTGGCTGGACGAGTACAAGTATCCCCAGAAGGTGGAGTGCTATGAGAAGGTTGTCCTCAAGACCACATCTATCTCAACAGTCACGGAATCACCCAGCACTACGACCGCTGCTACCCCTTCTACGACAGTCACGGAGACGAGCACCATTACAAGCAATTCAGTGGTTGTTCCATCGGACGTGTCAACTACGCTGAGCTACAGTACTACCTCCACAATCACGGAGACCACTCTTGTTGCTGGTGAGACCACCACCGTTACTTCCACCACCACCGCCGTTGTGTCTACAGCCACTGCGTCCTTCTACGAAGCTTGTGCTGCCAACAACATTGCGACCAGTCCTCTTACCTCAGACTATGGGTCCTACGCGGGTAAATACATCAACGTTGTTCAATTTACGAGAATCTCTGGAGAAGGTATGAGCGTGGGCAGCACGGATACTGCATACGATTGCTGCGTTAGCTGCATACAGACCTCTGATTGCGCCCTTTCTTACTTTATGGCGGTTTCGGGTGGTTCCAATTACTGCTACGTGATTACCACAACTACTTGCTCGGCAACGTCTAATTACGCCACGGTTTATACCTATGGTAACCCGACCACTATCAATTTGGCAAACGGAAATTGTGGTCATTATGTGGGAACCGAGGCTCCTCTATAGGATTATGCCTATCATATATCGTGAAGTGTTTTCCATGTATCATTACAAATATTAATTTTCTCTGTATTGGATCTTTCTTTGAAAATTTGCACCACAGATCTCTGTGGATAGCGAGAAGCCAAGGTATCACACCGTTTATGACTCTCGAAAACTGCGATTGTCTAGAATCGGCACATGCTACCATAGGCTGACTGTATAGAATTGCATGGAATAGTGCTCGCCGGATCAGCCACTTTGTTGGAAAAGGTCTAAATGGAATCATCTTGAATTCTGACTCAATGACTTAACAAAATTTGGATCGAATGTGGGTGGTCTTCATCGGTTCCTTGTATACGTTTACTTCGATCCAGTCATCTGACCGCCGCAGTTCATCTTACGTCTGGTCCGTGAAATGCTTCTAGGGTCGCGCCGTGGCGACAATATGCAGAAAAAGCTAGCCTTCTCCCAAGATAAGTGTCAAACCTCCCTCAAGACCAACCCTTGGTATTATAAAATCTCCAAACTGCCCTAGCAAACCCTGCTAAGGTCTGGAAGATTACGATGAGCAATCGGTTGGTGCGTAGACAGCGTCAGTGCACCCGTAAACCGCATCACACTGAGCAACCCCCAGCTTGACATCCCATTCTCCACCGGTAGACCAGTTGGTATTCTGACAGCCATCCTGAAAGTTCCGAATGACGATTGTTGCAACGTTGGCAGTATCGACGCAGACATCGTCTTCCTGGGTGTTGATCATGTACAACTCGAAGTTGTCTTGGTACCAATTGATCTTTAAACCAGACCCAAAGTCCGGCACTGCTCCGTTTCCTGAGATAGTGACGTTGCCAGGCGGGTTGTTTATCATGCACGTGGCGAGGGCCGAGACGATGTCAGAGGTAACATCTCCGCCATTGCCTGTGACGCACTGGGGACCACTCGTCCAATCTGACACCACAATGCAGTCCGCACGAGCTAGACCCCAAGATCCGATGGCGACAACCAGAGCAGTTAACGATGCTGAAGGCATGTCGCTGTTTTCGAGATTTGTGCTTGCGGTTTGTGGTTTTTTTTTTTTTTGAGCTGTGAAGTGGTAAATGGCTTGCTGGTTCAACGAGAAGCTCAATGATAAAGACTCAACAAAAGCGAAAGACCCTCAGTCTTTATACTAGAATTGCACATTTACTATGCAACCTACGTCACAGAGAGACGAGAGACGAATGGGTCTAGGTACCTATGAGAGACATTCAAGGCGTCCTCCGTCCTCTCAGGTCATGTTTCATATGTTCGTTGATCTGTGGATATTAGGTATGAATTCATAGACCAATTACTCCATGATGCTCCGCTTGAGACGTATCCTATTTTGATATCACTGGTAGCGAAGGAATCTTCACAAAGAAAGTGATATCATGGGACCGTAAGCTCGCATCTGGGTCTTTTTAGTGCCTTTAGGGCCGACTAAACTGGGATGGTGATGCTACGGTGAGAAGTCTCCGGCTTCAAAGATCTCGTCCGTCTCGCTTCTTTATAAATCAGGAATACCCCAAACCCAGAGAGTGTCTGGAAGAGGAAGGAAACTCCTCATAAGACTTGAGCCAAGCTAATTGCCACAAGCTAGAAAAGTACAGGTGCAAATGTAGGTGGCCAAGCTATAGGATAGGTGTGTTGAACAAGCCCGGTTTTTTTCTCCCGGATTACCCAAACGAGGCTGCAGTGTCGTGAGATTGTGCCCGGTTTATGATTTGCTCGCTCGCATTTGCCCCACCCTTAGCACCCCACCCCACCCCACCCGTTCCAACCGTCGATCAGACGGGATGCCCCCGCAGCCGTATCCGACAGACCTTTGAATGGCGCTGGCGTTGATGTCCACGCTTAAACAGGCCCTCAGTATCACAAGGTACATCATATCGGATCACAGAAAACACGCCCATATTATACCCAATTCGATAAAGAACCTTCACGGGCTATGCCTCGGAAAGGACTCCCCAAGGTCCGCACAGGATGCCTTACTTGCAAGTACGTGTACTCGCGCTATACTATCTATAAAGTATATGTGCGGTCGGGCTCATGCCTTTCTGATCCCCTATGCTGAGTTGCCGTCGATGTCTTGGAGCTCGCAAGATCAAGTGTGACGAGACCCGGCCCCATTGCTGGCGATGCACCAGCACTGGCAGGCGATGCGACGGTTATAGAGAGCCACCTCCGGTTTCTCGGTCGTGGGAAGAGCTGCTGTCGCTGCAGCCGCGGCCCTCTTTAATCCCAGAAGCCGACGCTGGCGAGCTGCGTAGTCTGGAATACTTTCGCGAGATTGTGGGCCCCGTCATCTCCGGCTCGTTGGAGGGCTCGCTTTGAACCCGCGTTGTCGCCCGAGTTCTCTTCCACGAGCCAGCAGTAAGGCACGCCGTTGTGGCTGTCAGTAATATTTACGAGCATTTTGGTGAGATACGTTGGCTTTCTCTGGGGCGTGGCTACGAGACTGATTATTCGCCACTACAACCAAGCCATCAAACATGTTCTTGCGCCGGCTTCTGGACATATCGACACGGTGCTGCTCGTTTGTCTTCTCTTTGTCTGTATAGAGTTCCTGCGTGGCGATGCGGAGGCAGCCATCTCACATGCCCGCCACGGCATCAATCTGCTTAACTTCTCGAATCCTAGCCCAGAACTGACCATCATGTTTCGGCATCTGGGCACTTTTCCCTTCTTCTTTAGTGCCACAATCACTGACTTTCCCATTGTCAATCACGTTGCCCCTGAAGCAGTAGGAAGCCCTTTTAAAAGCCTGAGTCACGCCCGGGGGTCGCTGGAATGGCTTATGTCCCGGACTGTGGCGCTTGTGAGGGCTGCAGATGCGTATCGCCTGAGCGGGGACTCGGCTGTACCAATCCCGGCCGCATTCGTCATGGAGCAGCAATTGCTGAATGCTGAATTGGCTGGCTGGCGGGGAGGTCTCCTTTCGTTCGAGCCTAAGTCTTGCGGCACGAATGAATTGATGCGCGTCATTCTAGAGATGCGCTGGCTCGTCTGCAAGATATGGGTGAATACCTGTCTAGCACGCGAGGAAATCATCTACGACAATCATCGTAGCGAATTTTGCTGTTTGGTGGAGCTCGGTAAACGCGCAATCTCTTCCCGAGGTGCATTTACCACAAAGATTGCCCGGTTCATGTTTGAGATGGCGCACTGTCCTATCTTACACTTCGTCGTCCTCAAGTGTCGTTATCTTCGTCTACGGCTGGAGGCCCTGTCACTTGTAAAAGAGCTCTCTTGCCCGAGACAGATGCTCTGGGACGCCGGTGTCAGTTACGCACTCGGCCGCCGTATCGTTGAAATCGAACATGGCCTTGAGCTTTCGTTGGAAAAGGCTGTGACGCTTAGCGACGTTCATAAGGACTTGAATTTGCCAAGCGAGGGCCAGCGTGTCTTAGGTGCAGCTGTTGAGCGACAAGTAGGCGAGCATTCCTGTGTCAACGGCACCAAGGTGCTACGCAGAAAAACGCGCTTTCTGACACGGGACCTCGAGAGCGGCGGCTTGAAGGCTGTACAGGATTGGATTACCATCCGAAAGATAACACCAATATGAGAAGCTGGCTTCAGAGCAACGTAGTACAATACATATATTTTTGTGTCTGTGATTCATTGAGATGAAGAAACGAAGTGGAGGGAGTTACCACCTCTAAGGCCGTCCAACGCCGACGTTGACGCTGCCCCTGATCTGGGAAATAGCGGATATTGTCAAGGTCTATGTATGATATGCAGTCAAAGCTCGCAAGCTGCACCTTCACCTAGTGCACACATTTCTCAGCTGCACCCCTTTTTGTCGTCCCGCATAGTAAATCTCTACCTTTTGGGATCAACTTTTGAGAATAACTCTTCTAAATGGGACAAGAATCACCCATCAGCGCCATCGATCCTTCTCGTATCTATGGGCATATTTTCGCCCTCAACTCAGGACGGCTTGTGCGCGTACGAGTTACAAGATGGACCTCTTCCGAATCAGTCTAGCGTGGGGCCTGGATTCCTTGATGGTTTCCTCGCGTATATTTTCAACAACAATCTCGCACCTTCATTGGCCTACAAGCTCTTGGCTGCAGAGATCGTTTTATGGAGGAGCTTATTCTAGATGAAGGGACTGTCATGGTGGAGTTGCTTTCTTTGAAAAACACTGTGCGGACCCACATTACAGACTGGAAATTCGAGACTTCCGATGGCAAACCACGTGTTTGCGCATCAAACAAAACACATGCGAAAATCAACACCGGCAATCACAGAGTCTTCAATGCAGGGGAGCCTATAGACTTGAAAGCCGCTCTTGCTATGGTCGGTTTCCTTTAGTGCCATGATTTGTATCCAATTGCCTAGTCATGTTCACATGTTCTTTTCTCTCTAGTTCATCAAATCATACCAAGTCCGTAAACTTCGTAGCTGGGTTAATCAAAAGCCCGTCTAAATTACGCATACCATATGCTCCACGTTCATCATCATCAGAAATCGGTACAGGCTTTGGCTCATTCGGAAGACGACTTCTGAAGCCAAGCCACAACAGTGCTACAGCAATCCTTGCGGTTTTGACGGTATTGATCGTTTCATGCATTGTTCACCCCGGTTCCTTGACTAAATGTAGTCCAGGCTATCTCATCCAAGAGGCGATAGTCATCATACCTGGACCAGCCATGTTTCAAGTGGATCTTACTTTATCAACCGATCATGAGTGTAGAGATTTATACCAAATGGGGCAATCTCAGCTTCGGTCCAATTAATAACGCCGAGCAGATTACAAGAGTTTTCATCTACCAGCATGCTGAAAGAACCAAAATTATTATGTAGTAACACCATAGGAAGAGAGAAGATGGCCGACAATAAGTCTAAAGATTTCTTGATCAATGGATGGAATCGAATGGGAAGAGAATCAAGTAACAAATTCAGCTCTCGTTCGTACTCATGGCTTAGGCTCTCGCGGTACGTTTGATCAACATCCTGAGGACTTTCCCAAGATAGAGCAAAGAATCTACATAGTAAGACATATAGTCAGGTATCTTATTTATATCACACAGAAATAAATCACATACTTCACGTTGTCGGCCACCAGATTTTGGTGCCAGCGAGAGAACTCGAGCAAGTTTTCAGGTACATCACCGGTGCGGGCTAGGATGAAATTCGGATGAGAGATAGCTGGCATTCGGTTCATCACGTATATATAAAGGGGTTCTTTAATCTCGTGATCTTCCCCAATCTGTCCCTTAAAGGAGATCTGGGGTGTCAAGTTTCGTAATAGGCTTTGGCGAGGTTCACAATGTCTATATTCAGCGCTAATGACTTCAGACGATACTGCACGACGAATTCGGCGTTAGGACCAGCATAGTCAATGTAGGTACACACGCCTTATACGTCGACTGGAGTGACATTGCCACCTAAATTCTCACTCGTATAGTCGTCACAAGCTAAGCGAGTCGTTTTAGTCTTCTCGAAAAATGCCACAATTTCTTGTTCAACCTCGTAATTCATATCGCTGGTAGCCATATTTTTACGTTCGAAATGTTTGAAAATATCGCAGATTTAGCAGAAGAGCTGTGAGGGGAAGAAACCGAGTTAACAAAGGGCAAGAGTGACGAGAGGAAGAGCGGTGTGCTAACAAAGAGGAGTTGGGGGGCTGATTTGCCAAATTCAAGTCTTATGCATGAAACAGCTATACAACCACTTTTAGAGGTAAGAATTTCTGCCAGCATAGCGGTCGGTGGCTCTTGGTCCTATACTCTTTCCTCCTCCAATTAAAAAATCCAAAGTGGCTTAAGAGCATCAGGGTGCGACTGATTCTGGGGTACAACAGATGTGGAGGGACTAAAGCCAGAGCTTGTCGCCTAAGGAATATCAAACTTTTCAGCATTGGGAGCGTATTATGGTCTAGGTGAGTCAAGCTGAGAGATCTCTCCATATGATAGAAGTCTTAGAAAGATCCATGTTAGCTTCTACGAGTCTACCGCAACTGACACCCACGGAAGAGTCATGTATGTCTGACACCTGATCTATGCGAGGTCAGCATGTGCAACGAATTGAGCATGGTCACCGGCTATTCTAAAGGAGATTCTATGCAGGCGCTCCCATCATCAGCCCCAAGAATATCACGATCGGATCATACTGAATTTTCGATGATCAGCCGCGATTAGGATTGGACGCGCCGAAGTAAATCTAATGCAAAAGATGGCCGCTAACTATCATAAACTACTTAAATCTAGATCGATAGAAGGCGAAATATTATTATGCAGAGAGAATGGTCGGTAGGTCTCGGACATTTCTTAGAATATCAATATTACTGCGTAATTAAGGGGTTACATAACAGTAGATATCGTCTAAGTTAAATGGAAGATAACGAAGGCCACCTGAATTTACTATAGCAAGATTAGAAGCACTCCCATAACATATATCAGAGCAATCTATGTCCTCGACCTTGCTCTATTTATAATCCCTGGATCTCTCTGAGTCTACCTATATCGTAGACGACTTCCAGGTTCCGGCAACTATCAATTAATAAGTCTCGACTACGCGTTTAAAACGCAAACTGGCTTCCCCGTTTAAAGCGCGAGGCAAATATCCAAAGTTCAGCGGCAACTGCGCTATCACAACGGATTCTCACTTTATTCTCACCTGTATTTTCAGCCTGTCTATTGCGCACTTATCCTTGTGACCCCCAGTCGCGCGGCGCTAAAGTAGCACTTATCCAATTCTCATCCAGGTAATAAAGCTCACAATAGCCGTCTAAAGCTTCTTACTTTGAAAGAAGCATCAATATGGTACATACGACCATAGGGTGTGGAGAACAGGGCTTCCCGTCCGCTCAGCCGTACTTAAGCCACACGCCGGCAGGTTAGTAGTTGGGTGGGTGACCACCAGCGAATCCCTGCTGTTGTATGTTTTTTCCTACGAACTCTTTTAATTTATCCTTTTTGTTGCATCTCAGGACAATTGTTTTGCTAGATTTGATGGTGATCGATTTCTCATCGCCTGTCTCGTGTGTCCTTAACCATGACCCTGTCAGAGAAGGAAATGTTCTAGTCGGAAATTCTTTACTCCTGTCTTTCCTATACAATGGCCTACGAAGATTTTGGATACCCCTCGAATGTTTCAAGCACGTTGCGAGGCACGACCCTTAATATTTTAATGGACCACACATGCACCTCAGTGGCTACTGTAATCTGCAGGGAGACATTCTGAATCCGTATAGAGCGTGAGTTCCCGGACGCTGCACCGTCTCATTACTCTTACTTCTCCTTGAACACCGGCATATCTAGTTGACATACGCTTTATAATTAGTGTGATAAAAGGAGGGATTGTTAGTTGGCAATTGCTATTGAATGTCGTCAATTAGTTGACATGAGGCTCTTCTTGTGCCGAAGTCCGTTCAGTCCATGGCTGCGTCTCCGGGATGATTTGCACCCGACTTGATTGAATACCCAATTCCCAATCTTCTATCAAGTCCTCTTGCCGTGGAGTGACGATAAAACTTTGATGTTTAACGATCTTTCTATCTCTCGAATAGGTGCTTGGGTGTGATTCCGAATTTGTGTCAAGGAGATTGAGACCTTCACCCTGAATTCGCAGGCCGTTGGACTTCATCCACTTGATGAACGGGCGCAATTGGCCCCAGCATGCTGTGATTATGCTCAAGCATTGAATCACTTCTTGTATGATTGTTACATCGCAGAGGTCATACGTAGGATCGCTTGTATCCGTCGTAGCTTTTATAAGAGACATTTCAGCGATGATTGCTTCGGTCACTCTGAACAAACAAGGGTTAGTCATTGAAGTCGTCGTGGTTGCAGTAACGGTTTTTCTTAAAGCTTACAGTGCTCTGGGAAGGAAGATGCCTGCAAAACCTATGCGTTTCGTGAAGCTAGTCTGTACGCTGTATATCAGCAGCGTGGACTGCGTGAGGACTAGAAAATCTGTTGCGATGTTGGATGTGCTGACGAAATAATGCCATGCAGTCTGCAGGAACCCGAAGGGCATCAGCAGTGACTATGTCTTAAGAAAGATTGAAGTACGTACCAAATCAAAGCACTTGCCATTCCAAAAATCCCAGGTTCGAGGAACGGCACATTGAAAGGCAGTGCCTAGGAATGCAACAATTGTCCAAATCCCGATCGAGGTTTCCACGATGCGAGCCAGCATATGGTCCTTTGAGACCGGGGTGAGTCCGCGGACAAAAATTGCTAAAGAAAGCTTTGATGTGCAGAGGGAGAATGTAGAGGAGGTTGGCCGAGTATAAATTCTTCGTTGATGTGGCTTTTGATTAGCCTGATGACTGGTCTCGCCGGACACTCAACTTACTTTCATAGTCGCGTCAAACTCTGATGACGAGACTATGTTGAAATGCTTTCCATAACCAGATGCTACTGCCAAGAGATGGCAATACTTTGGCCAATGCAAAAGATCTAATTCGTAAGTCCATGCGGTGGAACACATGCTGTGTATTGGCAGAAAGAGAATACTCACCAGCGAAAGCGCAATTAGACCATCATCAAGTCTCAGGACCTTGTACAGACGCCATTTTGTCCAGAGCCGTACTAGAACCGCCAGTGAAACGACGACCAAACAGAACCAAGTCGTGCAGTTCACGGCCGGGTCTTTGCTATCACCGATGAATCGGGTTCCCATCGGAACTGAATCGTTACACGACGGAAGAAACTATCAGGGACAGCAACGAAGCAAAGAAACCTTGGAAGATGCATGTCTCGAGAATTGGGTTGTTGTTATCGCGACTATTCTGAATAATAAGTCGTGTGCCCCCGATCGATCATCACAATCCTGAGACGGGGCACACGAGGGCTCCAGAGCGAAAAAAATACAACGTCAGGATCTTGATCCTGGCAGATTCAAGGTTTGTCAGGCGAATTTCGGTGTCATGGCGCGTATCCATGTCGAAGTTAAACCATGGTGCAATTAAGGCCGATAGCGCCATCTCAAAGAGTTTAGGGGGGGTAACATCCAGGCACTTTTCCCGAATGGCTTCCACGTTGGCTTCACCTCCGATGTTTATGGCCGAATTCTGTTCCCCCTCCAACCCACGAGAGCATCTGCATTCTCTTCAATTTCGCCCATGTCAAGATGTGCGCAGTACTAGCCCCCTCTCATGAAGTCTCCAGCGCCCGGGGTGACCGAATCTGAAGCGAAGTATTCGAACCCCCGCCATGATCCCTGTCACGGCCCAGTCGCGGCCCCAGGTACAGATAGCAACCTTACCTAGAACGTACTCTGGTGTCTGCGACCCGCCAAGGCCTTATAAATGCGCCTAATTGCGACTTGATGCAACGGCCCACGAAAGCTACCGTCTCGGATTGAAGGATCGCACCTTGTGGGCCTCCATGTCTCGGTTCTCTTGCGGCCCGCTCCAGCATGCTACAGTACTCAAAAAATTATGCATATTCAGTGGTCGTCGCTCTAGCTGCGTCTAATTTCCCATTACCTGCAATGCGGAAGTCTATGATCCTTCGGTGAAACTTTTCTTTTTCTCTTTCACACTCTTCCGCCCCCGTTCTTCTGCATGCTTGTGTTTCTTTCCCTTGTTTCATTCTGGGGAGTTAGCGACAACAATGGCATCGTACGAGCTGAAGCATAGGCCGGTCTTGAGCAATGAAGCCAATAATGACCATTTTTGCCGGCGACAACGATGCGATACAGCTTCAGAGACTTGGAAAGCGGCCAGTGCTAAAGGTTTGCTCATTCCGAGGATCTTAAGGATTATGGCGCTGATCCTGGATCGTACCAGCGAAATTCTGGCGTTCTCTCGATTCTTGGATTGAGTTGTACTATTCTCGCAACCTGGGAAGGATTACTTGAGTGAGTCTTTTGACGATCTAAGGCGTACTATTCTCTAACTCTGTGTAGTATATTTACCATTTCCCTGACAAAGTTTGTTCTACTTCCATCTTGGCTTTGATAATCGGTGTCACTGATTGACAAAAGTGCTGGATCTGCGGGCGCTGTCTACGCCTATATCTTTGCCTGGACAGGAACAGCATGTTGCTTCTTAGTATTATCGGAAATGGCATCAATGTAACGTCTTTTCCTCGATCCTCCATGAGTGAACCTGACCAGAGCCCAGGGCTCCCACCTCAGGAGGCTAGTACCACTAAACAGCCATGCTTGCACCAGCCCGCTACATGAAGTTCCTTAGCTACATCACAGGTAAGATGATAGTTGATGCAAGAAGTTTAGGGCACTAATGATCAACAGGATGGCTCGCGGTTATTGGCTGGCAGACCGCTTTCGCTTCAAGTGCCTATCTTTCTGGCACTGAGATTCAAGGAGTAGCAATTCTCGCTAACAAAGCGTACAATGCTTTGTCGTATCAAGGGACCTTGATCATGTGGGCCACCCTGGTAGTTGCACTCCTCTCCAATCTGGTTGGCGGCAGATTCTTGCCCAGACTGGAAGGATTCATTCTGATCATTCACATCTTGGGGTTCTTCGCTATCATTATCCCTTTGACTTGCATGTCCGATCATAAGACAGACCGAGAAGTCTTCCTTGAATTCCTGAATGGGGGGCAACTTTGCAACCCAGGGCTTGTCGTGGTTTGTCGGTCTCAGCGGGTGCGTATTCGCATTTGCCGGCGGAGATGCCGCTGTCCATGTGAGTAAACCTGGACCTTGGTTCATCGCTCTTTGACTAATGACTCGAAAGATGGCCGAAGAAGTTGCAAATGCTTCGGTCGCAATCCCTTGTGCAATCATGCTCAGTGTCTTGATCAATGGCAGTCTTGGATTTGGCATGTTGATTGGAATTCTTTACTGCGCAGGAGACATCGACGCTGCCCTGAACTCTCCGACCGGATACCCCTACATCGAGATATTCTACCAGGGGACAGGTTTCATGAGCGGTACATTGACTATGTGCTCAATACTCTTGATCATTGGTATCGCTTCATGTATCGGTATGCTGGCCGCCACCTTTCGTCAGTTCTGGTCCTTTGCGAGAGACCGTGGTGTCCCAGGATGGCGCGTTTGGACCAAGGTAAGATCTCCATCGCGAGGATCATTGTATAGCTTCAGTAAACTCTTTCATTCAGATATCCTTTCGCCACCTACCTGTCTACGGGACTCTGTTAACGACTATCATCTCCACCCTTCTCGGCCTCATCAACATCGGATCCGAGGTAGCGCTGAACGATATTCTCTCCATGGCGGTGTCTGGAATTTACTCTTCCTATCTCATTGCTCGAGGTCTCCTATTGTACCGCCGGTGCAAAGGTGATATCTCGCGATACAACGAAAGCGACGAAACGACCATCAATGTACCTGGCGCAAAATTGGTGTGGGGGCCATTCCATGTGCCCGGAATTTGGGGCATCTTACTTAATGGGTAGGCCGTTGTCTACATGATGATCGTCATTTTCTTCAGTTATTGGCCATCTTCTATGGACCCAAGCGTGCAGGACATGAACTACAGTGTTGTTGGTACGGTTGGGGTGGTTTTCTTAGCTATTGTGTACTATTTTGTGCGAGCTAGGCATGTCTACCAGGGTCCTGTTATGGAGACTTCCTGAGGCGTGGAGTTCCGAAATTTGGATATACTGTTTGCTGACATTCCATACAACAACCAAGAAAATCTCAATTGAAGCCGTTCTTGCAGCTCCCAGTTTTATTAATACACGTACCGGAACTGTCTGTTTTTCAAGTCTGTAATGTCCACCAGTTCACATTGAGTGTTGGTAACAGTCTTCTCTTGTTCGACGACAGGATCATCGTTGCTAGCCTTCTTCTCACGTCTCCTGTTCTCCCAGCGAAGATAGAGCAACAACACAAAGCCGTCAATCACACAGATCACGAGGCAAATTATGATGGCTAGGAAGCCGCTCTGTGAGTTTGTTAGTCTCTATCATCGCGCATAGCATCACAAGGAAGAGTTATACCTGATATTTGGGAGCCTCTCGCTCGAAAAACAATTGGGGTCCAATAATATTACCCGCACAGTACATGATGAAATAGACCGAGCTGACTGTAGCCTTCTTTGTAAATCCACCAACATTCGAACTAATCATCGCCATAGAGACCGGCATGGCTGCAGAGTAAGCTCCCATGATAAGCAGGCCCGCGTAACGAGCCCCGACCGAGTGTGCGGCGTAGACAAGGGCGCTTCCCACTATACTACTTCTTGTTAGCAATGAACTCTTCTAGCACAGCTCTTTCATCGTGTACCTAATAATGTTCAATCCACTCATTGCAAGGCACCGGCTATTGGCGACCTTGGACGAGATCATACCTCTATGTGATGGTCAGAAAGCAAGCTTTGGTGATAACACTTGCGAGCCACTTACCCGCCCAGCACAAAGATGAACACAATAACACCCCCTGGAATGCCGAGAAGAAGGGTGTTGAACGTGCTAAACCCGAAGCCTTGCAGGACTAGACCGTTGAACTAACTCTATATTAGCAGCCTGGCTCGAATGTGTTGAGAGTCAATCTCACTGTAGTGAATCCTCCATTCGGAATATTTGATGCCAAGATTAGCACCGCAAGAATCCAAGTCTTGATATCCGTAAAGGCTTCCACAATTTGACTTCGGTCAATTTGGTTGTTTTTGAATCCGGTCTTGTTTGCCTTTAGTCGTTCGGTCGCAATCATTCTCTCTTCATCAGTCAAGAACTTCGCATCCACCGGAGAGTCTGGAAGACGGAAGAGCATAACGATGCCCCAGAGGAAGGTCACGAGTCCAAAGATGATGAAGAGCCACTTGAGATGACCGTTAATTTAGATACTTTAAGTCAAGAGTATATGGTATCTGACCTGCCATGCATAGAGTCTGCTATGAATTTGCAGGATGCCCACAGCGATTAGGTTGCCAATGATTAGAGAGAGCGAGTTTCCGCAGAACCAGATACCGGCACGAAGTGGTTGTTCTGATGTTCGATACCAGAGAGAGGTGACGAGAGTGAACCCCGGAGAGAGGCTGGCCTCGGTACATCCGAGGAAGAACCTGGTCACCATCATCGTTATGAAGTTGGATGTAGCTGCATGACAGGCTAGAACAACTGCCCAGAGAAGGCTGGCTCTTTTTATTAGGAGAAGCATTAGATATGAGGGACAGCTTTGGTTACTCACAAATTCACTGCAAGGTACTTTCCTAGCGGGAATTTGACCATCAAGAGTGATGCCGGATATCTGTACGCCAATCAGTTCCAGTTTCATTTTGTAAGATGTGCCGATGGTTTCGCACGAGAAAAATAGATAACCGAAGTAGAACATTCCCGAGACCCAACTGTATTGTGAGCCGACGAGATGAAGTTCTTCACGAATCCCCATCAACGAAGTATAGCTCAGCGTTTGTTTGTCCAGGAAAGCCATCATATAGGCAACAAGCATGACTGGGAGAATCCTAGAAACAATTTGTCAACACCGAAACATCCCATCTGGTGGAAGGCGACTGACGTTAAATCAATCTTTCGAACGAGTCTTTTCTCTGCTTCTGGGGAGAACTGGAACGAGGCCAATTGAAGCTGCTCCACGGCGCCGTCGTCAAGACTGGGTCTATCCATCTCGCGCTCTGCACTGGCAATTTCGCCTTTATCATTCTTCTCCGTCATTTTATTTTTCGTAGAATATCAGGTGAAGCGATTAAAATGACCGGGCAATTTCCCAGTCGTATCTCCCTCTCTATTTATATCAACTACCATATCTCCCTAGCCTACAGAACAAAGCTATGATCCTATCGCCTTTGTCCGATATCTTGAGCGCCACGACAAATCCCTCCCCTCATTTTTATTCACCTGATAAGGGTGCACTAAGCGGGTTGGCTTCGGGCGAGTCGCCATTGGCTCCATCGGCAAGGCTAGGCGGGGGCCAAGTACGTTACACTTGTGCCGAGGAATCTGAGTATATTGAAATGGAAGCGGCCTGCCAGCTTGTGGCGCATAAGAAAGTGGAATGAGTTTTCCAGAAATCAAAGTTGGCAGTCTCCAGAGTACGCGAGAACTCTGAGACATCTAAGACCACAAGTCGGCGAAGTACGGGTGTCGGATTGTGATAGGAATACTGTTCCGTTTGACTATTTGCTAGATTCTCTTATCAATCTTTCTGGAAATCCGCCTTCACAGCCTCGGCAAACTCGTCGTCAACCAACATCTGGCAAGCGACTACGGCCATCCCAGCTGCGCACGCGATTGATCGCTTGTGTCCCTCGGGCGATCCAGCTCCACTGGTGAACTCGGGGGTGTGATTGACTCCGTTGACCGGGATGCAGAAGATACCATGGAATCCGGGAACTTCATATGATACATTGCCTGGGCTTGATTAGCTGGTTTTTAGTGGGCTGAGTAGAAGTACTCACCCATGTCAGTGGATGCTCCGGCTAGTGCGCCTTCTTGTTCTGAGTTGTCAAGGAGGGTGTGGTGGCCCATTGCGCGCATGGCTGAGACGTAGCTCTCGCAGATTGGTCTGTTGCTCTTCAGATCGTCGTATGAAGGACCCCTAACAAGTTTCATTAGGCGATGTTATGACTATAATAGTGTTCCGTGGTGAGGGCTTACCACTCAAAGTCAACTTTACACCCTGTCGCAGTCGCAGCTGCTTCGAAGCACTTGATCACTTTCTCAGTCAAGGGCTTCAAGGTCTTCTTAGTTGGCGATCGAATGTAATAGTCGACCGAGGCCGACATTGGAATAATGTTCGGGCGGTCTCCTCCGTTCACAATAACACCATGGATCTTCTGTGTGGGTAAAATCTGTTGACGAAGCATAGAGATGCTGACATACGCCGAGACAACGGCATCCAAGGCATTGATGCCCTCCCAGGGCGCTGCAGCCGCATGAGCAGGCTTGCCTGTGAATGTGACCTTGACCTTATCATTTGCCAGAAAACCTCCCTCAATAACAGTTGCCATGCCATGAAGATCGGGGTTTCCAGGTGCCATCGGGACAGGGTGTACCATGAGACACGCGTCTACACCCTTGTAGGCACCGGCGTCGATTAGCCGCACTTTGCCGCCGCCAGACTCTTCGGCGGGGTACCGAAGAGACGGACTGTGTATCCAACATCTGAAATAGACTTGATCGCTTCGCAGGTCGCGATAAATGCGGCGATAGAGCTTGTTGCAATCAAGTTGTGACCACAGGCGTGACCGATTCCAGGAAGAGCATCGTATTCGGCATTGAACGCTACAACGCGCCCTGGCTTGCCATTAGACCATTCAATTTCAAAAGCGGTGTCCAGGCCCCAGGCTTTGCGATGGACTATATATCCATCCGATGAGACTGCTTCGAAGAAACTGCAAATTGCTTCATGAGCATCATGCTCAGCATATGCAAGTTCTGGATTCGACCAGATCTGGTAGAAGTCAGTCTTGTCACTTCTCCTTCGCAATTGGACCAGATGAATCTTCTACTTTGTGATTGATCTCCTTCAACTTTTCATCCCAACCGCCAAGGGATTTGTGGACCTTATCCAGGAATTGTCTCTGTGCTTTGGGGACGTGCATTATGATTTTCACCAACAGGGATTTTAGATAGGCGCTATGATTGGAATCTGTGGAATTAAATATAAAGAACGGAAACCATCTGAACCCGAAATCCTGATGCAACTCAACATTGGAACTTATCGCATTGCTGAATGTGGTTAGGAGGGTATTTGCCGACGCAGCCACTCGGGTGATTCGAATCGGCAACTCTTATCGATGTGCCTCGCTCGCAACTCCACTCGGCAGCCATCTTCTTCCCCGCCATTTTCTCACATAAATCTCCTGGACCTGTCTACGCGATAGGTTCGGCAAAACACTCAATGGCCCAGTAAACCCCAGATTTATCCACCAGGGACCAGGGCCAAATGGAGCTCGGCAGGGTTCACGATGCAAAAGGCGAAGACTCGTTCCAAGACAGGTTAGGATCCACACACCATGCCTCCTTGTCAGAGACTAAGCAAGGGCAGGATGCCGCACGTGCCGCATTCGTAAGGTCAAATGCGATGAGCAAAAGCACAATGTGAATGGCCAAGATGAACCGCAATGCCAGCGCTGTTCTTCAGCGCGTCTCCGGTGTGAGTGGAAAGGCGGGCCTATTCCGCGCAAATCGGCATCGGCATCAGTGTCATCTTCATCGCTCTCGGATCAATCGCAAAGGAATCATCTGAAAGGTGCTGACCTGAATCTACTTGTGCGAAAGCGGCAGGCCGTTGAGCAGGCCTCCAATGCTGCCAAGCCTCCGTTGCTTCCTTCGCAAAGATTGAGCAGTGCGAATCCCGATCAGAGCATTCAGGCGGCAAATTCCCTGACTCTGTCTGCTTTTGATCGCAGTTGTCTGAGCTATTTGCAGAATTCAACACTAGTGGTGATCCTGGGAAAGCACTGGCCATGGTCCACCATCTCGTATGCGTACCATAAGATCGCCGTTATAGAGCCTATGGTCATGAGCATGATTCTGGCCAGTACCGCACGTGAGATCCATCGCTCGAGACTCTTCGATGAAGACAATGTGTCCAGCAGTCCCTCTCAAAATGAGTCCAATGAACTTGACGGGCGCATGCACTACGGTCACGCATTGTCAAGTCTTCGCCATGCCTTGAAACAGGACGTGAAGACACCACAGAAAATCGAGGCCGTGTTTGTTACTCTATGGCTCATGATTGATTATGAAAATAGATTCGGTAGCGGAATTACGGCTATCAATATTCACATCCGAGGTATTGAGACTCTTCTTCATAACCATATCGTACCTTTGCTTCAAAATGCGACAGCGCCCCAAGGGTCATCTCCAGCCGACTTCGCGGTCGCAATCGCGTCTGAAGGATTGAGTACCGACTCACAAACACAACCGAATGAACATATGTCTATAACTGGTTCTACTCTCGCCGGAGGATCAAAGGAGATTGCCTTGCGAGAACCACTCGATTCACTTCGTTCTACATCGGTGCCTCTGTTTCTTCTATGGACATTGTACTTTTTCACACCGTCGGCCTTGTTTTTTGGACCCAATACGACGCGACTGGACACAGATGTTTACCAGTTTTTCCTCAATGCTGAAAATGGCAACGCGGATCACTTAAGCCTGCCTGAGCTCTACCGAATATGCAGGCAGTCCCCCGCCCGCTTCTGGGGTGAGAACTATCCAATGTCCGCCCAGCTGGATGACATGGAAAATCTGCCCGGTTTGACATTGTACCACCGCAGCCACGTCATTCAGTTCAAGATCACCGAGCTATTCCAGCAGGGCGAATTGGATAACACCTCGAGCGCAACGTCACCCTATCAGCAGTTGATCGACCAACTAAATACGATTTCCATTGTAGGTATTCTCGATCAATCCCTCAACTGTTCGCTAATTCAAATAGGAATACGATACCGTGCTAATGACCGCCAAATCCTCAGCATCATGCGACGTAACCGCCGACCGGCGCGTGCTAGAGACAGTCTACTGGTCCGCCATAACCTTCTACAGTACAATTATTTTTTTCCACCTTTGCTTCCAGGGAATCCTTAACAAACACCCCGGCACTCAGGTCCACAGCAACCTCATGACTCTTCGCGACGCTGTATCCCAGGTACTCGAGCTAAGCTTGAAACTGCATCGCAGCCGACCGCGTCTGATGATACGAATAATCTGGCCTTTGTTCCTCGCTGGTATTGCGACCTTGGATCAAATCTATCAAGACTGGGTGGCTATCCAGTTGAGGGAACTTGGTAGGTTCGGTGAAAATTACACGCGTATCAGTAGGCGCTTCGATGAGATTATTCAGGGGAGCCAGCCTTATTCCCATTGGGACTTCCAATTGAATTTTACCAGCCACTGAGTGGGGTTGAGCTGGTTGTCATACATGGACTTTTACTGATGTATCTTGCATATGAGTAAATTGGGATAAATCTCCAAGATGTCGCACAGATCAGGTCATCCACCAGGGGAACCATGAATTAACAACCGGGTTGCTCTTTGACCCGCACAAAACGCTCGGTCGAAGCTAGGACGACATCACCATAGCTTATAGTCATCTACATGACTAGCTACTAAACAAGGAACCAGCAGTCGCGACGACACAAGATCCACCAACTTATCACACCACGTGGGTCTCGGGAATACAAGAGACTAAGCAATTGCGGGTGCAGATAAGCCCCGCCACCCGAGAGCTTGAATTTTCCTTTTCAACAACGCGCACCATGTCCCCAGACGTAGAGAAGGGCTTACCGATTCAAAATTTCTCAGACACATCACAAGAAGCCAATGGGAGAATTCCCTTCAGCGAAACATGTCCCGTTTCAAAGACTCTTCACAATGTCAAATCTCCCCGCGTGGCTGACGGGCCCATTCCAGGATCCGGGTCCCCAGTGAAAGGGAAGAGCGCATGGGCCCGCCTCCACGATCGACTCGTGTCGATGGAATTCTTCGAGTCGCGTGGTATCGAGCGTGTTCCGATCGAAGAGCGCCATGATATCAAAGCGGCAGATTATCTGCAGATGAGCCTGTTGTGGTTCAGCACTAATATCACGGCGAATAACATGGCGCTGGGGATGCTAGGGCCGTTGGGTTATGATCTGGGATTTGTAGACTCGGCGCTTTGTGCGACTTTCGGTGCGTTGCTTGGTGCTGCCGGGGTTGCGTACATGGGTACCTTTGGTCCTGCAAGCGGGAATCGAACGATGGTATGTTCTATTTTCGCTCAATTGTGACCAGAGTGGGAACTCATGCCTGGATAGGTCATTGCACGATACTTTATGGGCTACTATCCTAGCAAAATCGCATGTCTGTTGAACATCATTATCATGCTGGGATACGGTATGATTGATTGTCTAGTCGGTGGTCAAGTTCTGTCGGCCGTGGCGGGGGGCCGAATGACCGTCATCGTGGGGATTATCATCATCGCCGTCGTGACTTGGGTCATCGTTCTATTCGGAATGAGTGTTTTCCACATCTACGAACGATACGCTTGGGTGCCCCAACTCATCGCTGCGTTTGTTCTGGTCGGCAGCGCCGGTCCTAAATTCGATACTTCAATCGCGTCAACAGGATCATCTGAAACCATCGCTGGCAACCGACTCTCATTCTTCTCGCTGTGTTTATCGGCCTCGGTGGCATGGGCACCTGCCGGCGCTGACTTCTTCGTCTACTTCCCGCCGACCACGTCGAAGTGGAAGACTTTTCTCATGACCTTCCTTGGCGTCGGACTCGCACTGACCTTTGCCAACCTCTTGGGTGTCGGACTCGCCTCTGGTACATATACCCATGCATCTTGGGAAACAGCATATGATGTATCTTCCGGTTCCTTGATTCTCGCAGGCTACGATGGTCTTGGCGGCTTCGGTAAATTCATGGGTGTTCTTGTCGCGCTTGGCTTGATCGCAAATAACATTCCTGGGACATACTCCGCCTCCTTGGGCTTTCAAATTATGGGTCGACAATTAGCCCGCCTTCCACGCTGGTTTTACTCTTGCGTCGGCGTTGTAATTTACACTGCTTGTGCGCTCGGTGGCCGGGACTATCTCTACGATATCTTCGACAATTTCCTGTCCTTGATGGGATACTGGGTGACAATCTATTTAATGATTGCTGTGGAGGAACATTCTATCTTCCGGCGAAAATTGGGCTTCAATTGGGATGACTGGGCCGACCCTTCGAAGTTGCCGGTTGGTATCGCGGCTTTGGTGGCTTTCTTGGTTGGCTGGGCCGGTGCGATTGTTTCGATGGATCAGGTTTGGTATGTTGGACCTATTGCCCAAAGGGTTGGTGCTTATGGCTCGGATCTGGGTATTTGGGTTGGTATTTCATGGGCGGGATTGGTGTATCCGCCGCTACGATGGTTGGAGCTCAGGAGATTTGGCCGGTGATGACCTTGAAAAGGCGGTAAAAAGGTACCAAGGCAGGACTTGTAATGTTTGGGCTTCTGTCCCTATTCGCCGCATCCCTTGCCTGGAGTCTTTGCAACAATCCGGATCCATAGTTTCGATCTCCATCATCTCCCATCCCCTCTCACAAATTCAAATTATCAATTGATTTTGTCATCGCCGTCCACACTGATTATGTTAGACAATCCAACAGTAGTAGAGCACTCCAGAAGACTCTCCACAAAGGTCCTACGCCTGGCGAGCGCTCTACCATCTGGGTGGTGGCTCAGACTTGTTCACTAAGGTTACGCCGGAATCCCAATTTACCCGGAGGCTTATTATTAGGTAGCGACCTTGCCTTTGTAGTGATAGTATGCTCACCAAGACTTAAAAGGAAAAGCCGCATGAAAGAGGTCCGAGTCAGAATGACTCACTGTAGGATCACAGATTCAGACAACAGTCAAAGATAGCACTCAGGATATATCACCGAAAAGAACTGAAGCTCTGTATCCTCATTGCAGAGGAAAATCGCATCCATATATGCGCAAAGATATCAGGTCATCTGAACACATAATCAGCCATGTCTGTGGAGCAATCCCCATTCCCACCGGGATTCCGGATCTCCACCTCACGCCTCCGAATTACTCCATTCGACCCCACAAACCAAATTCACTGCGAATTTCTCGTCCAACTATGGAATACAGACGATTTCATCAATTCAAATGGTCGCACAGGCATTGACACCCCCGAGAAGGCATCATCCTTTATTCAAAATCGCGTGATCCCGTCCTATGCCCGCAATCGACACGGCATGTTCCTCGTATCGCTACACGACGGCCGACATATTGGTATGGTTTCCTTGATGAAAGGCTCGCCGCCTGATGCGTATTACACTGCCCCAGATGTTGGGTATACGATCCTACCCGAGGAGAGTGGGAAGGGATATGCGACCGAGGCGGGAAAAGGTATCCTAGAGTATGCGCAGAAGGATCTTGGCATTGAGAGTGCATTTGGATTTTGTGCTGCTGAGGATATGCGGAGCCGGAGGGTTTTGGAGAAAATTGGATTGGTGTTTAGGGGAGTTGGGGATTTGGTTGTGTTTGCGGGGAAAAGGAGTGCTGTTTATGCTTTGCCTTCTATGGGAGACTTGGAGGTTTATGACCTGACAGAGAAGCTTGAGGTATAGAATTTGATTTTGGTAGGATATGAAACCATTTTGTTGTGACCGTAGCTACGTTACTTGTTCCGGTCGCCTAGGGCATTGCTTTATAGATGTGTTCACCTGGCGCAGGAGGTTGTAGGAAATCGAGAGGTAGATCCTCTGGCAACTGACGTTTTTCTGCCCATTCACGTATTTCGTCGAAGTTTTTGCATCGCTGGCGGGTGTTGAAGTTGACGAATGGTTCAGGGTTCTCGGGATAGATCCAGACTTGGCCTACAACGCCGGTGTCTACCGTACACATAAGTTGCTGGCGGAGAACATCGACACATTGGGCTAGAAATGGACTTAGCATGAAACCTGGAACAGACTGATGGGAATGAATACCAATTTGATGCCGCGCGATGAAATCGTTATTTGCGAAAACGCCTTTGCCCTCGGAATGGTAATAATCGTAATTGAAGTAAAGAGATTGACGAAGGAGATTCTAGACCAGTAGTCAGAATGTCATGTTCCAAGGGCGACGGAAGATACATACCAAGCACTGAAGATGCCGTAGACCCTCTACGTCAGCGGGAAATCCTCCACCGTAGCTCGGATTGATCTTGACTTGATCAGATGAGAAATCTGACTCGGCTGCTTCCTCGGGCGATACCCGGATACTTCGATCTTAGCTATTTGTTAGCCACTTTTACTATTGAATTGTCATACGACTGACGGACAGTTAACTCCAAGAGCATCCCAGGCCGCATCTACCTCTGGATTCGCCTCTTGTCGGTAGACCGAGTCCTTCAGTAGCGGGTTGTTCGACCTTTGAAGGTGGTATGTGATTCCCACCTCGCTCATCACCGGGGCTAGATCAAGCTTCAAGTCAGCGTTGTGAAGAAATCTTGGGTCATATGAACTCACAGTACCGGGCAACATGCTGACTGCACCGGCTGTCCAAGTCGCCATGCCACATTGTCCCGAACAATAAACCGAGAAGGAAAAAGACACCCAGCGCAGTTAATTGAAGAACAGTAGTGACACAGTCGTCGCAGCTATCGAATTCATCATCCTGGCTCCATGCCTCTTGCTCTTCAGGCAGAAGGCTTTCGCGAGACTCAAAGTCTCCGTCTTCCAAGTCAGGGGACTTTTCTCTGAACATATTCGCTCGGTAAATAGAACCTTTAATCTCAGATAGAATTAGAAGGGGAGTAGAAACACCAGAGGTGGGCTGGGAGTTTCGAAGAATCGAGCTTCTAAGGGATCAACAAACACCGCTCACGACCTTGGCCACGACCACGACCACTACTGCTTCCGCTCCAACGTAAAAGCTAGCTTGAGACAAGCACAAGCTCAGAAAAACCTCATAGCTCAAACCCTGTCAGCCTAACCCTGGCCAGACCGCTAGTCTGGGACGCGCATTTCTCAACCAAGTCAACTGCGAAAGCCAGGACGAGCCATCACAGTCACAGTTGCGCATTGACACTGTCTAGAGTCTCCCCCTGCGTGTCTTACACGTTTCTTGTTCCCATGCGTGACCCCAGAGCGTGGTGCAATGGGGTGATCGGACATGTCACCCTTGGGAGGCTGGGCCAGCATTGGCACAGTATTGGCACTGCCACGAGAAGTGATGTCGTAATCGAGGTTTGTCACAGACAGGCGATGTCCAAAGTGCAGATGAAAGGCGACGATCGACTGGAATGTGCTTAAACCCCTTCGGGAGAGATCGACAGCCCGAAAGCCAAGTGGCGCGAGCTTCCACGCAGCTCGATGCGAGGATCATCATACAAAGTTTAAGCACCTGCAGAGTAAGACATTCCACGCGGGGGGGGTTTCTTGAGTTACCTTAGATATATGGCTCATACAACCACGGGGCGGTGTTTCTCTGAAATCACCGCGCAGTTGGTCTTTTGCCGATTCTCCCGTCCCCGCAAGGCGCCATGATGTTCACTACACGTTCGAACAGCTCGTCCCTTGCAGCTTGCTCCGATCCCCAGAACTCAGTGACGTGAGCTGCCATCGAGCTCAGACATCGACATCAACACCTGCGAGAGCTCATAGAGCTACGTAATGACCAGGCTTGAAGTTCGGCGAGCTGTGCTCGACTTGAATAAATAGGAGGTGATGGCACGGTCTTGTATCACTCATCAACTCAAGCAGCTCTCAAGATCCTCACAAGTCCACAGGCTTCTCTCAGATCATTCAAAACGCAATTCCATCTTCTCACCTCAATTCTCCAAAATGCGCTACACTCTCATCAACGGCCTGCTTATGCTGGCTGTCTCCCCTTCACCTCTCTTGCTCTTCCTGTCGACCCCAATGACCAGGCCGGCCAGTGGGATCCTTCCGGCCAGTACCGCAAAGGTCATTATGTGAACGGCGAATTTATCCCGAACAACGGCGGTGAGGTCGGCACCTATGAGAACGGCCAGTACAATAATGGCCAGAACTACAACAATGGCCAGTATAACAATGGTCAATACAACAACGGCCAGTATAACAACGGTCAATGGCACTCCAACAACCAGCAGAACGGCTGGACTGATGCCAACGGCCAGTGGCACACAAACACTAAGCGTGGTCTTCCAGGCGTCGGTGTTCCTGGTGTTGGTGTTCCTGGCGTGGGTATTCCTGGCGTGGGTATTCCTGGCGTGGGTATTCCTGGCGCCGGTGTTCCCGGAGCCAGTGTCCCCAAAACCAGTGTTCCTGGCATTCCCGGTACGGGAGCCCCTAACGCTGGTGTCCCTGGTATGACAGGCGCCAACCGTATGAACCACTTCGGAACTCCTGCTACTGGTGCTACTGGTATCCTCCGTCGCTGGATCCCCGACCATGCCCGTTACAACAACGGGCAGTACAACAACGGCGAATACAACAATGGACAGTATCAAAATGGGCAGTACAACAACGGCGAATACAACAATGGCGAGTACAACAATGGGGCTGGCCGCTCTGGCGTAACTGAGATTGAGGGCCCCTCCGGCTCTATTACCGTCTCCCGCCGCTGGAACCCTGATAACGAGAACGATCGCTACAACAACGGTCAATACAACAACGGTCAGTACAACAACGGCCAGTACAACAACGGCCGGTACAACAACGGTCAGTACAACAACGGCCAGTACAACGGTCAGTACAACAACGGCCGGTACAACAACGGTCAGTACAACAACGGTCAGTACAACAACGGTCAGTACAACAACGGTCAGTACAATAATGGAGCTGGCCGCCAAATTGCCCACATTGTTGGCCCTTCTGGCTCTATCACCGCCCCTGTCCGTCGCTGGATTCCAGAAAATGACCGCTACGACGATGATCGATACAACAACAACGACTGGGACCGTGAAAACCGTGACGCCGCCCACATTGCCGAGGCCTTGACGCCGACTGTCGTTGTCCGACGCTGGACGCCCGCTGAAGAGGACGTGATCGACGAGCAAAACCGCCTGGCTGAGATTAACGCCGAGCGCCCTACTGGTATTTTTGCTCGTTTGTGGCCCTCCACCTGGCCTCGCCCTTGCGGTCGCTATGATGCCAGCTGCAACTACAACGACCGCTACAATGACAACGAAGACTATGACAACTATGACCGCTGCAAGAATGGCGACCGTACCGACCGCAACGGCTGGTCCTGCAGCAGCGACTGGAACCTCAACCGTGCCAATCCCTCCCCTAGTGTAATTATCGCACGCAACCAGCCCAGCTACGACAACACTGATAACAACTACAAGAACGGCCACACTGACAACAATGACTATGACTACAAGAACGGTCACAATGACAACAATGACTACGACCGCAAGACCAGCCACTACGACAACGATTCTGGCTATGTCAGCGACGCTGAGCGCGACCACCAGGCCCACGCTTTCGCTACCCCCACTGCCACTGTCTCTGCCAACTAAGCGCCACGGGCTACTGTTCATGCGCACAGACCATAATGGGAATTCTCGGGGGAAGCATAATCGCATTTTCGGATTGTTTTGATATTTTGACATTTACGTTTTGATGCACTTCATGATTTTGATGAGGACACGAACTGCATACGCTCCTTACATGATGGATCTGGTTTTCTGGTATTAGAAAATGAAGGAAAAGGTAATTCGAACAGTTAAAGTAGAATGACAATATGTTTTGATTACACAAATTCCTGAGACTCATCCAACATAAGTAGATCCGATATCTCCCCATCGAATATTTGAAAAGCTCACTGAAGTTCCAGGATGCTGGGCTTGAATCAGCTTTGGATCTCCTTCAGTGCTGTTACATGGCCCAGCATCGCCACTATCCAGCCAGTTCATGAACGCCCCCCGGATCATTCCAGATACTAAACACCAAGACCATTCCCCTCGAGATTGCCTTCCCGATCTGCTTCAATCCACCCATTTCTGCGAAATAACTCGCCGTGGTAGAACAATACTCATCCGTCAAGGAATCAATCTCCATCCCTGCTGTCTCAACCACGGCATTCTGAATCACCGTCCCATCCTGCACATACAACCGCCGGACTTGCACCAAATTCTCTTCGTCCTCAAGGTCCGTAATGAACTGTGTGACAACAGTAAACCTCCTACTCGTATCAACGAGCTTCTTGTGTCCATAATAATCATGATCCCCAAGCGCATACGGATTGAACCCGCACCCAGATTTATCACAAACACCTTCACTCCCACACTCTTCTCCATTGCACTCATACAAGCTTGAGATATTACACGCGTGAGGCGTATACCCGTCGACAACGAATTGGCTTCCCAAAGATCCATCTCATTACAACAAGCCCCCTTCGCCTCAACATTCGCAACGCCATTGATAAACGGCGTCGCGGGACACTGCGCATCACAGTATCCCGTCCCATACTGCGCGCCTGCGGGATTCAACTCACTGCGTCCTCCCGACTGAAGCATTTCAGAAAGATACAACGCCCCATTCATACCACAGACAAGCGAGGAAACATCAACGTCGAAGCTCAGTTCTTGGTTTAGAAGTCTGAGTATATCGTAATTCTTTCCGCTTTCGTCTAGAAGGTAGACACGCGGTGAAGCAACGGTCGTCTCGTTATTGGATTGCAGATACTGGTGAAGAACCAACTGATCGCCGTTTGTGCTGACACCGCGACTTGCATAGTCAACACCTTCGAGCACGCAGTTCTTGGCGCAGTCTTCGTCGGTGGCACAGAGAGTCTTGTTTAGGCCAGACCAGTCACCGCATGAGATGCTGGTGCTTCCCACTTCGTGGAGTGAATGGGATAGCGCGTCGAGGACGACTGATGTCTCTTGTGGTGTGCAGCCGTTCTTGGTAGTACATTTCCATGTTTGGAGTTTGGGGTGGATTTCGGGGACGTCCCCAATTTGTTGCGCGTGGACTAGGTGGACCGTGGTCAACGTCGCTAGGAAGACGCGTCGGAGCATCTTGGTTGATGTATGGTTTGTTCTCAAAGCTTGGTGACACTGCTATACTGGGGATGTTATGATGTTGCTCTCAATTCAAGGGCATAAGAGCTTGGTTCGCGTTGAATGAGGACATCGCGTTTCCTCAAATTCCTGGGCAAATAACAAGCCCATGATTCTTCCATTCCTTCGCTGAGGACCCACAGGAGCTGTCTCCTTCAGGGGTTATAGCTGGAATGTGAGAGATCAGATCGGTTTTCCACACGTGTCGATCTACCCCTTGGAAAAGTAAACCGCATTCCACGTTGCTGACCACTGAGACACTCACTGCGGTAAAATCGATACCAAACTACAACTCTGAAACGTGTGATCCTGAACATATAGCAGTAGGATGATTCTGATTGAGATGAAAATTGGCTATATGCTGAGCTATATGCTGAGAATGATGTAGTTCCTTAGTCCGTTTCAAAGAGCCTTCTTAAGATCCATCACGCTCATCGACACAGTGTTGCTAGTTCCCCCGAGCACACCTCCACCATTAATGGCCAGATACCGACCATTGCCTTCAGACAGAATCCTTAAAGACCGGGTATAGCTGGCAGATTCAGGAGATGCGATTTCGGTCCATTCTCCCTCGCCCAGAGCCTGATTGATAAAGATATTGCTCTGTGTTCCGGAGCTTGCAATTATTGTGCCATTCTTGCCGCCGTATTCCGTCCACACAACATATGGAGAAGAGGTAGGAACGGTACCACTTGATGCAACTAGAGCGATTCCTTCAGAGGACGCAAAGTCTTCAGGGTCCGATGACAGGCGGTAGTAGAGCGGGAATGAATAAGTTGCAGTGTCGAAAAAGGAACCATATTCGTAGAAATAGATGTACTGGCCATTGGGGAGCTATAGCGGTCAGTATCTTGCGACCTCAAACTTTACGACTTGAGCGACTTGCCTTTACAACAGTTGGCATCCCCGGCCGGTCAGTGTAAGTGGGGTATGCACTAAATTCTTGTCAGCTGGGTCAAACTGTACGGTTGAAGTGAATATCCATACACATCATCCACAACAGGCCCCCACTTCTTTCCATCAGTAGAGACCTGGTGAACCAATTTCTGTCCGTGGGTGGTGTTTGCTCGTTGATCTGAGTAATAACAGATCAATTTGCCATTGCTGAACTTTGTTAGCGCCATTCTCTATTCGAGGTCAACAGAGCCTCACTGAGCAAGCAAGAACGGCTCCCACACCGGAGTCAACCCATTGTCCGGTACCGCCTCCCCTCCTGCCGCGATATGGCTCACAAACTTCCAAGTTACTCCATCATCGTGTGATGCATACAAGTCTAAGTGTGTAGAGGAAAGATCTTCTGGGATACTGTTTCCGGCTAGAAGAAGAGTTCCAGCCTTGAAGGACCCAATAACCTCGGGAAGATAATAGAGGAATGGTTGATATCGCAGTCCGTATCCATTGACGGTGTCGTGGACCTTAGATAGCTCCGACCATGTTTTACCGAAGTCTTTGGAGCGATAGATAGGGAAGTAAACTAAGGGAGGCTCCGGAGAGTAATTTTCCCATGTGGCAAGGAGATCTCCATTAGGGAGTTGCTCGTTGCGAGCGTATAGTGTTCGAGGAATATTGTAATCGGAAGGCGGGGCGAAGATGGTACTATTCGTGAGCGGAGTCGGTGATGAGGAGTGTGAGATGCTTTCCGCTGCTGCTAAAGCAGCGAAAGAGACGAGGTGTGTGAGTTTCATAGCTGCTGGAATACAATTCAAACGATATCCATAAGCCTCGAAATGTGCATCCTTTTCACTAAATTTATAGACTAGAGACACCATCTTCGCAACTTTGTGGGGTACGGTACCAAGTTATCCCACCGGAGTTGTCCTTTTTTTGGGATTTGTTTGAGGCTATTTGCAGTGGGGCCACGAAATTTCCGTCAATCACCTCTCTTGCTTGACGCCGCGCATCGAGATTGCCTAGCATCTGGTATCATCTCATCTCAGGCACTTTTTCTTATTGAACGCTTGTCAAATAATCCTCCGTATTCTCGCGATTGGAGAAACCCAGTGCGCTTGGGTTTCCGCCTGTAGTTTTGCAGGCATTTCACAATTAGAATGGATTGGTTTTCTTCTGTTGATCCAGCCCCCAATTGACAAAATCCAATATTGAGTTGATCGTCAGAGTTTGCTTTGATGAACAATCTGCCGGGGTGCAACATCACGTCATATGTGCCTTCGTTTCTGTCATTGGAGGGACATTTATTCGGTTCTAACATCCAAGGAAGTGGTCGTCATGGTGGGGGAGATATCTGAACAAATTCATTGATCATCGGCTAAGTCATGCCACAGTACATGCTATCCGCCGAGCGCCGGAGAAGCAGACTGATTGTGAGGTGTTTCCCAGTCTCCTACACTTCTTGACTATACTTGAGGGCTATCATCGGCCCTCATGGGGTTGGATACTCAAATTCTGCGATGCGCCAACTCAAACTAGTTTGAAGAATCACGCCCTGTAGGAGATACACCCTGCAGGTTTCAAAGGAGATGAAGGAGTAGTAAGAACAATTCACTTCTTCTGACTTTGCTGCCTTGAGGTTTCCAGCCGATCCAAGTCTACTTGTGTGGCGTTCAATGTCGAGTGACAAGACGCGACCGAGCCCTCGCAATGAATTGAGAATCATATTAAACCTGTTGGGGACCTATCCGAGCATCTACTATGGGAATGGAGATATACTAATGCCTCCAAATTAACCGAAAATATATCTAGGACTAGCTATAATATGAAAGCTAAAATGAAAGCTAGAATGAGACACGAGCCATGAGGTCCCAGGTGAATCATTCTTCTACGCGCTCGGTGCAGCCGATGGATCTAAGAAACAAACCACCGGATCTGTGACTGCTACGAATATGGTTCACCAGTATGTAACTTTAACTAGATTCACTCACCAAGCAAGCTATACTAGTCCCTGGTCAGCTTTCTGACTGTTTTGCCGCGTGTTATTATCTTGCAGTAAGGATTTCCTCTATATGGCTACTCTCCCCGTGGTGTACAGGGAAGAAGTGTCCCGTCTAAGAACATATTCCGAACCCGATGGCGCGTTGGCTATGAAATGATTCCTATAGCTCAGAGAAGATGGTGATTGGACAAGGAGATCTAAAATATGTATCACAGTGAGCATACACTTATAAATTGCCTGAACAAAAATATGTAAAAGCTACAATATCCTTCAGCTGCTTCTGATCGGCGATCCGGACAGGTAAATTGAAGAAGTGTGTTCTACTGTTCAGTAAGTGGGGGCGGTCTACACCAAGTGTGGAACTTCGGAGTGGAACTTTGACCAAATGGAGACGTCCGACGGTCGTCCGCGAGAGGGGCGCAAATGGGATTATAAACAAAACCCCAGTTCCTGCCCAATTCACTTGCCTCCACTTGATGAGAAATCGCTGATCATAGTCTCAGCTTACATAGTGAGCTTCGTCAAATCAGATGCGCTACCTGATCCCCACCATCATAGTGTACAGCCATTTTTGTGTCTAGGCACCATCGCGCTTCCGTTATCACTAGAACCACTAGAACCACTAGAACCACTATCTCTTGCTATTTAATTCCTAAAGATTCCAAAAAAGTCCTTGCATTCATGTTACAGCTGTCCTTCTAGTGAACGGTGCCTCTCCGGGCCTGGACTCACACACCGATGGCCTTCAATTCAACTGCCGCTTGGGCAGAAGAAGCCTCCGAGAACACGTTCGGGCCCGTTAGCCACCTGAGGCCGTTTGACTTTACCATCACCTTCGAACAGGCCATATTGTCGATCATTCCTTCGACCATACTACTACTTGCTGGACCACTCCGATTGCTTCATCTGTCTCATTGTCAAAGAAAGACGCGTCTCAAACATCACTATATTCTGAAGTTGGTCAGATACACTTGTCATCTATGATTTTTCGTAAGCCAGGCTGAAGCTCATGACACCATAGGTCACCACTTCAATAAATTTTGCTCTGCAACTGTCCCTCCTGGTGATATGGAGCGTATCGGTTACTTCACGGACTCCGACTAGCATCCCTTCTGCTGCTTTGGGCCTCGCAAGTTCTGGCCTCGTCATTGGGTTGTCCTATTTCGAAGATATAAAATCAACAAGACCGTCTTTCCTGTTGACTGTTTACCTGCTTTTCTCGATTTTGTCCGACGCGACACAGGTTCGCACACTATGGCTTACACATCAAGTCGCCATTGCAGCTGTCCAGAGCGCGGTTATTGGAATCAAAATTGCCATGCTATTGTTGGAGAATCGAGAGAAAACGTCTTATTTAAATTCTCCCTACAAAGAATATCCGCCCGAGGCAACCTGTGGCATTGTGAATCTAAGCTTTGTCTGGTGGCTGAATCGGCTCTTCCTGGCTGGTTATCGGAAAGTAATTGGGAGTCAGGATCTTTTCGCTCTTGAGCCTGGTCTGAGCTCTTGTAACACAGGCGAAAGGCTAAAAAGAGCGTGGGAGAAGCATGGTGTGATATCTTTTCTGAAGTTGGATATATCATACGCTGACGTGCCCCAGGTAAACCAGAGACCATGCTTTCTTTGCCTTGGGCTTTTATCTGCTGTTTCTGGTGGGAACTGCTCACTGTGTTCTTTCCTCGACTGTTTATGATTGGGTTCAACTTTGCCCAACCGTTCTTGATCACGGCAGTTTTGGTTTACGTAGAGAGCCCTATCACACCGGACAGCCGGTATCGTGGATATAGTCTCATCGGAGCCGCTTTATTGATTTACCTTGGGCTAGCGGTATGATATTTTCCTTCGCTAATGCTTTCGCCGCTCATCAAAACACCAGCTATGCAATGTGCACTACAGACATCGTTTCTCCAGAGTGAGCACGTTGTTCCACGGTACAATGATCTCATTGATCCATGACAGGACTTTGACCCTCCAGGATGACATCTTTGCGGAAAGCGCAGCTCTTACCTTGATGAGTACAGGGAAGTAAAAGGCGCACGTCGCGTTACTTGGGAAATCAAAAGCGAAAGTCTGGTGTGCTAATCCGCTCCCACAAGACATCGACGGCATCATCGAGCATCCTGAAAATTTTAATGACGTCTGGGCACGCACAATTGAAGTGGCAATGTGGCAATTGGTACATGGCTACTTGGAAGACAAGTGGGACCAACCTGTGTGGTTCCCTTAATTCTGACTCTAGGTAAGCAGCAGGCCTCGCATCCAAACATGCGCAGCTTCAAACTTATGTTTTCGACCAGCATTCCTGGGTGGCCAGAAACTCGTGGCGAAGACGATCGGAGAGAACCAGCAAAATTGGAACCTTGAAATACAGAACAGGATTCAGAATACATCCTCCGTATTGGGGTCTATCAAAGCCACTAAGATATCAGGACTTTCTGGCAAATTATCTCAGGTCCTGTAGGGGCATCGGGAACGAGAACTCTTTGTATCTCGGGCTTTCTTCAAAGAGATAATGTGGCTAAATGGTCTAGGTCAGACAACTTGTCTTCGCGTGTTTTACCTCCGCTAAAATCAAGCAGCAAGTGTGCCTCGAATTTGGTCACCTGTCGTTACCTTTATTGTGTATGCTGTGCAAGCACAGATCAGAGCCGACGACTCCCTCACCACGGTCAAAGCCTTCACTGCTCTGAGTATCATCACCCTTGTTACTACGCCCGCGGAAAGACTACTCGCTGTCTTGCCCCAGCTAGCGGCTGCAATGGGATGCTTCCAACGGATCCACGAATACATGGTATCTGAACCAATAAAAGATAGTCGAGTCAGCAAGAAGAAAATTTCACCACTCAGTACAGGCAGCGATGAACCGGAGGTCGCCATCGCCTTGGATCATGTCACTGTCTTGCCATCATAAAAGGCTACAAGTACCGCCCTCAATGATGTGTCTTTCGAAATCATCAGAGGCAACTTGGTCATTGTTATTGGGCCTGTCGGCTCGGGTAAAACGACATTGTTGAAGACTATTCTAGGGGAGCTTGGTTGTCTGTCGGGTTTTGTGTCTATCAGACCGAGCAGAATTTCTTATTGCAGCCAGAATCCATGGCTACCCAATACGACTATTAGGGAAATCATCACTGGTATTTCTGATCACGAGGTTGACGAGAAATGGTATAATACTGTGATCTATGCATGCTGCTTGGAGGAGGATATTCGTCGCTGGCCTGACGGTGATCAAAGTGAGATTGGAAGTAAAGGTCTTACCCTTTCAGGTGGTCAAAAACAGAGAGTGGTATGCAAACTTCCCAGGGAGTATGTTACTTTGATAAGTGCTAATGGCTCTTTAGGCCCTTGCGCGCTCGGTGTATAGTCGCAACAAAGTAGCTTTGCTCGACGATGTCATGAGTGCGTTGGATGCGCAAACGCAAGAATTGATCATTCAACGTCTTTTCTCTCCTGATGGGATATTCCGCCCGCTGGGCACAACTGTGGTGCTGACGACTCATAGTGGTATGTTGTCTTCCGGATCTTCGAGCGAAACCGGTGCTGACTCTCGACTTTCTCGATTTTAGCTCGACTGCTTGGAATTGCGGGTAGTGTGGTCTCACTCACTTCAGAGGGTCGAGTTGATCTTGAAACAACAGGAACAGAGGCCATTCGAAACAAAGGTTTTTGGCTGGCTAGGAAATATTCTAGTCCGCAAACCCAGGACGACCTCAATGACAATCTTGACGAGCATCTACACGGGGCCGCTTCTTCAAACTCTGACCCTATCAGTGACATTGAGAATATGGATCGAACGCGGCAGACTGGATATTTGTCTGTCTATTATTACTACGCACAAACAGTCGGCCCAATACTTTGTGCCGTGTTTCTCGCGGGACATGCCATGTTAGCCTTTGCTGAAAACTTTCCCCAGGTGTGGTTGAGCAAATGGACCGCAGCTGGAGGTGGAAATCTTCCACTTTATGTGTCTATTTACGTTCTCTTGGCTCTGGCAGCATCGCTCCTCACCATTTACTGCATATCGATCGTCTTTCTAGGGCTGATGCCGAAATCGGCCATCCGACTGCACTGGTTGCTTTTGGATACGACTATGTAGGCACCGCTATCCTTCTTCTCCGCCACAGATAATGGTGTGACCCTGAATCGCTTTAGTCAGGATATGACATTAATAGATTTGGCCCTTCCAATTGCGTTGATGTCTTCCGCTGAGGCGTTCTTTGGATGCATTGCCACCATTGGTCTGATCGCCACAGGGTCTGCTTTTATGGTGACAACAATTCCGGCCACACTGGTCGTGCTTTATTTCTTGCAAAAGGTTTATCTCAAGACGAGCCACCAACTACGATATCTCGATCTGGAGTCGAGAAGTCCATTGTACTCTCACTTTGCCGAGGTCCTCGAAGGTCTGGTAACCATCCGAGCTTTTGGCTGGCAAGAAGCCTCATCCAAAATGTTGACTCGGCATCTCGACAAATCTCAAATGCCGTACTACATGCTGCTATGTGCACAGAAGTGGTTGAACCTGGTTTTGGACATCGTGGTGATGGCATTGGCAACCATTGTGGTAACACTTGCCGTGGTGTTGCGTAGCAGCACAAATTTGAGCCACCTCGGCGTCGCGTTGAACAATCTTCTCGGATTCAACCAACTACTGTCATACTTAATCATCTCATGGACTACCCTGGAGACCTCGCTTGGAGCGATAGCCCGTGTCAAGTCATTTGTTGAGACGACGCCTTGTGAAAATCAACTAGATACAGACCAAGAACTGCACGCATTATGGCCCGATAGGGGGAACTTGACATACAGGATCTCTCCCTCCGCTATCCTGACGGAACCTTGGCTCTCGATAACATCACCATGCGCATATACTCGGGCGAAAAAATCGGTATCTGCGGCCGCACTGGCAGGTACGTGTTTCACATTTTCTGGCTTCCAGTTTTATCACCAGGTTTCTAATCAATCCTCGAATTTCCAGCGGAAAAAGCTCTCTCACACTAGCCATGCTACGTCTCGTAGACTTCTCGCACGGCGATATCACTATCGACGAGACCGACATTCTTAAGGTTGCCCCCGGATCAATCCGAGAGAGGCTGATAGCCGTGCCACAGGATCCGTTCACGCTTCTGGGGACCATTCGCTATAATGCCGACATCATGGGACTCTCCACTGACAGCGAAATTACATCTGTAATGAAGCAGATCGGCGTTTGGGCCGCAATTGAAAGCCGTGGGGGTCTGGACGCCCTTCTTGAAGACCATCCACTGTCGCAAGGAGAGCAGCAACTCTTCTGTCTGGCCCGGGCAATTCTCAGAAAGCGAGCCAGTGGCGGTGGGTGCCAGGTGCTCATTCTTGATGAAGCTACAAGCAGCCTTGATGCTCAAACAGACCAACAAGTACAGAAAGTCATGAGAGAGTTTTTCCATGACTGTACTGTTTTCAGTGTCGCTCATAGAGTATGTTCCCCATTTCGGTCTACCATCCTAGCTTGGTGATTATGAATTATTTTATTGGGGTGAAGAGTAAGCTAACTGTTGAACAGCTTGACACAATCATAGATTTTGATCGAATTGCAGTATTGGATGCTGGACGGCTTGTTGAGTTTGACACGCCACAAAATCTCCTTGCTCGAGGAGGTTTATTCCAGCAGATGTACTACGGAACAGATAGACAAGAGTCCTAGTGTCATTTGATTTTTTTTTTTGTCAATAAATCAATAACAGCTCAACTTACCTTAATGATTTTACGTTGCCATACTACTCGCTCCCTCTATCATATTGGTGGCGCCATGGATGAACGGTGACAGATCCGCATGGGAGCTGATATCTATCTGCGTCTTATAGAGTGCACGGCCCAAGTAAAGTCCTGAGGCTATTGAAGGACGTTTATGGATCAGTTCCGTCTACTAAGATGGTCAAACTGTTTTTTTCTCAGTTTCAGCGCCATCTCATTCAAACTGCAAATTGCAGTTCTAGGACGGAAAGAGGCAAGACAGGCCATAATGAGGTAAGAAAGTAACGTAGGAAATATCGCATGAAAGCCACCATACCTCGGTCTTATCGCCACGTGACTGACGTCATGCCATCGACTTGCCGATAACCTCGAGGAAGAGCCACCAAAGGTAGTTCCTTCGCAGCCCATTTTCCTGACAACTATATATCCCTGGACTTCCCCAGTGCAAGCAGTCGGTCAAACCTTACAGAAGGAAAAAGAGAGGATATTTGCTTAAGATGGCCTCTCAAGCACTACGAACCCGGGCATGGCGGCTTTGCCTCCGGAGCTTGCAACCCGTCCGTCTAAGCTCAAGCTCCAGCTCCAGCTTCGCAGTACTCAGCGCTAGACCTCTACATATTGCCTCCCATCTGCCTAAGAGAAATACTCTCGACACATCATCAATCATCAAATCTACGCTCAGCCTACAAAAAAGAAACTATTCGTTCCTCCATCCGTCCGGGAAAGCAACAGGGGACTTGCTAGTCGAAGAACTGCAAGACCTCTACGAGGCTGCAACGGATGAGTTCGAGATCGCTACCGATAGCACGGACAGCGCGACGATCTACGCCGCGTCGGATCGTGAGTCTGCGCGGGATGCGTTGAATCAGTTTATTGCTGTTTACCATCTTTATAGCGCGAAGCCTGGGGAGAAGATGGAGGGTGTTGGTCAAGGGGGAGTATGACGGAGGGAAGTCCGATTGTCGAGACAAATTTCGATCCGACTGCTGTGTCGGATGAGCTTCGAGATGAGGTTAGAAGGAGGGTCGGACAGAGGGTTCGAGAGTTGAGGAGCGCGGTTGTTAATCTGGAGGAGAGGGCTAGGGCCGAATAGGCTCAGTTTCTGTTTTGTACACATGGTGGGTACGAGGGAAGTTGAGTATAGAGATGGGGATGGAATGAATGTATATCTAGCATTCTGTTGAGTATGTGAGGTTAAGAAAGTGTACATCACTCGGGTATTATTTAGTCTACTCCATGAAAGAGAACATCAGATGTATCGAAGTATTGGAAAACTACAAGTCCACAGATATTACACACTTTGAGTGGATTTCAATCCCACTATTCAGTGAATTAAAAGCAAAGCCACGTCCCATAAAGCAGCGCAGCAATGTCAAACATGGATTAGATTCGTAATAGCCGGTCTGGAGAAGATGGAGTCCAGTGCCGCACATAGTTCGGATTTTTAAAAAGTCATCGCAGGTCAATGCCAAGCCCATCCAAGGTTGTTAAAAAGGTGAACGCCAAAAATACGCCTGGTCAGACGCGCCCCATGTTTGGTAGATGGTAGATCGCGTGAGCATTGAACATCATACAACAAATAACTGAGGCTAGAGGCCGTCAGACCACTGCAAAGGGGTGGAGCGTGAAGTGGTCGGGACTGGGAGATAGAAGGGTGGAAGAGGCTTCCTTGTGTGTTGTTCGTTGATGGCGTTTCAATTGATCTAATGATGATGGATTAGTATGCGAACTTTTTCTCCGATAGTCAGGTTCGAAATTACCAGGGCGAGTAAAACTCTTCGTGCAACCAGGGTAAGGGCATTTATGTTTGCGTTCGCCATGGGTCAGCCGGTGGCTTGACATATTGGATGACTGCCATGAAATGAGTGATAGTCGATAGCAAACATGTGCATGAAACTTACATCTCCAGTCTGGAAATTGCATCCAGGATAGGTGCACTTGAAGGGCTTTTCACCAGAATGGGTTCTCGAGTGCGTTTCTAAGTTCATTAGCCGGGCTCCTCAAGAATGAAGTGCCAAAGGACATCACATACTCAGTTCACTACTATCTGTGAATGTCTTCCCGCATATCTTGCACTTATAGGGCTTGTCACCGCGATGACTACGCTCATGGCGATCCAGAGTTGCCTGGCGAGCAAATGACTTGCCACACACGGAGCACCGGAAGTTCTTGTCTACAAAATGGTCAGTTAGGTTGTATGGATAAAGCGCATAATGAGACTCACAGTTACTGTGGGTAAGGAAGTGGCCTTGGAGTTTTGACTTCTGCGAAAATGGCTCATCCGGCCGATGGCACCCTCCCCAGCAGCAGTAGTACCCATTGCCTTTGGCTCCATCAATTGTATTCATATGGCTTGCGACCAAATGATCTTGCAAAGCGCCGGCATCTGCAAAGGTTGCGCCACAGGCAGCTTTCACCCCGTGTATTGAATTTAACCACTTGCAAATGTGCAAGCCACTGTCTTCAGCCGAGAAGTCGGGGTCGTCAAGACCGAGGACACACCTCCGTCCAGCGGGGGTGGAGTCTCTCCAGGACTCGAAAGGAAGTTTGAGCTCACGCTAGATCGTGATTGCCGAGAGTAAAGAGAATAGGGATGTGAATGGATGTGATGATGGCCTCGGCATCGATGATGATTGCGGTGCGGCCCTCGAGGGATATGAAGACTCAAGTCGTTGGGGTTTTTGAAGTTGCCATGGACATGATGATGTTTGGGGTGCACGCAATGTAAGGGGTTCATTGGAAGATCATGTTTGGTCTTCTGGAGATCAGCTGAAGGCTGCTGCTCCAGGGCCTGAGGATTTTCGCAGATAGAGTAGTCCGAACACATCCCCATCATATGGAAGACCTCTGCTGGGTTCACGTCTGTCTGGTTTTGGTACTGCTGGTTTGGAAACAGCCCCTGCAGATCCTTTTGGAAGTCATGGCATTCAAAGTGATTAGAGACATTCTCATCACAGTGGTTGGCATGGGCCTGATAGGAGTGTAGGAAGTCATGGTGGTAGCATGGGTCAAGAGGCCCAGGGATAGCATGCTCTGGGAGTTTGCCCGGTTCGCTAACGTGGTTGCTCATGGTGGTAGAGGGCAACAACGTCGAAGTATCCAGGGGGAAAGGAGGATTGAGACCAAACATGGAGTCGAAGCCGCAATCTGGGTCAGCAGTGGCATCACAGCAGTGATCCTCAAAGCAGAGAGGGTCTGTGCTTTCACAGTTCTGCTCACCACAGTGGGTGTCATCGCAGTGAGGCACGGAACAGACGCTCGAAGCGTCGCACTCCACGAAGCCGTCGCATATTGACCCACAGTCTAGCGCGCAATGATCTACCTGGCAATCGTCCACATCGCAACAGGCCTCGTCGACCTCACACCCTAGCGCATTGTGATGGTCATGGTCCGAGCATGGCCATTGAGGCCGGGGAGGACCCGAGGACTCCGTAGGATTCTTGCCATCGATATGGAAATCCTCCCAATGGCACTCAAGACAGAAAGCATCTGCCTGGTTTTGGGCAGTCATGTTGCGCACGAACCAGGTCGAAGGAGGGCAAAAGAACAGCGAAACGGGATGGAGAACCGAGGTTAATGCAGCGAGTAGATGTCCGTGTAGAAGTCGGGAATGGAACGTTTGAAGGGCCGACAGAAAAGTGTGCGACCGCAGATAAAGTGACAGGTACGGTCAAATTTCTGAAGGCAAATTTCGTGACCGGGGCAGTTCCTGGTCACTAGTCCGTCATAGGGCATGGAAACACAAATCCACTAGAAGCGCCTCCGCAAATAGTCCAACAAATTGTATCATGCGCTTTTAACCCGCGGAATGTGTGCTATCTTGGCTGTGGTTGGAAGAACGGGATCGGAGAACAGACGATCGTCATGCACAAGATTGCAGGAGGGGAACATGGGGACCTTGGGGATGAGAAGGAAAATAACCGATTCCAATCCGCGCACGAGAGGGGATCCGAGGATGCATTGCGTCTGGCCCTCGAGTTGGTGAGGACCTTTGGGACGGAGAGAGAAAGATTGGGGACCTTGGGGGTGAGAGACTGTTACGGCGGGGGAAGGCGGTGAGGATCAGAGGTGAGGGTCGAACTTCTAACACGAAGGGTACCTGGTCAGTATTTCATTCTTGCGACAGTTACTTCTTGCGACGAGCGCGATTCTTCATGTGAAAATCGAGACTCTTCCAGACACTCGTGGCGATTCCACGCATATCATCGTGTGTGAGTTCGAAATTGATATCGCCGGGACTCTTCGGGCAGAGGTACACATCCTCAAACGGGATGGTCAGGGAACCTGAGATCTCGTGCTGTTCTGTGCTTTTCTTTCGAACGATCGTGATTTCTTGAGTAGACTCGACGCGTACTGGGTCATGTCGTAGTGACCATTGCTGAATCGTGATTTGTCCCGACACGTAGACCTTGAAGGAGAGCGCCACCCTGACTTCCTCGCCGGACTCTCGGAGCCAGAAGAGACAATCTTTCATCAAAGCTGGAGTAGCCTCAGTCCATCCAACCTCCACAACGATCGTCGGCCATTCTGGATCTTTTTCCTCTTCTGGATTTCTCCCCAGGAACTGTCTGGAAACTTCTTTTTTTGGTATCCCTGAAACTCTGCGCCTCCCATAGATTCAAGACGGTTGCTCTGACCACGCTGCCAGGTATCAAAAATAGCAGAGAAAGCTCGATGGGCGCGCTCGTGCATGCGGGACGGCATTCTGAGAACCACAAAGTGAGTGGTGAAGTTGTAGGTTTTGCAGGCATGCATGAGGAGCTTTTCTCTGGACTCCTCGAAACACTCGCCGAAGGCACGATCATCCACATGGGTAAACACCACGTAACCACAACCCTGACCTTCCGTTTCAAACCGATCGATTTCAAGCTCAAAGCTGCGTACACAATGCTCCATACCTTGGAACCGGTACAAGGGCGTTGTCTCCGGAAGACCTTCTTCGGCCATGATAGCTTCGGCCATGATAGATTCAGCCAAGGTAGCTTCAGCCAGTTTGATTATCAGTTCTTCCACTGTACTTTAAGAGGATGAAGATATTGAGGGAGTGTGTTTAAGAAGAGCGTTACCGCGCGTCCTGGGAGGAAATAACTATAAGTGTGAAGGGCAGGTGAAGTGAGGGAGTCAACCACTCCGATTCAAGATGAGGTTAGCCCGAACAATTCCAGGCGAATGATATCACGTTCATTGTCCAGCGGTCCTGTACTTGTCACAGATATGATGAGCGCATTTAAACGACTGCGTGTATCTGTGTTAGTCAAAGGAAAATAATTTTCCCTTACAATGAAGAAGGTCAAGAGTGACAAACACCGGTGTTTGTTCCCCGGATCGACATCTTATCGCGCAATCGCAAGGCTAATCTCACTTTATCCGACAACTAGGCAACTTCAACCTTAATTGTTCCTAACATTCCTCACCATCCAAGATCCGTTCCACTCTCTCACCCGGATCTTCAATTGACCTTTCCTCTGAAGTCACCTCACCATCACCGCGCGAGTCAACATTCATCCCTCCTCGTCCGAAGTTCCTTCCAAAAATCATGGGCAACTGCTGCTCCAGCTCCAAAGAACCCGAGGCATTCTCCGGCCCCGGCCGCGTCGTTGGCGCCCGCTCCTCCCCATCCGCACCCCGAGCCCCGCTCCCCACCAAGAACTGGAAGAATACGCCCGGGCGCACACTCGGCGAGGCCAGCGACACGCCAGGGGGTGCCGATGAAGCGCGGTCAAATGCCGCCATAGCAGCGCAGGTACGCTCAATTCCCTCCCCACCTCCACCTTCCTTGAGAGGGATGAGGATTGAAGCTTGGACTAGAAGGCTTGCTAACTCGCCAATTTACAGAAGCGCGCCGAAGAAGCCTCATCGAACAAGGGCAAATTGGGCTCGAAACTAGCTGCGCAAAAGGCGAAAACGCAAACGCAGACTCTCGGGGAGGTTAGTCAGGATGAGAGAGCTGCGCGCGACGCGGATGGTGCGGAGGAGGCGAGGCGGTGGCAATAGGTCGTCTATGTCCAGGATTTTTTGAGCATTGAGCGTTATTTATACTTGCGGGCGTTAAGATTGGGTTTTTTAAATGCGAGCATCCTTTTTTAATTTCCGTTTTCCATTATCTAGCGGTTGGCGGTGAGTTTTGAGATTTGAGCACCGATCTTTATCGGCACATGTAGTGTCATTTGAAATAACCTTAAATGAAGATGGACTGTACAAAGAACAGATTGGTATTATCACGGCTCTTGCATTTCAGGTATGCTTACGCCAGCCTAAGTACCAAGTACATGATCGTGCAACACTTCAAGTCTAAGGCACCCGAGGCTAAACGACGTTATACCGACCACTAGCCGGTGCACGAGCATCACTATCAGCTGCAGCGATAGTTCCCTCTTTGAGCAGGCGCATTAGCTCACGCATGGCTGTAGTGACGGAAATCTCGGTTTCGCCCTCGACCAGAATGTACAGCTTGGGTAGATCGTTGGGACCGGGCTCTTTGCCCGCGGCATAGAAATTGCCCTTGGTTGTGATGGATGTGCCAGTGGCTTCGAGGATCTTGGCAACATTCGTGCGGTTGGTGACAGCCCAACGAGCTTTTTCTATAGATGGAGTATGGTTAGTAGGTGTTTGAAAAGTGGAAGTTAACGGCAGAAAGGGTGGGGAACTTACGGGGGAAGTCGTTGATCTCTAGAGTTGCATGGAATGCGCCAGCGTCGGGCCCACGGTTGTCGATAGGCACACCGGATCTCATTACACCAGCCTTGCTTAGGCGGGCATGAATATCGGCCACAGCCGATCCAACCTTGTCCAATGCATTCTTCGAAGGGGCGTTGGGGTCTTTCTCGGTCTTGTGTACTGTGATCTTGCCGTCGAGATCGATGCCCTTGGGAACGCCGGGAAGGGGACCTGATGGGGCAGAAGGAGCGGCAGCAGATTGTACCTGGGACAAAGCCTTGTTGAAGCGATCCTCGTCGGCCTGCTTAGTCTTTTCATCCTTTTCTTCCTCCTCGTCGTCTCCATCGCCGGTCTTGTAGGTGCGGCGCTCGCGATTACGAGCGGTTTCACGCTCTTGGTCGAGACGCTCCAATCCTTTACCACCGAAGCCAGACGTGCTGGCTTTCTCCTTGCCGGCCCTGACTTTCTCCAAGAAAGAATCAACCAGTTTCTGCACAGGTTCAGGGATTTCTTGTCCGCTCTGTTTCAGGGCTTTGGCGATATCCACTGAATATCGTTCTTGGTCCTCTGTAAGGAACGTGACTGCAGTACCGGTGTTTCCAGCACGACCGGTTCGACCAGCTCGGTGAACATAGTCCTCCAAGTGATTGGGAGCATCGTAGTTCACGACGAGCTTCAATTGCTTCACATCTAGACCACGCGCAGCGACAGAGGTGGCGGTCAAAATAGGGAAGATGCCCGCCTTGAAGTCCTCAATCGTAGAGTCACGATCGACTTGGTCTTTTCCTCCATGGATGGACATGCATGGATAACCCTTCCGCATCAGCTCTCTGAGAAGATTATCTGCGGATTCTTGTTTTTCAACGAAAATCAAGGTCCGACAATCCTCATTAGCGTCATCAGCATAAAGGTTGCCGAGCAATTCCAAAAGTCGGAAGAATTTTTCATCTTCGTTGCGAACCTCCACGATCTGCGTGATCTCAGGAGCCACCACACTTTTACCACCAACCACGATCTCGACAGGTTTCTTTAGTGTCTTTCGCGCCAATGCCTCCATATTACGAGGGAATGTGGCGGAGAAGAGCACCGTTTGCTTATCTGGGCGAATATTGGCCATGATCTTCATGACCTGAGGCTCGAATCCCATGTCAAACATGCGATCTGCCTCATCGAGGACAACATATGTGACACGCCGGAGATTGGTGACCCTGCCTCCATTGGCGGCAAGTAAATCGATCATCCGGCCGGGCGTGCAAACAACAATCTCGGCACCTCGCTTGAGTTCAGCAATTTGATCTTTGATAGGTGCACCACCATAAGCGCACACAGCCCGGAGACCAAGTGCCTTCAAGAACGGCTTGCAGTCTTTGTGGATTTGTGTCGCTAGTTCACGAGTGGGCGTCATGATCAGGGCGATGGGACCCTCCATGTTTTCCAGTGGCCGTTGGTCTTTGATATGACGGAACATAGGTATGAGGAAAGCGATGGTCTTTCCAGAACCAGTCTTTGCAACGCCAATCACATCTCGACCAGACATGATGGCAGGGATTGCTTGTGCTTGAATCGATGTCAGACCCTCATAGCCTAGCTTGTCGACTACCTCGAGTGTCTGCATTCCCAGACCACATTGGGACCATTTTTGGACAGGCTTTGGGATATCCAGACCACGAACCTTGATACCGTCAAGCTCGAGACGCAAGTTGGCTGTCTCTTCCTCGGTCATTTCCGCAAGATGAGACGGCTCGTTATAGAACTTTCGACGGAAAGGCTCATACTCAATCTTCTTGTGATCGATCGTTGGAATTTCCTTCTTTTTCTTTTTGTTCGCCATGGCAAGAACGTCGTCTGCGTCTTCTTCACCGACAGCTGTGATATCAACGTCATCTTCGTCACCGAATATAGCCTGGGGAGGTTTTGAGTCCTTCTTCTTGCCTAACTTGGCACCAAATGTCTTTTTCGGTGGGGCTTTATCAGCGAGGTCTGACATGAACGCATCCAAAGGGTCAATCTCTTCCTCGTCGACCTCCATTTTAGAGGGTTCAGGTTCTTGGTTCGAATCAGCCATATCGACATCCCCATTGGCACCGTTGGTCTCATTCAATCGAAGCTTTCCTTCTGGAACATCACCCTGGGTTTGATAAGCCCGTGATTGGGTTTGAAGCCGTTCCTCACGTCGTTCCGCGGCTAATCGAGCCGCTGCGGCAGCCTCTTCCTCATTGTCGCCATCTTGCATATCGACGTCATCGTCCTCTGCGGCTTCATCGTTCACTCCGGTGTCTTTGCTGTCATCGAGCGGAGGTGTTGGAAGGCGCTCCAGCTTTTTCCGGGTTGACTCTTCCTCGCCAAATCCCAGAGTACGAGAAGCCGAGGGCTTTTCAGCATCTATAGCAGTCTTTGCACCTAGTCCAAAACCACTGACATTGCCTTTAGCTTTCAACGGAGCAGACGTATGGGCAGAGGGGACAGAAGGGGAAGCAGGTGGTTGAACGGTAGCTTTAATTGATTGTGGCACAGCAACATCAGTGCCGAGGACAGCTGGAGCTGGTGCGGTGTTATTGGTAGCGTTCTTTGCAATGGCCTTCGGGTCGAACTTCCCAGCGTACGGCGCTGGTGGTGCAGATTCGGCGGGCGTTACTTGTGTTTGTGGCGAGTCAACCACAGGAGATAAGTTTGATTTTCGGTCGATGGCATCCAAGATGTTTCGGGACCGCTTTCTCCTTCTTCACGTTGCTTTCTTTCTCGCTCGGCTGCTTGCTTCTGTTTCCATGCCTCCAACTTGGCACGTCGCTCGGCCTTCTTATCCTCCTCGGTCTGTGTTGCAGGTGTGGGGGTCGTGGGCTTAGAGGTCTGCAGGGAATAGTTAGCGGAATGCTTTAGTCTTGACCCATAAGCATTATGGAAACTCACCTCCAGAGCCCGAGAACCGGATCGTCGACTCACGCCGCGGTCACGGCTGTCCTCCCGTCTAGATTTGGGCTTCAAGTCAGCAGAATCATCTGTGCGCCTGCGATCGCGGTCGCGTGAATCATCTCGCCTGGCCCGATAATCTCTATCCCGACTCCTGCGACGATAATCACGATCATCGTCTCGGCGGCGGTCTCGTGATCTGTCTCTCCGACCAGGTCGATATGTGTTATCGTCACGTCTATCTGCAGGAACGATCGCGTCGGCGGTAGCCGTCTCTATCGCGACCAGCATCGCGATCGCGGTATCGGCGCTGGATAGAAGTAGATTGGTGAGAATCTGCATTCGTGAGACTGAGGAACTTGCCACTTACCTCGGGGCTGCGAGACCTTCGGTGTCCACGGCCTTCATCTCGCCTTCTCTCAGGACGGGAATCATCTCTGCGGCTGCGTCGAGATGAAGAGTATGTGCTGCCTACAGGAGATGGTGAGCGAGTATCCCCGTGGCGAGCCATTGTTGCAGGCCAACGATAAGTGAGTATTACTCTGCAGAGCACTGAGATGTTAAGCTGAAGACTTGAAGGATCACCACACTTCCATATAAGTTGGGGTTGAGCTTGACTGTAGTTCGGCCGTGCGGGCCACTGTCTTGTCGCGACCATAAAAGCCGATGATGCATTTTGCGCCTGGGGGATCGCTGTCACGTGCATAGCCTGATACCGCACTAATCCCAAAACGGAGAAGACCAAACGAAGCTCGGACGCGACCCTCGACCAGCCTCCTTATCTTGCCGCTTGCGTCAGGGCTTGTTCTACTCCCTGTCAAACCATTCCTTCTTGGTACTACTCTCTACAAGTAAACATACAGAGCTTCAGCATGTCTCTACAGTGGACTCGAGCGGGTCCTTTGCGACACCTGCGCCTCGGCGCCACCTTCTCTCCTACTCGCGTGATCGCCGTGCAGAACCAGCTCCGCAACTTATCTTTGTCGGCAGAGCCTCGATCGAAGAGTTCGCAGATCGGCTCCTTTTCAGCATTTATTTCCCAGACTCGTGCATTGTCGACCAGGACCGCGGCAGAGACTGCGGCAGAGACCGAGAGCGCAAAGCCCAAGCGTGGACGCCCGCCGGGCTCTACGAAGGCAGCCGGCTCGAATGGAAAAGCTCCTAAGAAGGCGGCCGCCAAGGCCAAGAAGCCGAAGAAGCAATTGACCGACAAGCAAAAGGAGGACAAGGCAAAGCGTGCGCGCTCGGCACAAATTAAGGAACTCAAGGTCCTTTCACTGAACCCTCCCGCGAAGCTCACAGCGAGCGCCTGGCCCCTCGGCGTGAAGGAGATGTACGAAAGCGTCAACTCGGGATCTGGCACCAGCCAGGAAAAGCTGACGGAGGCCATCACTAAGCTCAAGGCCCTGAGTCCCGAGGAGTACAAGGTAGGTTGCTTCATCATCTCATTGTGGAACATATACTGACTGGGTTGCGCAGAAACTCGAAGACAAAGCCGCTCAGAACCGAGCCACCAACGCTGCGAACTATGAGGCTTGGATCAAAACACACACCCCCAAGCAGATTAAGGAAGCCAACAGCGCCCGTCGGTCCTTGTCTCGCTTGCAGAAGAAGCGCATTGCGCTGCTCCAGGATGACCGGCTGGTCAAGCGTCCTCGGACTGCTTACTTCTTCTTCATGTTGGAGCGCATTCGTGACGGTGACCTCAAGGGCAAGCGTGGCCCCGATGTTACTCGCATTGTTGGTGAGGAGTGGTCGAAACTGACCGAGTATGAGAAGCAGGTACGTGCCACTTTTCCGCTCGATTTCATGATCAATGTAAAGCTGACAATGTTCATAGCCTTACAAGAACAAGCAGGCGGAGGACCGCACACGATTCGAGCGGGAGTACAAGGAAGTATACGACGAGACTCCGGCTCCAAGCAATTCCAAAGATATGGAATAAGGATAGTCATTCATATTTGGTGTTTTAGATGGGTTGGATCGGAAAAGGGTTGGTTATCGTGTCGCGCCTGTGTTTCAAATGTCCCAAGTCTCTCGATTCCCTATTTCCTCTGTCAATGTATTGTAGTGTCGGTCAATGCCACCTGTATCTTTGTTACTTGTCTCCCCCATTGTGCCTTTTCATTGACATATCCATCGCGAGTGAGTGCCCAAACCATGGAACTCTTCCATCAGATCAAGATCCAACCATGAGTCAACGGCGCCACAATGCATCCACAGCGGAGAAATCCCCCGCACTAGTCGGCTTCCGAAATTCTCAAGTGGCGGTGAGAGTCTGGTGTGTTGCGCGTGCAGCCCTCCCTGCAGAAGGGTCTGGCAAATATGATGTTCACGCCCAACTTAATGATACTCAATGGCATGTAGGCATTGATTTAGATATGAGGATTTGTTGCTGTAGAGCTGTGGTGGCCGTATACTTCATATCGGAACCCGCTTTCGCCGCTCCGGTCCCTGCATCGAGGTCCTACATACATCAGGTACAAGTACAAGTGCCAGTACAGGTGCCACGCGAAAGTACATACCAAGACCCAGGGCCGGAGACCCAAGTAAGACTCTGCAGCTGCAACCCGATTGTATTCCACGCAGACGGGCCTACCCGCTAGTCGGGCATCCACGGTCCACGTACCGGTCAACCCGTGGGTGAGGGGTATACGATCCCAGGTATGGAGGCGGAGATGCGGTGTAAACAAATCTACAAACATGTCTGGCAAGGAGTACTTACGACTGGAATGTAGGAATATGCACGTCTCCTGTCTAGCAAAGCACTTGTCGACCAGCCAGGTTGTGGGATCCCCTGCCTTGGGGTCTCCCTTGGGCCTGATGGAGGGGGGATCTTGTTATCGATAGGACCGCCCGCTGCTGCAACATGCACGTAGTCTGTGCGACGCAGGACTGAAGGACTGGGGCTTGGGATTGCTTCCTAGTGGATTGTAAGAGATCTAGAGTCGTTTAATTTTGCTTTATTTTGGCGATATGGATGGTTATAAAAATATGAAGGTGTTGTGATGATCAGTGCTCGTCCCAGCCTTCGACTTTCCCGGGGCGGTTTATTTTTTCTTTTTCGCGATCTCTTTCTTATCAGGGACCGAGGGATGAGCCGACGAAAATCCGGCGAGAGTTTTTGTATGCGAAGAGTAGTTATTGGATAAGCTATGTGCTCCCCGAAGGAGACCACCAGTTACGTAGGGCGAATCCAAGATAGAAGCAGTCCAGGATAGTCAAAGAAGGAGGAGGCAATCGGGGCGAATGTAGACTCAAGACTCAACCATTCACCACCGGATGATCAACCTCCACCGCCCCATAAACTTTTTATCCCTGCCTCCAGCTGATCCCTTTTCTTACTCCTCTTTTCTCTATATTCTTGACTCGCCTTTTATCGCCCTGTGCACCTCTACATACCGATCGCCTTTGTCAGTACTGCGATCCTCTAACCTCGCTCGAATACCCGATTTCGCGCCGGTCGTGCAGGGTGGCCATTGTGCTTTTCGTGTGCTATTCCCTTACGCTACTTGACGCTTAATTGAATTGACAACTTTCTTCCTACCATCACCACCACCTAATCGACTTCACTCCACGTACGATCCCGCTCTTGACTCGTACCCGATCGACGCCTCCCACGGGAGATTCATTCTAGCCCACCACCCCATGTGTTCTCTCCCCGCAATCCAGCGGACGGGTCACTAGTCGGCCAGTGGCCAGAGAGGCCCGCGATTGCGATATGGAGACAAGCGCGCTAGTTTCCTATGACGTGGGAAGATGCGATAAGGTCCTCGCGGAGAGAAGCCGCTATGTAGTGGCGGTGAATAGGGCCGTCGATGATGTCTGGGCTGCTCTTATGGAAGGGAAAGGGGTTACTGCGTGGTTAGAGCTTCGCACAAGAACGAATTGAGTCTACCTTCTCCCGCGCCGCCTCGTACATTGCGCCTCCGCCGTCTTACGATGATGCCGTTGCCGATCTGCCTCCGGATTACGCTGAACTTCCGCCGCTCGCTATGCGGAAGACTGAGGTCTCTGATGCACCGGTTGCTCACGGGGCTAGGTCTACGGATCGCGCGACTTCGCTGCTAAAAGATCGCACGCTGGACGTCTACATTGATTTTGAGAAACCTGTCGGGGTCCGCGAACATAAGAAGAAAAAAGCTGGCGGTAATAACGCCGCGAAGAAAGTCTCAGCGCCTCCTCCGCCGGCAGATAATGGTGGGAGCTCAGATAACCCGGATCAACCCGCCGGTGACGGAGGCGGGGACGCCGGAGGTGGAGACGGAGCAGGTGATGGTAATGGAGACGGCGGCGGGGATGATAGCTGGGACGGCTGGACCACGAGCGGCTCGAAAAAGAAGAAGACCGAGGAAGAGGAAGAGGAGGAACGGAAAGCTGCAGAGGCCGCAGCGGGTAACAAACTCAACTGGGCTGATGATATGGACGACAAAGGAGGCGCCGATGACTCATGGGCCGAATTCGCGACTGTAGGGAAGAAGAAGAAAGGAAAAGTAAGTTCTGAGAAAATTACTCGCAGTACTTGGGTTCGGTCTGACCATGATTGAAGTCCGATGCTCCACTTGGCGGTTTCCAAGATGTGAGCCTGAATGATGGGGCCCCGCACCTGGATTTGAACTTTGAGTCTGGGCCCAAGACTGGAGGCACCGGCTTCAGTTTTGGTGGCTGGGGTAAAGATTGGAGCACGGGCAGTGGAGGTGCTGTTGCTCCTCCTGATAACAAATGGGGTCTTGGGGCTATTGGCGAATCGGCCCCGAAAGAAGAACCCAAAGATGGCAACCCCTGGACAGTAGGCTCTAAGAAGAAAACGACCAAAACTACTGCAGGGTTTGATTTCGGCGATCTAGGATCACCGCCTGCAGAGGAGCCCAAGGCCGACGACAGCTGGGGTGCATTTACCGCTGTCGGGAAGAAAGGCAAGAAGAACGACGAGCCTGAACCTGCCCCAGAAGCTAACAATGACGACTGGGGCGCCTGGGGAGTCGCGACCAAGGACAAGAAACAGAAAAAGAACCTACTAGATCTCGAGCCTGAGCCTGAGCCCATTGCTGAACCCGTTCATGAACCCGAGCCCGAGCCCGAGCCCGAGGAGCCAGAAGAGCCTTTGGTTGAAATTCCCCCGCCTATTACCGAGGAAGCTTGGTATATAGGGCTTTCCAAAAAGGAGCAGCGAAAAGAGAAGAAGGCTTGGGAGAAGAAGGTCAAGGAGGCCGAAGAACAGCGCCAGGCTCAGCTCGACGCTAGGCAAGCCAAGGCAGACGCGAAGGCAAAGGCAGATGACGAAGCTAGGGCCAGCGAGGTCGTCTCTCCACAGCCGGAAAATGACTGGGACTGGAATGTCTCGTCTAAGTCCAAGGACAAGAAGAAGAAGGTTGAACTTCTAGCAGATCCCGAACCTGCCGCTCCTCCCCCGCCGGCTGAGGATGACTGGGGAGATAGCTGGGGCACAGCAGGAAAGAAAAAGGATAAGAACCCTCAAAAAGAGCCTGAGCCAGTGATCGAGGACCCGGCGCCAAAACCCGCCAAGGAGGACGACTGGGGTGGCTGGGCTGTCACCACTAAGGATAAGAAGAAGAAAAAGGGCAAGGAGCCAGAACCTGAACCAGAACCTGAACCTGAACCTGAACCCGAGCCAGAGCCAGAGCCAGAGCCAGAGCCAGAGCCAGAACCGGAGCCTGCACCTGCAGTTCATGATGATCCTTTGTACGAGGGCTGGGCCACTTTATCTTCCAAGGAGCGGAAGAGACGGGAGAAAAAAACTAATCCAAAAGGGACTTCCCATTCCCGGAAAGGACTTTGAACTTCCCTCCGACAAGCCCGCAGAGCTAGAACCTGAACCCGAGCCGGAGCCTCCTGCTGAGCCTGAGCCTGAGCCTGAACCAGAACCTGAACCTGAACCTGAACCTGAGCCTGAGCCCGAGAAGCCCGCCGAAGACGATGCTTGGGGTGGTGTCTGGGGTACGACCAAGGACAAGAAAAAGAAAAAGAAGGGCTTCGAAGAACCTCCACCCCCAGCTCCGACTCCTCCTGCCCAAGGCCTCACTCCCGAGCCTGAATTCATAGCCGAGGATGGTGACGACATCTGGGCCGAGCTTGCTCCAACATCCAAGTCTTCAAAGAAGAAGACAATCGAGCCTGTTAAGGAAGAGAAACCAGCTGCAAAGGGCTTCTGGGCATCTCTGACCGGTGGTTCTGCCTCTAAATCCAAGACAAAGTCCAAGCCCAAGGAAGAGGAGCCTGAGCCTATCCCGGAGGGTGATCTACTCATCGATGTAGAGGAACCCCCAAAGGAGGCTGAGCCTGAGCCTGAACCAGAACCAGAACCAGAACCGGAGCCGGAGCCTGTCGTCGAGGAGAAGCCAAAAAGCAAGGCCAAGCTTTCTGTGGCTGAACGCATCAAGGCCCTCGAACAGGCTAAGAAGGACAAAGTGAAAGAGGAGAAATCAAGCTCAAAAAGCAAGAAGGAGAAGAAAATTGACCCTGAACCCGAGCCTGAGCCTGAGCCTGAGCCTGAACCAGAACCAGAACCAGAGCCTCCTGCTGAGCCCCAGCCCAAGCCAGACCCGGAACCAGAGCCAGATCTTTCTAAGATGTCCAAGAAAGAACTGAAGAAATACAAGAAGCTTCAGGCCGAGAAAGAAGCAGCAGCGGAGATAGCGGAGGCAGCAAAGGCAGCTGTGCCGGAACCCGACCCTGAACCAGAGCCTGAACCTGAAGAGGAGAAGCATGATTCAGTTCCTGGAAGTTTCCCAGATGAAGATCCTGTCGAGCCCGAGCCTGAGCCAGAACCGGAACCGGAACCTGAGCCAGAACTTGAGCCTGAGCCTGAGCCTGAGCCAGAACCTGAGCCTGAGCCGGATCTTTCGAAAATGTCCAAGAAAGAGTTGAAAAAATACAAGAAAGCTCAGGCTGAGAAAGAAGCTGCCGCTGCCGCTGCTGCGGCAGAAGCACCTTCTCCACCCCCGGCTCCAGAGGAACCGCCCGCACAGGAGCCCGAAGAGCCAGAGGCGGAGGCTGGTGCTCCACCGACACCTCCGCCTGAGCCTGCTGAGCCGGAGCCTACGAAATCATCAAGGAAAGAACGCCCGCGCGTTGAACGGAGTGGAACCAGCTCCGGTTGGGGCTTCTGGGGAGCAGCACCGCCCCCAAAGAAGTCCAGCAAGAAGGAAAGGAAGGCCCCCGACAAAGCTGAGGAACCAAAAGAGGACAATGAGCCAGAAAAGTCTAAAGAGCCTAAGGAACCTACGGTGCCTAAGGAGACCCGGGAAGAAAGGCGCGAGAGGAAGGAGAAGGAAGAGAGGCGAGCGAGACGCAAAGCTAAAGAAGCAGCTCGCGAACTCGATGCCTCAGCTGCTGTTCGATCCCACTCTAGAAAGCCCCGACCCAAAGAATCCGATGCTGATATGGAGAAATCTTCATCAGACAGAGAGAAGCGGCGGGAGCGGGAAGCGCGTTCCTCTAAACAGCAACGCGCTACGACCTTGTCCAACTTCGTATTTGGTGCACCACCGCCGCGGAGCAAATCCACCAAGAAACCATCAGCAGCTTCAAGACCTTCATCAAAGCCTACATCCAGACGTCCATCATTTGATGCAGATGCTGACGTTGCAATGCCTCCACCACCTCTCGATGACAAGCCGGAGGTGGCTGACAAGGCAGCCAAGTTGATGGGTATGAATGGCTCGAAATCGAGGCGGGAAAAGGAGCGTCCTCGTGCCGAAAGGAAAAAGTCAGGTACGGTTTCGGTCATCTCACTAATTTGATCGTCAACACTCATTCATAGTTGCAGGCCCTAGAGATCCATTTCCTATCGATGAAGATGACATGGTTGTGGTCGACCATGAAGACGCCGACGGGTCACCGAAAGAGGGCTCGAAGGGGTCGAAACGCAAGTCGAAACGCGAGGTCAGTCATCACGATATCAGCTTTCAGATATTTGCTAACTTTCTTCACCCTAGTCGCGACCAAGATCAGCCGATGATGATGCTGTCATGGTTGATGCAGAGCAGGCGCGTGGTGCCCCGGATGTGGACTTGGGCGCTATGGATCCACCAAAGGAACGTCGCCTGAAGCGGTCCAGCACAGCTCCCAAAAAGCAAGAGGTCGGTGGTCTCATGGGTCTGTTTGGCTCCCTCCGAAAAAATACACGTCCTGATCCGCCCGAAAGGCGAAAGTCTCGATCAAATCGCGATGGCGCCTTGACCGAGCCAGAACGTGATGAGCGGCGTGTCCGACGCGACGAACGCCGCCGCCCATCAGTGCGGGCTGATACTGATGCTGAAGGATTCACCACAGATATAGCCGGGGCCGCCGCTGGTGAAACGGAAGCCGAAGATCCGGAAGTCCGCAAAGCTGCTCGAAGAGCCAAGCGATCCTCTCGCCAGGCTCCGTCCGACTCTCGCGAAATGGAAGCTCGAGAAGCAGAAGAACGACGTGCGAAGCGGAAAGAAAAAGAGCTAGCACGTCAGGCTCGCGAACAAGCCGCTCGCGAGGAAGAGGAAGCTCGACTCCTTGCTGAGAAACAAGCCCGCCGCGCAGCCCGCGAAGAGCGTCGCGCCAAAGAAGAGCAAGCCGCCCGCGAAGCCGAAGCAGCAGCTGAAGCCAAGGCCGCCGAACGTCGCGAGCGCCGTCGTCTCCATGAAGAAGAAATGGCCGCTAAGGAGATGGCCGCCAAGGCCAAACGCCGCCGCTCGCGCGTTGACGAACCTCCTCCTGAAGTTTACCCCGACGAGGCTGATGATCGCCGCCGTGGCTCTCGCACAGCAGACGACAAAGACCGTCGCCGCCGCTCGAAGGCTACCCCACAGGAACGCACCCGCGCACCCCTCATGACTGGTGGCCTCAACCATGGGAACACAGGCGGGCCGAAGAAAGACAAGATCTCCTCTTGGGTTTATAGCCAATCTGACGACCCGCCGGATCCTCCTCCCTTTGTGGAAACAGTCATTGACATGCCTCCCGCTGCTGCCGCCGCCGCAGACCAAGTCAACGCTCACTCTCTCTCCTCGGACGAGGAAGCCCGTCGCGCCGTCCGCCGTCGAGCCCGCCGTCGCGCCAAGTACGGCGACATACCAGACGAAGAAATCGAAGAACTTCGGTCTCGTCGCCAGAGTCGCGTGAAGAGCAGCTCCGGTAGTGGTGACTATGAGCGTGATCGCGGCATGCGGTCTCAAGGGAGTCGACATGGAGCGCCGCCTAGCTCTGGGGCTAAGAAATCGAGTTGGTTCAAGAAAATTTTTTAAAGCGATTTGACGATATCGATGTTGATAGCCTCGTACATAAGGGGGATATTTATGTTTATTGTTTTGTATTGGGTGAAGCGGGTTCTTTGTATTAGTTCTTCTTCTTTGGTTACGAGGAGGTCAGCTTTATCTGAGCGGATCTTTTTCACGACAGATATGATTCTATGATTATCAAGTGATGCAATGTATGCGAATTATTTTACGGTTTTTAGGGCTCGTTCTTGTTTCATTTCGTAACTCGTAGTATCCTTGATATTTATCACTTCTACCTGAAACTCCTCATAATTTGGGGCAACACTACCAATATCAAGCACTACATAACCGCATCTCCGTCTGCAACTCCGTCAATACCCTCCATCCCCTTCCTTCTCTCCTCCAAGAAGAACCTCCCACTCTCATACATACTCAAATACAGACTGACCGCAACAGCCGTCCACCCAGCCCTGATAGCACCCCCTCTGAACAAACCCCTAACCCCGTCCTTCCTATAAATCTCCCTCCCAACAGTCAAAGCCCCCTTCGCTTTGCCCTTTCCCTTGCCCTTCCCATCTCCATCACCGTCTGCACTAGCAGAAAGCATCACCCTCGTCTTCACAACATCAATAGGCGTCGTCACAAAAGAAGCCACTGTCCCCGCCAGGCCCGCACTAAGCCCCGTCACACCCGCCCTCTCGACCAACTGCTCCCTAACCTTACCCCCCTTCCCAATCCCTCTCTCCCGCCTCCATGCCAAAATCCTCGTCCTCAGATACTCAAAAAGCGGAAACTGCATCCCCGTCATGGGCAGATTCCTCCCGACGAGCGCCGTGTACCCGCTCCAAAGCCGCCAGGGCCGACCTTTGAATTTCCAGAGGACCTGGCGCACCGGAGTCACGGAGCCTTTCTCTGAATCGATCATTTGGGCATTTTGTTTTATGACTTCGGCGGGTGTAAGTAGTAGGCAGGAGACCATTTCTGCGGCCGAGGAAGCAATGCCGTGAATGATTGGGGTTGGGAGGGAGTGAGTGAAAGGGAGGGGTAGAGCTATTCTCGAGCCTTGGGAGTAGTATTCTGGACTAGAGGGATTGGCCCTTGAGTGCGTGGATGAGTCGTGAAGTGTGCATTTCACGGCTTCGTAGGTTGTGAAGAAGGCTCCTGCTTTTCGAGGGGTCAGGGTCTTGCGTGTGATGTGACGATTGGATATATATAGGACTTACATGAGGGGATTGTGGAAAATACCACGCTCCATATGCCTTGGTATAGGCCTTTGAACAGAACATTGCGCCGGATCGCGCCTGTACGCGCGTCCTTGAAGACTGTATCGTAGTTCGGGGATTGAATGCGCGTTTTGAGAGTGTCGAATGGGTAGACGATGAAGTCTACTGTTACTGCGGCAAATGCGCCGGCCTGGTATTGGGCAATGCGTGGTTAGCAAGGGTTTGGTTCAGAAACCAAAGGAGAAGTCCCTCAAGCCTCTCGTTGAAGCTCGGAGTATGTGAATGTATAGGTTAGACTCACAAACCAGATGTCGGTGTGGCTATTGTACATTTTGAGAGCATGAAGAAAAGAAAGGATAAGTATGGATCTATAGCTTTACGAGATGGATTGAGAGCGGTGTGAGCCATGAAGGACGTTTCGTTGACTTTAGAGCTTCCTTGATTAGCATCTTATCGGGCCGATCATCGTTCTAGGATGAGGTCATCTCAAAATCACGTGGCTGATAAGTGCCCTACATGGATTAGGGCTGTTTGCACTCCGGGGTAAAAAAGTCAAAAGGTTCGAGGTTCGAGAGCTGCAGAAAATGGTATGCAAATGACATGGATAAAAGTGATATCTAAAAGGTCATCGTTTTTTTCTATGAGCTATGCGGGTCTGTATATCTCATCAAACATCAGATGGGAAGGCTCGACTTGTCATACAATAATAAAAAAGAGGCAGTCGTATTAACATCCCAAGAGAACATTTTCCCTCCCTACGCCGTAAAAAGGTCATGCAATCCTAAAGTCCCTCATCTCCAACTTATTTCGCGGTCTCACCGGGCAGCATGTTGCCCTTGACAGCGAACATCTCTGCCGGTGGCCGACGAGACGAAGCTGTCGACCTGGCGAGAGAACTGCTCCACCTGGCGGGTGTTGAGCATAGCTTCCAGCCGGCTGGGCTCGGCAGGGAGCTTGAACAGACGCTGCCACTCGTCCTCGGGGAGGAGAGGCTGCTTGAGTGCGGCTCGAGTGGCGTTCTCTTGGCTGCGCTTCTGCTTCCAGTTGTTGATCTTCTGCTGCTCACGGCCGAGCACACGCTGGTAGTACTGGTAGTTGTTGGTCTCGGTGTTGTGGGCCTCGATGCTGTCGAGCAGGAGGTCGCAGTTCTTCTCGAGGAAGGGGTCGACACTGAGCGACAGGTTGTCGAAGTTGGGGGTGAAAATAGAGGACTTGGAGAAGGGGCTAGACTCGAGAGCACTGAGGGAGGGCGGGAGGTTCGGTAGGCCCGGAGGTGCTGGGGCACTGCAGCTGGTGGATGAGGGAGGTAATCAGATGCGAGTTGTGGATCTCAATGGGCAGCTCTTCGAAGATGTCTTGGTAGCGGAGGTTGGATTTTTGGAGCCTGTAAACCGGTCAGAATGGAGCCATAGTATGTAGATTTGGCGCGTCACGTACTCCTCCGAGTTGAACTTGTTCTCCTTGAACGCCTCCATGAACTTGGCGGAGAGGCGGAAAGCGCGCAGGCTGAGGGCACCCTGAGCGCTGCGGCTAACATCGTGGATAAGAGCAACTGTGCGTTCGTTCAGCTCCTTCTGGTAGAAGTATTGGTTCTCGATCACGTTCATGTTGACCCAGTTGCCCATGTTGGCGCTAGTGTACCAGCCGACGTTGTTTGCATCGATATTGACCTCACGCATCATCCGGATCATCTCAGCCTGGTAGACAGCGTTCGCCTTGGTGCGGGGCGCAGAGGCAGCCGGGTTGGGGGCGGCGTTATCGGAGTGCGACTCCACGGGAGTCTCGACCACGGGGAGCGGGAAAGAGTTTGTGATCTCGAGGAGGCCTTCGTTGTCCAGGCCGACAAGGGAACCGGTCGCGGTCGTCGGGAAAGTCTGGGAGCAGTGCTTGATGATTTTCATCACCACCTAAAGTATCCGGCATGAGTATTTCTCGCTGGCGAGGTTCAGGCAGATTTTCAAGATTCGGGGAGTTCGTACCAGGGCCTCGACCTTGACGGCCGCGAGGGGGCTTTGGGATCTGCGCGGTTGTTAGCATATGAATACTTGTTCAGTGGAGTTCAAGACATACTCGGCCATATTGAAGCGTTGTCACCGGGAGTGGAGGGGTTGGGTTGGAGAACAAGTTGAAGCGTTTCGGAAGGTTGTGTGAAAGGATTCATTTCGGGTTTAGCGTGGTATGTAATATATTACAGAGACGTTGGCGGCGACGAGGGGTAAATACGTGCGTATTACAAGCGCTCTCAGCATTGTCCGAGCACACCTCCGCATTTTCTTCGTCGATAATTTCCAAGAGCCAGGTAGATTGTTCGCCAATGCTTTATTTGTACCCCATTCATTATAATCGATGTGTTCTGATCATACATCGGTCTCAATAATGCATCATACTGACTCAATCGCAAGAATAGACTTAGTCATGTTGAGCGGAGTCTCTCTGCAAGTCCCGCTTCTTATCGTGATCGACAGCCAACTTTGTAGACAAGCATTCCGCCATGACTTCCGCTGGTAAGAGGACCGTGACCTACGGCCGGCATAGCGTGTTACAGACTATCTCCATCACTTCACTAGAGTCGCGCAAAGATGCGTACTGGGTGATGTACGCCAGCTCCCTCTGCTGCCTCTCGGCCATGATACTGACCATGAAAAATCAGTTATATTCATGGTGGCGCCTGGCGCGATCCAACCGTCACATCAGAATCCTTCGACAAAGCCGAAGCCATTCTTCGCGCATCAAATCTGCCCATCTCAGGCTTCGCATCTATCTCATACAGATTGAGTCCGCACCCGCGCTTCCCCCAGAACCCACCAACTACTTCACCGTACGAGTCCCGCAATGCGAAGCACCCGGACCACATTCGCGATGTTGAAGCAGCACTGGCGTTCCTGCAGAACACCTATGGGTTCGGGCCGCGGTATATCCTCGTGGACACAGCTGCGGCGCAACGCTAGCGTTCCAGTCTGTCATGGGTTCTGTTGCGGATCATAGGGAAATGGCGCACAATCCAGACGCTGAAGGCGGTACTGGTGTTGAAGCTGTCTCTACCACTCCCGAACCATTGCCCCCACGTCTTCGTGCGAAGCCAACGGCTATCGTAGGTGTAGCTGGCATTTATGATCTCCGGCGGTTGGTAGATACGCATCGCAGTATTCCGGCCTACCGTGAGTTTGTTGAAGGTGCATTTGGGCCGGATGATATGGTCTGGGATGCTGTATCTCCGGCGCAGATGATTGGGTCTCGTGGTGTTGAAGGTGGCTGGAAGACTGGGAGATTGGTAGTCTTGGCTCAATCTCCCGACGATGAGCTTGTGGATATGGGCCAGCGTGAGGCGATGCAGGATGCCCTGAAAGGGTGGGAGCAGACGGAGGCTCAGGTGCCGCCTGAGGAGCTCACTCACAAGGATCGTCGTGTACGGATCTTGGATATCAGCGGCGCTCATGACGATGCCTGGATAAACGGCGATGAAATTGCTTGCTCTGTTCAGTTCGCTTTCAAGGAGCTGCAGGAGATGGGACTTGCCCCAGAGGCTTGATTTAGAGGAAGTGCCGAAAGTGCGTCTGTACAGAGTGCACATAGCAGCATTGGGAGGCATACTGAATTGTACATACAATAGACTTCAAGATGTCTGGTAAGCATTGCTTGAGACCACGGTTGTGAGACGTGTAAATTGAGTAACGATCATGTCATACGGTCCATTTGAAGCGAACTTCTTCATTAATCAAAAAGGCTTGAAGGCATGATGTAGATACAGTGTAGGCCTTGAAACGCCATAATTCGTAAACGCATAATCACGAAAGATCAAATCATAGGAGGTCCCTGGTACGCCGAATTTGCTCATAAGATCCCTTCGTGTAATTATTTGCCCAGATCCATCCGACCCGATGCAGTCTCTGCCACCACCTTGTCGACCTTAGTACCCTCGGGCTCTTCAACGTAGTCGAAGCCATCTTCTTCACTCTCGCTTTCTTCGATAAATTTGTGGGTCATGTTAAACTCAGCTAGGCGCCAGTGCAAATCCTCACGCCAGCCATCTTGCCAGCGGGCGAGCGCGGCCGCGGCATGGACTTTGAAGCCGTAAATTTTTGGCTCGTAGCGGCGCATACTCTTCTCGGGATTAAGAGCGGGATATACCTGGAACAGGATAGAGTGGAAAGAGGTTCCGAAGTAGGCGCCGTCGATGGAAGCGTGTCGAGAGGATTTGGGGTTGTAGATGTCCTCGCACTTGGGACAGTATAGCTTGACAGTGCTCATGTTGGGGAGATCAAATTGGCCCATGGGCAAAAGTGGGTGTCCCTCGCACATAACGCGAGGGCACTTTCCAAAGTCGCACTTCTTGTACTTATCAAGCTGTTTAAGTAATGTGAGCCATGATGCCGGGGAAGGTGTACAATATCAAACAATGATGCGAACATACCATTTTAGCAAGACCACGGGTAGTCACAATGTAGCGAGCATGAACAAGCCCATAGAGGTGACGAGCAGACTTTTCGATCTGCTCACGCAGATCATCATCGGCATCAAGGTCGAAGACATCAGTCACCAGGTCCAGCGCATATTGATAGTACGGAACCTCGGTGTTCAGACCCGTCAAGTTGAACCGATCTGTCAAGTAATCCTCGTCGATCTCGCAGAAGTACTCGTTTCCTCGGGACGAGACAAACTAGAGCGCAGATAAGGCAATTAGCTGAGTTCGAGCAAAAAGACGATAGCGGTAGATCATGAGAGAGATGTTCCAAAGGCCAAGTTGCTCGCAGCGCAAGGTCAACTCTCCACAGGAGACTTTTTCAGAGCACTGAGCTCCAAGAAGCATCTGAAGAAGCCGCGGATGTCGCAATTCGGACATTTCGCGGGGCTCCCGGGCGGGACATCGCAGATCACCGAAACCACAAGGAACATACCCAGTCTCTCCAGTAACTCGTGTAATCACTATCCGTCTCGCTATTAAAGTCCTCCATCATGGTGGATAATATTGCTGAAAGGATCCGTTCAGACCAGGCGCGCACTGGGAGCAGGTACGTGGCAACCACAGAACTTGGGCGGATCAACCCAGGGTGCTGGAAGCCCCAACAAAGATGCTGCAAGGCAATTCTAGCGCAGTATCGATGTCGAGCTGGTGAGCAGGGGCAAGGTTGGCTCGATGGTGGGGGACGAAAGGCTGGAGAATCGAGGGGAGGCTGAGTGCGCCCGCCAATTCGATGAAGTGCGAACGGAATTCTGCCGATCAAGCTACACCGCCTTTAACATAATCTACGAATGCTTTTGGGACTTTTACAGTGTTTCATTTTGCACACACTTATAAAGATGATGGCTCCATTTATGTCAGCTATGGCTATTCACTCCGGCATCTCACTTTGAGAGAATAGTTCAGAACGAGGGGTTGGCGTTGGCCACCAGTTGTGCAAAGTAACTCTATATATCCGATTAGTGATTGCCTGGAGAAATATCTAACTGAGCAGGGGCATTTCGCTTACCTGGAACCAAGTACCAGCCTCAGGAGCTGGCTGCAGAGCATCGCTGTATCCGCAGTGAGCATCGTATCGAGATGAACTCGTGTTCGAGGTACCGTCACTTTCACCACCAGGCTTGACCCAGACAAACGCATCCTCGAGGCTGTCTCCAGTGTCTGTAGTGGGACGAACTCCGAAGCCAGTGCCCTTTACGTTGCACCAATCACCCCAGGCGTTCTGCTGAGTTGGCTGGACACCGTTACGTCCTGGGTGTAGATTGTCAGCTCTCTCTCTCCCCCCCACAAAGGGAAATGCTGGGTATCTAGTGGCTTACCAGTGTCGGTGATGAAATGAGCATTCCAACCTAGGTTTTGAAGTAGGGGAGCCATTGCATTCACGTATCTCTTCTCGTCGCAGTTAGAGTCTCCTGACGTATACGATGGGCAAGTAGTCAGAGACCAGCCGTTGTAGTTAGCAACGTTAGTTGCCAGTCCCCGTAGAGAGGCAGGCATAGATGCGTTTTTGTAGACTTGAGCATATAGCTGAGCCGCTGGGCTCAGATTGGCAGGCCAGCCCAGCCATCCGGCATGTCCTGCAAGAGTGTAAATAATGTAAAACTTACGGTAGAGAGAAAGACCACTCACCGGCATCGAGATACATGGCAACATTAGCCAAATTCAATTGAGTGATGGCATAGTTTGTGCATTCGAGGTATGCATTGTATGCATTGGCACACTTCGAGACGCCCATGTTGGTGACCAAATTCGCCAAACTATCAGGCTCTATAGAAATTTCTCGGTTAACATGGGCAGCAGTATCGGGCCAAAGATTGACTTACCAATAACCAAGATGGTATGGACATCAGCATACTTTACAAGCGTGGCGCGGATATTATCAATATATGCCTTATACTTCGCGACGCCACCATTAGCAATAGAGTACTCGCCATTACTGGCGAGAGCAGCACAATCGCGGTCAGGCAAGTCATATACAACAAAGGTGCCGGCAATAGGAGGGCTAGCGCCAGCAGCATTTTTCGACTCAATGTCGGCCAAAAACTCGCCCATTGTTGGCACCTTGTCGGCCGTGTCACTGCAGAAGTATGAGTCGCTACGAACAAGTCTCGATAATGATGGTGTCAGAGCAGCCAATAACTCACAGCCAGTAAAAAGAAGGCACCTCCGCAACTTTGCTGGCGGCTGCCTTCGCAGCGCCAGTCATAGATGGCAAAGCCGAAGTGCTCACTTCGGATGCGTAGAATGAGTTGGCATAAAGCTGATACCCCGAGAAAGGATTGCCAGTAGAAGCAGCGCGGGCCGTGATAGCAGGCGCATTGGCGTTTGCAATGGCCACTGCTGCAACAGTGGATGCTAGGAATGGGGCGATACAAAGCAAAGACTTCATCTTAAAGTAGAAGGTTTTTGCGCGTGTCTTGTCTGATCCTTTTTTCCTGGCTTGCTAGTTTTCCCAAATGATGTCGCTTTATCTCTCAATTTATAGCTTCTTCCTGACTTACTTTACCCACGCCATGGCATCTTTTGGACCAAATATCCGGGGCCACGAGACAGATCAGGGTCCGGCCTTGGCAGCATGGAGTGACAATTGAAAGGCCATTGGGCTTAAATTTGCCTAAATGAATTTCTTCAAGCCAAGCTGTCTAGGCACAAGAGCCCTCAGACGAGGCCAGTATCACACGAGGCCCCTGCTTGTTTCACGCGGACCTGGCTCCCCGTCCCCAAAGTGGATATTCTCTGTCGATCTTCAAAGAACATGGCTGGCTCTCAAATGAGTGATATTGGAATCCGGATTATGCCCCGGGTGCCTAGATCATTTCTGACACGGAGAATCCTACGGATGTTCTCATCCCAAGCCGTGAAGGGAAGTTCATGGCCCTGCTGGAAAGTGCCATATGCAGGAGCATAGTCGCCCGTGACGAAATGTGGCTGATGTGATGCGGGGAATATGTGGATTAAACTTCTTCAGGAGACTGAAGAACTTTGAAGCACTTAGGATTACACACTCAGAGTTCTCGGGCCCCCGGGTGAATGAAATGTCCCTCTAGGCTCAACATTCCGTTTTTGAATGGGTCCTATACCTCCTCTTGGTGACCTCAATCTTGCTCACTAGGCCTCAGGAGTACTGAACGGAGGCGTGCTAATTGCCTGAATCTCAGGTTTTTCTTACTTGTGCCTAACCATGTATCTTTCCCTGTATGTGGATGAAACCCAAAATAATTCATGGAAAGTTCCGAACTCCAAAATGCGTCAAGCTAAATCAACATCAAGAAATAAACCACCGGTCTACCCTCTTAGCAAACTCCACACATCTATTGTCCACGTAGATTGTGTAGTAATGCGCCGCACAAACAGCAACACCACCTAACGCGATCCCCGTAATCCACCAAGCAAGATGAAACGAAAACGGATCCGCGCCCAATGCCTCCCCACTACTACCATACTGCCTCCCAGCCAGCATCGAATAAATAAGATGTAGCAATGGATCTCTCCATAGCTGATAAATTGTCTCATGGAGCAGATACAACGCGAACGAGATCTTGCCCAGATACTGAACTGGCCGCGTGTTGAGCGGTCGTTGCATACATGGGAACTCTCCAATCGCATAGACCAACATAGCTGACCCGACTGATTTCCAGCAAAAGTGATATATGTTCCAATTATCCTTCCAGCGCGAGGGCTGGAGAATGGATAAAAATTGGTATCCTGGTGGTAAGTGACCGTCATTTCCAAGGCACAGAAGATAATAGCCCGCAACAAAGGTGAGTGCGATTCCTATGCGCGAAAATATGGTGCATTTTCTCGGGTTGAGGCCGACGTATCGGTGTTTACCACCGCACGAGCTTAGAATGCTCCAGGAAGGCAAGGTGAAGAGGCGGCTATCGCTTTCTTCAAACTCTGCCATCTCGAATTCGGTATTGAGGTCCTCGTTCAAGGCCAAAGAGGCAGCGTACGCTTTCTGTGCCAGCCAAAGACCCCATATGAAGCCGAAAATATCCCAATTGCCGTACCAGAGATAGAAACTTGCGATTATGGGCAGAATGTAGAGCCTTGAGCTCATGCGCCATGCCGAAAGACCAACGATGAGTAGGTAGACGACATTGGACCCCCTGAATTCAAGCGGCATAGTCCAAAGCTGCCCGTTCAGGCTACCACGATACTCAAAAGCAATGACATTCATACTATCGGCCATGAAATTGAGCAACCATTTAACATGAGACCACGGGGCCGTCCATGGTTTAGGAAGATCATTCAAAAGGCCCTCGTCAAATTGCCAATGGAACAGATCGAAGAAGAAGAGAACCTGCGCTAGACTCGCCGTTACTAGAACAGGGAGATAAATCCGGAAAACCCTCCTTACGATAGCAGATGACACCCGTGGCAAGAAATGGGTGCTGTTCTGATCTTTCAAAAGGCTGATTGAAATGGCATAGCCTGAAATCACCATGAAAAGGGTCACCATGCCATGAGCTGAGAACAAAATTCGGACAGGAGGTAGTTGGACCAGGTGTCTATTTCCCTCGGGTGGATCGGTCCAAAAGGAGACGAACGGGTGCCAGACTTCGCTCATAAAGAAGTGGTCGAAGGCCACGATGGCAGCTGCTATGCCTCGTAGGCCATCTAGCCATCTGGTGCGCTCCATGGGAGGTGGGTATAGGGATCTCTCTCCCCTAGGGGGGTTTTTTTGTTTTGACGATATTGTATCAGAATTCAGCTTTTTTTAAGACGCAAAATCAGCTCGTATTACTAGACCCTTTCTTATGAGACAGTTGCCCGAGTCTGGTTTAGCGGGGTGGCTTAGCGGGACTTGGCCTTGAACTCGCGATATTCAGGGTCAAGGGTCTTCGGTTTGGTTTAGTGCTCAGTATTTGGTTTTATGATGAAAAGTACAAAATTCTGCTACTATTGAAGAGCTTTTATCGAGGAACAATAAGCGTATGCACAAACTTGCTCACTTGATCGGTATGCAGGGCGACCGACCGTTCCGAGGCTCTCCACTTTCAAAGAATGAGATTGAGTAGCGAGATTAAAAGCCCTGTATAAGCACTTGCAACTTAAACTTGGTGGTCCCATTTGTCTTATAAAGATATGGTGTTTCATTCAACGAAATCTGTTTAAACACTATAGAAAAAAAAGAGATTCCAAGAGAGTGGAGTGGTATCACGCTGTCGTTAAGTGACCCGGCAAGCCAGGATAAGATCAAATTCAATCAATGGGGAAAAGAGAAGAAGAAACAAAAAAAAAGAAACCCTAGCCTGGTCTGTTTTAACGCCGAGCGCGATCACATTCAGCCAAGAATCTGTGAATGCCTTCGGCGCCATCGTACTCGGAGGAACTCTCTGGCAGACCAGTGCTCGAGACTTCCTGGAAACAGGCGCGATCCCCGAGCTCACTGATGTTAATGCTCGAGTACACAGATGGCGAGGCTGTCCACGGGTTACTGCCGAACAGTTCCTTATCATCGAAGCTGATGGCGGGGCTGGTGTCAAGACCGGAGTCCTTTGACAATGGACTTTCCGGTGAGATCATGCCATGCCAGTCGAGCTCATCGGACTGCTGCGACTTATGTAGCGATGCCTTCTCGAACAAGTACTCCGTATCGGATGATGGGGCATAGCTAGGGGCGAAGGGGAACAACAAAGCCAGATCAGCGCCGGTGCGAAGCTCGAAGTCTTCGTCCTGTGTGATTCGGCCTCTCTGAACACCAACCTCGTCACAGAGGCGCTCGACAGTGTCAGCATCGCAGCCAGGGAACCGGACACGAATGGTGGATCGATCATGGAGCATGATTGGCAAATCACCAAGTGTTGAAAGGCGCTTAAGATCGTTCATCACCAAGGCGAATTCCTTCAAAGCACGGGCAAAGTCGGCAGAAAGTAGATCCATCAAGCCATCTGAATTCAGTGTCTCGACGGAAGCGACACCAGTCTTCTTGTCGAGCGCAGCGAGGGCACCGAAAGCGGTGATAGTGGGCGAAAGCTGGAAGTCGAGGAACGATCCAGAGGCGTTGTGGGGATTGGCAGTCATCTTACGCCCAGCCTGGTCCTGGAGAGCGCTGACAGCCTTGTACCGCTTCTCGCCAGTGCGGGGGTCGATGCCGTCGAATCGGACCTTCTGCCCCGAAAGGAAGAAAGCCCGAACGCCCTGGGACACATTCTGAATCACCTGGGCTGGAGCCGCAGGACCATGGGAGAAGTACCGAGCACCGCCGAAACGACCAGCTCCGACAGCGTATCCTCCGGCAGTACGACCCAGAGTTCCACCGGTAAGGTTGGGGCGAAGGGTGGACGCAAATGGAGCACGGCTTGTCAGTCGACTGATGTTTGAGGCGACGCGAGTAGTCTTGTAACCACCAAGATCCGCCTGTACACCACGGACGGCCGAGATGAAGGCATTGGCTGCACGAGTCGAGAAGTAACGGCTTCGGGACTGGCGAATGGCGGCAACGCGATTGATAGGCTGACGGTTGATGCGGGCATAAGCAGGTTGGTATCGTAGTGACGCTTGTTGCGTAGGCTCTGGTAGTTTGGCCCTTATGGCCTTGGAGGCCTTCTCATAGGCGAACCTGGGGTGATGTCAGCGGGTGAGTCAAGGGCGATAAGAAGATGAATCAACTAAACGTACCTCGCTGCTCTCCACATTTTGGGGAGCAGCAGGTGCCCATTCGGAGGCGCCATGCTGATAGTCAATAGATGTATTTATCCTGAGAAGATGGGGTAATTGGGAAGATGAAGGGAGTGCCTGATGACGGGGGCGTTATCAGTCAGCCTTAGGCAGACCCGCTGTGGCGATGCTTTGCCACGCATGTGACCCGGTCAACATTCTACTGCGCGGAAACTGGCACTGCCAACTTTAGATGACATGGATGGAATGTGTTGAACCTTTTTGGCGCTAAATGTACCAGATTCAATTATGATGACTTAATTAAGACGGTGTTGAGAGAATGCAAGGAAAATACATCTCAACCGACGAAAGTAGTATCATGTGTCAGTGTATGAAAGAGTAGCAGTAGGCTTACGGAGGTAGGGTCTCGATCCGTGATACTCTTCCTCGCATCTCTTTCGCGTAGTATCAAAAACTGGACGTGTGTTTTTGGAGGGGCCATCGTATCATCCTCTTGGTCAAGAAAAGGACGTGCATACGTTAGAAATTGTCTCAACGAACACCCTTAACCTGAAACGAACTTCGACGATCCTGTAGGCCCTGGGGAGTTCACCCTTGCAAGGCAAATCATTTATTTTCTTGGTACCAAATTCAATAGACATATGCTTGACTCACTCTTCTCAGCTTTATAACAAGTAAAATCAAGCGTAGGGATCATTGGAGGTTGTTTTATGGACGCTGCTACTGTGAAAAATGGCAATGGGCGAGTAAAAAGTCTCAAACTGATACAGGCGCACGGGCTGGAGATCTTCTAGGGTTATCAACCAGCCTTGGGCGGAATCTTAGTTCTTAGTTTAGTCGCGAGCAGGCTATCCTCGAGGTGGTTCCATTCAGGTTCATCGTCCGGGCTCTTCGCTTCCTCGCCGAGCTTTATTCTGAGGCAGAAGATAGTCCCCCGGGAGAATGTGCTCAGTCTGACACTTAGTCTTGCTATTAGCTATTGAGGTGACGGAACAATACCTAGGAATAGATTCGGTCCTATGTGTTATGCTTGCGTACTTTCTAGTATTGGAGATTTGTAAAGCTTCCATTCTATAACAAAAGTACCAAATTATCCCATTGCGGGACTTCGCTTCTTTTTGTTTGCCTACGTGACTACTGAAAATGAAAGGCTTTGATCAACGAATACTCGTGCCTGGAAGAAAGAAAGGAGAGTAGCCGATAAGTAAAGAGTGAACGATCGGCCTCGTATCAGAAGAATCGACATTCACATCCTATACAAAGCGAAACCTAGCTATGCTCTCCTTAATCATCCTCAGACACTCTTGCCCCTAAAAATAAGCGTTCCCCACAAAAATGCCGTCTTCATGAACGGTTCGTCGTTCGGGATGGTAGGGCGCTAGATAAGCCCCATTTTTGGTCCGTTCGGTCAAGTTTCCGCGCACGGCAAATTATCGCATCTTTTGGCGATCTACACACCCGTCCACCAGGTTTCATCTAAGGATAGCGTTCGCGGCGTGACCTGTGCCGCGATGATTGACACATATTTTTAGGGTCACGGCGCGAAGGGAGGCTTGTCTGTGCTCTGTGCAGATGTAGTCTTCGTGGGCCTGGCTTCGGCTGAGAATTTTGTATACCTCGACTGAGTAGTTGATGACTGCAGAGCACGCTACCTACCACAGTCCGCTTGCACTTCCAGTCATCAGTCCGCTTGAACTTTGTGAGAAATATGTGCTCAATTCCGGGCGCAATGATCTGCACATCCGATGCATTCGCCCTTGTCCTCGACAGGTCTTGAAACAGGATGCGTTAAGACACGGGTAATCGTGAAACTACCCATACCTTGCGCGGAATATCTCGGTGGACCTCAAGTGCAAATTGGAGCTCAGAGTCCGGTGCACCAGGGGAGCTATCTCCTCGGCCCGGTCCTCACGTTCAATGTAGGTACGCTCGAGAGGAGTATAAAGATGAGCATCTTCCCAGTCCATCAATGAATCATCAACCTTTCATCCTTCGCTTCAGTCTTCAGTTGACAGGCTCAACTTGACATTCTCTCGCTTCGACTTTGCTTTTATCTTTTCTCTCACCTTTTCGAGCTGCGCTCTTCATTCACAATTCGATTCTTCTGTTCTATCGTTAATCATGAAGAATACCGCCATTCTTTTCCTCGCGGGTACTGCTCTTGCAGCGCCTGCCTCCAGGTCTCTCGAAGCTCGCAAGCCCTGTCTTTGGCTTGATGGCATGCTCGGTGGCTCTGGTGAAGGCAGTGAAAGTACATCTGCTGGCGGTGGTATTAGTGCTCTTGCCGGTCTCCTTCCTAGCTTCGGTTCTAGCTTGGGTGGCTCGGCTGATGCTTCTGGCGACGCTTCTGCCGATGCCTCTGGATCTGCATCGGGCGACGCTTCCGGGTCTGCTGGCCTAGGTGCTTCTGGCTCAGCCAGTGGAGATGCCTTCGGCACAGGTTCGCTCGGCGCAAGCACTTCTGGCTCTGCCGGTCTTGGTGCTTTAGGCTCCGCTGGCCTTGGTGGTTCCGGTTTCGCTGGTCTCGGTGGCTCTGGCTCTGCTGACCTAGGGGCTTCTGGCTCAGCTAATGGAGGAGCTTCTGGCACTGGCTCTCTTGGTGCTGGCGCTTCTGGATCTGCTGGTCTCGGCACCTCAGGCTCTCTTAGTGGAGGCGCGTCCGGTACTGGCTCTGGTTCGACCGGACTTGGTGCCTCTGGATCGCTCAGCGCTGGTGCTTCGGGCACTGGTGCGGCTGGTGCTTCAGGCTCGGGTGGTATTTCTGGTGGTGCTTCCGGTTCTCTTAGCGGAGGTAATTCTGATACCGGCTCTGCTGGTGTTGGAGCCTCCGGCTCAGGCAGTGCTTCTGGCGGTGCCTCCGGTTCTCTTAGCGGTGGTGCTTCCGGTACTGGTGCTGCTGGTGCTTCCGGCTCTGGCTCTGCTGGTCTCGGTGCTTCCGGCTCTCTCAGCGGAGGTGCTTCGGGTACTGGCACCACTGGTGCATCGGGATCAGGATCCGCTGGCATCGGAGCTTCTGGCTCAGGTGATGTCTCTGGCGGTGCCTCCGGTTCTGGTGAAAGCGGCGTCAGCGCAACCAACACCGGCGGTGCCTCAGGAAAAGGAAGCTTATCAGGATCCAGCTCAGGCTCAACTTCAGGCTCGGGCTCCGCCGGTATTTCCGGCTCGGGCTCTGCTGGCACTGGCATTTCTGGCTCTGGCGCCGGTGATATTAGCGGTTCCGGATCTGGTTCGACTGGCACAAGCGTCTCTGGCAACCCAGGCTCTGGCTCCGCCACTGGTGCTACTCCCAGTGGCTTTACGACCAGCACTAGCGTCAGCTGGTTGATTCCTGGCGCTACTGGAACTGCTGGTGGTGAACTTAGCGGTTCAATCTCTGGATCTGGTACTGCTGCTGCTGAGGCGAGTGCTGCTGCTTCTGCTGCTGCTGCAGCTTCGGCCAATGCTAGCGCTAGCGCTGATGCTAATGCTGATGCTTCGGGCTCTGCTGATGCAGCCGCTAATGCTAGTGCTCAGGCCTCTGGATCTGGCAATGCCTCGGCCAATGCTTCGGCCAATGCCTCTGCTTAGATCTGAGGGCATATCGAGTCTTCTGATTGGTGATTTGTCTGGCCATGGTAAATCATGGAATAATATGTTCCGTTTGTCTTTTCGTCTTTTCTCGGATAATGGAATAAGGTTGGACGTCCCAGTGGAGGTTGTGTACATTGGCACCGGATTTTCTGTCTTTACAAGTGTTTTCTAATCATCTGGTCTATACTTTGAAATGTCTCAATGATAATACCTCAATTGGTTGCTTCAAGAAGTATAAATTGTTTGTCGGTAGAATATGGCGGTATGTAGATAAGCAATAGCACCGCAGTTCCTGTATTATCCAACAGTGATCCCTTCAAGATTGTCCTCGAACGTAGCCCGCATATAAGTGTGATACAATGACTATGAGCCCATTTCCTTCGCACAATGCATTCTCTTGTTTTTTAGCGTATGAAGAAATTTATCGACTTTGTCTGCTGGATTGTTCGGCATACCTTTCTTTGCTGTTTCCTCCATTTCCTTGTAGACCTTTTCCTAATCCTCATCGCTATGCATTCTAAGGGGTTCTTTTGTCAACCTCTTTGTCGACGATTGTTTTTAGATTTCCCAAATCATTTGGTGGAAATTCAAAATTTGGAAGCTAGTTCTCTTGTCCATCTCTTTGAATAGACACGCTTTGGGTTGTCTGCGTTGGGTGGCTGGGTCGGCAGCGACGGTCGCGGTGAGCACGAGACAAAAGAGGAAGAGGGAATGATAGCCCATTTTATAGAGACACAGGCAATTAGAAGAACAAAGATACAGGTTGTCTTCTTTTCTGGCATATAAAATGGATGGGGCAGGCGGGGTGGAGAGGGAGATGGTAGAATACCCTGTGCTATATAAAAGCTCTGCCAAAGAGTATCAGAGTAACCCAAGTAGAATATTTCGAAACATATCGGTCACCGACGGACAAGCGCCCTTGTCATTAACACAGAGGCTCTAGGCTTTTCTGAACCTCATATGAGAGCCGATTCCTCCCTAGTCATCTAGATTATTGCTATAAAAAGTATGAATTCGTCATAGCAGAGACACCGGTGACTTATGGCGGTGGACTATAGCGAGCCCGATCGACAGTTTACTTTTGATATTGACAAAAGTAGACATCGACATACGCCGTTCATCAAATTGGAAAATATACTAACCCACAACGATAGTCACTTTTACTCAGCATTTCGAGGCTCGTTATAATCGGAAGAAATAAATTGTTTTGGTATCTAAATCTTTATGTACTCATAAAACATCACGTCCTTGTTTTTTATTTACTCGTCATCGCCAAAGAAGACCTTGACAGGCAACCAGCTGTCACCACAGACCTTGAAGCGGTCCTTGAGGTTATCAAGCTGGTCAATCTCCTCATCAGTGAGGGTCCAGCCATCGATCTCGAAATTGCCCTCAATGCGGGACTTGTTGACAGACTTGGGAATGACGCTCCAACCCTTCTGGATACCCCAGACGAGCAGAACCTGCTGGGGAGTCTTGCCCTTCTTCTCGGCGAGCTTGAGGAGAGTGGGATCCTTGTAAAGAGGAGAGTCGGTGGAGCCGAGGCACGAGTATCCGGTGGAGTGGATCCCCTTAGAAGTGTTGTAAGCAACCAGCTTGGGCGAGGGGTTGTTGGGGTGCAACTCGATCTGGTTCACCGCAGGGACAATCTTAGTGGAGGGGTCATTCAGGAGCTTCTCGAGATTCTTGATGCCGAAGTTGGAGACACCAATGTTGCGGACCTTGCCGGTGGCAGGCAGCTTCTGCATCTCCTGCCAGGTCTTAATGAAGTCCCAGTCGGGCAGGTGCTTAGACTTGTCGTTGGGGTCAGTAGAGCAGGGCCAGTGGACCAGGTACAGGTCGACGTAGTCGACATCGAGGTCCTTCAGGGAGGAGGCAATGCCATCCTGCACACGATGGTGCCAGGTGTTGTCCAGCTTGGTAGTGATCCAGATCTCCTCACGGGGAACGCCGGAGTCCTTGATACCCTGGCCGACCTCGTGCTCGTTGCCGTAGGCGAGGGCAGTATCAATGTGGCGGTAGCCCTTCAACAAGGCGTTCTTGACGGCCTCCCGGACTTCATTGGGCTTGGACTGCCAAGTACCCAGGCCGATGGCGGGGATCTTGTCGCCGGTGTTGAGAGTGTAGGTCTTTCTGTGCGGGGAAGAAGGTTAGGACAATGTTGAGAGCTCCCTTGAGTGGCTTGGCTTCACTTACTTAGTGTGCTGGTTCGACATTTTGAAAGGAATTGGAGTATTGTATCGGAGAGAATCGACGAGGAAGAGGACAGGGTCTTTATACGTGGCCGGGGATGATTACAACATAAAGTGGGCAGGTCCAAGCAGCAATGATGTCGTGCCCCTCTTTCCCCCCCCAGTGGATCCTGTTTTGTCTGGAGGGCAATGGCACCAAGTAGAGGGGAGTCAGTGTCAACGAACGTTCAGTGGTACGCCCATCCCTACCCGCCCCTCGGTAGATATCGCCTTCATTAATAATTCCGCTGTCTACGGTTGATGTTGGAGACATGCGGTTCCGGCTAAAATGCAGGGCACTCTTTTCCCAGCGTGGTAAGTGGTCCACAATTTCTATTCATCTCCACCTGACATCATCCCAGCCAACAAACACACTTTTGCTCCAATTCCAGAAATTTCGCGGAGTCGCCCCCCCCATCTTTCGGCCTTCCCCACTCGGTGTCTGCGCGCGGATAATTTCGCCCTCCCGATCCCCTTTATACCCGAGTCTTGGGTCCGTCTCGGCAAGACTTCCATTTTCCCGAGTGTCGTCATGTCTTCGGGATTCGTTTCAGCCGGGACCAACGAGCAGCCTGTTGAGCGTGACGATGAGTGGCTACGCGCGCAGAAGGAATTGGACGAGGAGCGGAGGCGCAAGGCGGAGATAGGCAAGCAGACCGACGGGAAGAGTCTGTTCGAGGTGCTGGAGGCGAACAAGAGTGAGCCTCTCTTGTGGATCCGGGGCGCCTACAAGCGCGCAGGGTGCAGGGATCTGTGGCTGACATGTTAGGGTGATTTTCTGGCGTCTAGTGGCCAAACAGGAAGCATTTGAGGAAAAAACGCGTCTCAAGAATCAATTTCGCGCCCTGGACGAAGATGAGGTCGACTTTCTCGACTCCGTCTCGAGTCCACTCGCGCTCAAGAGGCAGCCGTGAAGAAGGAGACGGCGGACCAGCTTGAACTTTTTCGCAAGCAGCGCGAAGAGGCGGAGAAGGCTATGCTTGGTCCGGCCTCCTCGGAGGTGACACGCGCAGAGGAGGAAGAATGGACAATTCTCGCGCGTAAGAGACGGCGTGACAAGGGTAAAGACTTGCTGCTTCCCGGCAAGAAGCGCAAAGCTTCCAGTGCGGAGGGCAGTGTAAAGCCCGATACGTCTAAAGATGAGGAATCGAGTCAAGGGAAAGGACCAGCTCCTGAAAAGACTTCTGCGCAGTCTACAAACACGACTACTTTAGACACAAGTACGACTCCCACGGTGGCTGGAAATGCCACACACAGCTCATCTACAAGCAAGCAACCAGAGGTCAAGGCACCGACTAAACCAGCAGCTGCATCCCTTGGACTGGTCGCGTATGGGTCGGATTCAGACTCAGATTAAATTAATCGAGACCATTAAGTACACCTCTCTGCCTGTTATAGTAAACCACACTCAACCTCCTCTCTCGATTCCCCACCAACTCGGCGCCAAATTCACCCCTTAAGGCTCTCAAATCTGCTCCTCATAATGCACCGTACTCTGCTTAACCTCCTGCTCCTCAACCTTCCTCTCCAAATCATGCGCGATATAATCCTTTGTCTTCGTCCCCGGTACAATCCAAGGAGCATGTGAGAACATGTAATTCATCTCCTCCAACGGCACCTTCTTCGTCTCAGGCAATAGTACCCAAAAAAAGAGTGCATTAGTGAAGTTACAGATGGCAAACAGGTAATAATACCTATATCCGATATTCTTCATCGCAATTGGCGTAACCTGACCGATCATAGTATTGAACGCAAACGAGATCATCGTCGTGATTGAAACACCCTTTGATCGAGTTCGCGTGTCAAAGACTTCAGCAGGGATAATCCAGGATAGCGGGCCGCAGGTTGCTGAGAAGGAGAAATTGTACAGCCAGGTCATTATGATAAAGCCCCAGTGCGCGCCGGTGTTGTTGGTTGTTGGGGGGGAATTTGGCGAGGAGCGCCGTTGCGATGATGAAGGTCACGCAGTTCCCAAGATTACCGGAGATCAGGGTCCAGCGACGGCCGAAGCGGTCGATGAAGAGGATGCAGAGGAATTGGGCGATGAGGGCGATGATGGAATTGATGGCTTGGTAGCGGAGGGTGGCTTCGCCGGAGATGCCGATTTGTTCGTAGATTGTGACAGAGTAGTATCTGCGATGTGTTAGGATGGGCGTCAAGCTTTGTTCAAGGTTGACATTGGGATCGGAACTTACTGAATGGCTGATACACCGGTCATCTGGACGGATGCTTGAAGGGCACAGCAGAGGAACAAGCGACGGAATGACGATCGGCTCTTGAACAGCTCGATATAAGACTTAGCCTCATGTTCGTGCTCGTAGCTGATAGTCTCCTGGATCTGAGCATATTCAGCCTGAACCCAGGGATCATGCTCGTTGCCGTGAGCATGCAACTTCGCCAATGTCCGTAGACCGTCTTCAGAGCGGCCGTGATCGATCAACCAACGTGGAGACTATACAATCAGACTTGGAACACTTCGCCTGCAATTCTGAAAACTCACTTCGGGAAAGACTCCGATCAACAATCCCAGGATCACCGCAGGGATAATCTGAATGCCCAGTGGCAACTGCCATTGAGCGCTGTTGGTCGGGCTGAAGCCAATGTACGTACCGTACCCAATCCAAGAGGCACAGAGCGCGCCCACGCCGAGCATAAATTGCTGGAGAGCAGTGACTCGGCCACGAATTTTGGGGTGGCAGATCTCAGCTTGGTACAGTGGGATAACCATGGTGAGGAAACCAACGCTGCATAGTGTGAGTGATCGAATTGGGTTGAGCGTTTAAAAAGAGCATACCCTAATCCGGCAAAGAAACGTCCACTGTAGAGATAGCCTAGATTTTTGGCACCGGTTTGGAGTCCTCCTCCCAAGCAGAAGAGCAGACAGCCAAGTGAGATGGTCTTTTTTCTGCCGAGATAGTCGCCAGACGGTCCAGCGAATCCTGCGCCGAAGAATGCGCCTGTGGTGAACATGGAGACGACCAGGCCGCTGTTGTTCGGTTAATATGCGTGACTGACGGGCTACTGACTGACTGACCTTTGTGTATCATCTGCCTCGAATTTGTCCTTGAAGGACTGGCATACAATCACCTCCGCAATGACACCCAAATCATCTATTCTCTCGTTAGACTTACATGTCAAGAGAAGCAAGGTGAAGAGAAAAGGTCAAAGCACTACTACATACATCCGTACAGAAATGAACCCACAGAGGCGAAGACGCCGACTAGAAACTATATAAAAAGTCAGTCTCAATGCATCGCAGGGTTCTATGTATACCGAGGTAGCTTACCTGGTACCATGATGGTGAAAGACCCATGGTGGGCAACTTGAGTAGACACTGATTCAGGTATCAGACCCACGATCAACGCGAACCGGGAAAAGAATCTGGGGAATCTCCACAGAAAACACCGCGGGGAGCCATTGTCTTCATATACTCCAGCACGCGTAAGACTTGCGCGAGGAACTTTCACCGCGCCACCGAGATTGTCCCATCGCCTCTGTTCCTCTAAGCTAATCCAAAACTGGCATCGAAGCTAGTATTGGATGACCCTTCCATCCAAATCAATTCTTTGCCAGCATCGCCGGGGAACAAAGTATATCCAAGCGGGGCCGAGGAGTCTCTCCCTGAGGGGCGGCGCGTGCGATGCCGTGATTGACGGAAGATTTCCTCCTTCCTCGGCGTGCCCCAGCTACGACACAACACCAATGACGATTCTCCATAAAGTCAGTCAAATAGGCGTTCCCCCAGTCTATCAATCGCTTAAGCGCTGCCCAAAGGGTGGTAGGCTAGAGTCGGGTTGGCTTGGCGATGCCATGGCATCGGAGTCAGCGTGATCCACCTCGGGGAGACAGGTCCAGACTCGACCCCGCAGGAGATTTTCCGCTTACAGGGTAATGAAAGTGGCATGAGATAAATGGGCTTGAGCTGGATGCCCGTGTCTAGTGGGATTCAGTTGTTTCTGGCTTCTTGAATGTCCAGTGGATTTGATCGTGTCTATAATTCAGCCACGGCATAAAAATCTGGAAAGTTCGAGCTTTGACGTTTTGTTCCTTTCACAATGACTACATTTACCAAGTTGGAGGAGCAGGAGACCCCTGTCATCTCCGTGCACTCAGACCGTCGTATCTCTAAGATCAATCCCAATATCTATGCCGGCTTTACCGAGTGAGTTATCCTCATATTGATCTGGTGACCGTTCCGAACAAGTTGCTGAATAGCTCCTAGGCACATGGGACGATGTATCTATGGAGGTATCTATGATCCTGGGAACCCTCTCTCCGACGAGAATGGGTTCCGTAAGGATGTCCTCGAGGCCTTGAAGGACCTCAACATTCCTGTTGTCCGATATCCCGGCGGGAACTTCTGCGCGACCTACCACTGGCTCGATGGTGTCGGACCTAAGAATCAACGACCTTCGAGGTAAGCTTTTTGTTGTACTTCCATTCACAGACTCTGACAGCAAACTAGGCCTGAATTAGCCTGGCTCGGAACAGAGACCAATCAGTTCGGAACTGATGAGTTCATGCAATGGTGCAAAGTTCTTGGGACTGAGCCATACCTCTGCTTCAACTTTGGTACTGGCACTCTAGACGAAGGTAAGTAATATCCGCTTCAATTCAATTTACTATCACTGACCATCTCCAGCCCTGGCTTGGGTCGAGTACTGCAATGGTACCGGCAACACATACTACGCTAACCTCCGCCGAAACAACGGCCACGAGGAACCCTACAATGTAAGCCACCTAAGCTCACCACCAACAAGCAGCACTGACTTCCGTCAAAGGTCAAATACTGGGCACTTGGTAACGAAACCTGGGGCCCATGGCAAGTCGAACAAATGACCAAAGAAGCCTACGCCCACAAAGCCCTCCAATGGGCCAAAGCCCTTAAACTCCTTGACCCAAGCCTCATCCTCATTCTTTGTGGCCAAGACGGTACCGCATCGTGGGACTATTACACCCTTAAACACTGTCTCCTTCCAGCCCACTCCGCCCTCTCAACCAGCTCTGTCCCCCTCATCGACATGCACAGCATCCATCTCTACACCTGCTCATCCTCTCATCTTCCGAACGCCACAGCTCCATTAGCAGCTGAGCGTGCTATCGAGATCACATCTTCTCTGATTGACCTTGCGCGCATCGAGAACAACGTACCCCCCTCCCAACCCCGTCCGACCATCTGCTTCGACGAGTGGAATGTCTGGGATCCGATTCGCGCCGAAGGATCCAAGGGCGCAGAAGAGAGCTACACCCTCTCTGACGCCCTCGCAGTGGCAGTGTGGTTGAATGTATTCATTCGCAAGAGCCGTGATCTTGGCATGGCGTGTATCGCACAAAGCGTCAATGTAATTTCGCCTCTTATGACGACCAAGGAGGGAATCACCAAGCAGACGACATGGTGGCCATTGTATCTATTCTCGAGGTATATGCGTGGCTGGACGGTTAGTGCGCATGTTTCTTGTGCGACGTATCAGGGGGAGACGGCGCCTGTTTGGTTGAGGGGCGCTATGGAAACGCCGTGGTTGGATGTTAGTGCTAGCGTTGGAGAGGATGGATTTGTGAGTCTGGCGGTTGTGAACATTTCAGATGAGAAGGGGATTGAAGCTGTGGTTGAGGGGGTGAACGGGGTTGTGGAGGTTTTTACTGTTACTGGGGCGGATGTCATGGTTTCGAACATGAAGGGGGCTGAGGAGGTTAGTATTAAGGAGGGGACGTGGGATGGAGCCGGGAAGTATCTCTTCCCGAAGCATTCACTGACATTGTTGAGATGGAAAGAGTAAGTGTTGCCCAGCGCAGATTGAGAATTTAGATAGAGAATGTTAGAGACCCCGAATTTGATGCACGATGTCTTCGGTTGAGAAATTCTGATGATTTAATCATTCAATGTGACCATTCACTTGAGGATATTCCACGACATATTGTATTTATGTTTCTCTCTATCCCACCTTTCCTCGCATAAATCGCATGCTCGAATGTAAAACTGCTGACTCACCGATGGGAGTCAGGGATGGGAAATCTCACTGGTTTAATGGTTTTTCGTCATTTTTCGTCATATTCTAGAGCCCATCTCACAGTCTTCAATGAAAAAGGAAGCTTTATCACCGTGGAAATATTCCAAAACTTTTCCACTGCGTTGAAAGAAAAAGATTAGGCAATATGTGAAATCCCTAGGGCCAAATGCCAAGAAAACAAGAACATTCCATAAGGCAAGTCGGCATCAAGCACTCAAGGACTATTGAGTCGGAAAGCTCGTGTAGTTATCTACTGGGTAGAGGTCAAGGTTTGGTTGACGAGGCTGATAATGGGTTTACGAAACAGTTGAGCATGGCGCCATACTGCCCCCAAAGTATTATGTCAGCCATAGCTAGCAAGAAGAGGAGCAAGTGGCGGCAGTCAACAGCTTTCTGACGTGGGTTCGGTGTGCCATTCCATATACACTTGGGACTGAGTTCATCATAGAGCCATTCAAGCGCTACCCAGAACAAGCTGTCGCTTCTTAGAGAGGGTTCCCCTCGAACAGACATGGGTGGCATTCCCTGGCAGTCAAAGGGATGCAAAACATGCAAAACGCGAAAGATCAAGGTACATGACACCATCTTCCCTGAGCGTCTGGGCCATATAGAAGGTGGCGGTCACTAACCTACACTCTAGTGTGATCTGCAGCAACCAGCGTGTGTACGATGCATCAAGCGTGGTCTTTCATGTCCGGGTACGAGCATGATCGAACATTCATCCACCATGACCATGGAAAAGTGCTGGCGCGATCCAGGGCCAGGAATGCACAGACTCAATCGCATACCGCCAATTCTATCCAATCTGTACTTGTTCCTCAAGCCGTTGATGCACCTCCAACCGATCGCGCGCAACTGTTCTCATCTTTCTTAAGCGCATATTTTCCCCTCTATACTGCAGGCATCGCTGGAGCTGATGTATGGTATCATCTAATTACGGGCTTATCTACCATTCCAAATAAGGGCCCGGTGCTTGATAAGGCACTTTCGTCGCTTACTTGCGTTGGACTGGGACAGATAAACCAAGATCAACGGATGCTCTACCAAGGGACTCGTCTGTACAATGCTACGGTGCGACACATGTCGGACATGATAGAGCGCCGACTACCCAACGAGGAGCTTCTCTTTGCCACGGTCATCTTTCAACGGCTTGAAGTATGTTCTTTTCTATATCCCTTGTGCTGATGTCCACGTGTGCTGATCAGGCAGCCTTTGCTTTCTCCCCATGGCATCGAGCCATGGCTTGCCCATGCTCAGGGGACAAATATGTTCTTACGTGAATGTTATCATAACTCATCGAACAATCCCTTCATAGCATTTGTCCACCAGCATCAGCAGGTATTAGGAGTTGTGAGTCTGGCATATTTTAAGCTAATTTCTTATCATGCACTGATTCTAAGGATCTCTCTATTTGCTAGGCAGATCCCCTATCATCCCCGAATACCTCAGGCGATGGACAACAACCACCCGCACAGTCCAATCGCGATAGACCGATAGGTGGTGTCTTTGAGCTATTCACAGCTTTCAAGCCCATCCTGCGCGGAATAAAGCAATTGGATGCCTCTAACCATGAAGCCTGCCAGACACTTCTCCAAGATTTAGTTTTGCACAAGGACAAAACGATCGCATGGTTCGCGGGGGTAGTGTCATCTCTCGGCGCTGAGCCAACTCGTATCTCAAACTATCTATCGACTTGCGCAAAGCTACCTTTAACCGATGAGGTATTTGGCCCTGCCTATTATTTTCCCTCACTTGGAAGTGCGAGGCTGCATGTCGTGTACTGGACGGCTTTGGCTCTCGTCTATACCATGATGTGTCAAGTCAAGGTGCGTGCTAAGGCACACAGTCAAAGCTCAGGCTCCATGGATTTGACCACCGATGAGGACACTATGCTTTCTTGGGTTTATGCCGACGAGGTATGTCGGGGCATTCCGCATTGTTTGACAGATACGGAAAATATATGGGGTGCACAACATGCCATGTTCCCTTTGGCCCAAGTCGCCAATATTTACAGCATCCTCAGATGGCGAGAGAAATTCATGTGGTGTCAGCAAGCACTCAGTGCAATCGAGTCTCTCGGATTTGGCCTCGCGGTGCCTTTGAGAGAAGCTGCTTTGAAGCATTGGGCTCTCTTGGAAACCGCAAATGCGACGCCTTCTTCCACCTGTCTGTTTGAGCGCTAGATGCATACAACATCGATAACATGAATACATGGATTGGAACTCTGGCGCTTCTATTTTCTTTTTTGCTATGGCAGCCTAAAAGGGTGCCACTGCTAGTACATGCGGTGACAACTTTTGATTCATGGAATTAGACATCAGATCAATCAGATCAATGACCTGTGATTCAGATCCCCGCTTCCTTTACATTACGAATGAGAAATTTCCAGATGATCAAAAGTTAATCAAAGTCGTCAATTAGAATCATTGGTACATTAATCAATCACATAAATCATGAACTGGGTCTCGTCTAGCAACGTTATCTAATCTGAGTGGAAACACTCTCGGCTCTTTATCTAGCCGTGGGTGACATCCTGAACGGTACCATCGTGGCCAACATGGATGTTGAGTCTATTCATAACAGTCAGCACTTTTTTCCTGTCATCAGATCTGTTTCCATTCTGACCTATCGGGGTTGTGGTCCATGGTCTTCATGTCATCGGGCTTCAGCACACGGTGATTTTGCGGAAGATCCTTCTTCGCGAAAGACTATAGTCCAGTATGTAAGCCATACACGCATCACCAGCTTAATAGAATCATGTTAATTTTTGCTCTGCAAGTCACATACCATCTCATCACTCCCCGAGTCACTGATCTTCTTTCCCATCAACTTGTTGACCCATTCGGACTTGTCCCCCATAGAGGAGTTGATACCAGGTACGACCATAGGCATGATGGATATAAGATGGAGGATTCTTGACTTATTAAAGTTTAGGAGCTTGACACAAGGCAAAGTGAATTGAGGGGCAATTCCAGGTGTGTAGACATCTATATATGCGACGTTGACCCGATGACGTAGGTGCGATAAGTCTGCTTAGTCACTTTGCTAGATCGGGGAATGGGCTGTGCTGTTCCTGCTGTGGCCAGTCAAGATCCTCTATTTAGATGGCGTGGATCCGAAGGTGATCATGGAGAAATTACCCTTGGATTCCTGGATGGTGACGTTGGAGTAGTCTGGTCCTTGCTGAGATGACGACTTTGCAGGACATTTTCTAGAATCACCACTGCATAGTTGGAAACTGTAAAATGACTCCTCAAGATATGCTGCATTATGTTTGGGGGTGAGTGACATTTATGTAAACATTATAATCTTGCAAAGGAGTCAGTTGTCTTGATGCGGAAGGAAGTCACGCTGTAACCCAACCCTTGTGAACTCGCCATGGAAACCGATCGGGCGACTGCCATGTCTATAGTAGCATTGGCTTTTTTTTTCTCTGGTGCAAGTTTTTTACTCTTCTGTGCTTTGTGAAAATACGTGACCCAGGGAACTTCGTTGAAAGAGTCCATCTTATCCTCGGAATCTCTATACCAATGACACCTTTCAAGAAGAGCCGCCTGGTCCAGCTATTATGGTCTGAAATGACCAGACGCCGGGTGTGTACACCTAGACAAGTTTTCAGCGATATTGTGTCTCGACAGCAGAGATCTACTATCGAGATTCATCACTCACCTCCGTCTGCTACCCGACCAAATGGCGCAGAACAAATCAGGCCTCAAGTCAAGGACACACGACCAGAGCAGACACCATCAGATGAGTCCTTTGAATCAAGAGACACGAGCCTCCGGGCTGAATTTCGAAGAGGAAACAATGATTTCGAGCACCGTTTCTGGAACGAAACAACCAAAGATGCCGAATCACCAGTGCTCGCGGACCCCAACATCATCGTGAAGCCCAACAAGAGCCTCATCGATGCCACTCACCCATCCATCGCAGCAGCAACAATAATCGGCGTGATCGTCTTCGGAGCGATCTGCTTCCTTCTGTTCTGGTATATCCGGCGAGAGCGTCGCCGACGCCGTCTTTCGGAAATTCAATCCCCAAGCTCAGATCTCTTCAACCCATCCTCTCTCACCCTGGGCCCAGAAACAAGCAAGACTCTAGACGATTTTCTCATGCGCGACGTACCACCAGAGCGAACATCTCTCATGTTCAGTCGCACTCGTTCACCATCCGTGACATATCTCATCGACGAGGCAAACCGCCACAGCAATCGCAACAGCTACGATGAATCGAGCACCTTGACTAAACTGGAAACCCTAGATTCCCTCACTAGAGTCTCAGCAGATGGTGTTCGACCTATTTTCATGCTTCCAGATCTCTCCTCTTCTCTACCGGGTCCGTCACTACAAACTACCTCAGCCCAGCATACATCGATCACCTCTCCGCGCGCATCATTGGCAGGAACACTCCCGCCTTCTCCACGATCCTCCCAACTCTGGACAACCACCACAGCCGCAACAACTGCATCTACAAGTATCAAAAGAAGCTCCCTTTTAGCCCAACAGTCATCTGTCTCTCAAGCTTCACAGCCCATGCACAAGTCGCAAGCCTTGCCAAGCCCAGTCACTTCACTGATGCAGCCTCGCTCCTCGAATTCGAACACTTCGAGGACTTCGAGACGATATTCCGGCGGTGATATAGTTCGAAGCTCCCCTCGTGGAATCTACGATTCTCGAGGCGCGCGACCTGTGAGAACGCGAAGTTCGCAGAGTGTCTCACCCAATGTTTCGCCTCATGCCGAGTCGAATAGTTCGGGGCATTTGCCTTCTATTCCGTCGACTCCGTCGCCGTTGTTTCGATTCTCCGACGCTTGAGATTCCATCGAGCGTGGATGTTTCAGGTGAACCCTGAACCCATTTTGGCATTTTGGCGTTTGGGTAATGGTTACTCTCCTCTATGGTGGTTTGGCAAGATACTCTTTATGGTTGAGATGGAATTCCCCCTTTATACCGGTAACATGAATAAGGACCTCGATACTCAGTAGTCAGGAATTCAAATTCAAGTTCAAAAACAAGTTCAAGTTTCGTTTCTAATCCATAAATCGCTAAGCTAGCTAGACATTTAGAAAATGTGAGAATAAAAAAAAGTAACCTCGAAATGAAAATGCACCCCGCGCCGTTCCAAGCCGGGATACGCAAACCGCAGCAAAATGAAGAAAAACAACAAACAGCGTACCCCCAACGCAGCCCCACGTCCATCATGAGAATGTACAATCAAGTACGAAAGAGGATATCCTGAAACAGATCTATACGAGTCAAATTCAGAAATCAGAATCAGAGTGCCGACTTGGCTTCTTGCACACTTCGTAAACACCGCTCCAGGCGTTTACCGCGCTCTTTCTCCCTAACAAGAGTCTGCTTCACAAAGGCACGGATGGCATCCCGACCAACTTTCTCGCGCCAGGTAGTCCAGCCTGCTAATTCGCCGACGACGACGTCCTTGTTCCAAGTGATCTCGCGTGCGAGGCGGGAGGCTTGGGCTTCGCCGTCTCGGATTTTCTGCTGAAGGTCGCGGACAGATTTCTGGCGTGATTCTTCGAAGCCAGGGAGGTTGAGGTTGAATTTGCGAGGGAGAGAAGAGGAGAGGAGGGATGAGCGGTTGCGGGAGATTGTGCGCGTTGTAGATTGGAGAGATGAGATGAGGGCGCTAGGGCGAGAGAGCGATCTGAGAATTGCGGCAGTGGTGTTGTCGATTGAGGTTAAGGCGGCGATGTATTGGAGGAGGGGAGATGAGTCGGAGCTTGAAGTTGAGAGGTACGTGCCGTAGCGCGTGAAAGCATCTATGTAGACTGACGGGAGAGCGTTGGTTGGTGCTTGGAATGTGGAGAGAATGGATGAGCAAAGAGAGACGGCGTCTGCTAGGTCCGAGGCGCTGTTTTGGAGGGCGTGGCCGCGGCGAATGAGACTTCGAGTGTTGGCGTGAACACCACGAACCATTTCTTGTGCGTGTGAGATGAACTGTTCGGTGTCACGCATGCCCTCTTGACTGACGGGTGAAAATTCGTCGGCGATCGTTTCCGTTAAAGCTGCTGCTTTGTGGCGGGATCGGTCGGCCATCATTTCGGGTTGCAGTTCAGGGACGAGGAAGAACTCCCAAAGCATCTCGTGCGTGGAGAACGTCGGATGGGCAAGCAGTGTCTTGAGGAACCGATCAAGCTTCTCCTGAAGATCATGGAGAACGGACCGCGAGGGCTTGGAGTGAATTTGGAAGGGATTGCGGAAGTCAGAGAGTGATGGAACATACGATGCAGGATGCTCCACTGCAAGCCACTTGGCTAAGTTCTCAAAGTCGGCGAAGCTGCGCCGGCACGTCGTGACAGTATAGGTCGTCGAGCCTGGCCGTGACGTTGCCATTGACTCCGACGGCGGATACGGTGCGCCGGACTTTAGAATGAATCTAACTGTTGCATCCTCGACAAAGAATGATCGAACCACTGTAGTGACACGACCCGAAGGATCGCCACAGGATGATGGCGGGTGCGACAGCAGAATCAAATCGTCAATTCGGTTCCGAACTTCATCATCCTTCGCAAGCTCAACTGCTGTCAGTCCCCGAGCCTCTTTGACATGGACATCTACCCGCGGATCCATGAACAGAATGCGGACTTGGTTGACTCGCCCATATTTGCTAGCCATCATCAAGGGCGTGAATCTCTTATCGTTGGTCGCGTTTGGATCGCAGTCACTCTCCTGCAAGATCCGTGTTGTGATTTCGGGGTCACCAACGATATGCAGCAATGTATTGCCCTTCCCATCGACATGATCATCAAGTTGTAGTGCTTTCCCATTACCCTGGGCTCTCTGAGCTGCTGTCAAGGCGGTTTTTACCATGGCCTTGTACTCGGGGTGATCGTATGAGCGACATAGAGCAAACAATGGGGTCTGACCATGTTTGTCTCGCTGGCGCCATGGTAGAAGGCCACCCAATCGAGCCAATAGGCCAGGTGTGCTGAACAGATAGTGAGCAACAGTTCGACCATGCACATCTGATTTGGTCATATACTTGGCGACCACAGCCTCGTCTGTTTTGCTAAACAGGAAGTCAAGCAGTATGCCGACAACCTCAGTATGTGCGAGCTGCACAGCTGCATTCAGCAACGTTGTGCCATCTGCATTGGTATCTTCCAGGATATCTTCCAGGGGATAGTATTCCTCTAGACTCAGCAGATACTTCAAAGCTTCGGTCTGGCCACTCTCTACTGCCATCATGGGAATAGAGTCTCCTGTCGGATCCTGTGTCTTGGTAAGGGTCTCTATGGAACTGTCACCCTCGATATTGCTGGTCATGGATCCAATTGTATTTGTTCTGGAAAGGAACGAGACAGCCGACGATTCTGACAAGCTGCGAACATCCATCGAGACCTTCTTGACAGGGCGTATTGTGTCTTTGAGAGCAGGATTTCCGTCCCAGGTCTGGAAAGGAAACACATGGGCTAATGGTGGCGGTTGAAAAAGTGCAGCCTCGGTCAATGGATCGCCGTTGGTGAGCACCGAGCTGCTATACATAGAAGATGTCTCGAAGGGAGATTCGTCCGGCTCTTCGTCCTCTTGGAAGAAAACGGACTTGCGCTCGGGCTCAAGAGGAGCAGTCTCATCGATGGATACATGGTTCCCATTTGGTTCCAAGATACTTTTCATGTCAGAGATTCTGCCAGCCTTTGTCGCTTGCCAGAGACGACGGTTTCGAGCGCTCGCGACACGAAGACCCGCCGAGTCGGTCACAAGGTACATCAGAACTGCTTCTAACGTACTCAGGGCATAGCCCATTTCACCGCTTTCTACATCATCTATGTAGATGAAATGTTGCATATACAGCAAGCGGGCTTGGAGATGTCGAATTTGCGATCGTATGACAACCACTAAGAGCAACGACACCAAGACATCGGCATTGATTGTGACAGAGGATCTTCCTTTCTCAGAAGAAAAACCATCCAGAGTGTCATAGCTGCCCGGGAAAGATACCACTTTGACGGTTTCCAAGAGGATATTCAGCATCTCATGAGGGCCTCTTGCATCGCCCATTTTTCGAAACTGATCAACTCCTCGTCCGATGCGACGGGTAAGCTCTCTTTTGCCTTCACGTCCGCCTTCAACTGTGATTCCGACTTGTATCACATCAAGACTTTCCATGTGTCGGATCCTAGAGTCCAGCTCTGAATCTTCTGGCTGGCGGAAAGCACAGAGTCGCGGGAATAGAAGTGGTTCATGGACTTGCTCGGCAACGTAACGTTCGATGAGCCGCTCGACCAAAGGGCCTGTGAGGTCCGTAGTGGCGCCTAGTAAAGACAATTGTTGCTTATCAACTAGCCGGAAAAGATCAATTGCTGCAGTCACTGCTGTCTCCAGACTCCGCCGCATCAAATCTTCATCATCCTCGAAATACTCTTCAGAATTGAATGGCAGTCGACCTCTGTTGCGAGAGGACCAACTGCGTATTGATGAAGTGTCATCTGCAAGCGTCTGCGCGCGAGAAAGTTTCATCTCGCTTTCGCTGCCAGAAGCAGAGGGCGATCGAGAGGGAGGAGGCGGAAGCGGTTTTCCAAGCTCCTTGCCAAATTCACGGAATAGTCGCTCAAGCCCGGGCTGCATCTGCCGTGCAATCATTGGAAAATTGGCGAGCAGTTCTCCAAACAATTTTATCTCTTGCTTCGGTGGAGGCACCGACTCCCCAGTCGCACCCTTCCTATCCGAGATAGATGATTCTGCCCTTTTTTTATTCGACGTGGGCAGCATTGGTATCGAACCCGGAACCGTAGCTGGGATTATTCTGGCGGGGTCGTAAGAGCCGATCAATGGCCGCGAAATGTAGTATATGAGCCATGGCCGAGAATCGCTGGAAGAGGACGATGTGTAGTAAAGCGCGTCAGATAAGAGCTGAGCTTGAGTAAGGGATTTAAAGCCTGAAAAGTTCTGGGTCAATGAATAGTTACTCTGGAGGTTCTTGGGTTTCCCACCTTTGTTACTGTAAATAGAGTTCTCCTTGATTATCACCGTCCTTCCATTGAAAGTCGTCACCTGCTTCGCCTTCCCCCGATTATCGCGCACATTGGAGTCCTCCTTTCCAATCGTCGAACCCGGGTTGATGGGAATCCGCAGTACATGGCTTCCTAGAAACTCCTCCGACGCGATGAGATCCGAATATAACAGGCCAGATTCCCGGTCGCGCGAGCCGACTAGGCATTCCGTCGTGGGAACAAGCAAGACCTGTCATGTTAGCTACTCCGGCCGATCCGAGGGGATACATGAGCTAGACTCACATGGTTCTCCACGGGTATACACTGCCCGGGAACAGTGCTTCGGAAGAAGGCACGAAGGAAAGGGTTTAGAGGGTGCATCCAAACGGTTTTGGACGGCCCAGCAGAGTAATTCCAGCAATCATCAAGCCGTCAAATCTGCAAGAACGCGGGGATTTTGTGCGTTGTCCACTATTTCGCGGGGAAGAGCTCCGGCGCATTCAGCTGCAGGCAGCAGGTTCCAAGGAATGGCCTGAGTTGTCACCGGAGGAACGTTCACAAGACCGAGAAGGAAGACTGGAGGTCAATCGAAGGTAACGAGGTCAAAAGATCTCAGAATTACAGAGTAGATTTACCAACGCGAAAGATGAGCAGGGAGATCGAGAACGTGATCGCTGCGGGAGCTGAGGCGCGCTAGCCGAGTTGGGTAATCAGCGTTTCTCGTCTATCAGAACAGAATAAGTATAGCGAAGTATTGGAGCATAATGAATATTTTAGAACAGACTGTTATTGTACATATGACAAGCGACGATAGGTGTATCTGCCTATTTGAAAACCCCAGGTCTTCAATATCGACCCAGTGATGGCGCTCTACAGAAGGAGAGCCAACAAAATCTCGAATCTGCGTACAGGACAGATATAGAATACAAAATGGACAATCAACCAAGTCTGCGCACCTTCCGGCTACGAGTACCACCAAACTTCACGCGAGTCGAGTCAGTCACTCGATTGACAAGGCCCCGTATGTTACGTCCCTCGTTGCCCAAAAGCACCTTGATGAAGGCATCACGGCCTTTTCCGAAGCCACGGAAGATCACCTCCAACCGCTTGATCTCCATCAGATATCCTCGTTCTTGAATCTGGGACATAACGTGGGAAGACAATTGATACGCAGGGTCAAATCCAGCTCGGCCGCCTTTGCGGAAGCCGATCTGACCAGTGCCCAAGGACATGAGAGGGTTTCCGTTCGGTCTTGTCAAGGTAAGGATTGTGTTATGCTTGTGACAGTAGACGTGGAGGTGGTGGGGAGGAGCGCGGTCGGCATAGGGGTTTCGCATCATGTCGGCTTCCAGGCTCTCGGCCAATCTGCTGTAGTCGGATTTGACACGCGGTGAGGAGGAGGATTGGTCTCCCTGCATCATCTTGGTAATAGCAGAGAGTGGTGATGAGTCTTCTGAGTTCGCCGGCTTCCGGTCCAGGATCCCTTTCTCAATTTTCCGAGCCTCCTCCGTGCTGCTAGAGGTCTTTGGAGACGAAGAGAAGGAACGGGCGGGGCGCATAGAAGCTGATCGAGGTATGAATTGCCGGCATACCGACGGGAGGCTCTTTGCGAGCGCATTCATGGAGAAAGAATTCATCGCGGCAACGGATTGCCTATGTGCTGGCTATGGGGTCCACGCAGGTATCGAAAGAAACAAACCCGGCCGAAGCGAGCCACGGAGTAGCAGTTGAAATCAAAGAGTGCAAGTAAAATAATTGAACAACAGGACAATGCAAGCCGGGCTCTGCGCAACAGCCGTGGTCGGACCGAGAGAGGCGGAAAGGGAAACACTGGAAGTTTTTCGAAGTCTTGGCATCTCTCGAACTTTTCCTTTACTCACCTCCCCGGCTTATTTTCGATTCCTCACCATACCCCAAAACATCCGGGCTGGGCTGGACTTTTAATCTCACATTCTCTTTCCTTTTATACTCCTCCCCTCCCAGAGCATGATTTCGACCAAGATGTCTGGCGCCGCGCGTGCGGCGACCCTCCGGTCCCATGCTCCGATCCTCCGCTCAGCTTCGCAAACATCCCGAGCGATGTCATACTCAGCTCTGCAGGCTCAGACATTGAAGCTCACGGTACAGAACCAGAAGGGCCGTCTTCCTGTCTCCCAGCTTGTTTCCCCGTTCACCGTCCTCCCCTTGACCAGATCTTTCCACGCCGCCACCCCTCTCTTCCAACAACAGCAGACAAAGCAGGAAGGAAAGGAGGAGAAGAAGGGCGAAGAGCACAAGGAAGAGTCCAGGGAAGAGTCCAGGGAAGAGTCCAGGGAAGAGTCCAAAGAGGAAGGTAATGAGGAGAAGAAGAAGGACGAGGCTCCTCCGCCGCCTCACGGCGACAAGTCTCCTTGGCAGGTGTTCCGCGACACTCTCCAATCCGAGTTCAAAGCGTCCAAAGAATGGAATGAGTCTACAAAGGCACTCGCTTCCTCTGCACACCAGTTCACTGAGAACGAGAACATCAAGCGAGCCCGTGCCGCCTATGAGGCTGCTACGAGCGCTACCACCAGCCGCACAGGTGCCGCTCTCAAGTCCACTGGTCAGGTCATTGGAAAGAGTGCCGCCTGGACTTGGAACACTTCTGTTGTGAAGGGCGTTCGCAAGGGTGTTAGCGCCACCGGTGAAGGACTCGAGAAGGCCACGCGGCCTGTCCGTCAGACAGAGGCTTACAAGAGCGTGAAGGAAGCCATTGACGATGGTAGCAGCTCTCGCTACGGTGGTTGGATTGAGAAGGAGGAGCGTCGCCGCCAGCGTCAGCTCCGCGAGGCGGCAGAGCTCAAGTCTGGAAAGCGCAAGGCTGAGCAGATGGTGGAGGACCCCAAGTAGGTTTCAATCTCGAGGGTCATTTAGTGACAAGATTCGCTAACCTGTCAATAGTGCCGGCACCCACGTTACCCTCCATAAGGACGCCGCTTGGAAGGAGTCATGGCGCAACTTCAAGGACTCCAACCCGATGATGCAGAAACTCTTTGGCTTCCGCGAAGTTTACGAGGAGTCCGAGAACCCTTTCATTAGCACCGCTCGCAGCATTTCCGACCGTATCACTGGCTTCTTCGCGGAGACCGAGACCGCGACTGTCATCAAGAAGTTCCGTGAGGTTGATCCCAACTTCCAAATGGAGGAGTTCCTCCGTGAGCTCCGTGAATATATGCTTCCCGAGGTCCTGGACGCCTACGTCAAGGGTGACATCGAGACTCTCAAGCTCTGGCTCTCCGATGCTCAGTTCTCCGTCTATGCTGCTCTCGCCAAGCAATACACCACCGCCGGTCTGGTCTCGGATGGCCGCATCCTGGACATCCGTGGCGTTGACGTTATGAGTGCCCGCCTTTTGGACCCTGGTGAAATTCCCGTCTTCGTCGTTACTTGTCGCGCTCAGGAAGTGCATGTTTACAAGAACGCCAAGACTGGCAAGCTCGCCGCTGGTATGGAGGACAAGGTCCAGCTTGTCACCTACGCTATCGGTATGACCCGTATCCCCGAGGAGGTCAACAATCCCGAGACCCGGGGCTGGAGATTGATCGAGCTGCAGAAGGCTGCTCGTGACTACATTTAAGTGGACAAGTGTGCACTTGCTCCTCTCAACTCATATCTTTGCTTCCTCTCATCCCTCCCCCTCTCCCCCTCGACTGTACCATATGACTGTTTTATATCAAGCCAGGCGGAACTGGCGCCTGTTCACGGTTGTGTCTGTCCTCGTGACCCTTTCGACCTTGGTCAGTATGGGTGACTTTTTTCATGTATTAATGTTCACTTCCTCCTTTCTACCTTGTCTTTTTGCCTTTATTTTTGCGGGTTGGCTCAACAAAAACGCCCCATTATCTCTATAGACTCAGACTGGCTGCGCGTTGGATTTGAACTGGTCTGATGGCATCTGATCTTGAGGTGTTTTGCGGCGTCCTGTGCTTTGCATTTTCACTCTCCCCTCGACACTTTCTGATCTGCATGTGGGCCTTGGGCCATTCGGTTTCGGTAGTATCCTTGCTCAATAGATATGCCGATGAGTTGAGGTATCGACCTTGGAGTTGCATGAGGTCGTGTATATATAGCAATGGAGAATGTATCCGGTGATTGGCATATCTGGACTCGTTACGATCCGCTTCATGTGGTAAAATGAAAGATTAACATAGGACAAGTAATGTCTAGAGAACGCTATTGAAAGTAGAGTAGCATCGATCGTTTCTTCTTTTTCCAATGTCATCCATCAGTCATTTGAATCATTTACTGGCTGCCACGTCCGGCACCGCCACCACCCATCATGTTGCGAGCCCTGCAATTCAATTAGTATCTAATTCTAACAGTGTACTTGTCGAATCAAAACTTACATCTCCGCAATGCTAGGATCACTCATGAGGCTGGACATATCGGGCATGCCGCCACCACCTTGGCCAAAGCTCTCGGCCATCTGGCGCATGCGAGGGTTACTCATGATGTTGTTGAGCATATCGGGGTTGCTCATGAGGTTCTGAGCCATGCTAGCGAACATGGGGTTGCTCATCATGGAGCTCAGGTCGGGCATGCCACCGCCACCACCACCCATACCGCCCATCAAACCAGCAAGCGAGGAGAGATCCGGCATGCCGCCGGCGCCACGGGATGCGCCAGGAGCAGAGTCCAACTCTTCAGAAGGAGGCTCGGTAGCACGGCCAGCCTCCTCGATCTTTCGTGTAGCAGTCTCCAGACCACGGCGCAAAGCGTCGCTGCCACCGTTGCCTTCAGCTTCAATACCCTTCTCGTAAGCTTCCTTGGCGGCGCGGTAGTCACCCAGCTCAAAGCGGGCGAGACCCAGACGACTCCAGGCTTTGGAGTACTTAGGGTCAGCAGAGACGGCCATCTCGGCATCCTCAGCGGCCTTGTCAGCCTTTCCGGAGGCAGAGTAAGCGGCGGCGCGGTTGGAAAGGTAGATAGGGTTTGCGGGGGCGATCTCCAAAGCTTGGGTGTACTTCTCAATGGCGGCGGGGTAATCCTTCTTGGCCATGAGAGCATTGCCCTCAGACTTCAACTTATCGGACTCGGGGGTAGGCGCGCCAACCTTGGGCTGTTGGGGCTGCGAAGCTCCAGCATCGGCTTGGGGCGAAGACTTGCTGCGCAACTTCTCGTAAACGCTGTAGATACCGGCGAGGGACTGTCCTCCAAGAGCATCCTTCACAGCGCCCTCATCGGTAGGGTCAACCTTGAAGGTATCGGCGATACATGACTGGGCGATTTCAATCGACTCGGCATCATCGGCGGTGAGAGTACCGTCCTTCAGGCTGCCGCCGAGGAAGTCGATGATGGCCAAAGCCAGACGCTTGTTGCTTTCGTTCGGGGCCTAGACATCGCGCGATTAGCACCGTGAATCTGTCATTTCCACCGGAAGAGGAATTACCATGATCTCAAATCAAAAAAATAACGAATGATTGATGAACAAGAATCACTTTCAGGGGAGAAAAAAGAAGAGAATGCGGGGGGAGGAAAGCTTGCCGCACGTGATACCGCTTATCGCGTTCGTTGGCTGTGTTTAGCTCATGTCCTCCTTGCACTGAACAATTTGCGGGTGGAAGCTTCCGTTTTTGTCATTTCCTTGGAGCGAGATGGGCTTGAATGAGCTCCACTGTTAATACAAATTCCCCGTTTCGCCAGCCGAGCCATGTACTGGCCTAATGGGGTCCCCCGGGTCTACGCGGTCAATGGCCCAGACATCGCCCATGTCTCCTCAGATGGACGTCTCAAGGATACCAGCCTGAACGCGGAATGCAGAAGCTCGATAGATAACAGAGACGATACTGAGGACACGCAATCTTCAAATTTTGAGCGCAATGAACTCAAGCCGTCGGTCAACTCGGAGACCCCCAGATGGGAGCAAGAACCGGTCAATGGAATCTGCGTCTCTCGCTCAGGACATATGTTTGCGACAATAACGGAGTCTTCTATATCACTATGGCAAACAAGGGTATGTTCAGGGATTTGATCTTGACCTTGGGAACGTAATTGATGAGCTTCGATATTAATGGTTGTCACAGCCAACTGCCGTCGTGGCCGCGATAGTTCGGTCCTTGTACTCGCTGAAGACATACGGCTCAAATTCAGCACTTCTAATGCACCCAGACTCGACAATATTGGTTGTACAAACATCCGGGGGGCTATCTCCTGACTTACTCGGTAGCGTCCGACCCAGCAACACATGTCTACCAGCAACGTTTCGATCACTCTACACATCCGCGCCGCCAACAATTAGCACATTTTGCCGCCGTCGAAGAGTCAAATGTTGTCGGCGATATAAGTATCAGGTTCCGAATGGCAATCAAGATCGAGTCAGGGATTGTCAAGGCGCTGGCCTTGGATCGGGAGCTTGTCGTTGCTACTATGAAGCCGCCTGCTATCCAGTGTATTCGTTGGGCCCCGGATTCCAGTGGAACGCAAACTACTTCGGAACTACTGAGTCGCATTCTGGATATACCAAGAAAGGTTGCGGTGGCGGATATGGTCTATGACCGTGCTATGAACCTTCTCATTTGGCTCACGAGTCATGGTCAGGCTTATGCTGTGCAACGAGCTCACGATGTTCAAGAGGATCTGGATGCACCTAAGAAACTGTTCCACGGGCATTGCTTTCACAACCCCAAGGAGGATGGCGAAAGGGCCGTGAAGGTGGCCGTCAATGCTCGATTCTCCTTGTTAACTGTGTTCTGTGCAAATGGCGAGATCTGGGTGTACACTGCCAAAGACTATATGGGAAATGTGCCGCTATCCCAGAAGCTGCAGCTCCCAGCTTCCCCCACTACTACCGGGGCCTTGACTTTCATGAGCTATTCACCAGACGGATATTGTCTTTTCGCAGGCTATGAGAATGGCTGGACAACATGGAGTGTCTTTGGAAAACCCGGTGGTAACAGCTTCACAGTTGATCCTACTTTGGCAGAGTCAAATGGTGAAGATTGGCTGACAGGCGTTTCGAGCGGCTGCTGGATCGGCGGTGGATCCGACATTATTCTGTCACGACAGAACGACCGACGACTCTGGATTTTGGAAACTGCTCGCAGTGCACTGACCGGCTGCTTCTCTGCGGCTAATCTCGCCCAAGGATTGCTTCAGACCGGTACCGAGTTTATCCTCTACCGCGGGCATGATCTTCCAGAGCTCATGACCATCTCTGGCAAGGACTCGCTGTGGCATCATGCGCAATACCCCCCGGCATACCTTCATTCCCAATGGCCGATCAGATCGTGCGTTGTGTCCCAGGATGGAAGGTATGTGGCAATCGCTGGCAGGCGTGGACTGGCACACTATAGTGTGAACAGTGGTCGATGGAAGGTGTTCGAAGACTCCAAAGTCGAGAACTCTTTTGCGGTTCGAGGTGGAATGTGCTGGTACGGACATATTTTAATTGCTGCCGTCGAAAGTGATGGATCTTATGAGGTATATTATTATCTGGGCCATCTTTCTTCACCTAACTGACCTTTCACTAGGTGCGTCTCTACTCGCGCGAGGCAGCCTTGAACAACAACTCGATCATGTTCATCGAGTATCTTCCAGCACCTGTGGTGTTCATTGGGCCCTCTGGGGAGGATTCTCTCCTGGTTTATACATACGACAACATCCTATATCACTACGTGATCAATTCTACACAGCCTCAAATCACTCTCGTGCCTGTTGGTCAAATTGCCTTCAATGGCATTGTCCGGGCACCGACTCGAGTAAGGGCGATCAGTTGGGTTCTGCCCGAGGAACAAATGCGTATGTTGTTTCTCCCTCGCACAGTGATTAAGCAGACGATTCTAATAATAATCAATCAGGCAACGGTGACCCGTCTCAAGATGTCAAGGTCGCATCTGTGCTTCTCCTTGTTGATGGAAACCTCGTTCTGCTACAGCCAACAGTGTCGGACGCGGGCGATCTCAAATATGATATGCGTGTTATTTCACAAGACGTGGAATACTATATCTTGATGCGTGATCAAGGTTCCTTCAACTTTTCTCCGTCAGTCGACGAATCTCTTCCAGCAAGCCCATCTGCAGAGATGACGCTTGGTCCGTCTCATAGCAGTCTTTCCCTTCGAGACTCTTTGTGGACGTTTCGGGGCAAGGACTTACTGGCATGGAACGACGTCCAAGATGTTTTGCAACAAGAAACGGTGCCGGCACCGCTCAACATCCCCTGAGACTTCTACCCCCTTTCCGTGCTTCTAAACAAGGGCATCGTTCTGGGCGTGGAATCCGAAATGACACAACGACGAGATGTAACATTTACCAGTCTCAAGTTTGCTATCAGAGTACGTCGCCCATCTTTTCTCCTGCTATTCCTCTACTGACATTCTCCAGACACATCTCTTCCTCCCGTACTTCCTCCAATACAGCCTCACAAACCTCGGCACTCCGGCTGCCTTATCTCTCTGCCGTCATTTCTCCCACCTCTCTTACTTCGCCCATGGCCTTGAAATCCTCCTACATCACGTCCTCGATGAAGAAGTCGACAACCCAACCCGCGCCAATACATCCACCGACCCAAACGTCCATGAAGGTCCTCTTCTTCCAACAGTCATCTCTTTCCTTCAAGCAACCCTCCCAACCCGCGAATATCTCGACATCGTCGTTCAATGCACTCGCAAAACCGAGCTCCGCTTCTGGCGCACCCTGTTCACCTACCTCCCGCCGCCAAAAGACCTCTTCGAACAAGCCCTCCGCCTCGACGCCCTCAAAACAGCAGTTGGATACCTCCTCGTCCTCCAGGCTTTCGAAGACGAGGAACAGGGCCACGACGGCCGAATTGAGGAATACGTCGTTAGACTGATAGGTCTTGCGTCGCAAAAGAGTGATTGGGAACTCTGTGCCGAGCTGGCTAGGTTCTTAATTGCCCTTGATGCATCGGGTGAGATGCTTCAGAGAGCCATTGGGCGTGTGGGGTTGCGCCATCGTCCAAGTATGAATAGTGCTGGCTCAGGGTTGCCGTCTAGGACTGGCTCGGCAGCTAGTGTCAAGGGACTTGGCCTAAGTTTGCCTGTAAGGACGCCTTCTTGGTCATCTTTGTCGCCTACAGGGTCTGTTTCGAGACAAAGTCTGCGTGATGGGGAAGTTTCGGATGATTATCCCCGTTCTGTGGACAGTCGAGATGGGTAATATGGTGTTTCGAAGCTGTGCATATCTAAGCTTCATGTATATAAATCGAATTTAGTGAATTAATTTTCGAATATGGAGAGTTTCGAGGAAGTGAACTTCCCATTTCAGATCACTATCTCAAACTGAATCATTACAAGCACGGATCTCACGTATTCCACTCCCCTCAGTTCATACCTCGGAAGTACGGATTACTCCAACAAGCCTGATTAGAGACAAAAAATACCCCATGAAGAGCCCAATCCAGGTCATTTTGTCATTTCATTTTCTCATCGTAAGTCCCATAACACATCCTAGATGGTGGGGAGGTAAATATCATGTCCCGGGAACCCAACTTGGTATCTTAATATTTGCACCATATCAAATCTAATCCAACTGCATCCTCCAAAGACCATCACCCAAGAAATGTCCCTCATCCATAACGACGCCCTTGCCCTTGCTCTTCATCTCCTCGGTACCCTGCTTAAGCATACCAACAAGACAGACCTCCTCCTTGCCCTCCGCCTTGACAGCAACGATACTCCCCGCCTCAAGCGCATGCTCTGCGTCCGGTAGGCGACCTCCCGGGGACGTCAGGCCAGGAGCCATGAGGGCAGCGCCGGAGAGGACGAAGCGGATGGCGCCGCGGTCGATCTGGATGGTTGGGAGGGCGGAGGGAAAGGCGTGCACAAGTTTGAGATGCGGGATGGGCGGGCCGTCGAAGGGTTGGAAGAAGAGTGGTGTTGAGTCTATTGTGTACAGAGTTGTACGCTCGGGGCTGGGGATGTGTTAGTTTCTGGTTTCTTTGCATATGCTGATGGTGGGGTGTGACGGAGAAATCAAGAGATGTAGATTGGGGTCATACAGCTTCACGGCTTCTAGAGATGCCTTCTTAGGCATGATCTCTTCGATGTAGGGCTCGAAGCCCGGGTAGGTCTCCAGCAGCTTTTGGCGCAGGCCGCGCTGCACGGAGGACTTGACCTTGGAGCGATTGCTCGACGGGATTCTGGCGTTGGGGGTTTTGTTAGCATGGTGGGCATTTCGTGAGGTTTTTATGGCTTCTCGGAGAGTCTTCTCACTCTTTCTTGAACATGATGTTGGTTGTTGCAGGTCACTGAATGCTCCGAGTGCGTGAAGTGGGATGCGCGGGGAGTATCACGTGACATTGTCTACATTTTGCAGCGCTCGGTCTTTTGAGCTTGGAGCTTGTTTGCTAGAACTGTCTTGTTCGAATAGAGCTGGACTTACGAGCTATGTACTCTTTACAGGGTTAAAAGCATTCACGTCTTCGTGGGGAATAGATATTTTTAATTTGAAACAACTATCTACCGGGGCGACGCTCAGATGTTGATGACATAGTATCAACAAAATATTTAGCCCTTGGCAGCACCAGCCTTGATGAGGAGAATATCACCGTCCTCAACAACATAGTCCTTGCCCTTGGTCATAACCTTACCGGCAGCCTTGACAGCACCTTCATCACCAAGCTCCTTAAGGAGAGCAAAGTTGTACACGATAGCCTGGATGAAGGTCTTCTCAAAGTCAGTGTGAATGACACCGGCGGCGGCAGGGGCCTTGGTGCCCTTGCGGATAGTCCACTGGCGGACCTCATCGGTACCAGTGGTGAAGAAGCTGGCCAAGTTCAGAGCCTGACGCATGGTAGTAACAACCTTGGGCAGGCCAGACTTAGTGCCGAGCCTCTTGCACTCCTCCTCGGCGGCGGCATCATCCTTCATCAGGGTAAGACGCTCCTCGAAGCAGGCAGAGATGGGCAGAATGGGGCAGTTGGGAGAGTTGGTCTTGATCCACTCGAACAAAGAGGGAAGGTACTTGTTCTTCTGACGGATGTAGTCCTTCTCGCTCAAGTTGACAAGGTACACAACGGGCTTGGCAGTGAGAAGGAACAAGGGGTTAATGACCTCGACCTAAAACCATTGTTGTCAGCAAGATGATCATAACAGGTTTGAGTGTTTCAAAAAGAAAGAAACTCCAAAGATCAGTATAAACTTTCTTCTCATAGTGCCCTCTACAGAATATAAATGAGGTCACATCGACGAGCTGGGTTTATTTCGCGCTCATGGCGCTTATTCATCATGGTAATGGAGTGTGCAAGGGGAAAGAATAAGGAAGAGAATTTTTCACATACCTCCTTGGGAGACCAGTCACCATCACGAATGTTCTTGCCCTCCTTCAGCCACTCAAGGACTCTGCCAGTAGTAGCCTCCTCCTCCTTCAGCTTCTTCATCTCAAGAGACTGGCCACCACGGCGTGTCTGCTTGGAAAGAGCCTCAAGAGCCTTCTCGACGAACTCGATATCTTTGATGCGGAGCTCCTCGCTGATGATGGTCAAATCACGAACGGGGTCAACGTCACCCTCAACGTGGATAATCTCAGCATCGTCGAAGCAGCGAACGACCTGGAAGATGGCATCGACAGCACGGATGTGGGACAAGAAAGAGTTACCCAGACCAGCACCAGTCGAGGCACCACGGGTCAGACCGGCGATATCATACACCGTCAAGTTGGCGGGGACCTGCGACTTGGGCTTGTAGTGGTCGACGAGCCAGTCGTACCGCTCATCGGGAACGATGACACGGGCCTCTTCGGGGTCAATGGTGGCATAGGGGAAGTTGGCCGGGTTACCCAGAGAGGACTTGGTGATGGACTGGAAGAGAGTAGATTTGCCGACGTTGGCAAGACCAACCTGGAATCATCGTAAGTCCATGTCGAAAGAGCAAATTTAACCAATTTTTGTGGTTGAAGGGGTGGTTGAAGGGGAAAAAAAAGGAAGAAAGGGAACAGGGGGGGGAAAGCTCGGCTTAAATAGTTTGTGTGGAATTAAAAAGTGGACTGTGCTGTGCGAAAAAAAGAACACAAAAAGGGGTGGGGACACTGCTCACATACGATACCGCTCTTCAAGTTGTTGCCGGGACGGCCCAGAAGGACCTTTTCTTGAACTTGAGCCTTCTTGGGAGGCATTTTATTGGACTTCTTTTTCTTGCTCGAGTAGAAGCGACAGGAAAGAGGTGGGAGGTGGGGGAGGTGGGAAGGCGGAAGCGGGCGCAGGATGGCGCGCGGTGAAAGCAGGACCAGCTGCGGATCGATCGACGATACGAAGGAAGAAAAGGGAGGTGGTCGGGAAAGACGTGATGTCGAGTGCCCACAAATGTAGTGGACAGGGTCAATTGGGTTAAATATGAGGAGAAAAGTAAGAGAGTGGCTTGATACAATCGCAAAGACGACGAGGTGCAACATGTCATCGAAGTTTTCTGCCTGACTTGAGCTACCGCCCACGTGAAGTGCTAGCCCTGCCCTTTACGTCAGTGCTTCTATACGCTGATTTGTGTTTTCCAGGATCTTTCTTTATGGATTCAAACCTTATAGCACGAAATTTTAAGGGCTAAGACGAAGGTCCAAGACGATGGAGTGATTTTCCAGTTACTTGGGGCTTCAAAAGGTATGCCAGATATAGTAACCTTTAGTTGTGACTTTACCATCCTTGGCCCAGGATAAATATGTCATTGTATGCTTTTGCATAATCAGGCATTGCCTAGCTTTTGTTACAAATACAGACATGGATAGAATAAAAGCTAGCTTCCTCTGCGGGTTACCAGTGGAGTGGAAAATCAAATGCAACCTCCCCGACCCAAGCCCATGTAGCAAATGTCAACGCCAAATCGAAGAAAACCAGCGAGAGCAAACGTCATCATAGATCCATCGCATCGCCATCCACGCGGTCCACCATATCCAGAAGCTTAGCATATGGAACAGTGACGCGCTGGAGCTCGCGGTATTTACCTAAAAAGTCGTGAGCAGACTGGATGAATAGCAGTGAAAACAAGAACATACCAAGAGCCAGGATCACCTCCTTCAATAACGTTTCCCGTGGCCAGCCACAAAGATCTTCTGAGCCCTCGCGCCAGTTCCGGCCTTTGCGCTCGTTGTCCTGAAGCTTTGTGATAGCCTCAGTGCCTTCGTCGTCTTCAAAGAGACCGCCGATCAAGCTCTTGAGTAGCTCTTCGACCTTCAATTTCAATCCCTCTGCGCCGATGCGCTTGGCGTACATGTTCAGGTATAGGCGGAACTCTTCCTTTAGAGCCTAAAGACAATGCCGCAGCGAGTCTGTTTTCGAGATGGGCGATAGAAACACTTGATTCAAAGGTTTCGTAGCCTTCACGGGATAACAAAACCTTGACGAGTCGTTGCAAGAAGTACGCACGACCACGTAGAAGCGTTTCATTCGTGGTGTTGCGCTCAAGGAAGGGGATGATACCAGCGGAAACGGCTGCTTTGGCATCCTTGGTGTCTTGCTGGGCATCTCTTGCTTGAAGGTTACTGACAGGGGCATCTGTTGAGTTCCAGTACTGGCTGCCGACGGCCCACCAAGCTTCTGAGATGCGTTGCCATGTGTACATGGATGGGGAGTAGGAGTAGCCTTCGCCATTGGTTAAAGATACGACCACGCGACCTTCGGAGTTGATGCGTGCATCTGTGATTGCCGGTGCAGCGGTAGGATTCGCGCCCAATGTGTGGATGGCGGCGTCGAGGACGGGCTGGAGGGAGACGGGAGGGTGGGGAGAAGAGAGATGCTTCACGTTCCAGACGTAGCACATGCCCACAGAAGAGATGCAGAGAATCCAGGGCCGTTGCATTCCAGAATGACTGGTTGTGCTTCCAAAACTAATGCGCTGACAAGCCGGCGACCTGCTGGGGTCCAGAGATAGACCGATCCATCTTCACAGGCAGCGGCCCACATACTTTGGTTTCCTGTCACGAGGAGAACAGACCGGGGAAGGAAGTCTTGCCATAATGGCTGCTCTCCACGGAAGAGTGTGAGACGGACTGGTTCGCGGTCCACAGCCCGGCCGGTCAAGCTGGCTAGTGAAGGGTTGCGAGCCTCGAACACTACATCTACTCGTGACTTGGTACTTGAGTCTCCTCCTCCAGGAGCTGGCGGCTCGGTAGGCTTCCCACTTGCATCAAGCGCGCGTAGTATGTGGGTACGGATTTTGGGAACGGCCAAACGGAGCTGGCTGACCGACATGCAAGGGTTGATGACTGCAGGACGGATGAACTCTGGGGTTCGTTGCTGGCCGTTGGCTCCAGGCTGCACTTGAGCGGGCAGAAGACCATCGGGAGTGTTGGCCATGATCGGCGTTGCACCGTTTTGACTTGCTGCAGCCACGCGTTTCTCAGCCTGGCCGTCTTCATCGCCCTCCAGCTGGGCAAGCTTGCGCTTGTTGCCAAGCAAAAGAGCCGTTAACCCACCCTTAGGCAAGCCGTCAAATGGTTTCGAGAGGTCAACGAGAGATGTTGGAGCATCGGCTTTTACCTGGCTGCTTACTGAAGCCATGAGGCGAGCTTGAGGAAGTGAAGACTCGCCAGCTCCGGCCCCAGAGACAAGGAGAGGGGCAATACGCTTCTTGCCCTCTTTTGTGTACGTCGGACGCTGCTTGAGTTTCTCTAGCTTAGCTTGGTAGGGATCAGGTTTGTCCTTCTCAGGCGCGGAAGCATTCGGTGTTGACGCAGTCCCGTTTGCCTGGGCTTTGTTTGTGTCGGCCGCAGGAGAAGGTGCTTGAGCGGGAGTTGTTCCATTCGATGGCTGCGGTGCTGTTCCTCCGTTCACAGCAGGTTCAGCGGCAGCATGGCCATCTCCCATCAGCGCGCCCATGCGGCCCTCGACTCCCTTTATTTCACCAGCTTTACTCTTCTCTTCCAGCAGTAAACCATCGGTGGTCTCTGTAATACCGGCGCCCTTGCGATTGGTTCCAAATTTGGTCAGAGACTTTTCGTTCTCCTCCATCTCCACGGCATAGCCTAACTCGCCATCCTCGAACCGAGCCGCGACAATGGTGCCATCCAGAGCTGTAGCAAAGAGACACTTGCCATCAGGACTCCAAGCCAAATCTGACATCGACTTAGCAGCCATTTCCTGAGCGACCACGATCGGGCGAGCATTGCTCGTAATCCAAACACTTAGCGACTTGTCCGCTCCCGCGCATGCAATTACAGTGATATAATGCGCCGCATGGCCATCAGGCGGATTCTTGTTGATGGGCTCCCTTGAATATAATCTGGGAGAAAACGAGCAGACTTCCACGGGAGCTTCGTGGCCAATGAGATTGATATCACCGTCCCAAGATCCACGATTTATAATTGCAACTGAGCTGACAGGGCCATTGACCGCGTTTGCAGCCGCAATGTGCATTCCGTCGGGTGACCATGAACAGCGTCGGAAGTATGCTGTCAGTGGAGAGTTCGCGAATGGGGCGGAGATGGTTTGCTCGAGGACGAAGTTGTTCATTTGGTCGTGAGAGGAAGAGTTGGGGGCTGGAGAGGTGAATCGGAAGATGCGAACAGTGCGATCATCACTGGCGGTAGCAAAGTACTTGTTTGCTGGGTCAAAAGTGATACCCTTGACATGACTCTGGTGAACCGATATCGTTTTCAGCTTTTCAAAAGTATGCCCTGACCACACAACCACTTTCGAGTCGAGACCGACGGAAACCAGAATCGATGAGTCGTGCGACCACCCCAAATCCTGGACATCGTTGTCGTGCCCGATCAATCGCCGGATAGTACGCCAATTCTCGACTGGAGGTGCTTCATCGGAACCTACAACCCGTTTCCAGAGTAGTTAGTGCCTGATTTCTTCGTTTTTCCAACTTTTGCAGGGCTTACCGAATGTCGAGTGCGTTGGCGGGTTAGCATCAAGAGTGTAAACGCAAACAATCTTATCGTCCGCTCCCGATGCAAGATATTTCCCATTCGGTGAGAAGCGAACCGTATGAATTGTGCCGGAGTGGTTGCTCATAGACGCAAGCTGCTTGGGCTTATCGGCGAACTCAGGATTGCCTGTGTTGTAGATGGCCTCTGTAGACCAGATCCGAACGTATCCATCTAGCGCACCGAAATAGCGAGTACATTAGTGATAGTTCCCCAGAAGCAAGCTTGCTGCAGCCTAGCTTCTCTTCTAGCCTGTGGTGCCCATTCAAAGATCCAGGAAGCTCACCTCCAGCAGCAGTCACCAGTCTCTTTCCATCGGGCGATACATCGCAACTATAGACTTCAAAGTCTTTCCGTTCGCCTGTTTGGATCGAAGATGTCAGTCTAGCTCTCCGAGAAAAATGTTTGCCCAAATTCTGTCAGACGGGGCACGATCCCACACCCCGTGGCCATCAAGACAGGGCTGTCGCAAAGAGCGTACCTCCATGAGTGAGCCAGACTGGCTTGATGATATGCATTGCGCAGAGCGCGCGGAGTGCGCTACCTTTCTAGAGCAGGCGAGGATAGCACCGATTTCGTTGAATGGGAGAGGGGACAATAGGGAATGCTTGAGCGTTGCGGCTTAGCACCGGGGGAAATTTAAGGCGGGCGGAGGTGGTGGTAAGGTCAGGTGTTCATGTGGACATCGCACTCGCAGGGTAGAGGTAGATCCCAGCCAGGAAATCCCGTATAAGCACACAGATTCACTGTATGAACAGCCGACAGACCGGGAGGGGTGGATGAAAGGGTGCAGGGTGGAGGGTGGACAGGGCGCGATCAAAAAGTCGCGATCTCCGTTTGGCGCGTGGCCCGAGCTCCCTTTCGCGTTCGACTTCTACACTAAAGCACTTAGCTGCTCGATACAAATTGAACATCTCAAATATTTTCAAAATTACTATCATACACGCTTTTCCTTTCTTCGTCTTGGATCAATACCCACGATGTCCCTATGTACACAATACAGATCTCGGGTCACCGATTCCACTGGGCAAGTAATGCCTGACTCCCGAAACAATGCTGCCAAGGAAACGAAAAAGTTGAGCGGGGAAAGTGGTACAGATATAGCCATGGCAATGCTTGACGGAGAGAAGATGCAAAACGTAGGGAAATGAAAAGGTCCAGGATCATACTTGTCGTCTTACTTGAAGAGTTCACCTCTTCTGCTGGCTGGCTTCATCGAAGCTGTCCAGAACACTCTGTGCAACGCCACTTGAGTGCTCCTCGATAGGCGCGACCTCACTATCCAGGTGCTCCTCGGCGTGACTTCGGGGGGTAGGCTCGGCAGACCGAGGTGCCTCTTGGGCACCAATAGCCTTGGCAGCAAGAGCCTTAGCCTGGGTCTCGCTGACCTTGCCGTAGACAGACATGGCGCTAGCAATCATGCCACCCATATCTCCGACGTTGCCGGGAACGACAACTGCAGTACCCTCGCGAGCCAGGTTCGCGAAAGCCTCGACGTACTTTTCAGCGACGCTCAGGCTAATAGCGCTCTGGGCGTTTTCCTCTCCCTGCTGGATCGCACGGGCAACGGCCTCGATTCCACGGGCGGTAGCCTGTGCCTTAAGCTGGATAGCCTGGGCCTCACCAGTGGCCCGGTTGATCTGCTCCTCGCGCAACGCCTCAGATGCCAAGATGACGGACTGTTTACGACCCTCGGCGATGTTAATCGCACTCTGGCGTTGACCTTCAGAGTCGAGAATCTCGGCACGCTTCGATCGCTCAGCGGTGACTTGGCGGTGCATGGCGGCGACGACACCGTCTGGTGCATGGATATCTCGAATCTCGTATCGAAGGCAGACAACACCCCAGTCCTGCGCAGCCTCATTGATGGCTTGTGTGATATTCGTGTTGAGAGTGGCACGCTCCTTCAAGACGTGGTCCAGAGTCAACTGTCCGATCTCGGATCGCATGGTCGTCTGCGCCAGCTGCGAAATGGCGTACTCCGCATCCTCAACACCGTAGCTACATCCCATCCAAAATTAGTCACTTCCCTATCATTCAGCCTGCAGAGTCTCCAATGACGCACCTTGCTTTGTACGCGTCGAATACCCGCGTGTACAAGACGCCGTCGAGCTCCAGGGTGACGTTATCCGCGGTAATGGCATTCTGGCTCGGAATCTCAATAGCCGACTCCTTCAAGCTTTTAACGTAGGCAATGCGGTCCAAGAAAGGAACCAGAATCGCGAGACCAGGTTCCAGGATCCGGTGGAACTTTCCCATACGCTCAACGATCCATGCTGTTTGCTGGGGCACGAAACGCACAACGGTGTTGGCCGGGAGAGTCTTTTGATTGTTAAAGTAAGTAACGTGGCCACCGCCCTGTTGCGGCTGACCAGATGCGAAGTTGCTGAAAATGGATTCGGGGGCGAGACTGCGGGGCGAATTCGTGAGAGCTCGTTGCTGTACTGCAGTCACCGCAGTGGTTCGGGGAAGGCGGCGGCCCTGTTGAAGAAGAGTGGAGCTGCGAGACCTTAATAGTCTCGAGCTTTGACGGTATGCGCCCTCCATTTGTGGGTATCTTGTGAGGGAGGATTGGGAACTGGTGAGGAGATGGAAGGTCAGCTGGATCGGACGAGCTGGTGGAACGAGGTTCGGCTTCAGGTGTTGGCGCCTGAGGCGACGATTATCTCCGCACTCGATGCAACGCGTTTGTTTGCGCGATTCTAGGTGGAAGATAAGGCGTCCCGTTGAGACTTTGTAGCAAGCAAAGCTTTCATAATTCTTAAGTACAATAGTCTTGTTCTAGCTGTGTAGGTTCCGAGCTTGTCATCTAGGGACAAAATCAATAGGCTCAAACGCCCGTCTTGAACAATGTCTACAGAATCCGAAAACATCTTCGAAAGCTTTGAAACTATCAAGGAACCTCAACCGCATCTACGAATTGCATTTATTTTACCATATATTAGCGAGAAATATTGATGGACGATGGTATGCATATCATTTACCCAGCCAAAAAAAAAAAGGAAAAAAGAAAAAGAAAGAAAAAGAAAAAGAAACTCTGAACAACCTGACTTATGCACAAAAAAAGGTACACCCAAACAAAATTCCTTTGGGGATAAAACGGAGGAGAGAAAGACGTTTTCGGGAAGAGCGGAAAGAGCGGAAAATGAGCAAAGAAAAAAGGATGAAGAAAAAAAACCCCGAAGATCATCTCGAACGACGATAGTCCTTCCAACGCCTTTTTGTCAGGTCCATACTCAAGATCAAAGTAATAGCCAGCCTTGAGGCGATTGTCAATCTCTATTACCCCTGTCGACATGGTCAACTTGAGGAGGTTCTTGATGACAGAATGGCAATCCTTGAATGGGGCATGAGATAAGCGCACCATGTCGCGAATTACCTCGTCAGGAAGAGAATAACGGCTGGTTAGACAATTGTGGTAAAACCTAGTCAACGCGTTGATTCCATAGTTGTTGTGTCGTGTGAAAAGATCATCAATGGCTAGACGCCGAAATTCATTGTACAGTTGCAAATTGAAATTGCGCGTAAGGTGCTGAGACCAGGAACGATAAGGAGGGCCTGTGGAAAGGCCATGCGATGAAGGGGTGACCCGTGGGTCTTGAGCCCCGAAAGCGGTATTGTGAAAGATATCGAATGAGTTACGGGCATGAACGGACTTTTTGTGGTGACGTGAATCGGATTTTCTGGGCGTCAAAGGCGGAGCATTAGGGGAGAGAGGGGAGTTGTCGGAGGTCACATCGCTTGCTGCTCGACGGTGGGTGGGATCGGCATTGAAGCTGGCATACGAGAAAGAATCAATCAGTGGCGGTTTGGGACATCCAAGCTGGACGCTAGGATATTTTAGCATACCCAGCAGGTTGCTCCGTCGTCCAAGAACAGAAGTCATATGTCTTCGGCAGATGCGATTCTAGTCGGCGCGCTGAAGAATCATCGTTAATAACCGTTTTGCCAAAGGGATCGCAAGAGAAAGGGGCCTTGTTGAGGCTGGCTTCAACAGGGTGATGGTATTAAAAATCCACGGGGGTCTCCTACATTGGCAATTTGATTCTGCGTCGGCAGCATTGATGGCATGAACTCAGGAGCGGCGGAAGACAGCGGCGTTTGAGAGCCACGAGATCCGTTACCGTTAGGGATGAATTCCCGCGTCGCATTGAAGCCATTGGAAACACCTTCGGCGTGGTGGTTGAAAGGAACATTGTCGTAGTTTCTGGGAGCAACACCGTCGTGCTGGGCAGAGGGATCCCGCTGGTCTACAGGGAAGACCCACTGAGCCCACTTCTCGCGGGAGCGGAGGCGGTCCAGGCCGTCCTCGCCAACCTGATATTCAACGTTTCGGAGACCACGAGAGACGTGGCGGAGAAGCTCGAAATCCTCAGTCAATGACTTGACACGCTTGAAATTAGCGATAACTCCCAAGGAACGAAACCCTGGCCGTCCATGTGACGGCGAAGGAACATGTCCTTGCACAGGTTATCAACTGAGAAATAATACTCCAGCTGCATAGTGAGCATAGGCATGAGTGAGAAGGGCTCCATGTACTGCTGGTAAGGAACTGCACTCATCGGGCCAGGAGCCACAGCCTGATAACCGTAGACATTCATGTCATTGGGGTAATAACCATAGGGACTAGCAGAAGCTGGCAATGAAGGTGACCTCAAGGGCATGCGGTTGCCCTGCTGAGAGCCGTTTGGCACCCCGTTCTGAGAGCGCTGGCGGTCGTTGAAGCCTCCGAATTTGGGGTTGCCGAAGTTGTTCGACATGTTGCCGAACTGGCCATTCTGTCCACCAAAGGAGCCATAGGGACCACGGCCGCGGTTTGAGCGCCCTCCACGCTCACGGTTGAACTCGTGGAAACCAGCCGGGTCAGCAGACTTGGAGCCAGGCTCTGTGCGACGCTCATTGACACGAGCGGCCGCATGGGGGTCGACAGCCAGATTCGCAGCGCGAGAGTTGCGAGCCTCCTGGTTCTTTGCAAACTGCTTGCCATCACGTTGGGGACGGCTATTCTCGCCATTTGTCTGCTTTCCGTTGGAGACAGCGGCGTCCTCAGCACCGCGGGTAGCTCGGCCGCGCTCGGCAGCTTGGGCCTTGCGACCCTCAGCGGGAGCCTCGGCGCTATCGGAGCGTCTGGCCTGAGCGGGCAACGAGGCGGCACGTCCAGTGTCAGCCTCAGTACGTCCTCGCTCACCAGCGGCCTGCTTGGCTGTTCCTTGAGTGGCCTGCCCGGAAGCAGCCTTCTCGCCAGCAGCACCGGCACCGTGAGCAGCTCCACGGCCGCCATCGCGTCCACCGCGAGTGGCTCTGCGGCCACCACGGCTACCGCTGCCAGGCGTAGGAAGGGGAGTGTTGAAAACAGCAGTGGGAACGTAGTTGACGGGCATCCACTTCTCCTTGCCGTGGGGGCGAATGACGGGGCTCTTGTCTGTCTTCTCCTGAGCCTTCTTCTTCTCCTCACCCAGGGCAACTTCAGGAGTAGGCCATGCGGTAGCATCTCCAACAGCGGGAAGAGCCTTTCCACCCTCGGTCTTCTTGCCACCCTTAGCACCTTCGGTCACACCATCGGCACCCTTCTTCTTGGGGTTGGCCTTGGACGAATCCTGCTGGGTCTCGGTGGTCTTGCCGGTGGAGGCTGGTGTAGCGGGAGCGGTCTTGGATCTGGCATCCTGTGCCTCTTTGCGCTGGTGCCAGATGTTCACGGAGGGTAGAGGAGCGGCCTTCAGCTCCTTAGGAGGAGTGTTCTTCTCGGATTTCTCGCCCTTTTCGGATTTATCAGACTTCTCGGATTTATCCGACTTGTCCTTGGAACCTTCAGCGCCATCCTCAGACTTATCAGTCTTTCCATCAGCCTGAGCCTTCTTCTCTGAAGAGGCCTCTGAGTTGCCGTTGGGTGTACTCGAAGAATCACCCTCCTCGACTGAACATTCGACCGGTTGTTCACGGTTGGTGAAGCGGTCCTGGAGTTGACAGCCTTCGATCTCGCCTTGCTAGTGACGGTCGTAAATTCAGCCTCCTTTGGCTCAACTGCAGACTTCTCGACATCTTGCGGTGTCTCGGATTTGGGGGCAACGGGCGCAGGTTCCGCAATAGCACCATTGCTTTGCTCCTCCATCTTAGGCTCAGCCTTCTCAGGCTCCGACGCCGTCTTGCTGGGAACAGAGGATCCTTGCAAACCCTTTGCGGCTTGCGCGTATGAAAATGCAGAGTTAGAGCTCATTGTGGGCTCGTTGGAACTAAAATCACGATGTGAATTTCAAGGTGAAAATCCGGTTCGAAGTGCGATGAAGCGGAGATATTTCCGTTCAAGGAGCCTAGAAATCTCCAAGGATGTCCACGCACGAAACTCCGGCACTGGTGTATTCAGAAGAAAGCTTCCACCTTCTTGCAACCCCACCAACACGCAGGTTCTGTGTCAAATCACTCCCACTCGGCACGGTGCGGAGAAATCGGAGGAAATAGTGCGGGGGAGTCGGAAACACGTAGTTATGATCTGGGACGGGCGTGTCTGTTGTGTTGACAGTTTAGACCACGGATAGCATTGATGGAACCGTCGGTCTCGGTATGAAGAAGGAAGGGTCCGAATCTCTGCAAGTTGCGGAACACACAGATCGACTCGGGAGCGCAGGAAAAAAAAATTCCTCAATAACAGAGAGAAGGCGCAGCCTAGTCAATGTCGAAGCCGGTGTCAAGAAAGGTCGAGCCTTGGGCGCGCACGATTCAATTCACAAAATCACTTCGGAATGCCACGAAAATTCCTTGTCTCGGTCCAACCACGTTCGAATCTCGTATAGGATGACGACGGCCGGGAGATGTCCAGTCGACGAATAGCACGCGAAACGGGGATGCGAGCACAAGTGTCCGTATCGGGTTCCTGATGAGAGGGATCGGCCCCTTGTAAGCGATGTGAGAAAGAAAAAGATGACCACACACACGAGCAGCGCGCGAATCGGAGATCGGATGAGAGAGATGAGGAGAATCTCGGTTCTCTGGATCCGCAGGGAAGGAGAGGTACCAAAGCAAGAAACAGGCCTCGCGTGAAGACGAGGAATGAAGCAAGGAAATGCGGCGCGAAGGGAGGAAGAAACAAACGCCCGGAGGGGTTGGAGGGGAGGGGAGTGGTGAAGGGTAAAAGAGGGAGGAACGCAAAATTATTATTTGGGTACAGGGTTGTGTTGGTACTTACAGGTAATCAATTTGCAAAGAACATCCGCAGTTTGCGCCTGTCGAACGTTTCAAACTTGATATCTTTCGATGTTAGAACCGGCGGAATTTGGTTGTGGAATTTCGCATAAGAAAAATTCTCCTAGTTAATATGGAGACCGTGTGGAAATCCGAGTCCCTCCCGTACGCCCGGAACGATTACACAGTTTCTACACCTGTACTTGTAGCTCATTGAAAATTATCTTTTAGATGTTCTCGTTACAACCGGTTACTCAAAGTTACTGTCGTCTCATTTTAATGTTTCCTTGAGAACAAAACTAAGTAAGCTTTTTATCCGTCATCCCGGCCTCGGCTAACCCTATACACTACATTGTCACAGGTCATTCACCGATGACGATTTTCAACGAGCCTCATCTATAATCCAATGATAGTGTATAATTGAGCAGTTCTTCGGGATCTCTACTAGAAGTGAGGGGGACGCGAAAGTATCGCTTTCTCTAACCAATAGGTAAAAAGTAAAGGCACCAAATTCGACAGTGGACAGCTACCCCAATAGTGCCCTATATCTCAATTAGTTACTCGGAAGTGCCCCAGGAGTGTGCGATGTGTGTGTCACACTTTTCCGAACTCTCGTAGAAGATTCAACGGCACTTCTTTTTTTTTAACGTTAGCACCCTTCGCGGGGTCCACCGGAGCCCCTCCGCCGATTGAGCCCCGGGGGGTCACTGGGCACAATTCCGTTGACTTGTCGTGTAACGAAGAACGCTCATTGAGTTCGTGAAGTTGTAGTAATATTACACTCTACATAGGTGCCCACCTTGGTAGTGTCGGATAATAGTCTTTGGAACTTCATTTTTGTGTATCGTGTATCCTTTTCGTGGAGAATCTCGGATGTGTGAATCGGCCAACGCTCGGGTACCTGACGGGTACACGGGGGTATACGTAATACAATTCTGATTCAGATGATTGTACCGTGAGACTAAAGCAGAATATCTCCTACTTGGGTAATAACTAGAGCCGTAGTCAGCACTAGCTACAGCCCAAGCCGCCTATGCTCAGCCGTGGTTCTTTGTGCGACCGAACGTGAACCTGCTCATAATTAGGTTCGCACTCATACACCATCTTGCTCGGGGTTGCAAGATCTCTCGCATTGTGGTACAAAGCTGTAATTCTTCTTTCCTAATTACTAGGCGGGCTAATCTTGAAAAAAAAAAAATTTACTGAATGTCGCGGATTTTCATCGGTAGAGGCAGGTTTAGGGCAGAGGGCAGCGGAATCCCTCGGAATGGTGTGGGTATGTGTAATCCAAATACAGCAGGGGGACCTTGGAACGTGGGATGGGGTATCTGTATTACGCGATCTTCCTAGTGATGATCAAGATCTCAAAGGCAAGGTATGGGATCGAACTTGAAATTGGTATGGTATGTGAAGGTGAAATTGACATCCCGGAACGCCAGGCTTTTTAATCAAAAATGCACGGGTGAAATATCTACCAATGCCGGACACTGACCAGCACCTGCTCCCTTGCATCTAACTCGACCGCTCCCATCGGCCCAGTCACGAATCCAAGGCGCGTTAGCACCTGCCAAACTAGTTTCCGCTTCAGGGTCTCCCGGACGGGGATCTTTTCCAGGGCGTCGATGCCGTTGAAGTATTTCAAGAATATAGGCCAATACTTTTGCAGGAGGGTGTGCATATCCTTCGGCGCGATGTCCGGGCTCGTCGCTTCAAGAGATCGTCTAGGGCCCGACTTATCTGGAAACCGGGCGACAATTTCGTCGAGCCAGCGGGACTCGAGTGGGGAGGCACGATGAGGTGAGAGGATAAGAGATGAGAGTCGCAGGGCTGTGGATCGGTCGAGGAGCTTATGGGACGTCCGGAGCTGCAACTGCGGATCGTTTCGGCCCGGCATGGGTGTCTCTTCGCCGCTGCCATGGCTGGCCAGTGAAGACGAAGACGATGAGCTTGCGTCGTCTTCATCATCGGTCGATTCCTCATCAACCCCGGCGTTGGAGCTGGCTTTAGCGAGATATCGATCCACTTCTTCTTTTCGGAGAGCCGTCTCAACAGCCAATTTGATTTCAGGCGTTACCTTGATACGAGCGAATGTTCGCAATTGCGTGACCCAGCCACCACGGAGGAGCCATGCCAGGATATTGAAGTACGCCTCCTTGTGATCCTTACTTGGGATGAAGTTGCTGTAGGGACGTGGCGTGCCACTCAGGGCAGAGAGCATCTTCGGCAAGCTAGGCAAGGTAGGGAAGGCCGTCTGATAGGCGATGGTTGCGACTTCTAGTTTGCTCAAGTCACAATTAGGAGACACAATGTACGTGTCTCGCTGATGAATAGGGGGGATGGCTCGGGCACGGCGCCAGTGAGACCAAATGACTTGCCAGCATTTGGATCGTAGAAAGCGGAATTCCCGAAGACATTGATATCTGCGCAAAAGACTTGGTGGGCTTTGAGCATCGAATGTAATGGGCTAGCGCAGGAGCAAGAGCACCGCCTGAAAGCTCAACGTCCTTGATGATAGATGCCTCACTATCCAATAGGAGCAGGGCGAAGTGCTTTGCAAGAACTTGATGAGGTGTATTGTTCTCGTCAGCACCCGGGTCATCCACTGGTGTTGCGCTGTCGGCGGTAGTCAACCAAAGACCCGGATACGCCTTGTCTGTTGGTCCCGCGAGGTATGGTGTAGAAGTAAGTGGAGGGATTTGCAAGGAAATGGAAACGTCGTGGCTGAGTGACACGGATGCAATTTTCGATGCTGAGATACTCGAGTAGACGGTATACATTGCTCGTGCCAAAGAGGACTGCTGTATCAACTCCGAATAGAGATTGTGCACAGATGTTTCTGGTACGGTGATTAGTAGAGTGTTCAAAGAACAAGGAGATGAAACATACTCGTTTCCCGCGCCTTTCGTCTCAGCTGCAGAATATGTTGCGATTCCCTCCAAACATAGTCTGTGCGAGCCTGCTCCCACTTGAGAGCTTTCGCAAATTTCTTGATAATGTTCTCATAGATCTCCTTGACCCGCATCGAATACTCCAACAGAGGAGGATCCATAACAAAAACCACATTAAACATCGTCATATGGTCCTTATCATCCGAGTTCGCCGATCCATCAGCATGCTTCCCATGCTTCATACTAGCATAGGAAGCCCTCTTCGTAGTATCCGTCGGTGAAACCGCCGAATCAGCCAAAGAAGCAACACTAGCCACCATTTCAGGCGAAAGAACCATATCCTCATCCCTTTGACCATCCTCAGTCTCATTATGTCCCAATTCCCCACCTTCCCACTCGGCACGAGGCTTCTTCGTCTTCTTTCGCCGCTGCTTGCGCCAGCTCCCATCTTCACGTACGAAAACAGGCCAACCAATCAGCGCCAAATCATTGATCCCGACCTCAAATCGTCTCTTATGCCATGACCTCGATGGACTGAGTAATTTCTCCCACACGCTCCCAGGAACACCAAGAAGTGACTCCCAAGGCGCCCGGAACGAGCCCTCATGCTCATCATCTTCCATATCCGACCCCGCGCCCCTTTGCCTCCGCAATGAGGAGACTCGCCCAGAACCTAAAGATCCAGGCCGGTGCGATTCCGTGTTCAGCGACGCGACAGAGGCATGGTCATCGACACCGAAGTTGCTCGCGCGGCGACCTATTGCAGGCGCAGACCCCAACGCAGCAGCGTGGATCTCCCGCTCCTCCTCATCTTCATCGGAACTGAGTCCACTCTCGGAGCTAGAGCTTGAGTCGGTATTTCTGCCGCCTTGTCTGGTGCGCGTGCGGGAGATGCGTCGCCCGCCCTTGGTGGTTGTCTTTACGCGGTTTTCACTCAAAGGGTTCGGTGGGTAATGGAAGACGAGACGGGGACCGGTACGCGAGCGGACAATTAGGATTATTGCGACTAGACATGGGTCTGGTGGTCGGGCGATTGACGACATTGGGGTCTTGGATCGTCTAGGTTGGAGACGAGAAGCTGTGGCTGGGCGGAGCGGGTTCCCCGCATGGGAAGCTTGAGCCGATTTGGGTAGACTTTGGGGGGATCACAGTGCTCGTGATGATCTGATGAATGGAGTTTTGAGATGCTCTCGTTTTAGGAGTATATTACATTTTGTATGTACAATGCTTTCAATCAACGCCCGTATGCCAGGTCTTATCCTGGTTGAGAGTGGCCGGTTTGGATATCGTACAATTCATCCACCATGTCTAACATTCAATGGCTTAATTATTTGTCTTGTCCCGTCCCTTGTGTCGGCCCTTGCGCTGGTGTTTTTTTCTTGTCTTGGTCCTCCTTGAAAATGAGGCCCAGGTTCTCGAAGTTATCCGGTGCCATCAGGTTCCTGTGCGGAGAACGAATCGATCAGCAAAATATCTTTCATCATGGATCTGGCACCTCAATCATGCCTCTCAGAAAAGAAAGCGATATGATATGTTCTCGGCCCATGCGACATTCAACGTACTTGTCCATCCGGCAGGCGAGGTAATCCTTGGCGAGTCTACGGCACGCCTCATCGTTGGTGCCCCTGTTGGACTTGATACATTTCAAGTATCCAGAGATAATGTGCTTGCACTCTCCTAGAAGCCAGCCAGCCCATTAGCTTTGCTCTCTTTTGTTGGGACTTGCATCAACACAGGAACCAGATGATCCGTCCGAGTCGATTTGCGCACCTTCATGATCGAGGGGAAAACTACCGCGTTCAGGCCTTCAAAATAAATCACCAAATTAGCAAGAGCGTCCGTAGACGAAGACGCCAGAGGATAGCATGTTCTCTGTGAAACAGCGACATTCGCAAAGAGAACGGCATGCGGCAAGGACTCACGGTGAGGGCTTGTAGTTGATCGAGCCACCTCCGGGGGCTCCGAAACTCATCTTGGGCAATTTCGGCAAGTGAGAATCTCAGTGGATTAAGCAGATCAATAGTGAACCCGATCGTAAGATGCAGTGCAGCGAAGTGAAGGCAGCGCAGGATCTCGGCCTTGGAGACAAACAGAGCAAACTAGTCAAACACCAAGTCGGCCAACCAGCGTTGCAGGATGTGGTCGATGATGTATTCTGCGATAGAATACAGCAGGACTCGGACCTGCTTTTGCGAAGGAGGTGGAAGGTAAAGCGGGGTTTGATATGATTCCGTCAATCAGGGTTGCAAAGCGTTTTGTTTGAGGGCATTGCTCGGTTTGATCGGAACGCAGCCATAATTGGCAGAAGTATATATATCAGTCGGATCACCTGGATCTGGTTACTTTAAAGTACTCGAGTCCCAGTCACCTAGACATCTGATCATTCCAACCTCAAGAAGACTTTCCCATTTCATTTATCGAGAAACCAATTGAATCTCAAAATGCCTATGTATGAACTGTTCCCTATAACTCAGTTTTTCAAGCAATCCGCTATCCCTCGTTTCCACGGCACTAACAGAAAACCCAGGAAACTCGAGGGAAGCTGCCAATGCGGCGGCATCGAATTCACCCTCCAGTCCCAGACGCCCGTGCCATACCAGCTCTGCGCCTGCAGCATCTGCCGCAAGGTCGGCGGATACAGCGGCAGCGTAAACCTCGGCGGCATCGCCGACAGCCTCGAGATTCTCAAAGGCAAGGACCTGATCAAGTACGCTCTATACTCCCAAGCCGTACCTATTATGTGTCCAACGGTAATCCAAACAGCTCAGGAAACCCCAATGACTAATTTCTTGTAGAAAATACTCCGGAATTAAAGATCGTGGCACACCTAACGAAGAGCGCTGCTCCTCCGAGCGCAACTTCTGTTCGATCTGCAGCACCATGCTGTGGCTGTGGGATCACCACTGGCCCGAACTTATTCATCCGTTTGCTTCTGCTATCGATACCGAGCTGCCCGTACCGGATGAAATGGTCTGTGTTATGGGTGGATCGAAGCCGGAGTGGGTACGGTGGCCCGAGGGGAAGAAGAGTGTGCATGAGCTTTACAACGAGGATAGTATCGAGGGGTGGCATAAAAAACATGGGGTTTTCGTCGAGTGAATCAAACTCACGGTAGTATCTGATATAAGTTGTGATTCGAGCGAGGTATTTGGGACGGAGCAGAGAAGTCAAGATGGAAGGGTAAGGAGTTGTGAGGGACGAGTTACTGGAAGAACTACGGGATTACTTGAGAAAAAGAGAGATGATAATCAAAAAGATTTCATTAGAAACTATGATAGGGTATCGAACGAATCTGAAATGCGTATTAGCATGAGATCACAACAAGACAAGAGTGAAATATTGTGAGAATTTGAAAGGTTCAGTTCTCCAAGGTGAAATAAAATTTGTTTCGTCAATGTGATTCGGAAAGAACACAGCGAATTTTAGGGTTCATCAGACAGTAGGGTAGAAATCAGAAGACGGCGACACTCACAAATGGTAGCAAGGGTATTACAAGGCATTTCAAGGTCCTAAATGATTTGATCGCATCGAGTCAGCAACGGCTTTCAAGCACAATGCAAGCTAGTGAAGCGAATCAAAACATGGCAACTATTTCAGGCTTTAGGAAGTCAGCATAGGAAAGGGTCGGCTTGGAATGATGGCAACTCACCTCATTAAATCAGAATTTTGTATGTTAATGTTCATCCCCAAAATACCGAAGTACCCAGGTCCAACAGTGTGAATAACATGTTCATCATGATAGAAAGGCCATGTCGAGTGTGTGCAAGAGAGAAACAAGTGTAAAATACCTAGAATCAAAGCGAGTTAGATCAATGTTCAATGATTCATCTTGCTCGGCATCAATGCGTTGTGACAATGGGCAAAGGATCAGGTGACGAGTTCTCAACAAGTAATCCATTCCCATACACCCACAGAGTTTGTACGCTCTGGTTTTATTGAGCGCAGGGAGATGGAGACGTTATGTCCGCCCGTTCGTTCAAAATTTCTTCATGCTAGGCTCATGCCGCAACGGGGAAGAGGAAGTGAAGAGTTCTTATGTACCTGAACCATACTTTGTTAGCGCTGGTTCGGCAATGTGCTTGGTGCAATTTGTAAAGTAAAGTGTAGTCAGACAAGGCTGAAACTTAAAAGTAGACGATTTCCACACGTATATCTTAGGATCGAGGAATGCCATATGCATGTCTTGTTTTCATCATTCAAAGGGGAGAAGGAGGGAGGTGGGCGAGCCCAAAGTTTGTTCTTACCTTTTGAAAAAAAGAGAAAAAAAATTTGGTCAACGGACGAACACCATCATCAAAGTGTTTGAGTGTCCTATGAAGACCAATTCAAAGATCATGAGAAGGAGCAGATCTACTCATAATCCCAAGGAAAAATTGAGAAAGAAAAATGGGAGCTCCCAGCTCCTGGACGGGAGCTCACATGTACGGGAGAAGGAAAAAAATTTGTGGGTGGAGCGCAGAATATAAACGGAGCTACGGTGACCGCGTTCGTCCCGTCACGCAGTTTGTCTGCGCGTCAAACACTAGCTCTTACTCCACTTTGGAAACATGAAGAACCGAGGCCATCCTCTTGAGATAGACAGTACTTCTTAATGGCTGCAAACAATCATTGTTGAGATCTTCAAATGGCTCAAATCTGACTGTAATACCTGCACAGCTTCTCTTGGCTGTTCCATACCTGGGTACCCCGCAGTGACCCCTCCAGTCACCCGTTCTTTCTCCAACGCAACCTCACTTCGCTAGCTTTACACAAAGGCTCATGAAAGCCGTCGTATTGTAACTCTGAGATTCAATCGAATCGATCTCGTTTTGATCATATTGTTTCAATTTGTGCGACACACTGATCTATGCGTCGCCGAGAAACAAGGGTCCCGCCTTGGAACACGATATGACTATCAAGAAAGTATATGATGTCGTGGTGGTCGGGGCAGGCCTCAGTGGCCTCCAAGCAGCCCTTTGTGTTAAAGCTGCGGGCCTCAGTGTCTGCGTCCTGGAGGCGACCAACCGAGTTGGAGGAAAGACGTTCACCGTCCAATCCTGCGAGAAGGGATTCAATGACTTAGGTGCCGCCTGGATCAACGACACAAATCAAAGCGAGATGTACAGACTATTCCAGAAATACGGTATTGAAGGCGAGGTCCAGCGAGATCATGGGGATACCGTCCTCGAATCCGCCGATGGCTCTGTTGTCAAAGTACCCTATGGCCAAGAACCGGTAAGCGCGCCAACTTGAGGACACCATCTTGTACTGGATTTGAAGGCCTAATTGAACCATCTAGATCGCATCTCCAATATTCGAAAACTTGCTTGAGGTATTTCGAACAGAGTCATCGCTTGTTGACTTAAGCGATCCTTCTAACTCTCCAGGTGCCGAAGAGATTGATCAACTTACATTCAGAGAATTTTGTGTGACTCGAGCTGAGACTGAGGATGTCGCTGGCTTTGCCGACTTGATCTGCTCTGCTCTTCTTGGTGTGGAGAGTAGTGAAGTGAGCGCTTTGTACATGCTGCACTATTTCAAATGTGGTACTGGCATCGACAATTTACTTTCAGATAAGAAGAATGGAGGCCAATACTTGCGCAACAGAGACGGTGAATGCAAATTGTGGAACCTCTGAATCGGTTCATAGACTAACCTCTACAAGGCAACCAAACCATTTCACAAAACATGGCCAAGGAGCTCGACCATAACACTGTGTTCTTCCGGAACCCGGTCATCTCGATTGACCAGTCCCAAGGCGATCTCTGTACAGTCTCAACAGAAGCTGGATTGGATTTCCACTGTCGGAAAGTGATCGTGTCTATTCCAACCACGTTATACCCTTCCATCAAGTTCAACCCACCCCTACCCGAGAAGAAGACGGCACTCGGAAACAATACAGCCATGGGATATTACAGCAAGATGGTGTTCGTATTTGATGAGCCTTGGTGGCGTGACGCTGGATTCTCCGGCGTAATTGATTCTGAAATGGGGCCCGCTAGCTTCACACGAGATACCAGCATTCCGGCTGACGACCAATGGTCGATAACCTGCTTCATAGTCGGAGACCTAGGAAGGCAATGGTCGAAGCTATCTCGGGCCGCTCGTCATCATGAGGCTTGGGCGCAATTTAGACACAGCTTTGAAATGTTTGTTGACCATGTGCCTGAGCCGACCAATACATTGGAGATGGAATGGGCCAAACAAGCTTTCTTCCTCGGAGCCCCATGTCCGGTCATGGCCCCTGGAGTGCTGACATCTGTGGGAACTGAGCTGGCAACCTCATTTGAGAATATTCATTTTGTTGGCACTGAGACTGCCAATGTGTGGCGAGGCTACATGGAAGGTGCTGTGCGATCGGGACAACGAGGAGGTGCCGAAGTCGTGCAAGCCTTATCCAGAAGCTCCTCTGGTCAGACCTAGTAGCCATGACGTTTGTATACCGTTTCGGATTCATCTAAATGAAAGCATTGGGGGCTTCTCATGTTTGCGGCCTGCGACCTCATCTCGACGTCACTGGCACCAAATACTGTAGTGACCCATGGAAGCTAGCAGTAAAAGACCGAGAGCACATATATCAATCTGACGTATTTAGCTCGCCCTACTTTTAAAAGTGTGAGGTTTCCCCCCAAGAATGCCTCCAGCGAAGTGTACCTGCCAGCAAAAGCCGACCCAACAAAGCTAGCTCGTCAGACCCAGAATGCATACCAAATTCAAGCTCAATACTGGTGCCGAGATCCCAGCCATTGGTTTTGGTACCTGGCAAGATGCGGAATCACAGGAGGCTGCTGTAGGAGAAGCAATCAAAGCTGGCTACCGTCACATCGACACGGCCAGAGTGTGAGTGATCAGCCTCAACATCAAGCCAGCCATACAATGCCGGAGTTCTGATATGTTACCTGTACTGTTTTAGCTATCTCACCGAAGAAGCAGTTGGAAAAGCAATTGCCAAATGCGGCGTCCCCCGCAAGGAACTTTTTGTGACCACAAAACTATGGAATAACAAGCACCACCCCGACGACGTGGCCGGCGCTCTCCAACAATCCCTCACCGACCTAGGCCTTGAATATGTCGACCTATTTCTAATCCACTGGCCAGTTGCCTGGAAACGCGGCGAAGAGCTGTTCCCCAAAAAGGGCGAGAACTATATTCTCGAAAATATCGACATCGTTGACGTACGCTCCACCCCTCCCATTCCCCCAATCTACAGTCACTGATTTCTCATGCACAGACCTACAAAGCAATGGAGAAGCTTCTCAAAACAGGCAAAACCAAAGCCATCGGCGTATCCAACTGCTCCAAGTCCGAAATGGAGCGGCTAGTCAAAGAAGTATCCGTCATGCCAGCAGTGCACCAAATGGAATGTCACCCCTGGCTCCAACAAGAGGCCTTCACTGCATGGCACAGAGAGAAAGGAATCCACGTCACGCACTACTCGCCCTTTGGAAACCAGAACTCGTTCTACGGAGACAAAGGGGTGGCGGGCAAATTAATTGACGAGCCGCTTTTAGCGGAAATTGGAAAGCAGTATGGGAAAAACGCTGCCCAAACTGCTCTTGGTAAGTATGATGCTATTCAAAGTCTTCGCTGGATTTGTGCTGATCATTGTTTAGCGTGGGGGGGATTACCCAGGGTCATTCAGTGCTTCCGAAGTCCAAGACGCCGTCGCGGATCAAGGCGAATCTAGAGAGTGACTTCAAGTTGAGTGAAAAGGATATGGAGAGTATTCGGAAGCTTAACAAGAAGATTCGGTTCAATGATAGTAGTGGGGAATTTGGGAGGGACTTTTTCGATGGTTGTGAAGATAAGTAGGATGGGTGATTTCAGGAGTTGTTGCCCAGCATTATTTGAAAAGTATTCTTCTTTCAATTTTGATTATTTACTTTTGATTACTTGCTTTTGAGAAACAGACGCATCGATTAGATTTGAGGATAGGCCTAGGTTTTGGGTACCGTGGTTACTCTGATTCCTGGCACAAGGTCGATTAGACCAAGTCATCTGGCCTTTCCTGTTTTTTTTTTTTTGATTGCATTTAGAGACAATTACAGAGATTTATAGAGAGATTTGCAGAATGAGATTCAAGAAGCAAGCAAGGCACAGATTATCGGCATTCCGATACTGAGCGTATGACGTCACGATCGAGCTTGACAAGGGAGCTTGGGGAACCTCAAATTATTGACGATCCCCCAACCGCACACCGCGGCCGAAACGACAATGGGTGCAGCCTCGCAAGGATTTGCTCTAGTCACCCCCGCCTCACGAGGCATAGGCTTCGCGTTCGCACAGCAGCTCTTGGCACGAACGACCCTCCCCGTCGTGGCCACAGCGCGCAAGAATTGTGACCAAGTTCGAGACCAGCTCCTCTCAACCAAGGGATTACACTCGAGCGCAGAAAAAAGGCTACACATACTGAAGGTAGATGTGAAAGGTAGATCATTCTCCTAACTGAATTTGTCGCAGCTAACAAAAGACTCCTAGATGAATCCACCATTTCGTCCATGGCAGAGACGATACGACGGGAGTTACCAGATACACCACTCCGTCTCGCCCTGACAGTACCTGGTGTATTGCACGTTGAGAAATCACCATCTCAAATTGACGCAGCGAATGCGCTGGACAGTTTCCAAGTTAACGCTCTTGGTCCACTATTACTCATGAAACATCTTGCGCCATTCCTTCCCACTAAATCATCGGCTGCATTTCCAGTCTCGGGGGCCAATTCAGACGGGTTGCTAAAACTCCCATCACACGCAATTTATGCCATGATGGCGGCGCGCGTCGGCTCAATATCTGATAATAACTCCGGCGGATGGTATTCCTACCGCGCGAGTAAAGCGGGTGTGTATCAGATTGTGAAGACTTTTGATTTGTATTTGAGGAGTAGATGTGCGGAGAGGGCCCTTACTGTGGCCTTGCATCCTGGGACTGTGAAGACTGATTTTACGAAGGAGTTTTGGAAGGGGAGGGAAATGCTTGAGCCAGCTGATTCAGCGGAGAGGTTGTTGAAGTTTCTGGTGGAGATGGAACCAGGAGTCAAAGGTGGGAGGGGACGATGCTGGGATTGGAAGGGAGAGGAAGTTATTCCTTGATCAAGATCTCTGGAGATACTTGTCCCGATAATACAATTTCAAAACGATATGACGTTGAAAGAGGCAAATCTTACGAGACTCCATTTGCTGTAAAACATAAATTCATGATCGTGACTATGCGAGCTCTGGTATGCCAAATACAGTAATAACAAAAAAAGACTCGTGCTTCTCATCTCACCCATGAAGTTCGAAAATGACCAAAAAGATCACAGCTTGATCCATCTTCCCATCCAAGTCTCAACGATAGACTTCGCCTCATCCACTAGCCCAAGATCAAGCAGCAACTGCGTCGAACCGCGAACTGCTGAATCCAGAGCCGAGAAAATCCATGCATGGGTATAGCTAGTATGCTCGCCAATGAAGATAGTCTTGAACTCAGTCTGGTAATAAGCAGGCAGATAAAGCTCCTGCTGTCCAACCAGTGGATCGCACCAAGCACCATTCTGGTGACGATCAGTTTCCCAGCATTGGCGGTCGTAGATGCCCGTGAACTGTTCAGCGGCGATCTCGCCGTGTACCTCAACCATCGCGCGTTGGACGAGGGCTACGTGCTCCTCGGCGTTCAAAGCAACGGCGGAGCGAGCTTCTGTGCCGGAAATATAAGAGGCGAGAATGACACCTGGACCAGTGCCATTCATGTTGTACGATGGGTAGCAGACGCTGCCGATGCCGGGAATGTCCACGGAGCCACAGCCACCGAAGATGGGCTCTTCCATGTGTTCCCAGAAGCGAGTTTCATAGAGGAGGGCCATCTTGCAGGCGGGGTCGTAATTTAGGGATGAGATTGCTCGGCTGAGAAGGGATGAGTACCGAGGCATTTCCCAGAGACGAACTTTGCTAAAGGGGGCTGCGACGACAGCATAATCGTATTCTCTGGACTTTTCGGGCACCATTTGCAGAGGGTCGTCGCGCCAGGTTACGGCGACTTTGCCGGTTGATTCGTTGTAGGCTAGTCCTGCCACGGTGCGGTTGAGGGTAAGCTTATCTTCGACGTGAGGGTAGAAAGCTTGAGGGAGAGACTCGAGGCCCTTGTCGATGGTACGCCATTTAGTTGCAGCGAAATAAACATCATCGTAGAAATCTCCCCAGATTGGGAAGTCTGTTGTCCCGGCGGCGTAGTCGGTGATGTTGGCGTTATAGCCTAGGGCATAGCGCATATATCCGGCCTCTGACCAATGAAACATGCCGTCTTCAACAGCTTTCTTGTGTGCCTGGTACATGTTGGTTGCGATCTCGCGAATCGTAGCCTTGTCATCCAGCTTAGTGTAATTGGCATAAGCAGCTTCCGCAGCAGTGACAGCCGATGCGTTTGATGATGGTGCTGCGTAGTCAAGGAGGCATTGGCTGCTACTTGGGCAGCTGAGGGGATACGACCGTCGGGCAGACGAACGCCTCCCGAATCGGCAGGGAGATTGGGGCCGTTCTGGATCCAGGGAATGAAGTTGACTTGGAGATCCGGCTTGTCAGCGTTCATTTCGTTCAAGACGCCGGCAAGCTGGAAAACCATTCGGTGATCCATGATCTCAAGAGTCTCGTTGGTGTCAGCATAGGTGATGCTGACGGGGGAATCGCATGGGGCCCATTTCCTGGTACTGATACTGGTCTGGACGAGTGTTATTCAGGTATTTTGTGCGAATGCGGCCGCCAACGCGCTCGGATGACTCGTAGATGTGCCAATCGTGAATGCCGACGGATGACAGCAGGTGGCTCGTCATGAGTCCGGACATGCCACCTCCAACAATGGCGACAGAGGTATTCTTGGCTTTGGAGACGAATGCCTCGCTCTCTTTCTTGGACTTCATGTAGGCAATCCCGTCGAACCACGGTCCCATTGTGTCTGCCACATCTGCAATACTTTGACGCTTGAGCATAGGCGATGATACACTGATGGGCGAAGACCGGCCCAGGAGACTGGAACCAGAAAATGCATGGAGACAGAGTGCGTGAGGAGCATCCAGGAGGGGTCACCCAGACAATTCGTTCTGGGTGAGCTTGACGCTTGACAAACGTGGTTCCAATCTCATGGTGCATCTGCCATGAGTTCTGCATTTCGCATTCACCGTAAACGAGTTGTAAAGGACCTTCAAAGGAGCTGTCGAGGAACTCCACATGGATGTTGTGCAGCGAGTCAGCCGTCACATCTCCAGGCGAGTGAATCCGTATCACTTCATCACCTCGTTGCACAGCACTAGCCAAACCGAGCCCTGACATTCCCAATCCAAGGAGGATATGCCGAAAGGCCTTCATCGCTGTTCTGGCAAGGAAAGCCTGGAGAAGTTGCTAGAGGGTTGTTTGGTGAATCAGGAAACATGTTGACACCGATCATTTTATATATTTTAATTGAGCCATGCATGCTGACTCAATTGCAACGTCAATGTCTGATAACGTACTTGGTTTAACCTCCGCGTTGAGACCTGGGTGCATTGTCGCATCTATCCTTATCAAGATAGACGAGAATCATATTGACCGTCGAGATGTGCTCGGAAATGCCGTTCAATCCGAGAAGATAAATGAAAGACTCAGACTTAATCTTTACGTAAAGCTGCAATGACACTCGAAGGGCGCACTTCTCCAAATATTGACTCCGCCGGCCGAGATGCAGACGATTCATGCGTAGGATTCGCTTAAGCAGCCGAAAAAGTCGTTATCGCAGCTACTGAGGTAGGTACCTATCTTATCAACAACTAGTGAGGGGCTGAGGCTATGCTTATAGCGATTATCGAGCATGGCATCGTGCTTCCGATCTAGTATTAGGCGGCGATCGGAGGCTGGCTTGGCAAACACGTAGATGCCCCAAGGGGAATATGTGCAGAGATCTAAAGAATCCAAGAATGCGTCAAGAATGTAAGGTAAGTATTTGCTTGGAGTGTGTAAAGAATCGTCATCATATCTGTCAACAATTGAAGCGGTGTGAGATGTCTGGGGTAAGGAGGTCTTCAGGTGGGAGATTCACCCAATGTTCTTGTTTAGTCAAATCGGGATTACGGTAGGCAAGAGTACCTTATCAACAACTGCAGCACTTGTTGAAGCGAATGCAACACGGCTCGGCAACAGGTCTTGGCACGCTTATCAGGGTCTCAATTCGCGAGTTCTGAAGGGCCCGGGTACGGGGATACTTCCGCGCCTCTTTCCATCAACAAACTGTTTTGAAACACCAAAGCTTATGTCAGAGGCATTGTAATGCAGTAGTGCAATGAACAATGCATTTCTGTATTTCCTTGAACACGTGGTGAATACTCTTTGTCACATTGGCTTTCTTTCTCGTTTGAGATATTTCCTATGCTAACGCTTCATTCTACAGGTTTCACGCATAATAATAATCGGCCCCGTCCCGAAAGAATGGTTCTGAGAACGGCCGAATTGTCACTGGATTATTCTGAATTTGAGTAACGAGCTGAACGGCCCAAATCGGGCCACGGCTTCTCCCTTTGCCTCTGCTTGGATCAACCTTGCTGATGTTGAATTGCCATGGGAAAGTGGCGAAGACCTATGTAAAATAAGGCAACAAAGGTGCCAGCAAGACGCAGAATTGAAGGGTAGGATGAGCCTATACATCAGTACGCGTGATTCAAGAGGGTGCTTGACCTAGGGGAAGATGAAATGTAGACACATCCCCCATCGCATTGAGGAACTTCTGACGAAACAAGTCATATTTCAGGGATCGCAAGCGACGAACAGCTAACTACTGGACCTCACGATTGGAGATTTTGACAGAGAAGTTATGATGCACAGAAGGTAACAGGAAACGCTGCGATCCATGCTCCATTCGAAAAAGACCTCAAAAGATGCAATCCGTACTGAAAATACGTCATTTCTAGGAGCAGCCGTAGATTGCGATACAGTGACCGTCCGATCTAATCAAACAGCACAAAGCCAACTGGAGTAGAATAGGACAATCAGCCCAGGAAAGCATGGAGTAAGCGATCAGATTGCCCCATGCACGGTCCAGAAGGGGGTGTTTTGATGAAGACCCTCTGTGCGCGAAGCGCTAGATCCACCATAATCTAGATTCCTCAGTGACGACCTGCTATAGTAAGGTCGCTCATGTGATTGACCCTAGTGGTCGCTATTCACAGCCTTACACAAGAATGTACCCTCCAAATCACTGGCAAGAAGAGACGAGCCGCAGTACGAAAAGGGAAGGTGACTGATCGAGCGCGGGGTACCGCGTCATCTATATGCACATCGTGTATGGGTCGACCGGAGTTACCCCGGTACCTCCATGTCTCCGGACCCCTGCATTCTGTTAATAGCGAGAGAAAGAAAACGAATCGCCCATAGTTAGGCTGTCGGGCCCGGAGTGATCACCATTCCAACGTCATGACATTTTCACAGCTTCCCAGATCTGCAAGAGCTACGCAAAATACCTCCCGTCTCAAGAATAGGGGCAATAGTGGACCCCTTTTGCCACGAGGATACTCAAAGCTGCCCAAGACGGAGACTTCCCCAGACGCAAACCAGGCAAAAAAGTAGAGCAAGCTTTCAACAAAACCTACACCCACGCCACCAACTAACCAAATTCCGGGAAGTGCAATCCATCTTATATCTTACTCCCCGGATTTGCATAAAGGCGAAAAAAAACAAGTATGTAGCCGAGTCTAAAGTCCCGACAATGCCTCGGTTTTCCCCCGGATTTCGCGGGAACGAACCCATTTAGGGGCTATGACTGTCTATCCCCCGCACTCTCTCCGCATAACGCTTGCCTGAACCGCTTGTCTGCCGAGGCAGGTATGTTCAACCCACGAATCAAGGCGGCCGAATGCACTCGATGCAAATGATCCCTGGCTTGGATCCGGATCGATGGGACTTTCGGAGCTTGAGAGTGGGATGTTTTGTTGGGCCTGGAGTTTCTCCGATGGCTTAAATGGGTTTAGCTTGCGACATTGGGCTTGAAGAGTTCTGGCTCTCGAGTTTAGGTGAGTTGGGGTGGAGTGTAAAATCAGAGGAGCGCGAAGAATATAAGATCCCCGAGTGGAATTGATCGTCCCTTGAAATTTGGAAATTTCTCTAGGCCATTTGCGGCTACCTGTTGATAATTGTTTCTCAATTTTACTTTCAATCTCATATAAACCTTTCCCATCATGTCTGACGATAACATTGGCGAAAAGCAGAATGCTTCTACGTCCGACATGCTACGGCGCATCCAGACGGGGAGAGTGTTCTGCTCCCTATGTCACGCGATGAATTCGAGAAGCTCTATTTGAGTCCTAGGATCCCGACTGCGGGTAATTTGCGACGTACCTTCGGTAACCCGACGCCAATTTCGTTAATGGGGTTCTTGCTTGCTGCGACACCTGCGGCGATGTTGACGATGGGGTGGCGGGGGCTGGTGGCCAGGGTGGTGCGATCTTGTGAGTTCCATACGGTGACTAGAGTGAGGACAGTGCTAAGTCATAGAATCTTAGACCGGTATATATTTTCTTTGGAGGAATTGTCCAGATCTTTGGAGCAGTGGGCGAATGGATCATTGGGAATACCTTTACCTGTGCTCTTTTCTTCACCTATGGGACTTTCTGGATCGTTCAGGGTACAAGCATGATGCCCTTCTTCGCTGTTGGAACCAACTACTCGCCAACGGGAAACTCATTGGAAGGGATGACCACGGCTGAGTATAGTGCCACTGTTGGTACGTATTCAATTTTACTTGAAACAACCTGTAACTGACAATGGGGTTAATAGGATTGTATTTCGTGATCCTTGCCGTCATAACCTCCGTCTATCTCGTTTGCTCCATTCGAACTAACGTTTGCCTTTTCCTGGCCTTGTTCCTCCTTGTCATCACGTTCTCTCTGACGGCTGCTACTTTCTTCCAAGCTGCGCTGGGCAATGCTATTCAAGCTGCTAGGCTTCAGACGGCGGCTGGCGCATTCAATTTTGCTTTGTGTTTGCCGATCTGGCATATCTTCATCGCTCAGATTCTTGATGCTGTTGATTTCCCCATATCGCTCCCTGTGGGTGATTTGAGTACTGTTGTCCTTGGGAAGTCTCAAAAGGCGAGGAGACGGGAGGTGGAGACACAGTGAACTAGAGACAAGTATTACTAGGGGCAATTGGTTCAGGAATACGAGAAAGCAGAAGGTGATCCAGTATTCGTGATCAACCTGATAAAGGTCAATAGTGAACAATAAAAGTCACCAGAATGCGAGAATCATATGGCATCCCAAGCCCAACGCCCGTTTTAATTCGTAAAGAAGCTACTATAACGATACATACACTCCCCCGTGATATCATTAGACCTAAACGTGACTAAGCGACACTTGCACTGTCATACTCCGGATGCTATTGAACCATTCGTCGAGCTCAAATGACTGACAATTCACAGATTGGTCTTCTCAACCTAGACCTGAATGCGCAGTGCACTCTCAACCGTGTTCTCTAAGAAGGCTTCGAAACAAGTGCGTTTCTTTAGTAATGGTTTCATAGTTCTGCCTGCTGTGTTGAAAAGACCTGCCTTCTGTCATTAATATTTCGTTACCAAAATATAATCTCGATGTCATCATTTTTGCATGTAAATCCCCGCAATCGAGGCGCTTAATTAAATTAGCGCCTTAGCCAAATCTCTCCTCCCAAACAGTTACGTTTTGACAGACTCTCCATTCTTGGACTACGAGAAATAGCTGTCAGTTGTTACAGTACTTGAATGACAGTCTCCGACGGTCTAAGTGAGCAAGGATCAAGCTATAACGAGATGTGTTTTCCTGCTCCCAGTTCAAAACTCAGCCATCGAAAAGTGAAAGCTTGAGCAAGAGGTGGTGGAATGCCACTAAGGGAGACAAGGAGCGAATGTGTTTTTTGTTATTCCCTCTTGTTCGCCTCGTTGGAGAGCGAGGGAGTAAAGTCACTTTAAGCGAGATGTCTAGGGGATTCCAGGTAATAGGAAGCGTATCAGGTTAGACATCCTCGCTGTTCCTAGGCGCTTGAAGGCCGCCTTCAAAGCCCATCACCTTCAAGAGGAAGGTCCGCATAGGCATGAATACACTAAGTTGGTTGAATCATCGCGATGAGCACATCGTGACCTTATGCCAAAAATCATTAATTGTCAATGGTCGGGATGGTCGGAAATATGCTCTTAGAGTGTGGTAGTCGCGTCAAAGCTCGCTCTTATCTGATGAGGAGCAGGGTACTCGATGGAGAGGAATGGGTAAGCTCTAGAGCTGGGGCGCCGTCTTTCGGACAATTTCCAAATTCGCGCATTGAGGATCCTTTCTGGTCACTGTGGATCGTTTTATCTCGAAGGGCCCCTGCTAAGAGGGAAGAGAAGAAGGAGACAACAGGTAAAGTAAGTTTTTATAAATTCGCTCGCGCTCGTTCTCGTTATCGCTCGTACTTTGCCGTATATAAATTGCTCCGATTGGTGAAGGTGGGGGCCCAAAATCGACTCCACACGAGCTTGGACTTTGTTGTTGTCGGTGTCTTTTAAACCGGATGAACCTCATTCATCGCACCAGTCACAAACTTGCGATCTTCCCAGTATTGACTCCATTCTGGAGCACGGGTGGGGTATATTGCCTGTTGAACCCTGATATTAGACTTATTCGGACAGTTTCGGAGATTATCATCGTGTAGCCACTGATCCTGTCGCATTATTTGCAAGGAAGATCGACGGTAGGTTTGGGTCGAGCACATGCTGCAATTGCAGATCATATACTTCATGTGGAGTATGGAGGAGGGGAGTCTTAGAGTTCCTTGGGTAAATCCAGGTACCCTTCCGAGATCAGGGACCGTAGAGGACTGTAGGTTTGCTCCTTTTGCTGGGCGTGGCCAGGAGTATAAAGTACCTGGTGTATTGCTCCCTTCCCAATGTCACTGTACGTTGATTCTCTCACTCAAGTCATTCTCTAAAATGAAGTTCTCATCTGTAGCTATTGCCGGCGCGGCTATGGGCCTTGCTCATGCTACTCCTCTCGCTGAGCGCGCCCAAATTACCGATGCCGATGTCCTCAACTATGCTTTGACCCTGGAGCACCTCGAAGCTGCTTTCTATCAGGAGGGTCTCAAGAACTATACTCAAAGCGACTTCCAGAAGGCCGGCATGCAGGACCCTTTCTACGCCAACCTCAAGGAGACGGCCAGTGACGAGCAGCAGCACGTCCAGTTCTTGACCAAGGCTCTGAAGGCCGCCGGTGCAAAGCCCGTCGATGCTTGCACCTACACTTTCCCTTCCACAGATGTCAAGTCTTTCCTTGCCCTTGGAAGTATCCTGGAAGGAGTGGGTGTCAGTGCTTACCTTGGTGCGGCCGCCAGCATCATGGACAAGACTTACCTCACTGCCGCTGGCAGCATCTTGACCACTGAGGCCCGTCACAGCGCCTACTTGCGTGCGGCCCTGGGCGAGGCCCCCGCCGCCCAGGCCTTCGACGACCCGCTCGACTTCGACGAGGTCTATACCCTCGCCTCGCAGTTCATTGCCTCTTGCCCCGAGAGCAATGGCAAGCTGCCAGTCAAGGCCTTCCCCGCCTTGACTATGCCCTCCATGGCTCCCGTCATGACCGGCTCCAAGGTCGACCTGATGGTTGCCGGTGGCATGTCCAAGGATACTTCGGATATCTATGCCGCTTTCATCACCGTCACCGGACCAATCTGGGCTCCCCTTGAGTCCACTGGTGCTGGCAAGTTCAGCGTCACTGTTCCCGAAGGTATCGCTGGCCAAAGCTACGTCGTCTTGACCAAGGGACACCAGCAGGCTACGGATGACAACATCGTCGCCGGCCCCGCTATCGTTGAGGTAAGTCTCAAGACATTCAAGACTTTTCGAAATACCAAATACTAAACTTCAACTAGGTTGGTGAGCCCAATGGACCCATGGGAATGGGCTCGAAGTGCACTGGTAGCGGACCCGGCCCCAAGGCCTCCATGTCCAGCTGGTCGTCGATGTCCATGCCTATGCCTACTGCCTCCAAGACTGGCATGCCCTCGATGTCTTCGGGTAGCATGGCCTCTTCGTCCGCTTCTGCCTCGTCCACTCCCGTCTTCAACGGTGCAAGTGGAAAGAGTGTGAGTGGTCTCGCCGGTGTCTTCGGAGCTATGGTTGCCTTTGCTGCTTTCTTGCAGTAATCCAAGAGTGTCTTCTGGCCGAAGCCCCGACATGACAGGGTCCGTCACACATCAACTGTTATTATAATGTAATTCTCTTCTAGTACAATATTTTGTCGAATTCGAGCATAGTCAAATGAGTTTTTCTTTCTTCATCTCTTGCTGGGTAAAAATCCTCAAGCTAAATCGGCTTCATTACTGCAAATTCACGCATTGTTGATACCGACTGAAGCCGTTCAAAATGGCCTCGAAGGTGAAGGGTTTTATGGAAGGGGGCATAGCAGCGAGGCCCGGAATCATGTACAATGTGCGAGTTGGGTGAAGCTAGTCTTGTACTTTTCTTTATCTTTCAGTGGCTTCCCCTGGGTCTAGGAATAACGTGCACCGGGCATACCCCTGTAATGCAGCCTCAGGTAGTAGCAAGAAAAGACAAAGGTAGTTGGCCCCGGCTTCTCTTTTCCCCAAAGCGACAACTCATTCACTTCCAAAGGCCAAGTATATACAGGCAATGACCAAGTCATAAAGTCGGAGACGGCGTATTATCATTACAAGTCAGTGGCACGCTACGTCCGACTCAACGCCATCCCCCAACCCTCCCCTCATCCCACCTCGCCTTCGCCTCTTTCCTAGACGCAAGCTTCGAAGCCTCATTCCGCACCCTTCTGACCCAGTCTGTAATTTCCTTCTCCGTCGCCCGACCATGATGATCCTCATCAAGGAAACTCTCCTCCACCGCATGACATACAGCCTCCTGCTCCGCGATCGCGGCGCTCAGGCGCTGGTATAAAGCTTTAGGCGACCACGGGGCCAGCGCCGTGTCCATCTCGGTTTGTTTTTTGCGCCATGAGACCTCTAAGGACTGATGTGTGAGAAGCATTTTCTCGGTTGAGGCGCGTAGCTCCGCGACGTGGGACTGCGTTTCTAGGAGGCGGATTACGAGGTCTTTGTTCGTTTGTATTAGGGTGTCGAGGTATTCTTGACGAGATGTGAGGGAGGGATGTTGATTTGCGAGGGCGACTATGAGGCTTGGGTCTTTGAGAATTGATTGAAGATCGATTGTTCTGGGGTTGTTAGCTGGTTGGGGCCTGCGTTGGGTTTGGGGTTGGAATGCGCACGACTTGTCCTTGACAATTTCTGGAACCCAACCTTCTTCGATTGATGGGGGTGCCGGTAGAGGTATTGGTTGGCTCTGGTAACAGGCCTGGGCATCTGGCTGATAGCTGGCTGGTTGCGGTGGCATCGAGGTATTCTGGGGGGTGCCTCCGCGGCTCGCATCATGGCTGTTCGGTTTCGGAGGTGGTGGGGGTGGCGTATCAGCATTAAGGGCCGAGTGGGACATCGGAGGCGTCGAGTAGAATGATGGCTGTGTAGGAAAGGGCGAGGCGGATTGAGACATGGTGTGGTGGTGTGGGGTTTGTACGTTAGGAAAGTTGGAGATGCGGGAAAGCAGCGGGAGCTTGGCGGCCCGATATCAGGAAGTTCCGATAAGAGCAATAGTTTCTACGGTCTGACATGGGAATAGGAAATAGTACTAGTCATATGAACTTTTGAATTGCCCATTCGTTTCGTTATTTGATTATAGAGCAGCAGCACGGTTGCTGAGGGCAGGTCGTCCAAGTTGACGCACTATCAGACTGGAATACGAGGCCGTAACTGGCGACGCGAGGATATCTGGTAGACATGGCTTGGGATCAAAAGCCTCGCAAGCTAAGTGCCGATGGGCTGTTACGCCGAAGGACCGCGAGGTATGTGGCTGATAGGCCCACGAAATCGCGTAAATGGTCTCAGACGATTGAGCCAGCGTGTTGAGAGACTCGAGGATCCCAGTGAAGAAGTGAAAATTTACACCGTCTCCTATTAATCAATTCGCCTGCGCGACTCACGGTCCGCCGTCTCGATCTGGGACCCTGAGATGGCTTCCATCACTAGCTCCCGTAACTGAGCCTGCGTAGCCTCACTGTGGAAGTCATCACGAGCCGCCAGCTCGTCGATGCGACGCTTGAACTCGGGATTGACTGTTGACTCGCCAGCGCTCGCCTCCTGCTCTGACATTGTGCCAATATTGACCTTAAGGTTGGCGGGGATCGGCCCCGGGGGGTTCAACGGGCCAACGGGCGAATCTGTTGAGGCTGGAGCAGGCTCTCCGAGCACCTCTCGCAGATATGCGCTGACCTGAGGGAATTCATCCTCGGCCTCTAGCTTCTCGTGGGCCTTGAGCCCTTCAAAGTTCATTCTCTTATAGTCCACTCCAAGCTCCTCCACCAGACACCGGGCAACCTTGGCGTCCTCGGTCACGAAGAGGCAGGTCTCACCGTCTTCATCGAGAAGATTGATATCGACGTTGTAGTCTTTGACTAGGGCACGGAGGAGGTCGGTATGGCCGTAGGATGCGGCGGCGTGAAGAAGAGAATAGCCGGACTCGTCCTGGCAGGAAGCGATGGAGGGGTTCGCGCTCAGAAGCTCCAGGAGTGCCGACGGATTGTCGCAAGCTAAGAGGTAAGGGTTTGGTTGGGTCATGATAGTGTCTGAGTCACAGTTGATACAAAATAAAAATGAGTTGGAATGTTGACTCTTTGAATTGAGTTGGAGATGGAGATTTGCGGCGGGGAAAAAATGGCGATACGATAAGGCTGTGTCCGCCTAACCTTTTTGGCTCCCCGCAGCCTGTGACACACTTTCGATGACTCTTTTGTAATTTTCAACCTTGCGCCAAGTGACACACTGGAGTTTTCTTGCAGCTTCTTAAGGGACAAGGTAGCTGCGCGATTGGATACGCTGTGATCTCAGTATTCCCTTCCTTTCACCTCCACCCCACCTTCCCCCTCCATCCCACTATCGATTTCCGCTCCCACCGATCGTCCCTTCAAAAACGAGAATTATGCCTGTGCAGGATCCCGGCGAGGTCGGGCAGCTCCTTGCCACATTGGAGGCAGCTCGGAAGCAGGACAAAGGCGCAAAGAAGCGAACCTACACCTGCAAGAAGACCACTTTCAATATTGCAGGCACCAATAATGTGACCGTGGACTCATGGAAGTTCAACGACTGGGACTACAAGAGCAAGGATCTCCCCACATACGCCCGTGGACTTTTCACTACCAGGCGCAAGGATGGTCAGCCCGAGATCGCAGTGCGCGGCTACGACAAATTCTTCAACATCGACGAGACCAACAATACAAAATGGAGGAACATTGAGCAGAACACCAAGGGGCCCTATGAGATGAGCGTGAAGGAGAATGGATGCATTATTTTCATCGCTGGTATGGAAGACGACAAATTGCTTGTTTGCAGCAAACACTCCACGGGTGTTCGTCCTGATACCAATCTCAGCCACGCCCAGGCTGGTGAGAAGTGGGTTGAACGCCATGTTGCTTCTGTTGGCAAGTCCTCGAAAGACCTTGCCCGTAGATTGCGTGAAATGAACGTAACTGCTGTCGGAGAGCTCTGTGACGACACATTTGAGGAGCACGTTCTTGCCTACGATGAGGCTGCTTCTGGTATCTATATTCATGGTCTCAACTACAACCTCCCCACGTTTGCCACAATGTCCGGTGAGCGAGTGCATGAGTTCGCAGATGAATGGGGCTTCAAGAAAGCCAAGTACGAGATGCGAGATGACATTGAATCCGTCAAGAGTTTCCTCGAAGCTTGTGCTGAAACAGGAACTTGGGACGGCCGAGAGACTGAAGGTTTCGTGATTCGATGCCAGCTGAGTGAAAATGGTGGGCCCTATCAGGACTGGTTTTTCAAGTACAAGTTTGAGGAGCCCTACTTGATGTACCGCCAATGGCGTGAATGCACCAAGGCCGTTATCTCAGGACGGCTTCCCAGAATCAAGAAGCATGAGAAGATCACCGAAGAATATCTCCAGTTTGCGCGCAGGCAGTTCATCAGGGATCCCAACCTTGCTAACCAGTACACCCATAATCATGGTATCATCGCTCTGCGTGAAGCTTTTTTGCAGGAGCGGGGACTCAAGGGATCCGAAATTATTGCCATGGAAGCTGAAGGTAAGAAGGGTGGCAAGGATACAACCAAGAACGTTGTTCTTGCTCCCATCGCCTCGCTGGGTTGTGGTAAGACCACAGTAGCCCTAGCCTTGGTACATCTCTTTGGATGGGGACACATTCAGAATGACAACATCCCCAAGCAGAAGAACAAGCCAAAGAAGTTCGCCTTCGAGATCACCAACGCGATGTCAGAGTACCCCGTTGTCATCGCAGACCGAAACAATCATCAGCGTCGCGAGCGCAAACAGCTTATGGAAGACATCTTCCCGGTGATCAAAGACGCCCAATTCGTGGCTCTTCATTATGTCCACGAGCCCAAGGCCGAACTCCTCCCTGCCATCAAAGAAGTGACCCGAAAGCGAGTGCTCGACCGAGGAAACAACCACCAGACCATCCGAGCCGGCACCAACAACCCCGAAGAAACCATCGGAATCATGAATGGCTTCCTCTCCCGCTTTGAAGGCATCGACATTCACCGTGACCCAGACGAAAACTTCGACCTCGTAATCGACCTGGACGTCTGCGCCTCCTCGCGCGAAAATCTCGAAGCAATCGTGCACGCCCTCCACGACGCCTACCCTCTCCTCGTTCCCGAAATTCCTAGCCATGACGCCCTCGACGCCTCCATCTCCGCCGCATTGAACGACTACGAGGTTCAAAAGGATTTATCCGCAGGCTACTCCAAGCCCAAGAAGACAGGTTCAACAAATCTGGCCCCAGCCGTTCTCGCCCGCAAACTCGAATACATCTCTATCTCTGTCCCAGCACACCCCATCACCTCAACCCTCAACAGCCTGTTCTCCAATACTTCACCGGAGACCTCAAAATTATACACCCACCTCCTCAAATCTCGCCGCATCCAGCCATCCTTCCACGTAACACTCATCCATCGCGCATCAGCCCAGTCCCATCCCACCATTTGGTCCCGCTATACAAACGCTTACATCGACTCTCTGACGAATAACCCCGTCGAAGACCCCGTTGCTAATCCACCCAGTCTCGGCTCTGCGCGTGTTCGTCTGGAACGATTACTCTGGGACGATAGGATCATGACTTTCGTGGTACGGATCTTGTCGAGTGAGGGGGAAGAGGAGTTATCTTATGCGAACGATATTCCGCATATTACTGTTGGTACGGCGAGCGCAGATGTTAAGCCGAAGGAGAGTAATGATTTGTTGGCGAGGTGGGTTGAGGGGGGAGTGGTGAGAGTACTGGGATCCATGAGATGGAGGTTAGTGGGGTTTTGGTTGTTGATGGGGTGGTCGGGATGACTATGAGTCGTGGAAAGTATTGATTTTTTAGTGAGAGTTGATGTGGTCGATTATTGACGCGAGGTCATGCTTTTTGATACCTATTTGTTACGAGGTAGATATCTTTAGAGAAATATCCGTACACGCATGGGTGCATCTTTAGGTGGAAGTCTAAAAGTTGGATATAGAGATGGCGTTTTTTGCACTGCAAGATACTTGTGGGTTGAAGTATGGGATTATCTACTCATTATCCGAGTCTCAATCTATAGACATGACATGTACAAGGATAACAAATCCAGACGTAATATTGCTGATGCCAGAATACGAGACATTGTCTAGCTCATATCACCCCCCAACGCTTGATATCAGATGCCTTCCACCTGCGTCAGTTGGGGGTACAAAATCAACCGGAAACCCAAGCAGAAACACGGTTCACTCCAAAGCGGCCCACGTATTGCAAGCCGGTGCTGCCCATTGGGAAGTAGCTAACGAGGTACCACACCAGAGCGACGAGTTGGCAGATGGAGGAGATGAGGGTGAGGAAGAGGTTTTGGCGCTGTGTCAGTTAGCATAAGAATCCAGGTGCACCGAAACGAGGCTCAAGAATATGGAAAGGAAAATCAAGGCAGGGACATGGCAATGCATCGCTCAGGACTTGTTGTGTTGGACCCGGGGAGGGTCAACGTTGAACGTTGACGTATTGCAGGGTTTCGCTCGTGCCCGGTTACACAAGGCCGATGAGTACAGGGTGATATCAAGATAGCAGTGCCTTCCATCCTGGGGAATCTTTGGATTTGTAGGGCGTGACGAGCGTGTCACGCCGTACTGCGAGATAGAGTAGGAGATGCAAGATTCCCTCTTTCCCCGAGGTTGCGCCGTGCGACACGTCTTGAGATGTGCGACGGTACAAAAGGGGTTAGGGGGCGTGGGTATTGGGGTCGGGATGGGGAACTAGAAGATGATCGACAAAGAAATGAAATACGTACCCCGATGGCGAAGTAGAGTGTCAGCCCGATCGAGCCGAAATAGGCGGCCGTGAAGGGGAGCCGTGATCCCGAGATCAGATGCTTAGCGTACGACCACGGTCCCATGAGAACCGCCCATGATATTAGGAACAGAACGGATCCGACGGACCAGCTAGGTAGAAGTATTAGCATGGAAATATCCTGGAGATCTTGTTTTGCGAAGTTCTTGGCATGAGGCGCAGGACATAGTTGCGGTGCTGGCGAATGAGATGCAAGTGAGTCGATTGCGAACTCGCACATGCCTGAGCAAAACGCCCGCTCATGACCAGGATCATGCCAGTGTGAGATATGACTGGCCGATCCAGCCCGGGTCGAGCTTAGAGCTCAGAAGAATGGTTGAATGGGTGGGGGACGAGGCCGCTGGATGCAGGCAAAGGTAGGTGGAGGGGAGGCAACTTACAGAACCGCGAATTTTCGAGGCTTGAGCGTTAAAACGGGAAATAGGAAGAAGCAGATCAGGAAGCAGACGGCGGCGCCCAGATTACAGGCAGCGAAAATGAGCATCCGATCCCATCGACTTACTACAATAACTTGGCGTTAGCGTCGGCTGAAATCTACACCTGTCGGATTGGAAACCCCGTAGACAAGCGTGGTCGTTGAGAAATCCTTCCCGGCGCAGGAACTCGCACACTCGTCACCTGGATCAGGCGTCGATCTGGACGAGACGATCATGGGATTGGGGGTCACGAGTGATCGTGAGGATAAACTTACAGGCAAAGAAACCCTCTTCTTCTTGTTGTCTATTTGGTGCCGGTAGTGGAGCACCGGGCCCTTCGTTATGGGTAGGGAGCTGGACATAACCACCTTGACCGAATGGATTCAACGACTGCAGTCGCGAAAAGACCGAAGTGTCCTGGGAGGCATTGGTGCGCACGGGAAGATCCGGGTCTCTGCGCGACCAGCCCAACGAGTTGACCGAATCCCGGAAGGAGTTATTGGCCATGACTTCAGCCCTATTGTCCTAATCTCCGAGTTCTCGGTCTGTAAGATCTGGATATTTCCCGATTGAGAGGTGTAAGAAAGAGGAAGACGGTGCACGGCCGCGTCTGCAGGTAAGGCCCGTGGGCTGGGAAGACGAAACCGAGAAACGTCTGCAGGGACTATGCACGATGGAGTGCAGATGATCTGCGCCGGATGATGTACTGATTTCCAGAGGATTGGCTGGAAGTGGATACCAGATCGAGCTAACGGATGAGCAGATGACGCCCAGGCCGTACGCGAATTTGGCTTTTGCTCACGAATTTGGGGCTATGTTCTCGAGCGCACAGGCTACGATGATGGTTGAGCCCTACGACCTTCGGCTGGTTTCCAATACGAACCCGGATTGGAGGGTCTGAGGAGGCTGTTGATAATGGCGCGAGTCGATCGAAACCTTGTAAAATGATTCACCCGATCAAAACTGAATTGCAAGGTTGCTGCCTGTCTCTGGTCGGAGGACGCGCCAGTCCACGGGATCTGCAGGACTATTCCGGCAACAATATTGGAGCGGGGACCGAAAGAAGGATGTCTCCGACGCGGCAGCAGCGGATCGAAGCGTACGTCAACGGACGCGCCGGATCGCCAAGCAGAGGAGGGAACGTTGAACCTTCGAAACACGATCCAACAATGAGGAGGGGTCGGAGGACGATCGCGGTCAGCAGGGCGATGATTGGACCGGCAAGCGCTGCGCTATCTGTCGAGGGTAGAAAGTCCAAAGAGGGGGGGGGGGAAGGATGACGAGATGGCGTGAAGCTACCGATGCGAGCAACCCGGATCGGCGAGACTGAGGAGAATGAGAGGTGTCAGATGATGGAACTCGGACCGAGCTCAGGTCTCAGGGTAAGAGTGTCCTCACATACCTGTGTCGTTGGAGGTGGTGGTGGTGATGTTGGAGAGGAGGAAGCTAAACCCGGAGCGGGTCAAACACACGGACCATCTTACTATACATCTCTCTCTCTGTTTAGGATGTGGTTTTTGGTCTTAGCTATCTATATCACTATCCCATTTGTAAACCACTAGTTTCACTAGCTATTGAAAAGCATACACACTAGAGCTGCTAACGGAGCAGCTACATATGGCATTTCCCAACACGGACTTTCCGCGAATATTGTTATAGTTGATGGAGGTACACTTCGCGCCACAATCTCTCCCCCCCCTCCCCACACACCTTCACGAGTCATAGTGGTCGATCTCCCTCAAACTTTCCAGCCTGGCCGGTGCGCACCCTGTGGCGATCGAAATCACTATACTGTGCAGAAATGCATCTGGACTATCTGATCGGTTCAGTCGACTGCCACCACCCGTACAACGATGTCTAATTATCCGACAGTCGGGCGAGTGCCGTGCCGGCTTGGGTAACATTGCCTCCTCACCTAGTATGTCCGAACCGCATGAAAACTGGGGGAAACGCAATTCTCGACGTCATGTCAGGGCCCTGTGCACCCGAGACACAGTAACATAGCATTTGAATGCGTTTCAGTGTCTCTAGCGGGCCCTCCTTGCATCAACCGTGGGTACTTCGGCGATACCCTCCGAACCTTGACGGGACGGGACGTGGAAAGATCCACGGTGCTATCCTGGTCCCCCTCCTCTCCGACCTTGTTATCGACACATTCTTGTGCCCAGGTGGCTTAGATGCATTCCTGGGAGACACTTTGGCGTGGCTCAGTTTGGTTGAAACCGGTTCTGCCCTTCCGTCGCGTTGCGAAAGGTGAGCAGTGTGCTGCATCGCTAGTTCTGATTCGTTGCCAGACCAAGACACATTCCCAATCCAAATCATGAGGCCGCCACATTCCTCAGATCAGCGAGGGAAAGAAAAAGAGGCCCAGCATTGGAGCGTTGCGGTCACGGACCCCACTACGTAGTGTGGGAGGCACGGCCCAAGCTCCTGTGGTCGATCCGTGATGGGATCCTTTCTGCACGACATGCGAGATGCTGACCTGACTGGGCCTCTACTGCAGACTATAGACGGCAAATCCCGCTGTAATGAGTTTTCACGCCACGTACGTGCACGTATGTTCCCCAGGCTTCACCACTAGATATGGGTCGCTTATCGCGTTATATTCCCCGGATGAGACTTGCGGTCGATCTTTACTAACTCCGGCGCAAGTGCTCCTAGAGCTCTGCATGCCGGGAGATCAGACACTCTCCCACATGGGACAGGGTTTCATTGGCGGATCTACACGGCTTAGCCCTCCTGTGCTATCTTCGGGCTAATGCACTAGGTGCCCTATAGTACCAGGTAGATTAGGGGTTTCCATTGCTCAGAGCGTGTCTGTAACCGTAGAGGGACCATCTGATACATTCCGCCAGTGCAAGATCTCTTTAATTTTTTAATTTTTAATTTTTTGATTTTTTATTAAGGTTTTTATTAAGTTTTGTCTTTTCTCCATTATTTTTCCTCCCATCTCTCTTTTTAGGGATTTTCTATTTTATCTCTTCTGCTCTGAGTCATGACCATAGTCCTAGATGACCCGGTGAGGGTGACAAACATCAGGGCATCATGGGGCGCCATTTACTCAATCCGGCTGTATCACCCTTCCCCCCTTTCTCTCTTCTGTATTTTACCCTATTTCACCCTATTTCACCCTACGTGAAATGTGACTTATATCTAAAAAGAGAGAGGAGCAGAGGCTCGGGGGGTTTACCGGTTGCCACCCCTCACCTTTCTCCCCCCCCCCCTTCCCCCCCCATGAAACCCACCCACACCACTTCACCTAAAAATAATAAATATTTAAACGGGTAAAACAAGAAATCGTCTCCGATGCCGAAGCCCGGTAAGCCTCGATTTCCACCGATCGCCGGGCTGCATGACCGATGTTGTAATATATCAAATGAGAGGTGCAGGAGGGGCTCGAGTTCTTAAAGTCTGCGCCGTCCCTTTCAAATCCTGCAAGTGCTTTTCATCCTGCACTGCTGTGTTGTCACTGCTTCTTTGACTCTTCGAGAACTTCTTCCCTTCCCCCGCGCCCCATGATTCGCAAGACTGTCCCGGTGGATCGACTAGACTTCTGTGGCATCAACAAGCTCTCTTCTACGCAGGTACGTGGTCTCCTTTTGTTTCTGTTCCTGCGTTTGGATCCACGTATGGGGGCTGGGAGTCTGCGATATCCATGATGGGTTGGATGAGTTGGACTATGTGTGATGTTTTGTTGTGTTGTTCGGATGCCTATAGGTTCTTGTTTGTCTATGTGGTAGACCATCACTAACATCCTCAGCAGCATCGTGGTCCGATACACTACCTGGCTACAACCTAGCTACACCCTAACCTTATACCTGGTAAGACATCACACTTCTCATCATCTCATCTCATCCGATCTCAAGCGTGGAGAGAAGAGTCTCAGCCTCAAACAGGTCAAGGCGTCAACTTCATACTCCATTGCCACCCTTCACCGCTCTCCACCGCTTCTTTCCACTCCCCCGCCTTCTCTCCACTTCTTTTTTTTCCTATACCTTCGCGATTGACAGAGACTTGACGGGATCTCTGAGCCTCTAGGCCTTGTTCCTCAGTCTGAACTCTGCTCGATTGTCGATTCCTCATTTATCATACCCTCTGCTTATCTACTCCCCTCCGTCCCCCCTCCCCCCTTCTGACAAGACACGTTTCCTCTACCGCTGCCTGTTTCACCGACTCTTTCGGATCTTTGCTCATTGAGTCTCTGGTTTAGAACGCGGTCGCGCTTTCTCTTTATCTTTGTATTGCCGATCTCGGTCCGTGGGAACGATCTGCACCCCGGACATTCGTCCCCCGAGCCCGTCAACTCATCCCTCCTCCAATTCTCCTTGTCCTCGACCCGCATCTCGCGACCATAGACATCTCATAGCCGCCTGTCAATCTTCTTCAGGAAGGTAATTATTCCCTCGACATTCTGGCCGCGAATTCCGCGGGGCTTCAGTTGCCTCCTGTCGCCTTGCGGATGTCGGCGCATCTCATTTGCCGACACTTCCCTGCGTCCCGTTTAGAGCCACTCGCAGCTAACATCATCCTCGCCGCTAGATTCCACAGTCTCCATTTGTCACGTACCCATTTACGGCAAATTACATTGACGGCTGCCTGACACTGCCGATCACTATCTAGAGAGGGTCAGTAAACGGACGGAACGACTGCTCTCCACACTTGCGCCCGACCCCCACGTTACCCTCACAACCTCCTCTACACCTCCGTTAGTCCGTGGAAATGGCGGAAGCAAGTCTTTTCATCAAGCACGAATCTGACGATCGCAGCAATCCTTTCATGATGTCTCACTCCGGTTACATGGGTAACCAATTTGGGAACCCGAACGATGGGTAGATCCTTCGGACTTGACGATGCAACAAGGCGGCTTCATGCCGTACTCGTACGGCTCGCAACAGAACATGTCTTCCAGTTTCAACTTTGGAAATTCTGGAATCGATACCGATGAACTGCTCGACCTGGAAATCAACGGACAGAACGGCGTTGCCCGTGGCGATAACATGAACTACATGCAGGACCAGTCCGGTGGCATCGCCATGAGTCACCAGAGTCAGATGTCCCACCTCTATTCCAATACCCCAGATAACGCCCCGATGGCCAGTCCATTTGTCCACAACAGTTTCAACTATGAACAGTTCCGAATGAACCAACAGAACAACCACCTTCAGAATGCCAGCTCCTTTGACCAGAACTACATGAACAACAAGTCGCGACCGAGTTTGCAGGCCATGGATCGGACCTCATCGGATGCCCGCAGCCCCAGGACCCCAAAAACTCCCGCTTTGGGATCATTAACCTTAGGTACCCCGGATTCCGGCAGCTTCCCCGGCCAGCCTATTCGAACCGGTGGACTCCAGGCTCGCCATCAGAAGACTCTGTCTAACCAATGGGATGGAACATCAGGCAGCGCACACTCATACGCCGAGTCCCCCATCTCTTCCCCCGGCCATCACTCACACCATGCTGGCATCTCCGAGATCATCAAATCCGGCAAGCACGCCTCCTTGCCGGCCAAGGTTGACCATTTGCCAGGTAGTGGCCAGGACCTGGAATCACAAGAGGCCAAGCGCCGACGACGCCGTGCATCACACAATCTGGTTGAGCGCCGTCGCCGCGACAACATCAATGAGCGCATCCAGGATCTTTCTCATTTGGTACCACAACACCGACTTGAGGATGACAAGGTGCGCAAGCAGTTGGTGAATAACAGCACCCTTTCCATGGCCGGTGCTGGTGGAAACGCTGCGACCTCTCTTCTCGCTGGCGGCAACGGACGTCGTGCTACACCAGGCAACATCACCATGGGCCTCCCCATCGAAGAGAAAGAGAAAGGACCCAACAAGGGTGATATTCTCAACGGCGCCGTCAGCTGGACTCGCGACCTGATGTGGGCCCTTCATATCAAGTACCAGCAGGAAGCCGAGCTGGCCGAGATGATCAGTAGCCTCGGCGGCACCTGGCCCTTCGAGCCCACAGAAGAGGAGAAACGCATGCGCAGTGAAATTCTCGAAGCTCTTGAGAGAAACGACCCCAGCTCTTTTGCCTACACTCGTGGTCCTGGTAGCGGCCTTCGTGTCCCCAAGCACACCAACTTGGCCGGTGATCCTGTTGGACCTGGCGGTGAAGGTCTCACCCCACCCAATCTGAGCCCTCAATTCCACAGTGGATCCAGTAGCGCCAACGGCCAGCCCCAGTACTGGAGCAGTGCCGGCCACGCCGCCATGAGTTTCAAGGAGGAGGATGAATACGGCATGGACATGTGAGACGCATGCCTGCAGTGAGATCTTTGTTGCATACACGGCGTCTAGGAGGGAAGTTTTTTCGGTGTACGGGAACACGAGAATGCTCTTGGAATTTTATATCTGTGATTTTTTTTTTCCACGATGCCGCATTTTGATTTCGCCATTGTTGCGATTTGATCCTGATCCTGATTCTGATCTTCAATGGTCGTTTCGGCTCTGCCAGACTTCCATTCCTTACGGATTATGCGTCTGTGTCAATGTTTCTCGGATTGTATTTTTTTTTTTTTCCCTCCATTTTCTTTTTCCTTATTCCATCGATACCCTGTTTCTTTTTCCTTTTTTTTCTTTTTTTTCCAGATGTTTCCTACAATGGTGCCTTCTATGATCCTGTTTTTGCATGCTTTCCAGGTGCGCCCATTCTGCTTGAACTTGACCTTGTCTCCCCTGCCTTGCCGCCTTAATACCCCTTCCTACTTCTCCATCCGTATTCGCTTCTACGCAGTTCCTAGGTTATTCCTTTTTGGCAAATCAATTTATTTCATTGGCCACGCCAGTTGTACGCAATCTGCCATCTACGTGCCTCTTCCGTCCCTCGCAGATTGATCTCTCAAGTAGTCGTCTATTGGGTATCAAGATGAAACATCTCTAGCTCTAAACATGCAGCTCACGACAACCTCATCCCAAGTCCAATCCCATATTGAGCCGTCGCAAACAACCCAATCACATTAATAAAAATCGACGTCCCATGAATAACCATAAACCTTTGTATGCACTCCAATGCTTCCTTCGAAGGTGCCTCTCTTCCATTCTTCTTATCCCTCAACTCTGCATGATTCATGAGCAATCTCTTCACCATCTCTTCCATTTTCCCCCTCCAAACGCCCGATGCAAAAGATTTTAAAAAAAAAAACATACCTTGAGCATTCCTAGCCTTGACAGCCCCCTGCGTCAAAGGCCGAAAAATCACCAAATTAATCAACCCCGTCACCGTAACCACCCCAAGAGTCCTCCAGGACCCTGAATTCAATACATCCCGTAACCGTGCCGTGGACGTGACCCCAACTAACACCGGCAAGAAACTCTGCAAGGAGAAATAAACGGGGAATATCGCCGCTTGATGAACGCCGAAATAGGGCCTTCCGAGCGCTTTGAATGCCACTATGCCGTTTATGAATGTCTAATTTCATGATATTAACACCCTCTTCACCTATCACCTATTCTTGGAATGGGAATAGGGATATATAAATAGATTCTCCGTAGTGGGAATAAAAGGAGAAGGGGAAAGGCGTACCTGAAAAACCTGCGCCCCGAGAAGAATCCCATAGCTGCGATCCGTTAGGGTTGCCCGCTGCCAAGGGGTGCGGGGGCGGGGCTGTCCGCGGGCTAGGGATGGGTTTTGCCGGTACTTACCTGGAGAGGTGGACGAATTGTATAATCATGGGGTTCAGGGCGGTGATCTTCACCTGGTAGATTGTAGATCCCGGATAGTCGAGGATAGGTGCCTTGGGGGGGAGTTTGAGGGCTGGGGTGGAAATTTTCGGTCGAGGTTGCTTTTTCCCGCCAAGATTTGGAGGGTCGGCGCGGGTATGATTTCGATGGCTTTTTTTTTTCCTTCAGGGGGGGATATCTTTTTCTTGGTTATTCTGGTTTGGACTCTATCAGCATTGATATTGGATTTTTCTTTTTTTTGGTACTTTTGTAGACTTGGCTCTTTTTTACGTTGTGCGCTTTGCATGGGATCGGTATTTGGGGTTTCGGAGATACTTCTCGGGGCGAATTCTACCCCGAAGCGTAACAGATAAATGTTCTAGATTCGAAGGATAGAGATCTTGATCTTGATAACACATGCTGCAGACAAGCATTGGGGGTCACGTGTAACAGTGATCAGCCTCAAACGTCTGTTTGATCGTTCTGCAGCACCTTTCTGCCACGATTACCCTTTACATCGACGGCAAAAGTTTCTCAATGATTTCGCAAACTTTTTACTACAGCTTTGGACGGCCAATGTTCCACGGACCTTGAGTTCTAAGACAAAGGGTTCGTACACTTGCTGGCTGACGGAGAGGCTAGATCGAGGTCTAAAGCGGACTCTCAATGGGACGGCGCGTTGGGGAAATGCGAGTGATTATCTAATTATGCGGTCTATGATTCCTGAGTACGCTGATCTCAATCTATACGCCGAGAATGCATTTGACCATGGAGATGTAAATGCGTATAATGTTCTCATTGGCGAGGATTCGAACTTGACTGGGTATGTCGACAATTTCCTTCTCTTTATCATTTCTTGTCATCCCAGCTGGCATGTATGATTGACTTGATTTGAGTTTGAAAGTGTGATCGACTGGGACTGGTTATCCGTCGCACCCCTCCCAGCCTTGATCCATCATCCGTGGTTTATAGCCGAAATCCCGGGGTGGCATAACGAGGGTGCGGAATTCGGTGTTGAGTTTGCAGATGACCGACAGTACCTTGAAGATGCTATATGAAGGAGGGAAATTGAGAAGAATATGGGAACTAGTCTATCGTCGTTGTTAAAGGGATCGGGGAAAAGGTTCTTTTTTCAATCGGCTTGTCATGTTAAGGATGTTCATACGCAATTTTGTTCAGACTTATTGTCAATTCACAGAGGCCAATAAGGCTGTTATTAGGGAGCAGTTGGATATTGTGCTTGGGTTGTATCCTGAGCTTGCCGGTAAGGTGGGAGTCACGGCTGTTAGGGAATTATTGAGAACGAGCAGTGAATAGAGGAAACTAGGGCAAAACGATACCATGCTTTTCATTGGATCAATAAATGTCTGGGTGATGGATTTGGACATTAGAAGAACACTACAATCGCATTATTTGTCAAAAGTTGATGTGTGCAATCCGAAGGTGTCAGGAAGACAAGAACACATCTCTTGTCTAATCGAGATCGAGTATTCTTCGGGGTGATAGCACTCGTCCTTATCTAACTTTCCAGGCTGGTGTCGGTCAGGGTTTAGAGGTTCCAGCTCTCATTGAATCACGATCACAATCGAAAGGACAAGAAGAGAGATAGAGAGAAACACGCTAAGCCCCAAATAGTCCTAGCACGAAGCGCCACGCCTCGGCATTGCGCCCCACATTCAACCCGTATAGAATATCACCGCCTAGCTGATCTGACGCACTGCCACTGTACTTGTAATTCAGCTGCCTGCTGCATCCCCGAACTTCTCTATTTACTACAGCCCAGACATCCTAGCTACCGGTGCAAGGTTCCTGTGAAAAGAAAAGACTCTGCCGACGATGGAGAACCAGACCAAAGACAACGAGCCAGCGCCCTCATACGCGGATATCTTCCAGAACCCTACGAATATCTTCTCGGGTGTACGTGTCCCAACTCTCCAAGTTCCTTCGTTCCATGTTGGTGTATGTCATCCATTTCATATACCTCTGTTTCAGCCGTTCCGATTCCACCTGCCTGTGTTCCGGTATCCAAACTGACATGATAAATCTCAGTATACCCGCGTAAACCAAGAGTCTGACGCCGAAGCAGGCGACATTCACAATCACGGTGATGGCGCCATTCCTCTAAACCCCAGACCGGTGGATGGTCAAGCGCACGTCCATTGCGAAGTCTGTGATAGACAGATGGATAGGCGGGAGAAGGCGAAGCATCAGCAATATACGTGTCATGTTGTGTCGAGGACATTTATCCTGATCACTTTGTTCATGATGATTTTCGGGATCGTCGCGGTTACGACGGCTCATAAGAGAAGGAAGGGTGATGGTGGTGCTTGAGACGGGGATGATTTTGAGGAGAATCTATATGTTAGTTTCAGTTGATGCAGAATCTAGGCGTGTGGGGGGTTATTTTGGGGTTGAGTGTTGTTATACATATAAAAACAAGCACAAGCACAGTAAATCGCTTTCTATCCATCTAGTCTGTTCTAGTCTGATGCATGGGAACAAATGCCAGCTTTAAACAACATTGAACGCATGAACTCAGGGTAAGGTACAGCTGGGTATATCGGGGCCATGAGATACAGTGCCCAGCTCAAGCACTCGATAACGACAAAACGGGGATATTTTTAATGTCCGAACCAGCTGATAGCTTATTTCTCGTCGCGCATCTTGCGGAAGAAGTCCATCACTCCGGTGAACACGACGAGCAGGATACCACCACCGGGGCCGAGACGCAGAACCTTGGGAATGAAGCCCTTGTACAGCGCGCCGAAGCCCTCCTCCTTCATGACGGTACCAACAGCAGGCCAGGCCCAGTTGTACTTGGGTGTCTGGCCGGGCACCTTGGTAGTGTTCTGGATACGCGACTTGACCACATCCATGGGAGTGTTGAGGATAGTACCAGCGATACCACCAATAGAACCAGCGAGCAGATCGTTACGGGTCTGCTGGCTCTTGTTACCAGGTTCAGGAGCAGGCAGCTGCGCGCGGACCTGGAAGATACATCCAAAGTAACCAGCGTTCCACAGGATATGACGCCACAAAGTGGATTCCAGACCGTTGTACATGGCCAGGGGACCTTCCGTCTTGACGATCTTCTTCACGACATCCAACATGCCGTTGTACTTGCCAGCCGACGCCTTATCCTGCAGACGGATCTTGACCAACTCGAAGGGAACAACCACAAACGCCTCTGTCGCTCCGGCGGTGGCACCGGTCAGAATAGCCAAGGACTGCGTCTGCTTGTCGACGCCGAACGCGTTGCGATAAAAGCTGCCCCAGCTGTCATTGGCGGCGAACTTGGTAGCACGCTTAGGCGCCTCCATCAGGATGGGCGCGGAGATACCGCGGTACAGGCGCGAGAAACTGTGGAGATCTTCGGTAAGTTTCGGAGGAAAAAGCAGTCGTGTCCAAGGCAGTTTTCACGTACCCCTCGGTCTTGACAATCTTGCTAAAGCAATCGAACATGCCATTGTAGTGTTCGGCGCCCGGGACGGGGACTCCAGACTGAAGTTGACTGCGGAGAGGCGTGTTAGTTGTGGTCGGGTGATCCATCCAATCGTATGCTTACACTCGGGTCTTGACAACGTCCAATGGGTACCTGGGTGTCGCATATGGTTAGTATGATTCATTTTGAAGGCGATGAACGGGATACAGTCTCCGAGTACTGTCTGGGCGAAGGGATAGGTACGCACATCATCAGAATCTGTCGTGCGGATATGGTCGCGTTAGTCACTGGATCACCTCTGGGATGACTTTCGACGTCGGGATGGCCTCCAAGAGCGTCTAGAGACAACTAGTTGGAATGACTTACCTCGGACACACCAGCCACCGCACCTGCGGCGAACTGGTAAATGAAGGGGAGAGGCTGCTGCGGCTTGTCGGACATGATGGCGACCGTTTGACCTGAAACAAGTTCAACGAATGCAGAGTAAGAATACAGAGCAACGAATTGATATGCACGCGATGTATGTGCGCAAAAAGACCTACCAGAAAAACTAGAAAATAGAAAGCTGGAGAAAGAAAGAGAGGAGATGGAGATGATGGGGTCGCCGCTGTCGGCAATACTCGGTGACGGGATCCGATTTAGTTTCACCGCAGGAACAAACTGCCGGGTATTACTAACCGCCCCATGGGGTTCGGGCATTTGCTTTTCCCGTGGGTTGTCTATTGTATACCATTGTTCATGTGTCATTGCCCTATCTTCGTGATTTTCATATCCATACAGTACACAATATAATTGCAAACACCCAAATTGACAAATGCACCTCTACTCGACTCCCACTACTCGTCGCAGTCGCCTGTTCCTTGGCAACGGTGGAGTGCGCTGCGGTCGCCGTACAGCTTTGTCCGCATGCATACCCGGACGGACAACACCCGCCGCCTACAGTATCCGCACAGCTGAACCAGCCATTAGCGCATTTCCCTGTCGGGTCAGAGGATCCCGTCACAACAGGCTCTACGATCGTGACCCCATCCGAGGTGAAAGTCGTCGAAGAGGTCGTTGGGCAAGACGTGGTATCGCAATCTCTCCCGGTCTGGCAACAACCACCATGGTAAACCGCCGAACAAGCATAGAATCCAGTGGGACAAATATCCACACGACTAGTCGTAGAATGAGTCGTAGTCGACAGACTCGTAGGTCTCGCCGGCGGACTCAAGCTATCAGTAGTTTCCGTCTTGCTAGACTCAGTCGATGTCGACGTCGAAGTCGTCGAATGAGTAGAATGCGTACTCTGGGGAATAGTGGAGAATGTCTCTGTAGAAACCACAACACTCGAATCAACCGTAATCGTCACAACAGAGATATAAGCACCTATAACTCTCCGTTAGCTCTTCGCCTCGGATAATTCTTTTTTTTTTCAAGGCAAGGCACTCACATCCTCCAGAAACACACTCATACCCTGGAATACAACACCCTCCCCCCAAGCGTCTCCGAACAAGTGGCGTACCCACTCGCGCAAGATCCAACAGTCCCAGAACAAAGCTCACCAGCCGGACAACATCCCACATCGCCAGACCCTATATCCGTCACGATCTCACACGTACTGCCAGTGCTACAGCACCGGTTCGAGCGGCCGATGGACGTGCACGCGTTTGTCCCAGTCGGACACTTGAAATCTCTCGTTTCCAGACCGAAAGCAGTTCCTTCTTTTTCTAAAGCGGATTGGAAGGGGAAAGAACGGGCCAGGAGAGGATATTCGTACTTAGGATCCAGGTCTCTCTCGGAGAGAGTGGAATTTCCATCAGTTGACCCAGCGAAATTGTAATATGAGAGGAAGAATTTCTCGCCCTCGTCAGATGACATCTTTCGAATGCCTTGGATGGTATCTCGTGATAGGCGACGAGTGATTTCATCATCGTGAAGGGAAGTCTTCAGGTAAGAGTGTGATGTATTTGACGAGTTGTTTACATCGGCATAGACACACGAGATGAGTAGGGACAGGAAGGGGAGGAGTAGCATCGCTGCCACCACCCGAGGTCGTTTGTAAATTTGATCGGCGCTGGAATTGGAGTTATAATCAGATTGTGGCTGTGGGCGTGGTGTGGGTTGCGTCGTGACACAGAGTAGCTGGGTTGGAGATAGGGCCCGAAGCTGTTGATTGATTTGATTTCGAGATTGGTGTCCAACCCCTCAGGTTTCAAGATTCAAAGTCCGAAGTGCAGATGAAAGTGGTGATCACATATGAATGTAGAAAGAATACGTACGGAGTCTGTAGTCTAAATAATGGAGGAAAATCAGATGGCTGGGACCGGCCACCACCCACACCGACACTTTTTTGTTATCCACTTGTCTCGCATGGGTGCCCTGACTGAGCTCCATGTGGGTATCTACATCTACGGCAACTCAGCTCTATACATACAATTACAGGTATAGGTAATGTGGGTTGGAAACAGGTTGAATTAACTACCCGTGGGCCAACTAGTAACTCCGCGCGAATGAACAAGACATGTAGGTATAGGCCACCATTCGTGGCTGGGTATCGTCAATCAGTGCCATGGATGCAAAGTGCAAATGTGAAAAAAGGCGCTATAGAAAACACGTCACAGGTGTAGACGAAAATGGGAATGGGAATGGTCTTTGAGGAAATGCAAGCAAATAAAGGCCGGGGGCATAGGACGCGGGAGTTGAGATGCAGAGGATTCATGATGGATTGGATCAGGACTCGGGGGCGGCTTCATCAGGGCTCGAGCCCTTATTCTCATCCTCCGGTTCTTCTTTAGGGGGAACCTCGGGCTTTTGCTCGTCAGCTTCGTCGGAGTCGGGAGCGGGCGATGGGTCTCTCGGTTCTTCCTCGCCTTCAAGCTTCGGCTCTGCTGCTGCGGCCGCGGCAGCTTCGGCTTCGGCTTTCTCCATTTCTGCATTGCGAGCCTGCTGCCTATCCCAGACTTCCTTGCGAATGCGATCGTCTTTGGCATTGCGCAATCGCTCGGCCTCTTCGACACCACCGCTCTTTTTCAATTTTCCTTCTTGGACAAAATTACCAAGTTCCTTCTGGAACAGACCAATCCGGCGGGTCTCGAGTTCCTTCTTACGAGCCTTCTCCGCTCGCTCGATCGCCTCAACTCGACTTTCGTGATTCGGTTGCAGTGCGCGCACCTCGCCCAAGACGCCATCCTTGGCTTTCTTGGGGTCCATGGTTGGATCAATGCCAAGGGTACGCGAGGTAGCCCGCAAAGTGACACCAGCAGGATCCTTAGCCTTCTCCATGGCTTGCTCCTTGGTGGCTTGCTCGACCAAAGCAAAGGTCTGAGCAGCCTTCTCCAGGTCGTCCTGCAAATCGGCCGCAAGATCCTCCTGCATGGTCAGTTGGTCTCGCTCTTCGCAGACCAACTGCAATTCCTTCTCCCAAATCTTTGTCCAGATGGGCTTCTCCCGTGCGAGGAAGTCTTGCATCTTCTTGATCTCCTTCATGGCAGTACTGATGTCGCGGTTGACCCCTTCTAATTGGCGGGGCAGAGGTCGCACGCCACGTTGGACGACGTCCTTTCTAAGATCCTCGACCAGATCCTGGAGATCATCAACACGAGACACAAGTCGCTCAGACTCATCGCCGAGTTCCTTCTTGCCAGTGTTGACACGTGCACGGCCGGCATCGCCTTCGTATGTGGGAACAGCCACATTTTCTGCGGCAGTCTTGACCTGGCTGGCCTTGGCGCGCACTGCAGTCATTGAGCCAGTGATCTCAGAGGTGAAGTTGGAGTAGGTTTGTCGCAGCACGGCAAGATCGCGACGCAGGCTCTGAAGCTCCGCAATCTGGCTGTTGCTTCCTGAAATTGGTGCCATCTGGCCGGAAAGCGAATTGGGCACGGCTGTGACAGCCCTTGGGGGAGCCGCAGCCAAACGGGCCATTTCCTTTGCCGCCTCCAGCTGACGGTCCGAAACGCGTTGAATAATCTTTCCTTGGCCAGCAAGAGCATCCTTGACGCCCTCGACCATGGAACGCACTCCAGACAGGCTATCATCAAAGTGTTTCTTGACCTCATCCAAGTTGTCGACATTCAAAACGAGGACTGATCGATCTTTGACGTCGGCCAGGTCTTCGAGCTCATGTCGAATGCCAGAGACAGGGTCTTGGATGTAGATCTCGGGTAGGTCAGCTCCATTGCTATGGGTATTCCAAGCAAACTTCTCAATGAAAGCCAATTGGAGTCGTCCAATAGTCAGGTCTGTAATACCTTCAGGCAATACGTATTTCTTGATTTTAGTTTTATATTGCAAGAAGAGCGTCAACTCCTTCCCCGGAGATGGCTGTTCACCCACAAATGCAGGTACGGGTGGGGGTGTTGCAATGCCAGTGGGAGAAAAGCGGCCTGCTTTTGGTGTTGTCGGACCTACGGGAATAGGAGCATCGATTTTCTCTGGATCAAAAGCATCGTCGAGGGATGGCCCCTTTGGTGGCTGTGGGAAGCTCGGTGATGCTACCTCGACCAGTTCCTCGGGCTGCTTTGAATGCACAGGAGGCTGACTCTCGGAGACCTTGGAAATTTCCTCGTTCGCAGGTTCCAGGGCGACTTTCACGGGTGGTTTGGTCTGCTCTTCTTGGACTGCAGCTGGAACATTCGCAGCCGCCTGAGCCTGAGCACTCTTCGAAATATCCTGAGAGCCCTTGGTAGATCGCTGTCTCGAGTGAACTACCGAGCCTCGCAAGCGAACAGCATTGAGAGATTCGCGCACATCACGTCCCCGATTAGGGATAGGAGAGTTCTGGGTAGGAAGGACTGGAACCCCGTTGGTTGATGTCCCCAGGTGCTTCTGGATTTGATAGGCAGAGAAACGACGAGAGGCTCGTCGCTCAAGCTCGCCGCTTCTCTGGAGAGCACCTAGCGCATCATCTTGATTGGGAGGTGGGGGCGGAGCAGGAAAATCGGGAGGTGCTCCCGAGGAAGACTGAGCAGCTCGCGGGGTCGCATTATTGTCTACATTTGTTTGAGTCAGGAGCTGCTGTGTCTCACGTCTCGATGCCTCGCGATCTGGGTGGTTGGTGCCTCGGGTTGGAGATGGTTGCTGGCCGGGTGGGGCATCATCTAGAGACCCATTGCTACCATAGCGACGAGCTGGCCGTCTGGGCGACTGTGCACCGGGCTGAATATTCGGCATAGTTGAGGCGGCCGCTTCGTCGTATAATTGTCCGATGGTCGACTTTTCGCTAGACAAACTTCCAGCACTGGCTTGCCGTCCGGGCATACCAGCTCTTCCATCCTCGCGCTGCTGCCGAGAGCGTAAACGAGCCTGCTTCTTCTTCAGTCCATGTAGCAAATTTATAATTATATCGCGGATCTGAGGGAGGTATCGGTCCAAACTTTGCGCGGATGCGTCCTGACTGAGGGTATCCTCCAAGATTGTGCGGAGGACGTCGGGAACTGGTCCCAGGTCGGAAGTTTCGACTCCGATGGCGTTGAAGGCCCGGCATGCCAAGTTGAATTCATATCCCAGGCGCACATATACATCCGACACATCATTCTCGGATGCTTGTTTTCGAGACCATTGTGTGAGGGTTTCCAGCAGTTGCTTGGTCGCGACGAGAAGGTGCGTAACACTCTTTTCGATTGTGGAGATTTGTTTATCGGGCTATCGACAATGTAGGTTCAGCAATCATTCAGTCTCACATGAAGGAGTTCAGTCATACCACGGTCTTGGTTGACTGGGAGCGCCCCGAGGCGGACGAGCTCCGACCAGAGTTAGAGGCCATAGGTTCACTGGGATAATGGGAGGAATCAGGTTGACCAAGATCCGAGGGAGTAGACATGAGAGGGAAGGGTGAGATGATAAGCGAGGGAAATAGGTGACGCCCAGCCTCCTCTTACCGCGTAGGAACCGTCACTGGATCCAAGGGTTGTGATCGGCGCGCTTAGACGGACCTAAAATTACATAAATGACATCTGTTACCGTTTCGCACGGTAATCTACACCAGCACATTGAAATTGCACTATTTGCATCAACTCTGCAGGTCTTTTGAATCCACTCGCCGAGCTTTCGGAACCACCCGCGCTTATCCACTATGCTTGATCGACGCCATGGGGAGGTCTGGAAGTACGATCTTTTCGTAATCTACTCTATCTACATAGGTATCTATGCTGCCAAGCCTCTTGGGACATGTACATACTTGTAGATTCATCTATCAAACCCTAGCTGACAGAAGCCCTAATGCACATGTACCTTAAGGGTACCCTAGGGTAGCCGCGTCTAGAACAAAGCAAGTCAATAGTCCGTCCACAATATTGATATTGGAAAAAATGACTGAATAGTCTCGGGTGGAGACTTGCTTGGGCCGGCCCTTCTATACGTGCTTTTGGAGCTGCGCTTGAATGAAATCGACAGCTCAAACATTACAAGGAACAGATCATAGTCTATGCATCGTGGATTCCGATGATAATTCCCCGCAGGTTATCTTCACCGTGCTGGTCTTCAGAGGTGTATGGGTTCTGGGGCATTGCATGTGTATTGCCAATACGACATTGTGAACCGGTCCGTCGCATGGTTTGGAGGCCCAAGGGCTACTGGATCAGAGATCAAATTACATTGGATCAAAGCTATGGGATAAAAAAAAAAGACCCAATTTGCACACGATACAGCATTACCAACCCTCTTTTGAATAGATGTCTATCTAGGAATAGGAAGTGGAAGTTCCCAGATTGAACTGTCAGGGTTGCACCGAACCGTACAATACACGACCTTCCCCGTGACTTGCCCTTTCCCCAAACAATTCCCAAACCTCACTTACCTTGGCTCCCTCTCATCGACCCTCCCCCTCTCTCCCTCTCCCTCATTGTCGACTTTGTTCGGCGCTTGTGGTTTCTTCCCTCTCACATCACTTTTTTGTCCTGCTTGTGCAGGCGGTGTGTTGTGGTAGCGTCTCATCCTCGCGGCTTTCCGCCGTGCGAAGTTCCACAACGCCCACCCTGACTCCCGAGTCAATCAATGGCTTCCACCTTGAACTCTGCTCCGGCTGCAAACAGCTCATCCGGCAATGCCCACTCGACACAGAACTCCGGGCGCCCCTCTCTGAGACCTAGCGCCAGCACCAAGGGGGACGGTCGCCGACAGTCTGGCAGCCCTGTTGATGGTGCTCAGCGGTATGTTCTTGTACCCTGTCCCCCACTGCCCTTGAGTTGGATAGCTTTGCCCTCCTTCCCAATTCTTTACCCATCGGATCCCCACGATGTCTTTGGATTTCTCCCTGCCCGCATCAACTCGTCCTCGGCCAATGTGTCTCTGTGCACGTGCCCTCGAGCTCGCGAGCTTGGCCCACGGGCTGGCAAATTATTATGTCTACGATGTAGCCAATGCGTTTCTCGGATTTCATTGCAGACCCTTTCATCCCGTCGTTATCCTGTGATTCTTGGTTGCATCTACTGATCCGGGCATGTTCTAACCCACAGGCGCGCGAACTCCCAGAAAGCCTGGACCCAAGGGACCAACCCCATCACCCAACGCTCCTCATTTTCAAACGGAAACATGGCTCGCCAGTCAGGCTCTCCCCAGCCCGGCCTGAAGGAGTCCAACACCCCCGATAATCACGCCCATGACCGTTTACTGTTCTTATTTGCCAGTTTCATTGTAAGCTGACTTGTTCCTCGCGAGAGAGGACTGGCGCTCATTCGTCTTCACTATAGGGCCTGCATACAACAATTACTACCAAAGGCGGAGACAGATTTACCGGCATTTTCTCATCTTCGACACTGGAAGCGAGCGAGTCATCAATTCTACTGAAGATGGTGCAGCGAGCATCTCAGGAGAACCAACCTAAAACTAATGGCGTGAGTGATGCGTCCAGCCCTTACCTAGGATCTGGACAGGAGCACAGCATGATCTTTGATATCAAAGATGTGTCGGACATCGCTGTACCGGACGTCTCACCGGCTGAGGTCTCGGCCAAGGAATCCAATGGTAAGAAAGACTGCACCGTCAACTGGTGGAAGTGCGCAAATTGACATACCCTACCAGGCGCGAGTGGTTTCAGAACTGACGCTGACATTTCCGGGAATTTGGCAATGCGCGAGCGCACCCTCAAGCGTTGGGAGCCTGCTGCTGACGAGATTAACATGTCCTTGGAGAGCACTGCGGGTGATTCCGCGGGCTGGGATCAATTTGAGGCCAACGAACGTCTCTTCGGTGCAAAGACCAATTACGATGAGAACCTTTACACTACTCGCATTGACCGCTCAGACCCTACATACCGCCAGAAGCAGGCCGAGGCGGCTCGCATTGCGCGTGAGATCGAAGGCCAGGATCATGAAAATGCCCACATGCGTGAAGAGAGAGGTCTGGTGGCCCCTGACTCTGGTGACCAGGACGAAGAATCTAAGTACAGCGGTGTCCAGCGGGAGGCCAAACCCTTCCAGCCTCTCGTTTCTGGCCAACCCAATAAATATACTCCTCCTGGACGCCGTCAACCGATACCTCCCATTGCCTCCACGAAGCAAACATCGGCTCCTGTTCCTCAGGCTCCAGCCAAGGAAACTGCCCATGTTGAGAAGCAACAGCCAACTCCCGCAGTCCAGCCAAGTGCTGAGACAGAGCAGAACACTGACAACGTCAAGGCGGCGCCTGCTGCTTTGACCGCAAAGCAGCAGCGCCCTGCTCCCGATAATGCCACTGCCAACGTTGAGACTGAGGTTCTCGATCACTTCCGCCAATTTGCCAGCAGCGAGAAGCTGAAGGTTCAAGAACGTCGTCGCAACCAAGCGTCGTACGATCGTACGGTCAAGTTGAACGAATTAATGAAGTTTTCTAAAAATTTCAAACTCTCTACTCCTGTTCCCAAGGATCTAGTGCCCATTCTCGCCAAGGATCCCCACAAGCAAGAGGCTATCATCGGCCGGCTTCAATCGCCAGATGAGAAGGCCAGCCCGAAGCCTGCCTCGCCGGTGGCTGAGCAGAAGCCCACTGCTCGTGCTACCGGCCCTACTGGTACAGCACCACCTGTTGCGCCTTCTGATCGCCAGAATTTTGTTCGGGGTCGTCAAGGCTATCCTCCTACGGGCCCTCTTGCTGGCCCTGGTGGTCGCTTTCCACAGCAGCCCATGCAGCAGGGTCGTCCAGGTGCTGGTATGCTTAGCCACCGCCTCCAGGACAATCTACAGCAGCGTAAGGGTACCAACATGGCCCCTGTTCCAGCTCCGTTACCCGTTCAGGATGCTCGGGGACCTCCAACTGGCCCTGCAAGCGATCAACTCCGGATCACTAGCCCCGTGAAGTCTCAGACATCGGCCTCAGCTGCGTCAAAATTCAATGTACGCGCGATGGAATTCAAGCCCAACCCTGCGGCAAGCACTTTCACCCCTGGCGGCGGTTCCGGATCCTCTGCTGGTTCTGGCGCTACTGGTGCTACTGGTACTGCCGCCGCGATTGCTACTGCCACCGCCGCCGCTAGTGCCAGCCCGCGATCTTTCTCGCGAAATACTTCTGTTTCTCGTGCGACTACACCCTCTGCATTTTTTGGCACGAAGAAGCCTCAGTCCATCTCCGAGAGACCATCCATTGATGATCAATTTAATCCCATAAAGCGCATGAAGAAAGAGAGCGCGGAGGCAGCTGAAAAGGCCGGCAAGCCTTACACTCCATTCAATGGCGGCGTTCCCCCTCCTTACAAGACCTTGCCCACTTGGGATGTGTCAGAGGCCAATCAGGAGAAGACTTTTGACCAGATGTTCAAACAGCCGAGCAGTATTCCTTCGGCTTCCCCTCAGGGCCGTTCTGCCTCAAACAACCCCCATCTTCCCCAGTCGCAGATGCCTTTCTACCCGGGGGCCAACCAGGGTATGCCAACTTCCTCCGGTCTTTCCAGTGGACCTCACATGCACCAAGGCTCCCATGGCCCTAATCCGGGCCACATGGATGATCATCATCGCATGCAGTTGTCCGCCTCGTCTTCGCAGGTTTTCCCCTCGCCTCGTATGGGACAAAGTCACTTGGGATATCCGTCCCCTATGGTCCCACATGCGCAGCTGGCATTCGGTCAGCCAGTGCCGCAATTCTACGGGAGGACCTCAGCCTGGCCACATGAGACAGTATCAGGGTGGCCCCCAGTTCATGAGCCCGCAAGCTGCCATGGGAGCTCCCATGATGATGCCGCAGGCTTCCAACGGATCTTATATGGGTGTGCCCCAGGGCATGTCTCCCTACAACCCGCAGGTTCAGATGTACTCCCCTTCTCCCGCCCACGCCTATCCCCAGCATGCGCCCCCTCATCAGCCGCACAGCGGCTACCCTAGCCCCAGTCGCGGTGCGCCCATGATGATGCACCAAAACTCGCAGTCGGGCCAGCCTCCCCAGCAGATGATGTTCATGTCTGGACAGCCTGGATATGGGGCTCAACAGCCCGGACACAGTTAGTCCCAAAGTGTACAACTATTCTTATTCACTGCTGACTGTTCGGACTCAGTGCCTCCCGGTCGTGGTGGCTATCCCCAGCAGCAACCTCATTTCTCCTCGAGCCCGCACCAGGGTCACCATTTCCCTCCTAATCAGCACCGAACACCAAGCAACAGCTATAACCAGGTCCCTCAGATGCCTTCCCAGGGTCCATCTGGCGCCCTGGCAAACGCAGGCTCTGGTTCGCACTCTGCTGAGCCCACCGATGAGGGCAAATGAAATGCATGACTTAAGATCGATTGTGTGACTGTCGTGGTTCAGCAACTGGAACTCAACTTGTGCACCGTTGACGATAGCTATTTATCAAACCCCCTCGGGTTCGAATGTGTCTCCTCAGCCATCCGCCCTTCGACCTTTGGTACCATCGTGTACCACAGACGAAGAACTTTTTGATGGAAGACTTGAAAGGTAAGATTCAGACCCGATACGTTGATTTGCCTATACTGATTGTTATAGATTCGATGACTGGACATGATCACTTTGTCTATTTATCATGAGCATGGTTGAAGACATGACCTGCCGAGAATTCTCAGAGTTATAGACAACTCAGCCACTGGCCGTCATCAAGTCCTCTTTACTTTTCACCGAGCTTTCTCGGAGACTTATCCTCACGGTTGATATTGATGCTGGGGTTTCCCGGTCTTGAAGGAGTGTCTATCAGGATGTGTTTCCTTCCGGGGGGTTTTTTTTTTGCCTTTTCTACTCTCTTTCTTTCCAATGTGGATATTACGTGTCTCACTGAGCTTACCGAAATCCCGAGTGTTCTAACCGACGAGGTAGAGCTTCGCATGTGATGGGTTAGTGTCCGTGACCATGAAGTGAAGATGATCGAATACCAGTGACAGGCGGGAAGAGGTCAATACAGCTTTCAGCGTAGTGTGAGCAGTTGCGGGATAGTAGCTTCCACGATAGTTGCTGGCACTCCTTGGGGTGCAATGTGAGATGACTATATCTAAAAAAGTTGATTTCCATTCGTAGACTGTATAGTGGAGGTCCAATTTGATCCCATTCAAAATATCCCGCGTGCGTCCTTTACCCCATCGAATCAACTTCCTGTGACAACTATGACAGACGTTAGCTTTCTTCCGCAAATAAGTGCAGTTCAAACAAGAACATCAGATCTCCTCAGGTCTTTTCAGTTTCAATTTGGTCTTCATACAAGTCAAGGCAAGAGACCACCATATTACCCGCGGTGCTTAACCAACCACGCCCATCCACATCAATCACGACACAACTCCGACCTCCCTCTCACTCGCCACACCCTATCCACTCCAGTCCCATTCCGCCTCTCACATACCGTTCGCGCAGTTCAAAACATAACCCACTATCGACCGCAGCCATTAGTTCCTAAGTGGTCCTCATAGAGAAAAGCGGACCCAGGAACTCCATTAAACGGCCGGACATATCTATGACCTTCTGAGGAAGGTACAGAAATTTCACGATGTACACATGGTTTCTCCCAAGGTTCCATGTCCGCGGAAAGCCATAGGTCTCGGCTTGAACCCTTTTGCCTAGCCATGTGTTCTGCGCGAAGGGAAGAGAGGGTTGATAGAGGTGGAGGCTAGACCAGTGCTTTGTTGACGTGGGTGTGGAAGTGATCGGTCGAAATGTGTGCTGCGAGTGATATTGGAAGTGTGGTGGCGAGCTCCTTCGGTCTGGGGTTCCTTGCTGGCTTTGCGCGGTCTGACCTTTTACCAGGATCGCATCTTTGGAGAGCAGGGTCGCGGTTTGCAGTGGGAGTGCAGGGGTGTATATGGAGCTCACCTGTTAGAAATAGTGTATCGAGAGCGTAGAGTTGCTGCAATTAGCAGTATGCGCAAGGCGTGGTGTGTGGCGTGTTGACGAAAGGAAGCTCCGAAGCTCAAATAATCGCGGAGTTCTGCCTCAGGCTCCCGCGGGGCTCACCACCGCAAGGTGGCCACGGAGATCCAGCATTCAAGATCCTACTTTCAATCTCCTCTGCACATATTTTTATTCTTCTCTTGTTTCATCTCCGAACACGTCGGTCTGCTCTTAACAACCCCTTTTAATACCCCTGCTCCCCTTCCTAAGGCCCATTGGCCAGCCCATTCCCGGGCCCGACAACACCACCCCCCATGGATTTCCTCAAATCGGCCGTCGCGTCGGCCATCGCGAAGGGCAGCTCGTTACCCTTCTCACTAGGCGACCGAGTCGATATCGGCGACTCCATTTGGACGCTGCACAATGGGATAAAACGCGTAGGGCAGTCTCCGCCGCGGTGGTTGTCTGGTGTCTAATACGTGTATAGGATGATGGCTCGGCATGCAGTGTCTTTACATTTGATATTGCGGCGAACAAGTCACGCCTCCCGCTTGCTAAGAATGCCGTGCGCAAGTCGCGCACGCTCCGCCACCCGGGCGTGATCAAAGTTCTGGATACGATTGAAGTATGTATGCACCTATGCATCTACATGATAAAGGGGCCTGGGTTGAGGTCTGCGGCTGAGGACGAGGAGTATGTGGCTGACGACGAGACAGAATGAATCATTTCTGTATATCGTCACTGAGCGCGTTGCTCCGCTTGATTGGCAGGTCAGGAGGAGGAGCATCAGTGAGGAGACGGCGAAATGGGGTTTACATACTGTGTCGGTATGGTATCTATTCTTCCTCAGGTCATTACCTAGCTATTGATTCTGTGCTGACGTGGGTAGTCAACCCTGAAATTCATCAATGAGGATGCGTCCTCTGTGCATGGCGCTGTGCGCGCATCATCTGTTTATACAAGTGAGAGTGGCGAGTGGAAGCTAGGCGGCTTCGATATCTTGAGTTCGATGAAGGAGGACGATGCCATTATTTATGTCAGTCAATCCTTATGATCACAGGTGGTTTGCATGCTAAGAATCAACAGACATACGGCAGCCTTGTCCCCGATGCAGCTCGCTTTACACCGCCGGAAGTTGTCAAGAGCGGCTGGGAGTCTATTAAGCGGCACCCTTTGGCGGCTGTCGATGCTTACGGTCTGGGTATTTTGATTTTTGAAGTATTCAATGGTCAATTCTCTGGCGCTGATCAGATCGGCAAGACGACCAACATTCCTCCTGCAATGCAACAGAGTTACAAGCGTCTTTGCACGGCTAATCCAAAGTTGAGACTTAGCCCTGCGCATTTCGTTGAGCAGGGGAAGAAACATGGTGGATTTTTTCAGACCCCCTTAATTCGTCTAACGGATGACATGGACAGTCTGGGTCTCAAGAGTGATGCTGAGCGAGAGGAATTTATCAAGTTTGTTTCGTCTCAATTTCGATAATGATTGGCATTTGCTTACATGGAAAATAGTGAACTCGATAATCTCTCTGAGGATTTTCCCGAGGATTTCTTCAAGATGAAGGTCTTGCCTGAATTGCTCAAATCTGTCGAGTTTGGTGGCGGTGGTCCGAAGGTGCTTAGCGCTACTCTGAAAATTGGTTCTAAACTATCAGCGGACGAGTTTAATGCCAAGTTGACACCGGTAATTGTTCGATTATTTGGCAATCCGGACCGAGCGTTACGCGTGTGCCTTTTGGATAACCTACCTTTAATGATTGATAGTCTCCCTCAAAAGGTCGTCACCGACAAGATCTTCCCTCCGATGGTCAGTCTAAGCCTTACCTCCAATGTGTCTGATTAATTGGGATCTCACAAATTCTAGACTTCTGGCTTCACCGACGCTGCCCCGGTTGTTCGAGAACAGACCGTCAAGGCTGTTTTGACGATCATCAACAAGCTCAGTGACCGAGTGATTAACGGTGAGCTTCTCAGGTTCCTGGCGCGCACTGCGAACGATGAGCAACCGGGTATTCGTACCAACACAACCATCTGTCTTGGTCGCATTGCTAAGAACTTGGGGCAGAGTGTAAGTTTATCACTATGACAGTCCATCAGGTGCTGATACTCCTCAGACTCGCTCAAAGGTGCTCATTGCTGCATTTACAAGAGCCATCAGAGATCCCTTTGTGCATGCTCGATGTGCTGGACTTCTTGCCTTGTCTGCAACTATCGATGTCTTCAGTGAAGAGGATTGTGCTTCAAAAATCCTGCCAGCCATTTGTCCTTCACTTCTAGACAAGGAAAAGTAAGTTCAAGGAGACTCAAATTCCTTCAAACCTCACTCATACATTCCAGGCTACTCCGCGATCAAGCAAACAAAACACTTGATGTATATCTCCAAAGGGTACGGAAGTTCGGCAACACAATGGCCGATTCAGTGATACCATCAACCTCTACACCCGAACCAAACAAATCCGATGCTCGCATCGGCACGTCGAAGGACAAATCCTGGGCTGGATGGGCCATCTCCTCATTCACAAACAAGATGTCCGCGGCCGATGGCGAAATTGAGCCTACAGCTGCCAAACCTGCCGAAGCAGCCATCCCAAGACCCGCCTCCGTTCCTCGCCCGGCTAAATCATCTCCCTCTACCCAATTGGACTTACCCAAACAACCATCACGTCCCGCTGCACACCCACTCAGTCGCTCACAATCCGATCGACCCGTCCCTATCGTCCAAGAAGAACCCCCAGAGGAGGAAGGAGACGACGTCTTCGATGCCTGGGGCGCAATGGACGATGACGACCAGGAAGAAGACACCTTCTCCGCGGCCGTAGCATCACCCGATCCTTTATCTCCTTACCCTTCTTCGAAGGCTCCCGCCGTGCCATATGATGATGGTGGTGAACCGGATTTCGCCGGGTGGCTGGCGGCCAAGAGCTCCACTAAGGCGAAAAACCCCCTGCCTAAAGGGTTGGGCAAGTCTGCGTCTACCACCTCTGTGCCTACGAGGAATACTGTGCCAAAGCCCAAGCCAGTGGCGCCGAAGACATTTGACACGAAGCCGAAGGATGAGGACGAAGATGATGGCTGGGGTGATGCTTGGGATTAGCGTGTTCGTTTCCACGGCATTGCATATACTGCAAGTAATGTTTGATTAGACTGCGTCTAGATTTCTAGGAATACCCGTGGCCCTAGGTACCTAGATCCCTTTTCCAATGAAGCAGGGAACTTTTGTTAGGCGGTATTTACCATATTTTTTTTTTATAGAAGTCTGCGCTAGACGCTGCCAAGTCCCGGCGTTGGATGTGCTTGTATGCAGTCTCCACACATGTAGGGCTGGACGCTGCATTGGCCCTTTATGGTCTAGTACAAACAGTGCCCTTAGCTGAGCGTTCCAATTTGCCTCGGCTACCTGAATTGGCTTGCAATAAGATTGGGTATCAAGGGGTTCCAAAAAACACCAACTGCCCTGGTGAAGCATCCTCTGCTCACCGCATTCCGCGGACCCGGATATAAAACCTTCCCCCACTTATCTCTTATCAGTCTGGACTTTACATCCCCTTTGCTTTCATCTTTCAACCGTTCTATCGGACCTAGTCAATGAGCTGCTCACGCCAAGTTCGCGACGCATCTTCAAAGACCGCACGGACGCCAAGCTCTAAGTGCTGACCTTCCTTCGACGGAATCTTGCTGCCTTGCCTTCGTCCGGCTATCTTTATCACACCATGCTAGGTCGGCCAGCATCCACAGGCCGGTAATTCGCGATCCTCTAGGCCACTGTAAATTCTGTTCTCTCATTTGAGTTGAACAGCGCAAAATGAACGACGAGGAGGCTCCGCCGCCTTACTCGGCCGCCGACCCTTTGAATGCAGCGAATCCCCGCAACGGCAGTTCGGCGCAGCCTATACCTCTACGCAGTAATGCGCAATCACAAGAAGCTGGCAATTCAAGGCTACTGGAGCCCGGTCCTTCAACTCCATCTGTTGTGCCAACGCATTTTACCTCCGCCGTCACATACTTCGAGCAACGCCCGCCAGCGGTCATCGACGACAGCCGAGTCCTTTTGGATCACCACATGACCATATACCCCCGCAGCCAAGCAAAAGACTTTCCCAAGCGGCCTCGCTGCTGGAATGCACAATTCGGCGAAGTACTGCAACAGGACTGGGACGCTTTCCTCCGCTATCTTTTCCCCGTCCAATTGGGCTTGGCTGCTGCCTCGCAGCACTTGCCCCGGCAGCTCCGAGCCGAGATCCAGCGAGATCGCAAGGATCGCCCACAGGAGACAGATGAGCAGCGTCATGCGCGAATTTCAGCTGTCGTGGACGAATGGAATCAATGTTTCTTTGAGCCGCGCGCTACTCGCATTGTCTTTGTCTATGTCGGCGAGCCCGATGCCGCGCCCACCTCTGCGCTATGTCCTCGGTGTTATCCAGCAGCCACAAAGGCAACCCAGAACACCGGTACTCCGACCTCTATTGAAGGCCAAGCACCTGTCACAGCCAATGCGCCGTCGCCAGTTGGGCAGCCTTCACCCTCGCCAACTTCGTGGCCTATGCCTCAATACTCGCCTTTTGGGTCACCACAACCGCATATGCCCTACGGCACTCCGTACGGTGTTCCGCCATTTACTGCACATGCAACACCCAACGGCCAACCTCCCCCACAATACTATACACAGCCACCTCCTGGGGTTGCTCCATGGCAATGGCAGCCATGGGGCTATACACCGCCACAATTTGGTGCGTCAGGGACATCCAAGAGTGGAGCCCTTGGCTGGATTTCAAATCTTACCTCCCAGGCGCAAAAGTACGGCGAACGTTTTGCTGAACAGGCGCAACTTTATGGCGACCAGATCAGCGCACAGGCCATGCAGTATGGAAGGCAGGTTGAAGAGCAGGCGATGGCGCATGGACGGTGGATCGAAGATCAGGCAAGGTTTCATGGCCGTAAGCCAAACGTATACCCTCCTGGATATCCGCCAGGTGCATGCAATGGAAGACCGCCATGGAGTCCCGCTCCAACTGAACAGACTGGCCCGATCGCGGGAGTTGCATACAACCCGCCGATATCGACATTGACATCGACATCGTCATCGACACCGACTTCACCTACCACCAACGCCACCTCTGTCAGCACCGCAGAAATTCGACCTTCACCTCAACCTCACCCAGAGTCCCAACCTAAGCCTCACATTCAAAGTGACGATAAGTCTCTCGAGCGTTCTCTCCAGCGCCCTCGCCGCGCTTCTACCAGCTCCATCTCTTCCCTCTCATCGCTCAGCTCAATCGACTCCCTATCCACAACTTCCGACCTCGACGCCTCAGACCTAGCCAACGTCCGCACGCAACTCCAGTCTCTTCATGACCGTCATGACCGCACTCTCTACGAAGCTGCAGTTGACCTCCGTCGACAACTATCTCTTCTGGAAGAATCTCGCCGCGAGGCCCGAACATCTGGCCGTCGAAATTGGCGCCACGGCCGCCAAGCCGCACAAACCGATAGCACAGACTGGGGAAGATGGGAATCTCCCGAACAACAACAACGCGATGCCACTGAGCGCCGAGCAATGAAAGAGGAAATGCGCGCCACCAAGAAAGCATTCCGAGATGTAGTCCGTCGTGCACGCGACGAACAGCGCGATAAGCGACGAGCCCGGAAGAATCGTCTCCGTCATGCACGACCACAACCTGAAAGCAAGCCTGGAGATGAGGTCTTGCTCGATGGACGAATGGCATCTCTCGCTGTTGAAGAACCTACATTCTGTCCACCGGCACGGAGCCACACCGAACCTATTTCTCAAGCTCATCGGCCTCAGCCTGCTCCTCTTCGCTCCGATGCAAGCTCTGAAGTCAGTGTGCCTGGCGCTATCAAGACGCCGTCGACTGTATCTTTGAACAGTGCGCATGGTTCCCAAGCTGGGGTTCCGGATAAGAAGTCGAAGTTGAAGCAGATACTGAAGTCGAGGACTACGAAGAAGCAGCAAAAGGCTGAGACGGAAGCAGAGAAGGACAGGTCTAAGAAGGGTAGTAAATAATTGGCAAAGATGAAGAAACATCAGAGAGCCAATGTATCATCACTCTGGGCACGATTTACGATTTAGTATGGTTTAGCATTCATGTATCATGTACATATCATCGCACATAGATCCATCCGTTCATGGATAATTCACATCCCCATCCAGACTCATCCAAATTCCTACACACATCCATCAACCCTGATCTCGGTCTTTATCGACGTAACAAAAAAAAAAAGAAGAAGCAGATTAAACCTGACTCTCATTCCTCTCCACCAAATCCCCAACTCCGAGTCCTCTCCCAACCTTCACCTTAACCATCTTCTCGCCCTCTTTTCCGTCCTCTTTCTTCCCCATCTCACCAACAGGCTCTCCCTCATCACCGTCTGCATCCTCCTTCCCAGCCTTGGCCTTGTCCTCCGCCGCAATACGCTTCTCAATCGACTTCCAATCCAGCCACTGGTCATCGAGCTTCAATCGCATCGCATAAGCATCTTCGCCATCGGCATAGTACTTGCTCTCCACTTTCTCGACCTCAAAGCCCAATGTATCCCGATAGAGACGAAGAGCCGCCGTATTAGACACGCGGACGTGTAGGGAAACGTAGTTTGCACGGTGCGATTCAGACATTGCGCGTTCTATCCAATTCAATTAGCATTTCCATTGTCCGAGAGTATTTTCGAGTCCAGCGCACTACAGACTCAAATCACAAGCCCCGGTGAAACGTCTTCTCGCCAAATGACAAAGACCAAGAAAAAAGCAGAGGAAAAAAAGGAAAATACGTACGACTCATTCGCATCAACCGCTCCGCAATTCCCAACCTCCTGTGCGTCCGCATAACACTCAAACTGGTAATATGTCCATGCTGCATCCCATCCGTTGGCTCCTCTTCCATCTTCGCGAGCACGTATCCCACGACCTTGGGATACTCGCCGGCGACATTGCCCGCTGCGCCGGCACCGGCGATGCCATTGCTTTTAGCGTAGCCGTTCTTGGGTCGCACGACAGCGACGAAGGAGAGTTGTGGCCATGTGAGAGCGTGGTAGAGGTAGTATTTTAGGAAGTAGTTCTCGGGAAGGTTGGTGATGTTGCAGGTTTGGATTGAGGGGAGGAGGTCGATGTAGCTTGGGTAGCTTGATAGGGGGACAATGTCGACCATTGTGTTGTTTTTGGGGGGGGTCCGTGGACCGCGGGGAAGGGTGCTGAAGAGGGTTTGGGTTGGTTTGGGGTGAGGAGGGATTGGATTGAGGTGGTGGGATGGGAGGTGGGGTCATGTGATTGTGGGGGCTTCTCTTTGAAGAGGGATTAGAGAGGAGGGGAGATAATACGCAATTGTTATTACAATTTGAGGAAGTAAATTTGTAGAGAAGAGGAATTAAATTCAACTTTGAATTGGAAATTATATTGGGAATAATATTGGATATTGGATATTGGATGGATCGGAAAGTAATGGGATATTTCCCTTCCAGATTATTCATGTATCTACATGCAAATCCGTGTCTGCATACAGGCAAGGAATCAAAACAATGATGAGTCGTGGCCTTTCGTCATTAGATTGCTGTCAGGAGGAACTGAATGCCTGCTACTAGGGCAAGCAGAGTTGAGAGGCTGGAAATGGACACTCCGTGGACGGCGGCGGATTTGGACCCGCAGCACTTCCAATTGTAGGTGACGTTATTCATTTCGGCGGCGACTTCAAAGACTGATCCGTTTTTAGGATCGCCGTAGTTGTAGTAGTCGACTAGGAGGAAGTTGGGCGGGCGGTTCCATGTCGCTGGCATTTGTTAGTGGTGCTATGAGTGAGGGATTGGGGAAATCTTACCTGTGCAATTGCGCGCCATGCTACCTGAGACTGCCGGTGCCATTGACTCCGTTGGTCTGATTCAGCTGAGCGGTGTTGGGAATCAGGAGGTTGATGGGGCCGAAACTGAGATCCAGGTTCAGGTTGTGGTTGGCCAGGTACATGCGAGTCTCGGCACCTTGGCGCGCCAGACCCGGTGGCCGCTGCACAGTGCACGGGAAGTTGTCGTCGGTCGGAGAGAACGGGGTCTCCCAGATTTGGGAGAACTCGTCCATCAGCCATGGGATGGCGGTCTGGTTGGCTTGGTAATCCATGAAGAAGACAACACGCTTCTGAGTCAGAATCATCTCTGACAAGGTGGGCCAGTCATGCAGGGCCATGGGAATCTTGGACGGAGTATACACGTAGTCCATGAGACCTGAATTCTGGATGGGCTCGGTGAAATTCTGGGGGCTGACGTAGTCGTAATTGCCCATTAAAATGGTGACCACGTCGTAGGGGTTCTTGCGCATCCAGATGGCGACTGACTCGAGGTAGGCTTGAAGGGTTCCCATGTTAAGAATATCACAAGAGGTATGGCAGAGCCACATGGAACCATTCTGGTAGTGAACTTGGAATTGCACTTGGCATTGTTAGTTTGCGATGCGTCGAAAGGATTGGATCGAGATGACTTACGCATGCGAATCCCGTCATTCAGCTGGGCAGTCACGTCGAACATCTGGTTGGAGGCGGCATTGCCTGAGCGGTCAAAGGGACTGTTATGTGCCGCGACATTGGTGATGTTGGAATAGTTCCGCCCGCAGAGCTCGACGTAGCCATTGCAAGGCCGGCTGTTGATGACGGGGGTCTGGGTGGTGGTCGTGGCAGTGGTCGTGGCTGTGGCATTCATGCTATTGTTGCCTAGCGTTGTCGTACCTGCCCCGCCAACAAGGACCGTCACGGAGTGGGAGGTAGTGGTAACCACCGTCTGGTTCCCGGTGGTGGTCGCGTTCGCGGCGATGGATGAAATAATAGCCTCTAAGGAAGTATCGCCATTGCTGAGGGTGACGGTGCTGCTGTAGGTCACGTAGGTTCCGGAGGGCAACGCTACGGTTCCTGTGACGGTGGAAGCATCGGATAAATTATACGAGGTGGAGGACAGGGTCGTAGAGGTGTCCGAGGTGGTGGTAGTATGGGCTGTATCCTGAGCTAGTGCCAGCCCGATCAGGGTGACTAGGGAAAGCCACCTCATAGTCAAGGTGAATGTCGACTGTCATGTACAGGGGGAAAGGAAACAGAAGAGGAGATATTATTTCGGGGATTAAAGGTGTGCCAAGCATAGGGTCCTTATTTTTCAGGAGCAGGTGGAGTTCCTCCCCAAAGACGCCGGTGACGCAGGCTACCACCGTTGCCCAGTCGATGCTCCAATTATAGGGTGTGGCTGTGGACTCCACCCAAGGATGGTCTCGGCCGTGGTGTCTGAGACCTGATTGTGTCCATGGTCAAAAAACGCCCCTATTTTTTCTTTAGAGTTACTAAGTGCTTGTCTCTCCAGGTCTGACGTGGCTCAGTTCGCAGCAGGTTTTGATCCTTCCCTAATTTTCATTTTTCCCAAGGTGGACACTCTCTCATCGATCAATGAGCCATGAGTGTAGAGCGATGATGAAATAGTGGAATAAAATCATTATTCAATCATCTTCTGGACGATCGCCCAGCGCTAAATACGAGCTAGCGGCAGCCACCGACGATCCCACGGCAGCTTTGGAGCACCAGGGATTTCACCAGATCTGATTATCCGTTTGTTATAACATACATGGATGCCTAGACGTCATCCAGTCTTCCCCTCCTCCTTCCAACCTTCTACAGTATGGTCGGGGACCCTCAACAGAATGGCAATCGCCGAAAACTGCCCTTCTTCAGTCGCTCGAGACCTAATCAGCCGTTCACTGCCCGTCGCGCCAACACCGTCCACACACACCGAATTATTCGTGCCCTCCTCTATCTTATCGCCTGGGTCTTCATCCTGCTGGTCGTGATCGGAAACGTCGCCGATAAGCCCGTCTTGCGAAACACCTACTTCCTCTATCTCGACCTGTCCAACATCATCCCCTTATCCGTGCCCAATGCCGTCCTGATCAACTCTATCGCCCGGTCGATCGGTCTGCACGATTTCTACCAGGTTGGGCTGTGGAATTTTTGCGAGGGCTACGATAATGAGGGCATCACCCGCTGCTCCAAACCGGAAACCCTGTACGCCTTCAATCCGGTCAAGATCATTGTGAGCGAGTTGCTAGCCGGTGCTAGTAGTACGTACCCCCAGATCCCATCTCCCAACCGCAAGAGTCATTTCTGACCGCAGTTCAGTCGCTCTACCCTCCGACATCACCAAGCCCCTCCACCTGGCCAAGGTCGCTTCACAATGGATGTTCGGCTTGTTCCTGACAGCTGCTGTTCTCAATTTCGTTATGATCTTCATTAGCCCCTTGGCCGTGTCTTCGCGACCTCCCCAGACCATCAAGGCCGTCGTTGCCAATGGAGGCCACCTCACCGGAAAGCCTCCTCACCGCCGCTGCAAATTTTTGCTGTTCCGTTCGCTGCCCATGCTGTTCCTCAGCTTCTTCACGGCCCTGATTACCATCGTGGCCTCCGCCGTAGCGACCGTTATGTGGTATATCTTCGCCAACGTCTTCGCTTCCGCCGCGCTGGATTTCAACATTGAGGCCCATGTCGGCACTCAAATGATGGTCTTTATGTGGATCGGCTCTGGATCCAGTTTGATCGCATTCATCGTTCAATTCGGTTCCTGTTGTGCCTCCTGCTGCGGTGGACACAAGGCTCGCAAGCAACTCAAGGCGCAGGGCATCAACTACAAGGAAAAGGGTTTCTACAACACTAGCCAATCTGATACTCCTGTGGAGCCTGGCTACCTGCCCGAGGACCGTGAGATGGCCGTGCCTCACGCCGTGACCCGCGATTAAACGGTCTACGTTCGTTTCTCTTTCATTTTTCTTTCTTTATTTGGTTCTCGGTTTCGATATTCTGACTCGAATGGTTGAGTCGTACATGTTTGATTATTTTGAACATCTACTACGATTGGACGATTTAGCCAGCGCTTGTCCAGGATTTCTGGTGCAATATCCCCTTGCCCTAGTCTAGTATTTAGATCTGCCGCACATAGAAAAATCGCCGATATGTCGGTTTAATTCGCAATTCGTCTAACTAGTCGTATGCTGACGCGATTTGTGGGATGTGTGGGCCAATGGCTAGCACTGGAAGACCCTGAGATCAAATTACAGCGGGGCATCTAGTTAATGAGTCTGAACCAAGCGCCGCGGATAATTCTGCCGCTAGTCCAGCGAGATATCTACCGAGCTATGTAAGCGAGGTTGTAACAGCTGGTCATACTTGAAGTCGCCTGAAAGGATGATTTGGGACACGAATATTGGAAACATTTAGGGACATGCAGAGAAACTCCCAAGGACGGATGCGTAATCAAGACGAGAATATTATTCCGGCCCTTTTGCAATGTCTCCTGAGTCCAAACCGATTAAGTCTACCCATTCGGAAACAAGCGGATACCTAGTATGCCCCATCTCAGGCTACACACTACGCATCTTCTTGCATATGATGCTCGACCGATCCAATCAGCGCATCGTGACCACGCTTTACTACTAGGCAATGACTACAGTACACTATCTCATCATAGCACCGGATGACGCTAGTCTCACCCTCTCCTCAGACGGAACTACATCTTGAAACCTACCCTGATCCCTTCCGATCGTCGCAAAGTAACCGAAGACGCGTAACCTCCCCACAAACATCTACAAACCCATGAAAGCGAACCGCTTCCCCTATCAGGGTTGGAAAACATGGAAAGAGACCAACTCCACAATAGCCGACGGGAGGCGTGCAAAGTGGGTAGACATGTGGACCCTTGGGGCTATGGACTGATGATTAAACCGTGGACACGGGTCATAGTGCGGAGTGCCAAGTTATCTTCCTTGCACGGTAAATGAAGATCGGAAGATCATGTCTAGATTGAGGTTGATATTTCATTTGAAAGGAAGATCTACATACAGTCCATGCATTTGACAGGGGGGCTAATGTGGATCGACATATATGTGAACTCGTAAAGAGGACCTCGCGAGGGGATGACATACTCCTCGCTATTGTGGTCTCAACTTTGCGCATATTTGCTTCATGGTCTTCTTAGAATATATATGGTGATTATTGAAAGGAAGAGCAGGAATGAGAGAGTTGAGTGAGATGAGAATTGTCGGATTCAGCTGTCATTCAGCTGTCGAGGATCAATCAATGGGACAAGATGCCGACTTTGTTGTTCAATTTTAGGCTCAGTTGCTTTAGTCGATGATGGAGACCATCAGTCTCACTCAATTTGTTTACGGCGCTTTGTGCCCGGATTCCTATGGGATTTCTATGGGATTTCTATAACTCATTGGGGTACGAGGTTCCTCGATAGGTAGAAGTAGAACTTGGGGTTGAGAATGATCCAGCTGCTATTGATATCACTAGGTTCATTCATGATAGTTAAACCAGTGGAAAAAATCGGGAGCATAGGAAACAATAACGAAGAAGTATGTTCTAGTGGTGTTAGTAGAAGTTCACCCGGATAGACAATCATACGCATCCACAAGGGATTTCCACGAATCATGAGGAAACACTCTAAAGAATGAGATAAAGGTGTGCTTCGAACTGATATGCTAAGCCCTGAGCAGGAGTGTCCATACGACTAGCTATCACTCTCGCAGATCACCCGTTCTATGCGGGCGGATTAGTATCGATCTGCAGAGTATTCGATATGCGTGCCGACGATTGTGGATGCCACCGTCTGGATATAAAGGTAGTTTTAGTAGCGAGATTTAATATATCTCGAAAAATGCCGTTGTAATAGGCATAATCTGGTCATTTCCCTAGGACTGCGCAAAAGCGGAAACATCGCAAAGCAAGAGAGCGACTGATATGGGCTCGGGCTTCTGTACTCCAGCACTTCACACGGCTTCTTGTAGGGCTGATCTAGTTACTCTTCATATTTCTCTATCTAATCAATTACAAATTACCTTGAGGGTATGTGTACAGAGAAGCGTTATTATACGTTTGCTGATCCCAGCTGGAGCACCAATGTGGCTCAGTCAGCCCATGTGGGCGGCTGATACGTTTTAGTTCATTGTAGAATGCTGATACTGACTTTAATCAGTCAATTCCGAGCCATTGCATATAAAATGACTGAAGCCGCTCGAATTACTGACCATGAGAAATTCTCGGCAGTGCCCGAAAAGCCACCTGATATTTACATGAATACCTCCCAAACACCGTTCGAACAAGAAACTATATGCCTTCCTAAGTGCACTTCGCAGGAACTGCCAGGGGCTCGCACTCAGTTATTTCGTAGAGTTGATCATCAGAGAGCCACCACAATACTGCACATCCGTCATGATCGCAAAGGTTACGGTGGCACCATGAACGTCTTCGAACGTAGAAGCAGGAGAAGGCCCCAAGACCGTCCGAACAGCTGTCCCACAGAGGAGATGATGATGATGAAGACGATCTTCGGGTCTAAGAAATTCGTGACCAAAGTGGCGAGCTTACTGAAATCGCATTCACCTGATCCCTGGCGTGACATCGACTGTTTCTTTCGGAATCTGCAGTGTAACTTGATTAGCACGTTTCTTTGAGGACGTGTTAGAGATCGTGGCCGTGGAAAAACCCCTGGTTACTTACATTTTATGTACCTGGTTCATCACTAGTCAAATCTATCACCGTGACTTCTTTCAGAGACACAGATCTTGAGCGCATTGGGAATTTTGGGGCGTTGTTCTTCTCGGCTGGCGGTCGGAAATGCGAACTTGCAGTAGCAACGTCACTTTCGAGGGGGCTCGGAGGATATCGTGAATGAGTCAAAGGTAAAGAAGTGTTGGAAGAGATGTGAATGGGCGAAGAGGAGGAATTCGGAGGGGAAGGGTAGGAGATATTTGAAGTCGACGGGGCAAGGCCATGCGCTAGATACCCCGGATTTTGCTCTTCAGGCCTCACGATCCCAGACTGGGAGTTTTGGAGGCTTGATCGATTGCAGGTGCTCAATAAATCATTGTACGCCTGGCTCAATTGGGCGTATCTGTTCTCCCACTCATTCGGGGCGTTTTGATGCTCTGGTGCGCCGGAAAGGCATTGTTGATAGTCCCGAATCAGTGAGTTGTGCGTTTGAGCCAGACTCCAGTATTTGCCCCTCCAGTCCTCGATCTCCGCCTTGAATTTTGCAGCTCTCTGTTGCTGAGTGGTACAGACTCGACGTAATGTTGCCATCTCGGTCTCTTGAACATGTATTCCCAGCCTACCAGTCTTCGGATCGATGATGGTGTACTTGAGCAAGGCATCACGGTACCTGTTTCGCTCAGCTGTGAGACAGTCAATCCTGCGCCTAGAATTCTGCAGTCGATACTGAAGAGTCTCGCTCGAGGGTTCAGCAGGAATTCGCATCGAGTGGAGGCTTGGAGCCGACGGACGATATCCAACACAGCCGTATGGTGAGATGTACTTTGGTTCTGGCCTGAAAGCCCTTGTCTCAATTTCCGCAAGATACGCGATGTTCTGTTGATCAAGGCCGAAATTTTGCAGGATATCAGAGCTCGCAGAGACAGTGGCACATGCATTCGGGGCAACATGCGATAAAATTGACGGTTTGGCTGTCGATGCAATATTCAACACTTTCTCCACAGTTTTTAAAGCATCACGCTCTCCGCACTTTTGCTTTTTCGATTCTTGGAAGTTGCTTTCTTCTGTGTTGTGGTTGTCGTCGTTATTATCCTCAAAAAGCTCATCAAGCCCACGCTTGTTCGAATCGTTCGTTTGAAGATGTCCCGAGCTACATTGTTCGTTGTTGTCTCCAAAAAGCTCGTCAAGTGCACGCTTGTTCGGATCGCCCAGTTGAGACACCAGCTGACCAAAGTCCGTGAAGGGGTCAAAGTCCAGGCCGATGTCGATACCGATGTCAAGGGGGGGTTTCATCCTGCAGCCATGGATCTGGCATTTGAGACTGAGATCCAGGGGATAGTGTAAGCCCCAGATCTTCACCTGCAATGCTGTTGGGCTGGAATGAAGGCAACTCACATTGCTCCACGGCTTCGTCCATGTTCATCTCGAAGGGATTCAGTAGTGACCCCAAGAAGACCCAAGACTTGAAACTCGACTGTTTCTCAGAGAGGCATGGCTTTGGAGTGATCTGCTTTAGCGACTGCAAGGTTGGGACACGAAAAAATAAACGTGGGAGGGTGAGGCAAATAGATGTCAGGTGAAAGGCTGCTACTTGGACTTTTTGTTTATCTTTGATTTTCTGCCAGACAAATACAGCCCTCACCGCCCTTCTGGGCTTTCCAGCCACCGCCTTCTATACGCGCTCTCCGCTTTTCCTGCCATGGCAGAACTCCCGCCCTAACGCGATGGCTGGACTCCAGGTAGCATTGCTCTGTCCTCTGAGAACAAAACAACCTCGGATGAGAGCGGCAGCCTCTCCACCAGCTCCAATACACCCCTCAGCTCCCTGTGATTGTTCTCACTACGGCCCACTGCCGCAATAATCTTCAATCAAGATGAGCGTCATCCTCTGCACTGGTAAGTGGGCCTATTACGGTCTCCCCGCATTCTTTCCCGACATGAGCTAATGATTGCTGGCGCACTTTACAGCGGGGTATGACCATACGATCCGGTACGTCTGTAGCAGCCCGAAGCTCACAAGTCAAGCTCTCGAAAATGAGAGTTGAATGTAGTCGGGATCAGAATCTGGTGCTAACCTTGCTCTTTGATCAGCTTCTGGGAGGCGCTGTCCGGAATTTGCTCGCGCACTATCCAGCACCCGGACTCTCAAGTCAATCGTCTTTGTATTACTCCCGATAAGCGTTTCCTTGCTGCCGGTGGTCACAACAATGTCAAGCTTTATGACATCAAGTCCACCAACCCCAACCCCGTGATGACCTTTGAAGGTCACACAAGCAACATCACTGGCGTCGCATTCCACTGCGAGGGCAAGTGGATGGTAACAAGCTCTGAGGACGGTACTGTGAAGGTTTGGGATACCCGCACTGGAGCTCTGCAGCGCAACTATGTTCACCGCGCCGCCGTCAACGATGTTGTGATACACCCAAACCAGGGAGAGTTGATCAGCGGTGATCGCGCTGGCATGGTCCGCGTCTGGGACCTTGGCGAGAGTGTCTGCACTCATCAATTGATTCCTGAGGATGATACCGCTGTGCTCAGTGTGAGCGTTGCTAGTGATGGATCTCTATTATGTGCTGGGAACAAGAAGGTATGATCGCTGGCACCTTGTCTATGTTCATGACTAAGAATCACCTCGCTGCAGGGCAACGTCTACATCTGGCGCATGGTCCAGAATGAAGAAACCACTCGCATCATCCCTATATGCACTTTCCAAGCTCACAAAGACTACCTCACTCGTGTTCTGCTGTCTCCCGATGTGAAGCACCTTGCTACCTGCTCCGCAGACCATACCGCTAAGGTGTGGAATCTTGATGCAGACTATGCCCCCGCCAAGGTTGCCATTCGTGAGTTCAACGACCGACAGGCTGCACAAGGAACAGAGGAGGCCCAGGCTGAGGCCGCACCCACCCCCGCTGAGACCACCCGTAATCAGAATCGTGACCTGCTGCGCATCTTCGATACGCCTGTTCAAGACAGAGACCTTTTGCGCATCAGTGAAGCACCCCGCGATGACGCGCCTTCTCCTCAGCAAACTTTCACCCCCTCCCCGGATGGCCCCCCCTATGGACCCCAACAATGGCACCCTCTTCCTGGAGACTACTCTTGCAAACCACCAGCGCTGGGTTTGGGACTGTGCATTCTCTGCCGATTCTGCCTATCTTGTCACCGTCTCTAGTGATCACTATGCTCGCCTCTGGGAACTCAGCTCTGGCAACATCATCCGACAGTACTCCGGCCACCATCGTGGCGCGGTCTGTGTTGCGCTAAACGATTACTCGGAGCCTCGATAAACATCTTTTGCATTTGTCAAAGTCTTTTTCATTCCAACTTTGCTTTGGAACTTCTTCATGGTTTTGGCGTTTTCAGGGATGGCACATAGCATGGCGCAAACCGGTTCGATTTGATCTGCACGGCGAATATCATTTCTGATGTCGATGCCATGTATGGAGTCCAGCTGGGTTTATGGTAATATCTCTTCTTGCTTTTGGCCCATTCTGACATGATTTGCACGCCGACCATCGTATCCGATGATGGATGCTGCGAACGCAGTCTAGCTGGGGGTATTATACTTGTTTCTGTCTTTGACTTCATTTGGCCCCTTTTGTTCGGGCTTTGATTCCTTGTGATTATGCCTCTTTCAGATACCAATTGCATCCAATAAGCATGACAATCAGTAAATCAAAAATACCGTATATCGATGATATACGTAACTCGCCGTAGAGCTCTTCCCTCAAAGCAATTCTAGCGAAGCAAGCATCCCTTCCATGAGGTATGTCTCCACGTACTTCTCTGTTAGGCCACCTGTGACACTTTTGACAGGAATGATGTGGACCTCAAATATATACCGCTTTCTTGGTCGCTTGGAACTTGAATGCACTGTCTTGCCGCAAGTCAGCTATTTCTTTACAAGAAAGGGGCATTTCGACTACCTGATATTCAGAAAAATACACAAAGACACAGCCACGCTCAACTCAAGCAGAAACAAAATAAGGTCCAGTTCTTGAAGTCTCCAGATGTCAACTCTCGGATTACACCTGAGGCCACATGTAAAAAAAAATCGATGACTCGTTGCAAAGAGTAAACGTTCGAGTCCGTATGAGAAACAAGCTCATCCCCGACCTTCAATCGCCAGGTCAATTTCAATCACAGATAGAAAGGCTCCCCAGCATTTTTATCAACAGTATTAACAGTTCCCAAGACTGCCTAAGTCATAGCAAACCACGTCACACTAACAACAACATCCAAACCCCGCTCCTCAGCACCGGGGTACTTGAACGTCCACATGCCATCGCGGTTGACGTCCCAGAATGCGCCGGACGCGGAGTGCATCCCGCGCTTTCCAGCGTTACTCTGTGCACCTTGCGCAGCGGCGCTCTTGTCGATCATGCCTTGTTGCACGATTGTGCTGTTCACAGTAAAGCGGTAGGGGGCCGGCTTGGTGGAGTCCGAGGGGGTGGTTGCGGCGATGAGGGCTTTCAGGACGGTGTTCTGGGGGTTTTTGTCAATTGAATCTTGGTTGGAGGGGAAGAGGCCTTACGATGATTGCGGAGTTCCAGGAGCTCACGGCGGTGTGTTCATATTCTGTGACAGTCTTGAGAGCGTCATCGCAGGCCTGGGAACGTTAGTTTTGTTTGGCTGATACGGAGCGCGGGTAGAACATACATCATTGGTGATCTTGGTCAGCTCCGGGATAGGAATGGGCTGTTGATGCGTTAATGAGAGTGTCTTGAGAAGCGCGAGCTCGTTCTTGCATGATGTCGGTGTATCGGGGACGTACCGACACGGGAGTGGTGCCCTCGACAGCCATTGTGTATGATTTGAAGGTGGTGATTGAGTGATAGTCTGTTCGGAAGGAATGAGTAAGTTTATGGTCATAGAAAGCGCAGATCAAAAGCTCGAGAGCACTCAGCGCAGCCGATCACATCGTTAAACCCCCGAGTCGCGATTCCCCGCGGGGAGATCAGAGTGCGATTGTCGGATGCATGCGCCCATGGATTCGACTTTGGTCTAGGAGCTGAGGAGTGTCGAAAGTATGCTTACCGAGATTAATTCTAGGGGTTTGCAGAGTTTCGATGTCGTGGAATTGGGGGATCACGGCAGAAGGAGGTGCGATTGATTGTTTTGGCGGAGTGGCATCATCGCGTGGGCGCTGCCGCCGGTGGTTGGTTGCGTCTTGCGTCCTAGCGCTGCGCTGACTAATGTCATGTCCTCGATCGATCGCACTTGTGCTTTGCCATGTCGAGTCCTGAATTTGTTAATTTTCCAAATTCTGAAGCTTGTATTGACAATTTTCTATTATTTACGGTCACGCATTTTCTGAGATATAAATCCATCGTGGTTGAGTTGAAGATTCGGCGTGCAATGTGGAGCGAAGCATACATTTAGGTCATTGTTTCCACCACGCATGAAGTATACTTTGTGAGTCGAGGCTCTTTCAGCTATGTATACACCGTAAGAATATACAAGAAAGCTCCGAGTATCAACATCCCCTAGACAACTTCCCGCTTCTTGGCATCATCTCATCTTCCTACGCCAATCTTGACTGTGCTCTCCAGACACTCACTCCGCAACCTCAACAACCAACTTCGTACAGCTTACCCCCAGGAGCAATTTGTCCAAACCAGCATTGATAGCCTCCAGACCTTTCCCAATGACGATCGGTTCCGGACTCGGCCTGATGGTCCCCTTGTCTAGGTTCTCCCTCAGCCACGTTCCAATCCAGTATCGGAACTGCTCCAGTCTTTCCTCTTCCACTGCTGACGGCATCACGAATATCGTCTCAACCCCATCTACGACCTCTGCATCCGCAGGAATGACGGGTGCCGAACCGATCTTCGCCGTCTTCACCTTCCCTTTATGATCTTTTTCGAGGAAGGCTTTCAGCACAGCCTGACCTTGCTCCAGCTGCCCGGTAGCAAGGAAACAATGACGGATCACTAATCCGTCTTCGTTGGCCGCCGAAACGATCTCATTCACAACTTGTGGGTCCTTGTAGTCGAATACGCGGTCCGCGCCCAGTGAACAAATATAACTTTGGTTCGCCGATCCGGCCGTGGCGTACACGGCTGCGAAAGGTGAGTTGGAATCTTCTCGCAGCAGTCGGGCTGTTTGGACGCCCATAGTGCCGACGCTTGAGGAGGCCCCCCCAGATTAAGAGAGCTTCCCTTTTCCTTACATTACTCTTTTGTTCCGTGTTGTTGACATCCTCGCTGGTACGACCAGCAGAGACCGGATCAAAAGCAGTTGTTTGTCCCATCCGGGAAATCCCCATAATTTCCCACGCATTATGGGCCACCTCAACGGCGACGGGCAAGGTTGCCGCATGGTTCCAAGATATGCTCTCGTCTGGAAGTGGTATAGCATGCTGCCAGGGAACAAGGCATCGCTCCTGAAATGGGCCATAGTCTGGATCGCAGGACCTCCAGAACAAGGCGGCGAAGGCGGCGACGCGGGTGATACCTGGTTGGAAAGAAAGAGCCAAATTGGTGTCGGTGGGCACATTGTCGCCAACCTCGAGAACTAAACCCGACATATCGAACCCAAGAACCGTGGGGTACGTGGGTATGAAGAGACCTTGGTCACGCATGATCGCGTCTGCCGGGTTGAGGGCTACCGATTTGACAGCGATGAGAAGTTCATTTGGCCCTGGCTTAGGGGTGGGGCGGGTTTCGAGCTGAAAGGGTTGACCTTTGGCCGAAGAGATGACGGCCAGATGGGAAGCCATTTGGAATGTTCGTGCAAGTATAGAGGGTTTCGAGTGGGAATTGAAAATTGGAGAGGCGATCTTATGAAGTCACGGATCAATGGAAAGATGAGGAAGCTTCTTCTTATATAACGATGCTATAATTTGAAAGTACTTGCTCTTCTACGTAGTGATGGCCCATCCGATGCGACACTCTGTTGACTATAGTACTCACAGCCAATCAAAGCCTGCTGCTTCCGAAGACTAGCTAGCGTGGAAGAAAAGATGTTGCCGTAAAAAGGCTAGCGTGTCTGTGTCAGTGACGATGTGAGACTAGTGTCTTGGAGGCCATGACCGCCCCCACCGGCTTACGGACCTCATCGGTATCAAGTCCATTACGAGCTTGGGAAAATCCCTCGTACGCAATCTAAATCAACTCTTTGATCAATTAATCAAGTATGGCCTCGAATTCTCCAAGAGAGGTCCCGAAGCGCAGGACTACACGGAGGTCGAGATTTGGCTGCCGAAATTGCAAGCTCAGAAAACTCAAGGTCGGTGACTCCCACCTATTCTAGACTGGCGCCTGGCTGAAAGAATTTCGTGAATCATCGTAGTGCGACGAAAGCAAGCCACATTGCAAGAGGTGTACTTCATTTGGGGTACTATGTAATTGGATGTCTAATGTTCCCGACCTACAATCTATAGCCGCTGATCCAAGGAGGGCGTTGGTAGTTCGAGGAAAAGTCGAGCTTCGGCCCCCTATCTCCAGTGCTGTATGGACGTCTGACGAATCTATATCCTATCAATTGAACGCAAAGTGTCAAGATTTCATCACCCGGTATCTTGGACGAAGTCTCCTCACCCCCGATGACCCCAATATGAGACATGTCAATCGCAGACTTTTAAGGCTAGCCTTCGCCGTAAGTATTAATGAATTCATTCTGTGACCATCAGACATAATGCAAGCGGGAATATTCGTTGAAGGCCTGGCCTTGGCTGACATGTGGCTTACAGAACCCATATTTGATGCACGCCTCTCTAGCTGTGGCACTTACATACGACCGCTATCTAAATAGATCATTAGGCAGCCCTCGCAGTCTAGAAGAATGCTACCACTGGTCTCAAAGTACAGCTCTCCTTAACAAGCGACTAAGCGAGCCAATTGAAACGAAAGACAAAGATCCAATCTGGGGCACTGCAGCTGCTCTGGCTATGTTGACTTTCTCATCCCCTGACGCATACACCCCAGAACAATCGTGGCCTTTGAAGTCTTCTGACCACTTAGATTTGGACTGGTTGCGCATGCTCAATGGGAAAATGTCACTGTGGCACATTATGAACCCACTACGATCGGACAGTCTGTTCCGTGTCATGGCGGCGACTTATGCTGATATCAACTCACCCTTGCCAGAGAGCGGTGTAGATGGTATACCAAGGGCCTTGGTTGCCGTCTGTCGCCTCACAGACTCATCCACGTCCAATAACAACGCGTATTTCAATGCTGCCCACGCAGTATCCCAGATCCTGGATCACCCGGATAGCGAAGTCACGACAGGTCAAACCCAGGTTTTCACGCGCATCATTAGTGGTCCTTTCGAAGACTTGCTCCGGGAAAGGGACCCTGTAGCGCTGTTGTTGCTGTACCTGTGGTACTGCAAAACAGGTCGCAGTATATGGTGGATTGAACTCAGGGCTAAAGTGGAATGTCCTTCTATTTGCTCGTATTTACGGCTATATCACAAAGAGAATATCGCGCTACAGGCGTTTCTTCCAGGAGGGGCTCTGGCTGACAGATGGAGTTAGTGATGCATCCAAAGCCTCGAAAACATCTTTCCTTTCGGAGATACCTCTATAGAGACATGTAGCAAGATTTAATAGTCTCCTCAATTTTTTTTTGGATCGTTTGCATACTCCTAAATTTAGCAATAGTAATGCTAATTCAACGACATTCTTATCCCTCCATTGACTCGTCCACATCAATCATGGTTATAGGCCCTTTTAAACCCGGGAAGGAATATCTCCATTTTACTTCTACAGAAGTAATTCATGGTTCTTTGTACCTCAAAGCCCTATACCACATCGGGAGACGTACCTTTATTTGAGTGTTTTGCTGCCGCTTTGAAAAGATATCTTGACCACTAAGATTCTCATACGATAGTTCGAAGGATTAATATTGTCTATATTTATTGTCAACGAGCCGTGAACTACCTTGTACAATTATTCTACCTTTTTACATAGGTTTAGCATCCCAATACGCCGTCACATAGCCTTTGCCCAGGAGTATCGAAAAATTGCATCATCTATAAAACAAACCCGAGGCTCTCTCGATCATCATCTTGTACACGAGCGTACCTGCAAGTATGATTTAGCGTGTTGAGCAATGGGAAGGCGGACAAGGGAAACTTACTCCAAGAGAAGTCGAAACATGTAGACCTCTATGTCATCATTTCTGAGGGTCCGAGCAGCCCAAGACTGGCCATCTTCGCCAATGGATCGTGCAATGTCCCGACCTGCGGCATCCTGCTCGAAGAAACGGACCAATTCAGCAAGTTCATTGCCATCCTTGTTAATCGGCACATAGTGAACCCATGGAATCAAGATGTTCTCGTGCCATTCACGGAAGAAAGTCATTTTGAACGGAACGCCCTTGCTGCGCAACAAGGCGTAAAACCTACCACTGTACGCATGGCCATCTATGTCCAGCAGATACCGGAATTTCCAGGCATTACTCTGAGGTTCTGGTTCCACAATATCATCGAAGAATTTTCTTTCTTCGGCGCAGTCATCATCGCAATCGATGATACCCGTGAAGTGGGCATTGAAGTAATCCTCTACCTGGGACTGGTCCGCTTCCTGGATCTCCCAAGTGGTGTCGAGTTCCGAGGTACATGCCGCATCAGTCTTTTGATGCATGATATATTGGGGCGATTGGGGGTGAGTCATATTTCCAATGATACGCTGACGTTGCAGGTTGCGCCAGCTGCCATTTTGACTGTGGCCCCCGGTGGTTCTACCCCGCCAACAGATCTGGGGCTGCTTTTCTTCCCACGGCACCGAGCGTTCCGGGTCAAAGCTCGACATATCTTCATAATAAAATGGCGAAGGAACACCAATGTCTTGGAACGAGGACGGATGAGACATGGAAAACATTGGGGTAAGTTCGTTTGTCAATTTGAAAGAATTAGGCCGTTGAAAGACCCCAAGTCGATGTCGTAGTGATGGGCTATTGCAGATGTCACTAGCCGCAGATTGATTGAAGACGAAACCCAAAGGTTCCATGGCATAGGCAGTTGTGTTGTCCGGCGCGTTCCCATCTAGCGCCATAGCAGGTGTATTTGGTGGGCATGAGAGTCGCGAATAAAGCCATGTCTCTTGGAATTCAATGTTGTTCCACCTGCTTGTAGAAGCCGGCACTGGCGGAACTGGGTCATCCATATCTCCCGCTGAGAAGGACTTTAAAATATTCGACTGGGATTTAAGCCGAGATTGTGCCATTTGGCCTTCGAGGACAAATCTATGCAACTGCTCGTGTGGGACTACGACTCGCGGCTCGTCATGAGCATTGAATTGCAAGTTCATGTCTGGTAGCCATTGAGAGAACTTTTCGAGAATCTTTATTGTCGCTTCTCTCTGGAACTCTCCCTGGCCCTTGCCAAAATCAAGGATCCTGCCGTTACGAATGGCGATTCCCATGACATAAGTGCTGTTTATCCGACCAAGATCTTCTCGGACACGAGAGCGCATCACACTAGGCGTGAGTCCCCAAAATGGCAGAAGGTTATGGTATATTGTATCAAACTCGTCAATCAAAACTGTGTTGCGTGACGTTGCAAAATTATACCATTCATCAAAATACGGAGGCGGAGGCATCTGATATCGTCGCTGGTATTCTGCCACTGCTTCGGCCAAGGACTTAGATTGGTGTTGTAGGGTCTCGCTGAAGGCTTCCCTAGCAGTTGAGACAAGTCGAGCTACAGGGTGGTGACAAGCGCGTTCTTCGAGCGTATCGGTGGGTCGATTTGAAGTCTCGGAGAGATTACCCGCAACGAGGTACCAAAGGACCAGAATCACCGTCGTTGTCAGCCCGACAATGGTCCAGGTCCTCTTTTTAGAGTGCGCATAATAGGATTGGGACCTCCGCGGAGCCCCTTCTAGCAATTCGTATTGATCTTCCCTCCATGTTCCTGCGCCAATAGCTCCAAGTATTGTCGTTGCGCCGGCGTGCAAAGTCCGGAGCGAAGATTGAAAAAAATATGAAGTTGACTCCATCTCAACCGGCGCCAACCTCAAAGTCAGAGATGTTCTTGGAGGTGTGCGACGCGTCAAGGTTGAATGCGATGGGAAATTGAACAGAGAATCAGAGAGGAGAAATCACAATTGCGCATGCGACCGGGGCCTTTCGATGGGTGGAACCTAGCAACAAGATCGACTCAGGCGGACCTTTAGGGCTGTACTGGGTTATTAGTGCGGATTGGGGGCCAAGCCTCTTCTTGGCCCCCGAAACAGAGCCTGAAGCGGCGCATCTACGCGGGACTGGCGCTACGTGGCAGAGGGGTGGAACCAGAGAGCAAGCCCCTGAAGGCAGGAGAGGTCGCATGTCATCAAGCTCAGTCAGGCCGACTAAATCCAATTTCGAGCGATGGTGCGTATGATTTGGCCTATGTCTTTTGCCTCAAAGAACAGCTTGCGCGTATACGTGGGAAATCTGAAATAATTGGCTTCAGTGGGTTCGGGACACCCAACATTTCACCAGCCCAGCTGGCCCGTTTAGCCTCGGTGGGCCTTGATGATCGTCGCTCCTCGCTTCGTATTGACCCCCACTTATCGCGAGCGACCTTCCCAGGGTTTTTCTCTTGTCTAGCTTTGTTTATGGTAGGAAATAAGCAGTAATACAAAGGGGAAGTATCCTTTCTTAGAGCATTGCAAGAAGCCATAAACTCCGGGGTATACCTTCCTCAACTTGCTTCTTTTCATCACTACTCTAAATATCATCCACGCTGTTTTCGTAGATATGTCACCATGTTCAAGAATATAGCCTTTGCAGCTTTCACAGAAGCTCTTGTGGTCTCTTCCGCACTACAACCAGACGCATCAAATTACCAAGTATTCTCAATGCTGTTTGTTTTGGCTGAAGTCCTTCAACTATATGCAGTTCTATGAGTCAAATTAATGGATGATACATTTTCATCTGATCGGGACAAGAATGTCACTTGTAACATAGTGTCGCATCATGATTTCCTGCAGGCTCCATTTCTGGATAGAGAGAAGATGATGCTCCGAGTTTCCTCTTTGACCCAGTTTCTCCACGCTCGTCCCACAGCTCTCTGAAGAAGTGAAGCGGCGAGCGCGGCACGTGTAATTGTTACTATCATTGTGATTTGCCCGTGGCTATTGTGGACCATATTCAATGATATATGGCATTCTATGCCTCACCGCTCTTCAGATGACGAACCGTATCCGCCCAGATTATGAGCGTCAGATGTGGGCCGTATATCTCGGATCAATGAGATGCCAGAAACCAGCTTTGAAGACGTCAGCTGAGTTCAAGAAACATCTGCTCGAAAATTCCTTATGGTGGCCGGAGAAACTGGACAAATTCATAGAGAGCATCTGGGAAAGTACCGTTGATGCATGGGGCCGTCCTGATCAAGGCGTTTGGGGTAGTTCAGGTGTAACAATGCTGTTTTATGAGGACTCTCAGAGCAGCCCCACGCGACTGTCCAGAACCCCTATGAGTGCGGGGCTCCCTTTGACAAGTACTTAGGCAGAGAAGATATAGGCTTATTCCGTGCTCGAGAGATTGATATCTCACTTCCACGAAGGGACTATGATAAGTCCTGCTTTCTTATAGTAGAATCAAGGGGCTTTCTATTGGTCTTTTGATGTCATTGATGGATTTCACTTCCGATACTTCAATGTGTGCTCATTTCTGAATGCTAATATAGCTTCGCATTACTCAAACTCTTACTTATCGTAACTCAAGTACTGAAACCATCGTATTAAGCTAACGAGGACTCACGCAACCAGCAATATGTTGAATAGCGCAGAATTTGCACATAAAAGATTTTGGAATCGATGATACGTCAACATGGAAGCACAAATTGTATCCTATCAAGAGACTCTATTAACTGTTTGAAACACCCAGAAACTGTCAGATCCGCACCCAGAACTAATTGTAAACGATCTCCAGGCTAGATGACCTCCAGCGCTGAAAGCCCCCATTTAGTCAACATAAGGCTCTTTCAGCGTAAGTACTCCGGGCTGCTCCAAAATAATCAAAGGCCCAGCCACAACACTTTCCTCTGTGGGCGCATCCCTCTCATCCGCGATAGAAACCAGAATAATCCCGACCTCGGAATCAAACTGCTTCGGAATCTTGACACTATTTTGCTTGGGATTATATGGCACACTCACAGTGTCCAAACCGTGATAAAGAATAGCATAATAATCTTTCCCAATCTCGAACTTAGGCTGATTATCCAAAGGCTCGAAAACGAGCTTGATATCTGAGCCAGGGCGCGCGGTTGTTCCATTTCCGACGATATTGATTCGGGGAAGACCTTGGCGGGGTGTTGGGTATATGGGATTTTCGGCAGGACAGCTACCCGGAACAATGAATGCGTTTGTCATGTCTAGGATTTGGTTGGCGTAGGGGTAAATTGTATCCGAGGGTCCAGAGAATGGATCGGTATTGTAGATATCGAGGAGTGCCCAGGTATTGTGACGTGTTTCAACTTGACCGATCGCCATCAGTGCGGACTTGGAGATGTTTGCTTCGGCTTGGAGGGAAAGGCCTGTGAGGAAGACCATGCTTGAGACTTCGATGTAGACCTGTAATGCGAGGAAGGCGCTGGCGCTGGTATTAAAGCCGAATTCATATTGACAAGGGCCAGGTTTGATAGAGTTTGTGGAAATCCGGTCCTGAAAAATACGGATATGGCCGGCTTCGTTGTCACGGATCTCGACGATGCGTTGGTAGGTGTTGTTTGGGAGACCCAGTTTGGTGAAGTCCGAGGGTGAGAAGGTGTCTACTGCTTCTTGATAGAGAGAGTAGATGATCCATTCTGCGCTGAGTAGATTTTGAAAGAGAAGATCATCTGGTCCAGCTGGGCCGGAGCTACTTGCAGAGATAGTCTTCATCCTTTCGGAGGCGATCGGTGACTTCTTGCCGGCATAGTTGACAAAGAGAGAGGATTCTCCAGGTACTGCATCAGCTGCTGGTTGAAGTTTATTCTGACCGGAAGTTGCAGGTAGGGCAATTGCTGGCAAAATGAGTGCCATAGAGGCAAGCAAGCTCCTTGAGAAATGCATTTTGAACGTGCGAAAAATGTACCTACTATGCTGCAGATAGTAGATTGTAAAAGCGTTGTAAAAGCGGTTGCTTGTTAAAACACACTCAAGATCGATATTGAATTGATAATTGTTCGCGGACTTAATTTATAGGTAAATGATCTATAAGATGAGGCTGCCTTGAATGCATAGTAGCACATCAGTAGCCCTATCGGGAAAGTGTTAGGTAGCGTCGAGTTTACTCGATCGGACTCAATCAGCGAGCTATAAACTCAGCCACCTCCAGGGGTCACCAATAACAGGGGTCTATTAAATCCCAAATACCGCCTCCCGCCTTATTTCCAAAGATCCAAGATTTGACTCAAGCTTTACATCCCTCGTTCCCTGGGGCAGTTGACTCTTTTGGGCGCATTGCGCGAGTGGTGGGACTGGTTTCTGGGCAAATCAGCACTTACATGTGGGGCCAGTTCTGCCACAGCTCGCCGGATGCGCCCAAAAGGGTAATTCTTCAGTGTTTTTGCATGAGAAGGGAGTGTTGCGTACTTTGAGTATTTAGATTCGCCGGGTTTCTTGGTGAAAATAAATCTGTATATAAGGTTCCCTTTCAATTGCATCTTCATTTGAGACTACACCCTGTACATCGACATGGCAATCCACTACGAGGGCAACGAGAAGCATCTTTCTGCTATGGAGAGTGCCAAGGCACCTGCACTCCCTCCACCCCCGCCCTGTACTCTCGAGCCTCAATGTCCGATCCTAGGATCTAGAGAGGCAGTGTCTCGCAAAGGCTAGATGGTGGAGTCTCGAAGAGAATATGTCTCATCCCAGAATCAACTGCAATACCAGCCGTTGCCACCGCGGCATCTAACTGGCCAATATCACAACGAACAAGAATACGATGCTCCAGCACATTGGAACGGCCAATCTCACTATAGCGCGGCAGATTGCAACATCCCTTACCAGCCCCAGTCATCCCCGCCTCAAGTTCCTCTCACGACGAACGCATCCTACCGCCTCGACCCTCAATTACATCTCCAATTACAGCAATCATCTAGACAGTCTCAAAGACCATGCATCATTCCTCGTAAGAATCATCTCTCCTGTAAATCTATGTCCATGTCTAACATATACCAGAAATAACCAAAGCTTTCGGCGGAGCACACATGAGCCCCTTTGCCCGCGCCCGCGCCCATGAACTCGAACAACCATACGGCATCACTGCAAGAGATATGCTTACTTTCATCGACGGCCTCAATGAAGCATTCTTTGCAAATCCAGTCCTACAAGCAACAAATACAACTGGAAATATTGTCGGCTTTGTGCCTATCCCCTCGGCTCAGATCGTCAGTTCCACCATTAGTCTTGCATCTGGACTGGGTATGGCAGCCACTTCAATTCTGCGTACGAAGCAGTATATGAAAGAAGCAAACGAAATTATTTTTCACCCAAGAAGACTTCATGCTCAGGTCTGCAAGACGGACAAAATGCTCATGCAGACTGGAATCAATTGTGATGCTTTGGTATTTGCACAGGGGCAGTATCGGATCGGCGAGGCGTCTGGTGACGGGAATCATTCAGTGCGGAGAATGGATGCGCTGGGTGATCGGGTGATGGCGCTTTCGTTTGATGTTGAGGCACCTGTTGCTCCGGACAATTGGATGAAAAAGATTGGGGCGTACTCGGCGCAGAGGGCGGAACAGAAGCAGTTGAAGAAGTTGGACAAGAAGCAGGCAAAAGCGGATAGGAGGAATGCTAAGGCTGAGAAAAAGGAGCGAGGAGGGAATGGGAGAGCTGAAAAGTTGCAGAGTAAGGAAACGAAGAAGGTGAAGGAGTTGTGGATTGTGATTACAGCCGAAAGGGTTACCCTAGCTGGTGATGATGATTGGGATACAGATGATAATATTCAGAGACAGTGAAGATTTTGGTCGTGAGAAGGGCCATGGCAAGGCGTTAGGCGGGCGTGGGTGCTTTTGTGCCTGTCCCGGTCTGGATTTTGTGATTCATTAGCGATTAGACAATTAGGGAATACCCCGGATGACCTAGGTTTTCAGAAAACCTTACCAGTTGAGCCTGCCGCGGTAGATTTTCCTTCCGTCCTATTTCAAACCCATGCATGTCCGCAACAACGGCCATAACGCCTTCAAGCCAAGTCTTGGCTCCTTCGTTATCACCTTCAAGATGAATGTATGACACGTTCAGCGGGAAAAGAAGCATGAAAGCCCCTGAACTCCGTCTCAGAACATGAAGATGGTAGTTCATCATCCGGCACGTCTCCACGGCCACGTCGTGTCTAGTACCTTGCATCGGCATTAGAGGATCGGTTGAGTTCACCTCAGACAATGGGATATCAATACTGATTCCCGATATCTCAAGCGCCCTTGTCGCAATCAGCCGGATGCAGTTGTAGGTAATTAACTCGGTAGCGCGATACGCGTTGGAAAACCAGATGATCGACTGGAATGGGCTGTGTGGTAATCCCAAGGTTACTTCTGCATCAAGGTCTTTGGGCGAAATCAAGTATGTCGCGTTAGGAAATTTTTGCTCCCAGTCCCAGCGCCAAGTATAAACAGCCTCGAGGGTCGCATAAACTCGTCCACCGTAGGCAGCTTTGAAGTCGTCGAGTCCTGGTTCATAAGCAGGCCAATTCACAACTCGATCCATGTCTTCGAGAAAGCCAGGCAGGTCACTGAGATAGTCGTGCAGGTGGCTAATGGGCTCTTTTGAGTCGATGCCCTTGATCGCCCATGGTATTGTCTTCCATTCCAGATCATCGAGAAAGCAGCGCTTGCGTTCAACGATGTATCCAATGGACTTGACCAATCAGTAAAGCTTAAGTCTCAATGCTGTTATGGTGGCTTACAATGCAAGATCGAAGCGTAGGTAGTAACGCGTGCGCGATGCCTGCTTGGAAGCAGTGTGGCCCTCTCAAAGCAGTCTAGATCCCAAGTTAGCAATTGCTATACATTCACATGCTATATGTTCAATTACTATATATTGGAGAAAGAAGACTTACTAATCGAGCCAAGCCCTTGTAATGATGAAGCCATCCATTTGGTTGGTCAAAGGTGACGAGCTCGTAAATTCCCATGCAGATGATGGCGACCAGCACCTCATCACCTAAGACGTGTGAAGAATCTTGCAGCTTTTCACGTAGAGAAGTAAGTGCTCGAGAATAGAATCCCGCGCCTTTTCTTACGAGTTCATAGTGTCCGTGGGTTTTTCCGAAATAAGCAGTTGCCAAAGCACGAAGTGAAGACGTCGAGACACCTTGTTCGTCCTCGGTTGGACAGGTAAGTGAAAGGATCCAAGAAGCGGAGGCGGGTGAATTTGGGTCCGTGGCCCATGAAAACAGCCTATTAATGAGATGAGAAGTGAAGACAATCTGTTCGTCGAAAGCTGGGTTGACAGTCAATGGCATGAACGGCAGCTCCACGACAGAATCATTGGACCCTGTACTCCCAGCTGAGCTGAGCACTGTGGATTTGGCCTTCTTGGAAGAGCGCTTGCTAGTGAGCTGGGAAGTCACATCCACGAACTCGGCATACTGTATGTAGCCATCGCATTGTATATTAGCCTTGCAGCATCGCTGGCAGTGAGGCTTGCCTTCATCTGGAGCACATTAGTTGTATCCACGGTGAACGACTGACAGACGTACCGCATTTCACTCTTCGCCGGCGACAGGTCTTGCACCCTTTGCTCCGGCCTCCGATACCGACCATGATTCCATGACCATCAGGGAGAATCGCATGTGGTGAGATGGAAATTGGGAATCCGGTGGGCTAGTGGGGTCCGGTGTTGGTATTTGGCCAATGGAATGTGTCAATCATCTGGGCTGAGCTGAGGCTCATTTCCAGCCCGATCAAGAAGATGACTCCCTGGAAATCTCGAAAATGTGGTGTTCGGGACTTATTTGCTTCATTGTGCTCAACGCCGGTATGTAGAAAAGAGGAAAAATTTGTTGAGAAGGACCAGAAAGGACGAGACGTCAATCTGTGCCCAAGGAATGACCTCGGGTTGCACCCGAAGGTAAAGGCACTGTCAAGATCGAAAGGCTCGAGGGTTGCCTGGTACGGATCTTGCATTATTCTATGAGTTATATGAGCATAAAGAGGAATGCTGGATGAATGGGCAAATCATTCCTTCTTGATTAGTGATTGTCGGAGCATCGGCGTTTAGCAGGGAGAGCCTTTCGTCAAACATTCTCCTACGTTTGCTTCCACATACGCCAAGATGACATTATAGTGGGGTATTCAGTTCACTAATGGTGGAAAGACCTCCGATTCTTTTTTCCACTTTACCAAAGATCAATAGACACAGTCATGGGCTGAAAAGGCTCAACGGCGAAAGCCGATAGCACAGCTGCACTGCGAGTGTTTCCAATCAAAATATAGGAAAGTACTATATAAGATCTCTCGGATCCGCAATGAGTCTTCATTCAAATTCAAATTACCCAAAGAAAGCTTTCCAGACTTCCCATCAGTATGTCAACAGGCAGATTTCTCCTCTCTGCGACTAACACAGCTGCCCCAAACGGGCGGTGATACATTGTGGGCGTCGGGATACGAGATCTGCGATCGGATCAGCAAGCCGTACCGAAATATTTTGGAAGGTCTTACTGCTATTCACGACGGCGAGACTTTCAGACAAATGGCGCGGTCGGGCAAGTTTCAAATCTACGAGAAGCAGAGAGGATCACCTGCTAATGTGGGCGATGACTTGTTCGCTGTGCATCCTGTGAGTATGAACAAGTTCATTGCAGTATAGAAGCTGACTATGCTCTAGGTCGTGCGGACAAATCCGATTACAGGCTGGAAATCGATATTTGCTGCAGGTAGGATTCATTGCATTCCTTCTTATTGTCCGTTAATTCTGATCAGATGAACAAGCCGCCTTCCAGTCTCAAATCAATGGCTTGACTCGCAAAGAAAGTGCAAACTTACTGCAGTTTCTGCATGATATGATTACGCATGGTCACGATCTTCAGGTCCGTTTTAAGTGGAACCAGCCAAATGATATTGGTAGGCTCCACGCTGTGTGTAAGTTCTCGAGGAAGCTGCTAAGTTTTTTCAGCTATCTGGGACAATAGATGTGTCTACCGGTAGCTTTCGTGTTACTATGTTACTATCCGAGGCAACCAAGTGGCTTCCCCGCAATTCTGGCAGTCGCGCACAATTGATGCGTGGCAATACGGTGGAGTCATTGCCGCGTCTTAGCACGCCATCATCGAGTGATCGTTGGCGGTGCCTTGTTCCTTATTTGACGACCTTTTCGATTGCCCCTCTAAATTGTCAAGTTGGATTGCTTCGATTTTCACGGAGAAATTATCCGATAATTCATCGACCCACTGCTGTCAAAGTTCTAACGGCGCTAAAGGAAGATCGCGATGATGGCATCGGAAAGTAAGGAAACGTTGAAACGAGGGGACGATCATCAAACCTTGTGAATAGACTAGACAGCGCTCAATCCTCACGCCACTAGACCTCCAAATCAGCAACTGGGGGGTTTTCGCATAGCGATTAAATCTTTCCTGCCCAACCTGAGCCGAGGCTTTGGGAGTCTCAGTCTCGGGTTGCATGGATCAGGTGACAAGACAGTTGTTGTTCCCTTCAAGTTTTGTTTACTTGACGGCCTTGCCCGGCGTCTAGAAGCGCCTGGATCGCCATGGATCACACGGGCGGAAGCTGCTGGCGAAGCTAGCCCAGTTTGGGGCATTGCTATGTCAATCCCCTCCAATGGACGCGGTACAGTGGGGGGATCTGTCGGTGACTCTCCAAAACAGTGAAAGCAGGTTTTCGTCGAGTCTAGACTAATTCGGTCGCTAGTTCTCTAACTCAATCATTTACCCTTTTTCCATTCTCTTGATTCCGTTGCTCACGGGCTTGTTGGTCCAAGGCATGCCTCGTCGTGAAAGCCATGGATTTCTCGGGTTCACTGGGCTTTCACCAGCCTCCATGTGATGCCGAGCGAGAGAGAATCCGAGAGCTGTCAAGGTGAGACCTGAGACGATTTTTACCCGCCGATCAGCGCGCTGACCACTGCCAACCGCAGATATTATTGCGCTTTGGATCGACCGTTGCCACTGGACCCTGTCGCCGAGAGTGAGCGATCGCAAGATGGCGCCCCTCAACAAGACGAACAGCCACGAGCCTGCGATATCTCGGCCGACATTACGCTGAATGCGCTGGCACAACTCGGAACGCACCGTCTTCAGTGTAACCGATCCTTCATCTCCCTCGTCGACGGGTCGAACCAGCACATCATCGCCGAGGCGACGAAATCGGTCTCGCTGCGAAATAAAGACTCTCACCTGCCTGACGATGATATTTATCTGGGAGTGCGGTCGCTCGATTTGGAATGGGGATTATGTCCTCACACGATCCGTCTGTTTACCGGTCAAGACCTGTCCTACACCATTGATTCCGACAACATCACCGCCAGCCGAACCAGATATATTATCCGCGATCTGACCAAGGAAGACTGCTTCAAGGATCGACCATATGTTCAAGAATGGCCCCATTTTCGATTCTACGCCGAAGTGCCCCTCAAGAGTCCGTCCGGGGTGGTCCTCGGTACATATTGTGTTATCGATGATAAGCCAAGAGAACGAGCTGATTTCAGCGACCACGAAGTTGACACCCTGCAAGAGCTCGCCGATGCTATTGTGCATCATTTGGAAAATGTGCGAGTGGTCAATTGCCATCGTCGGTCAGAACGCTTGGTTGAAGGCTTGACCAATTTTGTCAAGGACTACTCAGACTTCGATCCCCGCGAGGCTTCCAGTGGGCGTCGACTGGAATCGACCTCGTTAGCCTCCAATGCAGACATGCCTATGTCGCTTGACGGGGTCAAAGTCACCGACGCCGGTGTCGTCTCAGCATCTTCAGCATCCAGCCGCACAGAACACACATCTGTTGCTTTCTTCAATAGTCCACTCCCCGAGTCTACTGAGCCCTCTTCACTCGACTCAGACCAGTCCGTTTCGATATCGAGCCCAGGAGAAGAAAGGCCGATGGATGATGTACAAAATCCAGGTGGCCCCGGTGATCTCAAATCTATGAACAACAACGCTTCGTTGGTTTCTCTTGTAGACAGCATTCCCATTTCCGATCGCATCACGTCAATTTTTTCCCGCGCCAGTGTCTTGCTTCGGGATTCGATGGACCTTGATGGCGTTGCTTTCCTTGATGCTGCCCGAAGCAACCCGTCTTTGTGAGCTACCCTTCCATTATTGCCCTCTGCAGAAATACTAATAAAGTCCTAGCCAAGTTTCCGTGGAGCATGCCAGCTGGGAGCCGCTACCGAAATCCGTGTCGCCAGTGTCAACCGGAACTGCGCCATTTCCAGTTACCCCATCTCTTAGCCCGCTGGGGCTATCGGGCTCAACCTCGGAAGATCTCCACGCATCGTGCGATATTCTTAGCTCTGCTTTGAAAAAAAAATCACCGGGCGATGCCGCTCCCACCATTGATATTGACGTTACAGAAGAGTTGTTAAGCCAATTGATCGCCTTCTTTCCTCAAGGCCAGATCTTTACCTCGTCCGACTCTGCCGAAACTGATGATTACCTGGCTTTCGGAAGCGCCATCAGCTCTGGAGCTCGATCAAAGAAGATCCAAACAATCTCTCTACGGGTCATGAAGCTTGTTCCTGGGGCCGATTCGGTTTTATTCCTTCCTCTATGGGACTATCACAAGTCTCGCTGGATGGCAGGGACATTGGTCTGGGCTCGCGACTCTCACCGGGTTCTAGGTATGGAGGAACTCCATTACTTCAAAGTCTTTGGTGATTCTATTGTGTCTGAGGTCTCCCGGGTGCATTGGATGACTACTGAAAAGTCCAAGTTCGACTTCATCTCATCTGTCAGCCACGAGCTGCGCTCGCCGTTGCACGGAATTCTGGCCAGTGCGGAGCTGCTGCATGCCACACCTCTCCAACCGGCACAGGAAGAAATGATTAAAATGATTGAGACATCCGGTTTGACCTTGTTAGATACCACTGATCATTTGTGAGTGTCCTTTTTACTTCATCTACGATGCTTTCCTCGACTGACCATTAGCTAGGCTTGAATTCTGCAAGATCAACAACCTCACCCAGGCTAAAAAGTCTAGGGGGAAAGCGCAACCGGGAGACTTCAAGTCTTGTGTCCGATTTTGACCTGGGCCATCTAGTCGAGGAAGTAACAAATATTTTGTATACTGGTCAGAGAGCACCCAGAATGTCTGGTCGTGATATCGTCAGGTTTTCGCCTAGAATAGATGAGGCCAAATCAGGTGGAACTTGTGCCCAGGACATGTCGCTGGTCGTCCGCATCGAGCAGTCCCAATCTTGGATGGTTCGCTCTCTACCTGGAGCATGGCGACGCATCGTCATGAATCTGCTAGGAAACGCTCTCAAGTGGACGAAATCCGGGTTCGTTGAGGTCTCACTTTCGGTAGCGAGTCCAGACAAATCGCAAAGCTTTATCGCCCATCTGTCAATCACCGATACCGGCAGTGGAATTGCGCCGGATTTCCTTCGACACAAGCTTTTCTCCCCGTTTGCTCAAGAAGATTCGTTGGTAGAAGGCGTTGGGTTGGGTTTGAGCATTGTTCGCCAGCTTGTTACCTCCCTCAATGGCACTGTCAATGTGAGAAGTGAGTTAGGTATTGGCACTCAAGTTGATGTCTTTATTCCTGTTCAGGATCCTGATGGTTCGATTCCGCCTCAACTGCTCTTGGAAAAACATGCCGTTGGCACCGATGGAATCAATGTGCCATTCCAGGCATGTCTGGTTGCATTCAACGGATATCCGGATCTGAATGAGGTTCCCACGGGAGTCTTGTCCGTCGATGCTAAGCGGAAAATTTCGATACAGAGTACTCTTGCCGATGTCTTCATGTCCCAGTTCGGATGGAGTGTATCTTTGGCGGAGTCCCTCGAGGAGGCGCAAGGTGATGTTGTGGTTCTCGAGGAGGCAGTCCTCAATGCAGCTGCCGAAGGCTCCTCGTGCCTTGAAATAATCAAGGCCATGGAAGCTAAGTTCAAGTATTTTGTCATTCTTGGCAGCAAGAGCATGCAAACGACGTATGCGCCAACTGTCATCTGGGTGACTCAACCGTAAGTCTACAGCATTCCCAATGCCAGGAAATATGCTGACGTTCAAAAAGATTCGGTCCACAGAAAATTCAGACTGCTGTACGGAGAGCTTTGGAGCTTCATCAAACACCAGCAGAGTCTGAATCTGCTCCTACTTTGACTCCGATGACTACCTCAGACGACGCATTATCAACTCCTCCTCCGAGCTCCCCTCCTGAAGAAGAAGAAGGAGAAATCACACCAAAGGCATTGACTGAAGCAAAATCACAAGGTGCGGCGGTTGTCGAGTCACCAACTGTACCTACCCCACAGCCTAAAGCCAATCATGTGCTCATTGTTGATGACAACGACATCAACCTCAAGGTCCGTTATCACAACTCTCAGTTCAGATACCCATCCTCCGCAGTCATTTATGTTTAATACTTAGATCATGGCGACATTCATCCGCAAAATCGGCTGCAGCTACGAAACAGCATCCAACGGTTTAATCGCCCTGGAGAAATACATGGCATCCAGCCAACAATTCAACTTCGTCCTAATGGGTGAGCCTATTCTCCCAAACCATTGTGAAGCAAACTGCTAATTAACTTCAGACATATCGATGCCCGTGATGGACGGCCTAGTCTCAACCAGCAAAATCCGCCAATATGAAAAAGAAAAACGTCTCAGGCCATCCTGCATCATGGCCGTGACTGGCGTTGCTTCAGAATCAATGCAGCAACAGGCCCAAAAAGCAGGAACAAACCAATACCTAATCAAACCCCTCTCTCCTCCATGAGCTCAAAAGGCTTATGGCTATCGATTGATATCAATGATATCACCTCGAATGTGTACGGTTCAGCGAAGTTATGAAGCGCGGTGTTTGGAGTTTGCTTCTTTTAATTCGCAATCTATACATTTACGTGATGCATTGGGCATTCTTTTCATCTTGGGAAAGTTTTTAAGGTTGTCGTGTGGCACACGTTGAAGACCTTACAGTCATACATGAGGGCTCCAAGGTTCGTGCGGATGGCGACTCATCACCAGAGAATAAGCCAACGCAGTACAAGCCAGGAGTAAGACAGTGTGGACTGGATCTGAGTCAGCTGCCCAAGTCGTGGCTTCAATTTTGAAACACTGAGAGGCGCCCGATTGACAGACCTGAAAGACAGCGCACACCCAGGTTAAGCTGTCTACATAAATGTCGATGGTCTCATGTCGACGGTATCAAGTCGCGCGAGGCACTCAAATCAGTGCTTGCGCCCCGAGGTGTGGACATATATGCACTCCCCCTGCACAGATGGTCTTTTCGCCACGTTTCGCCAGAGAAAGATCTCGAACACAGCAGACAACGCATCGATGGGCCGAGTACCCCACCTGCTGCAAAGATACGTTTGACGCCCTCGAAATGGCGAGGGTCACAGGTAGATGAAAAGTACACGATTTCAGCATTACCTTGAAGTGCTGCTTTGAATTCCTTTCAATGAGGTGTACAATGAGTGCATGTGGAGTCGCAGAATTAGCATATAAATTTCTTCTACAAACTTATGTCTCAGTGAATTCCGGGTATTTATACCATAGTCCAAAGGTTCGCTGATCATTTGCCTTGGCATATTTTGTCTCCGAGTTCCCATATTGGTTGATTTCTCTCCACTCAATTGAATAAGATTACATGTGCAGCTTCAACATTAGATATAACAATATCGATGGGCCTGAACGCCTCATTCTGCAACTCCTTTCCGAAATTATCTGAAACACCTCTCAAAAATTTCAATAGAAGCTATTTTCTTTCAATCCAAATTAGCCTCCGTGCTGGCTTTGAAAACCTCTGTTGGGATCAGGAGCAAACGTTTATCTAGAAATTTTGTTGCATGTGAATGACGGGGCCGCAGGTGAAATCAGTGGCTCAATAATTCCGCATTTCTTACAAATTATGAAGACTCCACGGGCAAGACAGATCTATTTTTACGCAGGAAGTGACCTTTGTCTGAGTTTGACGATTGGCGAGTCCTTGGCAATCACGAAGTAGAACTACGATATTGACCATCAAAGGAATAGGTAGCTTACCGTTTCGACGTGGCGTCTAGCAGCTTCGTCGAGCCATACCTCATATAGTCCAATACAAAATATCTCGGGAAAGCACAAATCCGCTAAATGACGGACATACATTCGACTGATTGCTCACACAATGATACAGAGACACAAGACCTATATACAAGACACAGCGCCGACAAGTTTGAAAAACGCAAAAGCAAGCAACGACTGGAAAGAACGGCGACTCGTTCATGCGGGAAACCGCTGCCGTCACGAAGGGGAATCGTAGGAAGAAATCAAAGAGTTGGTGGTTTTGCGCTGCCTAGAGGGAATAGTACAGAAGTACTTCATGGGATGGACAGGTGGTAGGAAGATTCTGCAAATGCATTTGCAGATATGAAATTTGGTTGGGGTAATGGGTAAATATTTTCTACTCCTGCCCGAATCCAAGCGTTTCCTCCACCGCAATGGACATCTTGTGCTCCAGGGCGTCGTGAGTCTTGTAAGGGGGCAAGTCAAGGCGATTGAAGCAAGTGTGGGACTTGGGAAGGGCGTTGGGGTCGCCGGATTTTTCGATCGTGAAGCGTTGGGGTCCGTCAGATCCTTGAAGGTCTTTGAATCCGTTGACTGGGATACGGGAGGTACCGGTGGTGAACTGGAGGAGACGGGACTTCTGTTCGGCATCCCAGGTGCGGACGATCTTCCAGAAGTTCTGAATGACTTCGTCTTGCTCCTGGTAGCCACGGTAGTCGGTGTGCTTCTTCCAGTCGTCAACGTCGATATCGGCGATACCGCCAATGAGAAGCTCAAGTTCGCGCTCGTCGAAAACGTTCACCAGATCCGCAGGAATCAGCTCATTGAAACCGGACATGAATGCGTTGAACTGCTCCTCGACACGCTTGACAATCTTCCACTCCGTAACCAATCTGATGTGGTGTCAGCAGTAGATCCTACCTCATTTGAGCACGTGCCCAACTTACTCAATGTACTGTGCCTTATTCTCGTTGGTGACGGGAATATCCCGGCCACCGGGTATCAAATCAACTGTGCTACGCTCACCAAACTTCTCATCATCCACGGAGAAAGTAAGCTCCACAATTCCTTCAATGTCATTATCCCTGTAATATTATTAGTTCAGACCAGGCGCTCGATTGGAGATCAATCTTACAAGGTCCACGCCAGGTTTCGATGCAAGTCTTCATCGACACCTTCCATGTCTTGGAGAGAGACCTTCTTTCTCAACATCATCTTGTAAAATGCGCCAATGAAGAACGAATCCAGGAAGCGGCGGTGGAAAATGGCGAGGCCGACCACGCGGCCAATAAACTTGAAATAGTTGAGATGCTCAGGGTTGACCCCAGAGTGGGGGTTAATCTGCAGGGTATAATTATCATGGGCGGAGTATTCGAAGAGACAGTAGAAGGGATTGAACATTTCGTGGGAGAGGAGGAAGAAAAATTCACTGCAAATTCGTCAATATGATTAATGTTACCATCAGGTGTAAGTAGAGCATACCGAGAAAGACCACCGTAGTCCAGGCCGTCTTCACCGTCGAACTTGATCATCAAGCGCTTCTTCAGATCAGAGGCACTCTGTCGCATGATCTCGGCATACGAATCCTCAAAGATATTATTGCGGCGGACCTTGACATGGCATTGGCCAGACATAATTCGCAGAGCAGGTTGGGATCGGAAGTAAATCAACTTGCGACGGAAGTCACGCTTGTATTGCGGTACACCCTGATCCAACGATGAAGGCAAGCGGGGATCATCCCAAGTAGTTGTCTTGGTGTTGTGGTCGACGAAGTACACACGAGCAGTATTGGTAAGACGCATTTCCCATCCACTTGGCAACGGTCCAAGTTGCGACACGGGCTGTTGTTGAATAGTGGTGTTGTTTCCACCCTGTTGTTGATTCTGGCCGTACATGCGAATATACTGCTGTCTCCGGGGATCGACCCAGGTCGTTGTCCGGGTGTTGTGGTCGACAAAGTAGGCGCGTCCCTCGGGAGTATGACGCTGCTCCCATCCAGCTGGAAGCTCACCAGTGCCTGCAGTGGTGGCTCCCGTTGCCATCATGGAGACGGCATTGGCATTGGATCCGGGCGCAGTGCCACTGGCCGTACCTCCCGCAGCAGGGGCTGTGATACCCGGAGGTGGTGTAGCCGCCTGCTGGCCATCCTGCAAGTTCGGTGAGCTAGCACCTGTGCGATCTTCGGGTAACATTCGGCTTTGATGGGCCCGGCGTTCGAGTTGCATGTTGGCTTCACGCTGGCTGCGCTGAGCGGATTCGTTGTAATTGGCTGAAGGTCGAGACCAGGTTGTGGTGCGCGTATTGTGGTCGACGTAGTAAGTTCGTCCCAAATTATCCTCCCGACGTTCCCATCCCGCAGGTAATCGGCCCTGGCTGTCTTCGAACGAGCTCATGTTAGCGCGAGACGGAACTCCAGCTCCCGGGGGAGCACCGTTGGGAGGCGGTAGAGCGGCCGAACTGCGGGGATTCAATGATGAGCTTGACGCGGCGGCGGGCGACAAATCGGCATGGCTACCTCCGCCAGACAAAGGTGTGGATCCGGCGGCGACCTGGGGCACAAGACCGCTGGATGTTGAAGATTGAGTCTGCTGAGGACGAAGGTTCCCATTTTGCTGGTTCGGGTGCGGTGCGGCTAGGTTCGTGGACAAGTTAATAATTAATTTACCATGAACGACCAGATTATCATTCGATTTCTTGAGGTCACGAGTGAGCATTTCTGTCAAGGCGTGAGAGGTCAGTGGCGGGCAATGTCTCAAATCATATCTATCGCAAACGTACCATCGCCTCCCATTTGAAGATCGATGACATCGCCAATGCGCACATTGATGACGCCAAGGAAACCCTGGTCCTTCTTCTTGAACTTCTTCTGATCGAAAATCTGAATCGCGAGAATGCTGTCCTCGTTCACTCGCCTACAACAAATACTCACGTTAACACTCAAGATGCTCCCCATTAATATCCAGCGAGAGGGGAGCCATCACGTACAAATCGAAGGGTTCATTCCAATAGGGGTTGAGGGTCTTTTTGATGACAGAGGTCGTGTGAGTCTGCTCGCCTCCGACAGTGGCCACGGCGAAAGGATCGGGGAAACCTAGAATATGAGTCAGTTCAACCTCCATCTTTATCGAATAAAGGAGGATCACGTACGGAATACATCGCGTTTGTAAAGGCCATCTGCCGCGATAACTGTGAAGAAGGTGTCAGTTTCAGGTCGTGACGAACCCCGCAGAGTCCCGCCTCGCAGGGCAAGGTGACAAGACGATCATACTCGTTACCCGGAGATTTGGCTGGCTATAATTCGACTTGTCAGCGAGAAAATCTAGGAGAGTCACCGATCGAAGAAAAGACTTCGATGTGGAGGGGTGAGGCACTTACGCTGGCAGATTGGATGCCATGTTGCCCTGGTTGCTTCACAAGCACACCGATGCAGGTGCGGAACGGCCGATCGATCAAGCCCAAGCCTAAACGATAGCGCACATCCACAGGAGAAGGCAGGTAAAGAGAGTCCACCGAGTGAAGGTGGAATGGGGTGGGGGAGAGTGGGTGGTGAGGATGATGGGGAGGAAGAAGAGGGAGGGAACTAGGCAGGGTTGGCTCTCAGGTAATCCGTGTATGGCGCAGGTACTCGCGCTACGTATTGGCTGGATACAAGGTACTTAGCGGGTACTTTAATCGCTATTATGGGGCTGAGCACTCCCCTACAGTCATTCTGGTCGAATCTCCTTCAGTGCTTAGCCACAATCGTGCTGGCCTTGCGGAAATCCTCCTGGCGTACGTAATACTGGGTGGGTGCTGGCGGGTGCGGGCGGAGAGGTGGCGACGACAATTATAGTAAAGTATTGCCCTGAATATACCTTGCTAGGCCTGCTGGGTAAGGCTAGACAAGGCTAGACAACGTAATTGTGCTCTCATCCTGGCGTTTTAGGCAGATTGACAATTGTTTCTACATGGCTACTATTCTCAGGTGTTATGGGTTCAAATCCTTGAAAAATGGATGCTGGTGATAGCATTGATGAGGAATGACTTCATGAATTACACAATTTTTCGAAAGCCAGCAACCAAGCTCTCGCAATTGTTCGCTTATTGTACATCCTGATAAACCTTTACACCAAAGGCCACATCCTGAGGACCCGATCAGAGAGCCCATCCGTTCTTTTGCGGATTCTGCAGCCATGTCATGGCGGGACCGGCGGAGTGGGGATCTCTCGGCATGAATCTGCCGGTTGAGGGCGGGAGATAGAGAGTGGGCTCGAAAGGATCGAGTCACACATTTAGTATGGCGCATAGCCACGACCCCGGCCGCGATAGCCACCACCACGATAGCTGCCACGGAAGCCACGGCCGCCACGGCCACGGCCCCGTCCACGACCACGGGCGTTCATACCAGGCAGGTTAGTGCGCTTGGGAGTGACCTGTTTGTAGTGGGATTAGGTTCATATTCCAAGATTGAGACAGAGATGATGCCGCTAACTCGTCCGAACTTACCTTCAGGTTGCGACCGCGGAAGACGCTCTCGTTTAGGATCAAAGCCTGGGCCACAAGACTAGGCTCAGAGAATTCAACGTAGGCATAACTGTGAAGCATACTAGTCAGTTTCTGCAATACTCGTATCTCATCTGATGGAGAACCCACCCCTTCGGCTGACCGGAGAATTTGTCCAGCAGAATGGTAACCCGGTTGATAGAACCGCAACTCTGGAAGTGTGCCTGGATCTCTTCGGGCGAGGCACCGTAATCCACATTGCCAACGAATATACTCCGTGCATCGATATCTTCTTTGTTCTCCTGGAGGCTCTCGGACTGCTGGTCAAGGGTGGACTGCATCTCGCGCAATTTGGCCGCTTCGGACTCCATCTCTGCAACTCGTCGTTTCATGGCCGCAATTTCTTCCTGGTGCATCACATTGTCAGTGAGTAGTTCTGAACGATTTCGGGGCAGGTGTCAGGGATCGTTGCGATAGATCCTGTGCGCATCGCAGCTTCCACGTACATCTTCCTCACCACCCTCCTCCTGGGGAGGGAGCTGCTCTTCCTTGAGCTCGGTACCCTCGGCGGACATGATGATCACAATGGTATATTAGGGAGTATTGTATCGGTGTAGTCGGTGCAGCAGCTATGAAAATAGATGCGAGGAGCAGTTAAAGCTCTATGATAGGATCGGGTGAATCCGCAGGGGCCTGAGACGATATAACAGGGCCTAGTGGTTCTCAAAGAGTAAGCGGAGAGACGCTTTGAAGTGAATGAAGAGAGTCGGGTCAACAAAGATCCATTCAATCTTGCGGGGCTAGAGAGCGACGAGGCGCGATGAGATTGGGAACTGGAGGCTTGCCGTTCTAGGACTAGCGGGGATTTCCCATGAACACCGGCCTGATTCTTGGCGTCTACAGCATACTTCTGCAATTTAAGCCCAGCCAAGATGCGGCGGAAAAAAAAGGTGCCCATTGAATCAGTGCAATGTCTCTGTTTCTTTTACAGATTGCATATCGCATTTGGTCCGATTTATAGATTGCCGTTACGATTCAAGAAATGTCCGCAAATTCACCTGAGTATCAAGGACGATTATTAGGCAGCATTGAACAGCATGAGAATTGGTCAGCCTGAACTTGGTCAATCTAAGAATTGGTTGAATTGCATGTGAGCTCAAGGTATCAGGGAATCGATTGACAGGCGTGGAATCCGAGCGCAATGAAGAGATCAAGGCACACGTGATGAGCGGATTGGAAGGAGTCTATGTACACGGAGGGAAGAGGAGTAGGTGAAGGATGACCAAAAGCAGAATGAAGGATCAAGATGCAGGTGCAGGCACACCGGCAGCAGCAGGGGTAGGAGCAGGAGCGTGGTTCTTGCGGTAGGAAACCTTCTCGACTGACACGTTCTCAACTCCATTGGCGTCCGTCTTCAGCTGGTAAACATACAGCACGAGCACGTCTCCTTGAATCTGGGCCGATCGTTAGCGTAACACCATATAAAGTGGCATTATTGCGACACGTACATCCATCAAGCAGAAGCTCGGCGTAGGCTCATCTCCTTCAGGGGTGAACCCAGAGCTCATGGCGCCAGTTGCACTGCCAGGATTGATGAAGAAGCGACCTTCCATTTCAAACGCCTCGAAGCGATGGGTGCCACCCCAAAGCAAGATATCAACATCCATTTGCCGGGCTGCGATCAGTAGCGCATCTGCGTCCCCCGGCGGGATGATGGTGTGACCGTGTGTGAAGCCAATGCGCAAGCTGCCATGGTTGACAATCTTGGAGAGGGGGAGATTCGGGGAGTCGACATCGAAGTCACCTTTGACCATCTGCAGGTCGGGGGCTACCTGGCGGAGGAAGTCATAGGTCTCGCGGTCGGTGAGATTACCCAAACAGAGGATCTGACCAATCTTTCCAGGTGTGAGGAGCTTCCGGAACTAGCATCGGGGGGTTAGCTGGACGTGGATCGGATCTGGGCGCAAGGAGAAGGGTACCTTGGCCGGAAGGTCCTAGCAATGACGGGTTAGCTGTTGTCTCATCAGCTCGCGCCTGTCGGGGCTAAGGCGGGACTCACAGGGGCTCGGTCGGGGATGAACAGGTCACCGATGACCAAGACCAAGCGGGCGGTCATAATGGAATGGTGGGGCGAGTTCACGATAGGGGAGATCAATGGGCCCAATGTCCTAGTCCTACAGCTGCAAGCCGATGATGCTCGCGGGGAAGCCACGTCAGGCCCTATGCCCTGACTTAAAGCCAGATGTAGTCTAGCGCTATCAGGCTGGGAGTCCCGAGCTTCGTGAGGCCTCCCGATGGGCATTGGCTCGCAAGACCGAATCTCTCGTCCGATTAAAAATTCGGTTGGGTTAGTCCAGTCCATGAGCAGCATGACGAGGTCGTCGCGAGGATGCTCTCCGGAGCGGAGCTCGCCGCCGAAAGTGGTTGAGATGGCCAGGATCATGCATACTGCGCAAACACCAGACTGCTGGGGCTCCAATGTAATGCTCCAGTGAGGTGGTGACATTGACCTCAGAAAGATAAGTATAATGACAATTGCGGGGTAAATGAATTCTATGGAAAAACTCCTTAGCAATATCTAGGGGAAAAATATGTAAATAGAATTGGCGCAAAAGGTCTATAGCCAATTGTCATCCTGTATACAAACTCACGAGCGTGGGCTATGAAGACGACTTAATTTTTCGTTTTCAATTGAGTAGATTGTCAGAGGCCAGCAATTGGTACAGAACACAGACTACATCTCTACGATTAGGACATTTGGTGGTGCCAATTTCCCCCAGGTTTTCCATAGAACTAAGTGTACAGCGTAGGGCAAGGCACTACAGAGTCGGGAGGTTCCGCCCGCTCGTTTGACTCCGGATCTCTGAGATCCTTCAAATTTGTGATAAATAAGACTACCCTAGAGCCAGCTGCTGGTGAATTCTTCAGAGATCATAGCTATTCCAACACTCGGACTGTATACTTCCTTCTCCTCAGCCAATTGCATCCCACCTTCACCTCCGAACCGCCGGCGATCCCCAAAACCGCGTTTCCCTCGGGAATTCACCCTCCAATCCCTTCCACCAAAGTCTACCCGCGGCCCGCCGCGAATCAGAAAGCTGGCTCCCACGTCGTCGACGCAACGGTTAAGCCTGATTTCCAGACACCTGGATCAGCGCCTGCCGTTGCCTGAGCTTAACACTCCGTTCTCGACCGAGAGAAACTCCTTCGCTCCTGACGACATCGAATATAAACCCATCGACCGCTCGATTCCTCCTTCCCCCTCCAAAGAGCCCGAGTCCACCATGTCTACTCAACCCCCTCACAACACCCTGCTCATTCCGGGCCCCATCGAATTCGACGATGCCGTCCTCCAGTCCATGTCCCACTATGCGTGAGTTGTCCACCCTTCTATAGCTTGAATTGATCTAACCCCTCTATCTTAGTGAGAGCCACGTCGCTCCTGGCTTCGTCAAAGTCTTCGGCGAGACCTTGACTCTTACTCGCAAGCTCTTCCAGTCGACCAACCCCTCCGCGCAGCCCTTTATTATCTCCGGCAGTGGTACCCTCGGTTGGGATCTAGTTTCTGCCAACCTGATCGAGAAGGGTGAGAACGCCCTGGTCCTGAACACTGGTTACTTCGGTGATTCGTTCGGCAAGTGTCTGGAGACCTATGGCGCCCAGGTCACACACCTCCGTGCCCCGATTGGTGACCGTCCCGCCTTCGAGGAGATTGAGCAGGCCCTCAAGGAGAAGTCCTACAAACTCATCACTGCCACTCATGTCGACACCTCCACCGGTGTCCTCAACGATATTAAGACCATTGCTCAGATCGTCCGTCGCGTCAGCCCCGACACCCTGGTTATTGTCGACGGTGTATGCAGCGTCGGCTCCGAGGAGATTGCCTTCGACGAGTGGGACCTTGACGCCGTGGTCACTGCCTCCCAGAAGGCCATTGGCTGCCCTCCTGGTCTAAGCATCGTGATGACCTCCGGCCGCGCCATCCAGGCCGCAACGGCCCGCAAGACGCCCGCCGGTGCTTTCTACGCTTCCATTGCCAACTGGCTCCCCATTATGCAAAACTATGAGAACAACAAGCCCTCGTACTTCGCGACTCCTCCCACTCAACTCATTCACGCCCTGCACACTACCCTGAGCCAAATCACCGCTCGGCCCATGTCTGAGCGTTTCGCCATGCACACGGCTGCCTCAGACCGCGTCAAGGCTGCTGTCGCCGAGCTCGGCCTGACCCAGCTGGCGCCCAAGCCCGAGTGCCAGGCTCACGGCATGACTGCCATGTACCTGCCCGAGGGTCTGCTTGCGCCGGACGTTCTGCCTGGTCTGCTGAAGCGTGGTGTGATCTTCGCAGCTGGCCTGCACAAGGAGATTGCTCCTAAGTATATCCGCTTCGGTCACATGGGTGTCAGTATCTCTGACCCCAACCGTAAGGATATTGACAAAGCCCTGGCGGCACTCAAGGAATCTCTCAATGAGGCCAAGCAAGCCAAGGGCTTGTAAACGCGGACGTTTGGTCCAAAAATACAATGTTCTGGTGTAATCTGCAAGATGCATCGAGATAGACTTTACTGCCATGATAAACTGTCCATAGAACCCATTGATCTATATGATATCACTTCCGAGATGAATCCCCGGAAACTATTTCCAGCTTCGCTTTACTAGGCTTTGTCGTAGATGAAACAACCCAGTAGGTCCCTGCAGGTACCCGTCGGTGTCGCAGGCAAACCAAGATACAGGCCTCACGTGCCCGAACTGTCCCCGAGATATTATCATTCTCGACACGGAATGTGACCCCTTGATTCCCAACAATGCCAACACCACATGACTTGCTCGCCTGGTTTTCTAGGTTTACTTCACCAGCCACCGACGAAGATGTCGCGGATAGAGCATAATCCCATTTGCCCAGCATCTAGAACCTCGGAATAAGTACCACATACCAACCAGCCACCCCGGATAATTTATCTCCCCAAGATCGACAGCTTGTGCACCAACCTTATTCCACAGCTAGACTAGCCCTCGAACCACAGAAGCCCAGAGTAGTCATCTATGAGTGGATCCCCCCCCCCCCGTGAGAGCCAATTCCTAGATACGATCCCCGGGCTCTAGAACCCCATCCAGACTAGAAGCGAACCCTTCCATTCTTTTGCAATGCAATGGAATGTTCGAGGGATCACCCCATGAATGGACAAGTACCGTCCCTTCATTCAGCGAACTCCTTCATCCGCATTCTCATTCTCCTTTCAAGTGAACATCCCATCTTCACACATCCATTCCATTTCAGCTTCTCCAAACATCATTGAGATCAAAGACCCTCTTACACAAATTCAAGATGCGTTTCCTCACTACCAAACTCCCCCTCATCATCGCCGCCTCAGCTTCCCTCGTCGCTGCCCAAGATGCCACCACCACCGCAACCGCCACCAGTACGAAGTGTGCTGCCCAGAAGTACGTACTGAACCTCCCAATCTACCTCTCCAATCATCAACAAAAACCTAACAGATAGTAAAAAAAAATACAGAGTCGTCGACCAATGCATACTGACTATGAAATTCACCCTGGAAAACTGCGACCCTAGCGACTGGGATTGTAAATGCCAAGGAAGTACAAATGTTGTCAAGTAGGTCCACCTCCCTGTCCCTGGTAATCGCAGATCCCAGAAATCTAATCATCTCAGCTGCTACGACAACTGTCCCGATGACCAAGAGCGTCTTGGCGCTCAACAAATCCGCGAGCAAAATTGCATCGCTGCAAAAGCCTACGGCACGTTGACTACAACCGCTGGCATGGCTACACCGTCTGCATCTGCATCTGCATCTAGTTTTGCGGCGTCTATGTCGGCGTCTTCGAGTGCGATGGCTGAACCTACAGGGTCTAGAAGTGGTCTTGAGAGTAATAATGGGGGCAACAAGGCCACGCAGTCGTTGACAGGGTTGGAGGCTTCGGCTACACCTAATGAGGGTGCGGCGACGGCGAGAGTAAAGGTTGTTGGGAGTTGGTTGGCGTTTTTGGGATTGGCTTTGGGAGTCTTTGTATAGTGGACTTGACATAGTGGCGTTGGTAAATTGATTGAAGCGTTTGCGTCTGGATGCCTAGTGTTTATCGTGTTTAATACAAGTTGTTTTGTGAGTACTTTTAATTCCATTTGCTTCATTTACATAGCTCGATCGGGAAGATATCTTGAATCACCGAACGTAACTGATGAGGGCCCCGTCTTGAATGAAAGGCTCTCTGTTCAGGAAAGTATTTTCAGACACCCTTTCTGTTACTTCTGCAGGGTAGTGAATTTTTTTGGAATGTCAGCCACTAGGTCTGAGGGAAGAGATTACGGTTGCTTGATCTAAAACAATTCGTATTATATTCATAGTCAGGTCATACAATACCCCTACACACCCTAACGCCATACCACGAATGTGCCCGCTTTGCTAGATTCGTACAGCAGATACTTAACCCAGAATATCATTGAGCACCTTTGTTTCTCGCAGGACGACACATAACAGTCGCAGCAATCGGTAATATCGATTCTGCCGTAGAATTCCATTCAGCAGTAGCCTCCGCTGACAATGCAACTGGGCATTCGGGGTTCAAATGAGTAGTTTCCATTTGCACAAACCCAAACGTCTCATAATATGGGACTGCCGGCGGCACAGCTTCAATCCAAGCCTCCAGGTCCATCTCATCAGCTCGTTTCAGTCCCCATTCCATGAGCATACGGCCTATACCGCGCTTGCGGTACGCTGGTATTGTGAAGAAAGTGCCTAGTGTAGCATACGCATGCTCTCCGCTTCTTCCTTTTTTCTGTCTGGCTTCTGATTCACGCAGAATATGGAATGCCTGGCTGGCGAACACTGTAGCGCCGCCTGCTGGATAGCGACTCGTCAGGGACTGAACGTGTTCACCGATGGATGTAGTTTCTTTGGAGACGAAGAGCCATTGCGCTCCACCGACGAGGATCTCGTTTCCTGAGAGGTCGGAATCGGTAACCTTGAGCCAGACATTCTCGACGTTTGGGTCTTGCTGCCTGATGCTGTCTTGGTACTCTGCGGCGTTGTGAGCTATTGTTTCCTCTCGACTGTGATATAGGGGGCAATATAAGCGGAAGATGGGTTGGAGTGGGTTCTCGAAGGAATCCCGCTCCGCTGCGACGATGTTGGGGATATCGTCGATATGTGCCAAACTTAGCGTGACAGTCATGGTCTGGATTGTTTTATATGAGTATTTCTTGGATTTATGACAGTTTTATGCCGGTTCATGCAATGGTTGATTGGGAGTGAGATTCACGCATTGCGCTGGTGCGGGGAATACATCTTGTCTTAGCGCTAGGACTAGTGGCTGGCTTGCCATTAGCTGATTTTTGTTTTTTCACTCGATATAGATGAAGAAGCTCAAGCTTCGTTGTTTGGTGAATCATTATATTTCAACTTTCAAGTGATAAGTCCTCGCTTGTGCTAACTCATCGTTGCCGTGTCATATAGTGCATTGCGTTGGCTCGATGGCCTCGTCATGGAACCTCATGACGAACATGAGAAGAATTCAAAAAGTGGATTTATCGAGGCTTCATGAGCACCCATACTTTCTGTCGTTGCCTTGATCATCGAATGACATATATTCATACTTCAATTGAAATCAGATTGACATTGCCCTAGTCCGATTGGGAAGATCCGTGTCCTATGCACGTTTAACATTAAGATCTACTGCAATGAAACGAAGCCTCGGCCCTTCAAAAAGCTCGGTAGATCGCTGGTGAAAATCTAAATTCGAGTTATCGTATCTATTTCCTGACCTCGTAATGCATCCACGATATAACCATACCTATCTTGAATACACACCCACTTCTTCGACCCAATTCAAGCTCCGATGATAGGCGCATAGAAAATAAACCTACCCTGAGGATCATACTTCTTCTTCAGCGCACTAAGTCTCTGCTGCCTCCACTTCTCAGAACCATACAACTGCTTCGTAGTCTCATCCCCATGTGCATAGTTAACATAGGCCCGAATTTCATCTCTACCACTGGCCTCAAACAAGACATTCCTCAGCTTGTTTCCCAAATCAGCAGCCTTCTCATCGAGTCCCTCGGCGGGGAAGTAATTGATCAGAGGCGCAGCAAGAAGATTTTCACTACGGAATGCAAAAGCAGTAGAGTCATGAGGTACCGCGTGTACGCCTTCAGCGGAGTATCCCTCGAACATGAAGATCGAGTTGTTGAAGGGTGACGATCCGCGGACAGCGGGGGCGTAGATGTCCCATGCTTTCTTCTGTGCGGCGATGTTGTAGGACTCAAGGTAGATGGGGAAGCGAGGATTAGCCATTCCGATTTTTTGGCAGGGAGGGGATGAGTTGGCGATGCCAGTCCAGGTTGCGAGGTCTTGATAAGTTCCCGAGTCTGGGGATACGGAGATTGGGCCGAGGTCATGGAAAGGCTTTGTGTAGATTGAGTCGACAGCTTTGACACCTTCTTGGATGATATACATCACGATAATGGGCTAAGTGGGTTTAGAGTCGTCCATGGATAGACTGTTGTGGAAGGGACTCACGTTATTGGGATCCGCATCGGGGTTGTTCATCCAGTAGGACCAATTGACGACGCCCTCGGGCTGAGTGCCATTCTTGATGAGGTAGTCATTGGCGGCTTGATAAACAGCTTCCACTTTATCGCCGCTGAAGATAATGGTTTCGATTGCCCAGTCGGTATGCTCAATGTCGTACACCGTGGTGGTAAGAGAAGTGACGATGCCGAAGTTATGGCCAGCACCTTTCATTGCCCACCAGAGATCAGAGCTTGCATCGATTTTCGTCAAAGTGCCATCTGCAAGAACGACGTTCATTGAAACGAATTGATCTGCGACAAGGCCATGATGGCCTTGAAGCCAGCCGTGTCCACCGCCGAGGGCAGGCCCGAGGAGACTGACGCATTCACAGGTTCCCGTCACGGTTTGTTTTCCTGCAGCCCAAAGCTCGTCTGTGACAAGCTTGGACATTGTTCCGCCGGCGATGGTGGCGGTTTTTCCATCAGGGTTGACCTTTACGCCGCTCAGCTGGCTCAGGGAGATGCCTACGCCGTGATCCATCTTTCCTAGGGAGGTGAGAGCTCCGTGAACGCCATTGTATGCGAGGAAGGGAAGGTGTTTCTTGTTTGCAAATTTCACCTGAATCTACAATGAGCCATCTGCAATTTTTGCAAGCGTAAGAGATTAAAGGAAGGTCCGGAATTAGGGCTCACCGTCTCCGCGACATCATTCTCCGTACCAGGAACAACAACAATGTTGACCTTGGGCTCTTCCAAAACAGACCAGCGAGTGGTAATATTCTCAAAGCCACTCGACCCAGGGTAGTAGACCTTGGCTGTACTTGAAAGCTTGGCTCCGAGTGCCCTCAAGTCATCGTCCCGAGGACAGAGGCCATCAAGGTAGTCACAGCCCAGGGAAGGGCTTGATACTGCAGTAAAAGCCCATGTAGCGATCGCCGTCAGAACTTCCAGCTTGAGCCGATACATAGCTCAGAATATGACCCTGGTACTCGATAGGGTTGGCAAAAGAAGACAAAAATCAAACGATCAACGGGAGACAACGAGAGAGCATGGGGGGGGATCCTTGCTGTTTCAGAACCGTGCCGAGGACTTGATCTATGCAGAATCCTTGTCGCGTGGGGTGCCGTGTATCACGGCTATTATTTATTTAATCTAACAAACGCGATCTTGGAAAGTGCACTAGATTTGCTTAGGCTAGATCCTCTTTAATGGATATTAATTCAGGGATGATCTTCCAAGTATTTTCTTTACTTGCAGTACTGCATTACCACGGAGGAAACGGAAGTTGAGGAAACCCCGTCTCTTCCGGCGCCTTGGGAGCGCGCCGCTTTTTGATGAATCAGATTCTCTCATTTGCAAGTCCGATCGAATGCCCTTATGCAGAACTTTGAAAGAATTTGAAAATAACCGACGTTATGCACTAATGCAGGGCCGATGCTTGACGTTACATTCAGACGGCCGAAGCCCGGTTGTCGCGGGAGAGGCGCTGCTATTTGATTTGGAGCATCATCTATCATGCTCCACTTAGAGCTGTCTACCTCCGGAACGTGCTTAGTTTTAGGCCCAATTGTAACGAGCCAAGACAACCCGCCCAGAGTGGCCCCCAAACATGTGAAGATGCTATCGAGACAATGCCAGATTAAAAGAACAATTTGGAAAAGGAAGATGGAAAGCGCAATTTGCATCTGCAGAGCTTGGTTGTCTTGCTTCAATACGTACCATGTATCTCCCGGACCACTTTATGACAATTAGAACGAAATAGGCGTGATATTCTTCTATTACGGCCCATTAGGTTGTCAACAACAAAATGGAAAATAAGCAACTCGACGAGTGTAAACCCTGCTTTTGTCCCTGGCTCCGCGCCTTCCTATCTGAGCGACATACGCTATACAAAACGTGGTTCATGGCGGACTATTCTCCTTCGAGGCCTCGTTGTTTACTAGGTTAGACCTAGACTCAGACCCTTGTAATCAGCCAAGCAATGTGGAAATTTAGGAATCCTTCAGCCTGCGGGTGGAGCATCCCCCATGCGATTACACTGCACCTACTGCATTGGGCAAAAGTATTCTCATGGGTCAGGATTATTGGCTGAAATTCTAAAACCGAAGAGATCCTTCTCTGTTCACTGGAAAAGAGGCTTTGAAAGCTTGATCTGCAATAGAATGCTTCTCAAGGCCGGATCTGTATTGGCCCAATTAACGAAGGAGCCCGTTGGCTCAAGAAGAAATCGCAACCCCTGCAAATTTATCACCTGCTGGCTTATTTCGCTAAGGACATGTTTTCTCCTTCTCTGTTCTTGATTCGCTGTACAAAGTCACAGCCACGAAGGGACAGCTAAGTGACTGCCCGGGGGATCTATTCAGGAGATGGCCAAACTTGACTAGTTTCACTGCAATTTTTTCATCGACAGACTTGCCTGTCATGGCAGCAAGAATTGAGATTAGAGACGCAGCTTCGGATGCGGCGTACAAAACCGCAGTCGAGCTATGGACGCTTTACTCAATTGGTGTTTCAATCACATTACTCAGGACATATGCGAGATGCAGAGCTGTCGGCTGGAGAAACCTACGACTTGACGACCTCTTCATCTGGATTGGAATTGTCAGTGATCTCTTGACCTATCCTCAGCTCCATCGTGTGCTAATTCTGATCTTTGCAGATATTCTATACCGCACAGACAGCGCTCGCCTACAGCGTCGGACATCTGGCCCATGGTCTGGCAAATAATAGCATGACCAGTGCTCAGCGTGCTTCACTTTTTCCAAGCGATCCAGAATATGTCCAAAGAGTGATTGGGTCCAAAATTCAGATCGCAGGTTGGACTACTTATGTCGCTATGATCAATTCTCTCAAACTATCGATGCTGGCATTCTACATTCGACTGATGGTACGCTCGAAGCATTTCCGCCATAAAAAAGATACCAATTGACATAAACCAGGAGGGTCTAAGTCGCCGATACCAAATGCCAATCTGGATCGGATTCGCCATCGTCATCGCAAGCTTCCTCGCTAGTATAGTCGCAATCTTCGCCTCGTGCCAACCATTCCACAAGAACTGGCAAATAAACCCAGACCCGGGCAGTAAGCCTTCCTCACACCCCTCATATTGAACCTCTTTAACGCGAATAGACCTCTGTCAACCCGCGATATCCAAACCCGTCATCTCAGTAACATTCGCCGCAAACCTTCTCACGGACCCATACCTAATCTTTATTCCAATCCCGATGCTCTGGAAATCAAGTCTTAAACTCATCAAGAAAATCGCGACAACCATCGTTCTGGGAGCTGGTGTCTTCATTCTCGTCTGTGCTACCCTCAAGAGCGTCTTTCTCATAATCGTGAGTCTCTCTCTCTTTCTCTCTCTCTCTCTCTCACTCTCTCTTTTACTCAGGCTCCAGTCCCCTGTTCAGAATCTCGCTAACCGTACCCTACAGGAGCCAGACAATGGCGCCCAACTTGCCGACGAATGGGGAACCCGCGAAACCTTCGTCGCAGTAATAACAACAAACCTACCCATGATCTTCCACTTACTTCGCACCTGGCTAGCCGCGATGTTCGGCGACGCGTTCCAATCTTCTCAAAAAACATCCCAATCACCCTTCCAGACCATTGGTGGATCTAACAGACGCGGGCTGAGTTCGAATCGTACTGATCGGACCATTGGCTTGACTTTTACCGAGAGTGAAGAGCGTATTATGGCGGATGTCAAAATGGGGAATTTGAAGCCGGTTGGGGGTATTGTGGTTGAGAAACAGGTTGAGATCAGGAGTGAGACAAGAGGGCGTGGAGGGAATAGTGAAAGAGGGAGTTGGTAATGTATTATTAGTCTTCTTGGGTGGCATTTCATGATGTATTTACGCGATTGATTGCTAGAGAGCTGCATATGTCATTCTCCTGTACGCTTTTAGCAGCGATTGTAAAATCGGAAGCCTGTGTCTTATTCTCTACTCAACGCCCAAAGGTAAGCAAAGCGTCATGTTTCCATGTTTTTTCGTGAAATGTTCGTGATCATGCGTGTTTAACTATATGAACGTTGTGCGAGTATTTAATTTCAGTGATTATACTTGAGCTTTCGGTATATTTAGAGACCCGGCCCCAGGTATCATCTAGCAAAGGACCAAGTCCCAACCTAAACCCATGTGACGGTATTACACCTTGACTACACGCAATGCTCACGTTTTCACCTTCTTTACCCCCTTTTCATCCACCTCATCACCGCCACCGTCATCACCACCTACATCAAACCCTGAATCATCAAAATTCCTCACCACAAAAGCCACCCGCTCAATATCAACAAACCGTATCTTGTCCTCCCCTTCTCCAGGCCTATTCAATCTCCCTCTCAACTCTTCCATCTTTTCCCACAATAATCGATACTCATTAACATTATACTTCACCCCTAAATCTCCATTGGGCTTCAAATACTTCCTCACCTCCTCCTCCTCACTCCCGGGATAACATCCTGCGCAAAGCCAAAGGAAGGTATCATCACTGTAGAATGGCACCTCATCGACTTCTACAGAAGAAGCTGTAGCGATAGATAGAATCAATGAAGCAGTTGCCACTCCAACACCTCTCAATCGAGTAAGCGCATCGAAACTCTCTTTCGGATATAAGTCTCCCTCAGAGTCCACATTGGGAGTCGTACTGGGTTCAGGGAGAAGAGATATCGCAGAAGAAGTACACTCGAGTACTACTTTCTCTGCATTCGATTTGATCATCCCCATTAGCGTAGGTCGGAAATGGCCGTGTTTTCTATCAGGTTTAGTATGTAATAATTTATCCAGTTCCAGTCTGGATGAAGGGAATAGAATAAACGAGATTGACAAAAAAAGGAAGGGGGAGGGGACGCACAGTTTCCACTCCATGATTCGAATAAGCTCCGCTTTATCTAGATATCCCTTCTCTCCATTCGTCTCGGATTTGCGTTTGGATAGGGTCTGAGGCATTTCTTCATAGCGCCAGGTATCCAGTTCTATGAATTTCGCTGTTTCAGAGCGAACTGTTTCTTCGAGGGAAGAGTTTGGTTCAGTCGGTGCGATGTCGAGAGCTTCGGCTTTGCGCTTGGCAGTCTTAGGTTTCGGTTGGAGCTTAAGGGTATTTTTGCGGTTGTGAACTGCGGTCACAGTTTGGGGGTAGAGAGCGAGAAGGTCATGGAATATTTTGGGGGTGATGTTGGCTGGGCTGAGCGATGGGTGCTTGGTGTTGGGCGCGGTGGTTGTGTTGGTTTGAGGCGTTGAGGTCTTCCCCTGTGAGACGGTCCTTTTGCTGGATTTTGTGGGCATTTTGGGTAGTTGGAAGGATAATGAGATGGGAGACGATGCTGCTGCGCAAGGCGACCAGTGAGTGTCTTGGACTGGTGAGCAATTGAGGTAGAACAATAGCGACAAGTCGTGTTAGAAGTGAGAGAAGTGAGTTCGGACGCGTTACACGGTTCATGGTTATCGATAAGCGCCGTGGTGTCACCGCGCTCGAGATCATGTTGTTCATCGTTACTTGGCAGTATATCTTGTCGTTTTTTTTTTGGATATTCATCTAATCTTAACCGGCACCTGTATGTTCGACGGAATAGTAGATGTGGCAGCCACTGCAATCGCATAGGAACTTCCATACTTTGCCTCCAAACCAGAAGACCCAGATAGCATCAGCCTTTCAGCTACATGGCCCAGTTGAGGCTTTAGATGACGCGAGTCCTGGATCGACCAAGTCTGAAAGGCAGTCAGAGATTTCTCGTTAAATTCGAACCGAAAATACTGGAGTCGGAAAATACCAACATGATTCTCCGAGCACGACACTTTGGGCGCGAGTGTTTCTGAAGTGATTGCGTTACCTGAGAAGCATGCTTAAGACGACTGTTGGAGCAAGTCGAGTAGAATGAGCCAACGCGAATCCATCCAAGGGTTTACATCTCTACGGAAGATTGTCCAATAGCATTCTATGCCTCAAGCCAGATCACATTTTAAGTCTCACGGCTATGTACACACCGGCCGTGAATAGGTCTTCATTAAACAAATAAAAAATACACATCATCAAAGAATCAGAGTCATCATCCGTGTCACCATGAGCCCATCGTCAAGATGGCCCAGACCAAAACGATCATCCCGCATGGCGTGGATGATCAACATTAAACGCAGTGTAAAGTCATGGAGCACCTATGAATTGCATTTGCCTTTCGGCACACACAAATACCGGTGTAGAGGGGAGAATAGTGTATCGAATACAAGATAGAAGGTAAAACCCCTTGGGAAGGGGAGATCACTGAGTCGGAGAAGTATTTCGACTGTGATTGCGGGATGGTGCGTCAGCGGGACGGACATACATGCGCTCGTCTTGGTTGCGTTCGTCGAATGGCATCATGGAGATGTTCTTCGATCGACTCTTCTTCATGGGGTTGGAAAGGGTGGGTGCGGGTTGCGGCGCAGGGCTTGCCAGTGAAGGGCCGGGCTTAGCCTCGGCGGCGGGAGGTGCGGCAGCACGTTCGTCATCTTGCACTTCGATGTGTCGGAAGTCCTGATCCTGGTCACCAGCCTCGGAGGAGCTAGGGCTATCCGAGTCGGACGCGGCCTCGTAGTCGTCTTCGTCATCGCTCACCAAGCTAGGAGCTTGATTGAGACTCTATCGTGTTCGGGCTGAGGTTTGCAGCGTGGTCGAGACCATCCCCATCACGGAGGGAGGGATGGAATGGACCGTGAAGCGATAAATTCACGATAGTGGACTGATGGTGAGGCGGGGGCCGGGAGGGAGTCATTTCGTACGGCAGCTGAGGACCATGGGTTGCTCTTTCGAGACCCTTGCGGCTGTCAGTTCGCTCCGATGCGGCCTGCGCGGTGGGCATACGCATTGGTTGGCGAGCTGCGGGAGTTGGCTGCTGAGAAGGTTCCTGGCTGGCCCTGCGGGTCGGCTGTCTTGACTCTTCCATATCAGACTCGTCATCGGACAGACCACTAAGGTCCACGGGCGTCTTCGACTCCTCCACCAGCTTGCTCAAGTTCAAACCAAGACCTCGGTCTCGCATGAGAGCAGATAGGTGGGGGTGTGGCAGGAGATGCCATGAAGGAGGGGTTCATAGGCTTGACAGGCACTGATTGACGACGGAACGACTGGTTGTGCAAGACCGTAGCAGGAGGGGTGGCAACGGCGGATTTAGTATCAAATTGTTTCCGTGGAGTGAGGGCGTCCTTTGCTGGAGTCGGAAGTGCGTTTGAGGATGTTGGGAGTTGAGCAGACGAGCGGACCAATGGATGAACGTAACCCGGGGTTGCGACACTGCTGGTCGACTCGCTGCGGCCACCCACGACAGTACCGGCTTCGTCGACCTCGACAGGCTCACCGGATGCCATCGCAGCAGCGTCGTGACTCGCAAAGTTCCGGCCGTGCGCAATACGGCAATGGTTGATGAAGCCCTGGGTGCTGGAGAAATTATCCCTCCGGCAATCCAGACAGACGAGCTTGACCATGACTTGATCCGACTTGCGTCGCACGATCATAGGCCCAGCCTTCTCCTTGACGATAGGATACCCGCTTGGCAGACCCGCGTTCAGCTTTTCACCAGTAGAGTTTCGCGAAGGACGCGACTTGCCCGCGAGCATCGGATAATCGACAGGGTTCCCACGAGTTGAACGGCCCTCGACCAGCGGAAGACCGGCACCAGCAGTTGCAGACAGTCCAGACCTGCCTTCACCGCCATCGAAACGAGGATCTGGGAGCAGCCACCTCGCGTAATGACGCGAGTACGGGCCCTCCGTGACACCCCACGGTGCAGGCGATAGCGCTGCTGGGCCATTTCCAGGCTTCAACAGCGCTGCGCCCGAGCCCGAGCTGACGTCGGCGGATGCACCGGCGACGGCAGAGCCAGGGTAGGGGATCTCCGCGCAACGGCGCAGTTGCTCCAACGCGACCTGACATTTGGCGATCTCCTGATCGATCAGGCGCAACTCGTTGTGCTTCAACAGTACCTCCAAGCTGATCTGAGCGCTGATGGTATCGCGAAGGCGATTCACATCCGGAGCACCCGAGGCGGCCTGCGCCGGTGGACGCGTAGTCGCGACTGACGGGGCAGATGCGACGGGCGATGCAACGTGGTCGGATGTGAATGCGACGGTCGGCGATGGAGTCGGCTGTGAGGAGACCGCGACCGGATCTTCAGTACGAAATTTGGTCGCAATGGGGCCGTCAGTCACGGTTGAATCCGAACGTTTGCGCTTGAGCATCGGGGGCAGCGCGATGTTGGCCCCGGGCGCGCAGGACGAGCTTAACATCTTCACGTCTTCTGCCATGACCTTGTTCCCTCCGATCGCAGAGGGCCAGGAAGGCAGAAGGCTAAACATGCCATGCGCCATGCGAGGATTTGGAAAGCACCGGGGAAAGGTTGAGGGATGACGAATTCAATTCGATCGGCTCTCCATGCGATAGAATATTAAGGGTGGTGGTTGTAGCGGTGTGGAGCGGTGTAGGGCGTTCAAGGGGGCGAAGGAATGGACGTCGACGACAGAGAAGGTGTCGCGCGACCGTGTCAAGTCGGGCGGAACTTTAGTTGGAAGTTGGGGCGAAGGGAGTGGAGCGATTTACGGAGAAAGGTGGCGAAATTCTATTAATAATGGTAAAAGAAAAAGGAAGAAAGAGAAAGGTGGAAAAGGTGAAATGTCGAACGATGAGATGGGCAAGATGGATAGATGGAAGGGGAGAGGGAGTAGAAAGTGGAAAGTGGAAAGGTGAAAGGTGGAAAGTGGTAGAGTCGAAGGAAGGGGGAATCGGGAATCAGGAATCAGGGGGGGATGGGCAATGCCAAACACAGAGGAACAGGCAGCGGTGGGGAAATATGATGTGATACTCCTTCTTTTGAGACAAAAATACCTCCTTCTGACGTGGTAGATCCGCGACACGTCATCTCGATCTGGTAATTAGGGGACTATTGTTCTATGGACTATCAATCAACTGTCGACGATAAATTCGACATATCGATTCACTCTTACTTATTATGTTGACACAATCCCATTCTCCCAGTCCGGAAGCGGGCGGCTCCCCATTGCCACGACATCATACACTTCCATGCCAAGGCCCAGGATCAGAGTGTGGTCTGGACCTCACAACTGATCCAGATTACCGATTTGGGTTTGCTCGGCCCAATGAATAATAGGGTCTATGGTCTGTGATCTGTGGTGAGCCGGGGATGAACAGTCAAATCACAGCTCATAAGAGTATCGGCCAGAGCGCCCTGGAGCCCTTGTGATGCATCAATCCCGCCAAACGCTCTAGCTTAGGGCGATCTGGTCGTTCGAATCCCATAGAATCGGGTCGAATCGCCAGACTTGCGAGATTTGGACCCCGTTCTATGGTACTCATCCCGACTTGTCCCTTGTTCCGGGCCCTTGCGGACTAAGCCTGTCTGGGTCTCGGAACTATCGATATCCGGGGATGTGAACCCTTCTTCCGATCTATCGTGCACGTGTGTGGGTGCCTGGGGACCCAATCGGGATGTGTACATATACTTCTATTTGAGTAGTGGTCAATATCAGGTCAATAGGTTCTAAAAGCTCACTTGCTCGGACCGCACTCTAAAATATAATCAGGTCTCTCGTCGGACATCCCGACTTTCTACGGCACTACCAGCAGCCCGGAATGACGAGAGTCGGATCTACCCTGACGACCTGGAAAGTCCGAGCAAATCACCCACCACTGAGCCGTTGATCATGTCTACTTTCACCCACATTTGCTCACAACGGCTCACCACCCACCGGACATTGTCCCTTTTGGCTTTGGAGACCTCGGCTCGTATACCCTTCCAGGCACAGGGGTCATTTAGGCTTATCCGAGTGCCTCCACAATCGCGGAGAACATGGGGAAGGATAGTCTTCGACCAAAGGGGGTTTGAACCGATATTCAGCCGGCTGCTCTACCGGCTTCGCTGTTACACATTCCTTGGGCTTGCTTTTTGAAAATGTATAAATCCCCAGGCCGCCAAAGGCCATCCCTACAATATCTCAAAACATATCACGCCGCACAGGCACCACTGCAACCATGCGCTCCCTCACCCTCACCCTCATCACCCTCCTAGCAACCCTAGCAACTGTCACCAGTTCTCCGCTCAAGACTCAGTCTAAGCCCAAGTCCAAATCCCACTATGTTGACTGGCACACCTTTCATGCCCGCGGCGTCAATCTAGGCGGCTGGCTCGAACAAGAGTCAACAATCGACGTCCCCTGGTGGAACAAATACTCCCACGGTGCCGCCGACGAATGGCACATGTGCGAGAACCTAGGCTCAAAATGCGCCTCGGTCTTTGAAACCCGCTACTCAACATTCATCACCACATCAGACATCGACACCCTCGCCGCTGCAGGGATAACCATGCTCCGAATCCCAACCACCTACGCTGCGTGGATCCATGTCCCCGGCTCAGGTCTTTACCGCGGTAAGCAGCAAGACCACCTGCACCGTATCGCAACCTACGCCATCGAGAAACACGAGATGCACATCGTCATCGATATCCATTCCCTTCCAGGCGGGACGAACGGTCTCGATATCGGCGAAGCCGTCGGCCATTGGGGATGGTGGTGGAATGAGACAAACCTCGAATACTCCCTGCAAGCCGTTGACGCGCTAATTGACTTTGTGCAAACCTCTGGCCATCCAGAGAGTTATTCTATTGAACCGATCAATGAGCCAGCCGATAACCACGACTTTGCTGATTTCGGTACCCCCGATGCATTGAGCGAGCACGGGCAAAGTGGCTGTTGAAGTATATCCATGCCGTTCTCGACCATGTCGAACGCGTGAATCCCAATATCCCCGTCATGTTCCAGGGCAGTTTCAAGCCTGAGACGTACTGGTCTCCGCATTTCGAAAAGACTAGCAATCTCGTCTTTGATTTGCATCATTATTATTTTCAATATGATAATTCGACTTCGGAGAACTTGCCGACTTTTATCTGCGCTGATGCAAAGGCGAGTAAAGGCGATGGCAAGTTTCCCACCTTTGTGGGCGAGTGGGCTATTGAGGCTGGACTGGAGAATGACTTGGCGTTGCGGGGGAAGAATCTTAAGGCGGGTACGTCTGCGTTTGCTCAGTTTACGCATGGGAGCTCGTATTGGAATGCCAAGTTCATCAGTAATGCGACTGTTGCGGGAGTGGTGACAAGGGAGACAAGGCAGACTATTGGAGTTATGAGAAGTTTATTGATGCAGGGTATACGGATGGGATGGTCGATGTGATGGATTACTGTAGGTAAAACTTCAGGACGTTTGATAAGGATGACTTGGTATAGACTTTGTTTTTTTTGTTCATTCAGTGCATGATATCTGCAGATATCCGAAATGTAAGAAGCGATAAGGTCATTAGGAGCGAGCGCTAGTTCCCGGAGCGAAGGCTCGAACGGGTCAGCAACTTCAGTACAGCTCGACAATCGACCACATCACAGTTGCAAAACATAAACGCTTCACTTGACGTATGGACACATGGTAGAATTGTGGAAATGGACATAGAACATTCAGAGAACGCGAAAAGAGAAAAAAAAATTCCAACCGACGCCGAGGCCCAGAAAAATGGAGCCATGTACACACAACCAAATTGGTCAAAGATGTGGAAAATAAATGATCTTGGGAATTTGGCAAATTGACGAAAAACTCTGAAGAAAAAAATGAAGAACCAAACCCAAAACGCCAACTTGAGAGCCATCCGAGGGAAATGGGGGGAGGATGGTGAACATTGGAATTCACATGGCGGGATTTTAGTTCAGCTCAGAGTCCTGCATGCGCAGAACGAAGTTGACCACCACGGCAGAAAGAAGCGCAATGGCCAGAATAGTAGGACCGAAGCGGTCGTCGAAGCCGCTTTGCCCGCGGCGACGGATGCTTTGTGCGCGCCAGTGGAACGTGACCACGGCGTAAATCATGGCTGCCATCGCGATGATGGTGAAGAGTGCGGCGGAGATACGACCAATACGATCACCGAAGTTGAGCAGGCCAACGGCGAGACCACCGAGGATGACGGTGAAGTTCAGCCATGAGAGGAAGGTTCGCTCATTCGCGAAGAAGACCTTGGGCTCCACGCGGGTGGGAAGGGCAATGCGCTTGCCTGGCTGGCTGTTAGCTGTCTTCATCGACTTGGAAGGGAATGAATAGGTCGCGTCGGACTTGAGGGAGGGAGGGAAGGGGGGGGAGAGGGGGGGGGAGGATTTCCCGATAACATACCAGGAGCGGTTTGGAGGAGAGGTTGGCTGGACATGACGGCGGTGAATTGAGGTTGAGGAGGTTAGGGAGAGAGTGGCGCGAGCTGGGCTGGGTGCAGCTTTTATGAGTGCAAAGAGAGTAAATGACCTCAGATTTTTTTTTTCCCGTCGGTAATTCAAGAAGGTCTGGACGGCGAGAAACGGCGAGAGCTACAAAGGGCCAATCCCCGCCCGATGACGGGCGAGGTCGAGACGAGCAGCGCTAAAGGTGTGGCGCTAGTCCTGATTGGGAAACGGCGGTACAGCTCGACCGCAGTCGATACACGTGCGCCATTAATTTGCTACCGTGATAGCGGTCATGTGACCCAGCTCCGATTGCCATGAGTCTGTTTTCGAGCGGATTACGTGATGGCTTTCCCACGCCCACTCGGATTTGTAGATATACATTAAGACACTCGAGATTTTACCTGGATAATTGTCGGAGGGACTCAATACATGTCGACTCATCGTACAGAGTAGATAGGACCGCAGCACTTCCGTCTCTACATGCCGCCACACCATATTCCGACGGGTCCTCAAAATCGGCTAGCAATTAGACTTGACACTAGTTAGCACCAATGAGACCACCCACGGTTAGAAACGTGTTAAGCCCAACACCGCGGGTAAATACGACCGAAGACAGACTTTTTTTTTTCTACGAGGCGCACCAGATCTGAAGATCTCTGGTAACTTGGACCTGTCATATCGCTCCTAGCCGGTCCAATGCATTTTAAGCTTCTTCAAGCCTGCATCTCAGCCCTGTCGGTCGAACATTAGAAAATCAGTGACGGATCAACACTGCCTCTTGGAGGGTACGGCCACTCTGACCCAGGCGCAGAAATCCATACACGGTCATTGGGCCTGAAACAAACCCCCGGGTAACAACCCCCATGAGACCCGCAGAACCTGACGGAATCTGTCCGCCCCCCATCCGTCTGTGGAGTTTGGGTCTGGGTGCTTCCGTACTAATTATGGCCCGGCCCCGATGTGCGCACAAGCATTTTTTTTTTCCCTAAGCTTCGAAAGTTTTTTTTTTTTTTACGGATCCCGGCCCCCTGAACTCAACTTAATCGGCATGCCGATTGTTTATAAATCCTGAGACTCCATAGTTCGTCCTAATCCTAAATTTAACAGGGTTTTTCTTTTTAGTGCTCACGCTACCTCCTGCCGTATCGGGCAGCCTAAATCGACTACTGTACATTCTCCCTCTATTGTATTGTGGGGCCGCCGCCAAATGACTCAATTGCCATGCTCCACACGGCAATTCCGAGTCGTGCTCCCCGGGACAACTTTCTAACTGATAGGAATATATCCACTCACTATTTACCCAATGAGATGGAGTGTCTGACATGCATTTCCAAGGGTTGGAAGTGACATATCCGAATGGAAGTGACATATCCAAAAAAATTGAAAAAAAAAGTGGGAAATACCTGCTCAACAACAAAAAGCACCACCCATGTAGTTTTGGACTTTCAAAGATTCTAATAAGGATCATGTAGCCTTGAGATTGCGTAGATCAAAGAAAGATGAGAAAAAAAAAGAACACTACAGGACCCAAATGTACCCAGGACCCTAAGCCATGGCCTCCTTCAGTGGCGCGAAATCCCAATCCTCCTTGATCATATCCGCCGCCTTCTCCGCTACCGCATAGACACTACTTACAATATTGCCACTCACATTATTCGGGAACACCGATGCATCAGCGACTCGGAGTCTCTCCACGCCTTTGACCCGTAACCGAGAGTCGAGGGCATCACCCATCGCCACAGAGCCGCAAATATGGTACTCGCCCAAAATTACGTCGTGAACGGCTTGCTTTCCATTCTCAAGATCCTGGAGATCCAACGATGGCTCGGGGTATGATCGCCGGATAATTGAGGACTTGACGTGTGAGGATTGGGAGACCTTGTCTGTCCAGCGGAAGGCGGCACTGAGAACTGTCACGTCTGCATCGTGGCCGCCGTAATTTGGTTGAATTGCGGGTGGTTTGGTGGGGTCTAAATACATTAGAGTGTTAATGTTTCTCTGAGGTTATCTTGGTGGGTTCGGTGGGGGGTTCCTTACCGGAGCTTGTAATGTGTACCCAGCCTCGAGCGACCGGGTACTGGAGACATAGGGCGAATGTCAGGCCGGCGGGTTGGTCGGCCGGCCGGGGCGGGAAGACATGGCTTTGGTGTTCGATTCCGGTGACATCCGCTGTTGCTGGGACGAGCACCATTTGAATGTTGGCTGAAATATCGCTCTGAAGGTGGGCGATGATTTGGGCGAGTTGTTTCTCGTGGAATGCACTAGTCGGCTTGACCTCGCGGATGCTTTGGATGACTTTGTCGAGCTCTTCAGGGGACATGACTTTCTTCGCAGGAAGAAGCCTTGCATTGTTGACGTACAGGAGAGTGGGCCGCTGCCAGACTCGGTGTATTGCTTCAATGCATTTTGCATTGCCTCGGGCACTTGGTGGAGTGTGTCCAGGGTAATAGTACCGGGCGTCATTTCGTAGACGGCGAATGTCATCTGGTGGTCTTGCAGGTTGGCACCGACGGCTGGGTTTGCGATCTTGCATTCAACACCAGCAGCTTCAAGAACGGCTGGGTCTCCGATGCCAGACAATTCGAGGATCTGCGGTGACTTGAGAGTGCCTCCGCAGACAATGACCTCGCGCTTGGCGGCAACATTGTACTCCTGGCCTTCATGAGAGATGTTGACACCAGTGGCCTTGTTGCCCGTGAGGTTGACCTTGTTTACCAGCGTGCTGCAAAGGACGTTGAGATTCGGTCGGTTGGCCCGATTAGCCTCGTAGTATCCTCGGGCCGCATAACTGCGCTTGCCCTTGTTGGGCCCAGTGCGGCAGATCGAGCCCAGGGTGTTGTAGAAGCCAATGTGATCTCCGCTCCACGGGTCAAGTGGTTTCTGTGGGGTGTCTGTGACTTCGTCGCAGGCTTTGATAATATCATTCTCGATTGGCATAATAGTGTCGTTGAAGCTTGTGCGAACCGGACCACTGGTGCCGTGGAACTCCCCGACGAAAGGCATCGTGGAGGTATCTTTGATCGAGGGGTCAATCGGCTCGAGCGTCTTGAAGCTTCGCGATTAGCGAGAGCTTGTGCAAAAGCGATTTTTCTTTTGGCATACCTGGTGTTTACGCATATAATGCTGCATGATTTCTGCTGACCAGCCTTCGTCTCCGGCCAGTTCGGCCCAATCATTGTAATCCTGCGTGCTGCCACGTACGTACATCATGTAGTTGATGCCACTGGACCCGCCGAGCAACTTGCCGCGAGGAATATGATGGACAAGCCCATTATTCCCTTCCTACAATACTCTTGTCAGGCATTTCAAGTGATAGCCTTAAGAGTGTGCTTACCTGTGGTTCCGAGTACATGCACCAGTCATACTCGGGATTTTCCAACAAGTGGAATAGTCCCCCAGGCATGTCCACCAAGGGGTCTCCAATACGGTATTTTCCCGCCTCGACAACACCTACCGTCACCTCGGGGTTCTCAGTCAGACGAGCTGCAATAGCCAACCCAGCAGTCCCGCCTCCGCAGATAATGTAGTCGAACGTTGTGCTCGAAAACTCTGCGATAGAACATGTGGGCGACTGGCCCGTGGCACCATTCTGCTCGGCCATGATTGTTGAGAAAAAAAGGGTGTGTATGTAGCTCTTACGCGAACAGAGAATGAACGAGTGGGAACTTGGAGCTATTTGTACATTTGTTTCATCCGTGCAACGCAGCCGTAAACCGTGGCGACGTCCCTTCCACCGTGCGGGGGAACAAGGCTGGCACACAGTACTCGAAGCGCACAAACCTAAAGGGCTGGCCTGAAACTAGCTACTGACGCGTCAGTATCTTGGATGAAATTCATTGGTCTCTTGCGCTGCCCCAGTCGCGGAAGGTTTTCCCCGCATTTGGTAGACCGAGGTGACACCGCGGGGCGACGATGTCATGATCTTGAAATACCGAGATGAGAATTCGATCTCTCCTAGAGATCTAGAATTGATCCAAAAATCTTTAGTACCCAGAGGCCGGCGCCAATCTGTGACATGTGAAGTATCCCTGGATGGTGCCAGTGCTCTGCATCCTAGTCGAAGTGCTGACATGCGTCTAGCGACTTGTGCTAAGCACTTGCACCATCAGTGCACCGGTCTACCCAACATCACTGCCGGACTTACCCCGCATGTTTATCAGAGCCCATGTGCGAGCGGAAGGTCTTTCCGCAAGCATCCCTGGACGCAGATCTTGTGCATTTCAATTTTCAGGACAAACCTCTATTTAGTAAAGATTCTGGTAGATCTGAGAGGGCTAGTACATAAGGTATCCTAAATTGAAGAATTTCTACAGTCTAAAGCTACTTGGCAAACATTCGAGGTCTTTGGTGCCGAGGATCAGTCTCGCATGTGTTTCGCATGATCGCGTCTCACGTTGAACCCACCAGGGACCGTTGCGGCTGAGGCTTGGTACTGGTTTCTTTGGGCTTTTAATTCGCGAATCATTTCTCCCCTTTCTCTTCAAGTTCAGGAGAGAACATAGTCTCGGCATTAAAATGGGCTGCGATGGTCGAGGCTGGTTGAACTGTTCATACGTTGCCGACTATCATCTATCATGTCCATTTCCCGGGCGTCATGGTGGGGCGAAAAGCGGGTCCCGCCTCGCCTTTTTTGGACGCCTAGATATCTGCAGCTAGGAGTTTGATCTAGCCTAGAATGACTTTGATTCCGTGTTCTGACTAAGACAAGGTGGATAAAAGGGAAAAAAAGAAAAGAAAAGAAGAGTGAGGCTGTGTGAGGGCCGCGCCCTACACTCCATGAAGCTAGCTGACCACGGTAACTTCAAATTTCCAAAAGTTCACCTGGGAAAAGCATCTGTGCTTTGCCTAGAAGTGTTATACCTTCTGAGAGAAGACACGCTGAATGACTCGATCGGGTCCGTTCAATGAAAATACAATGACAGCTCACTCCATCTTAAGCGATCTGCCCGGTATATCAAGTGTTCCCCACAAGCCGGCATCTAGACCATTGAATCCGGCTTTAAAGCCCGCTGAGCCTCTCGGCCCGGGTATGAATTCCACGTGAACGAGAACATGTCTTGCGGAAGCTCAGCTGCGGGGACATATGAGCGTAGTTCATCCAACATCTCTGCCCGGCGATTATCCGGAAGCTTCGACATCATCATGACAGTCACGGAGTGATCATAACGGACTTGGTTATATAACTTTAAGCGTTCAGGAACCTGCTCAGGCGTAATGTCCGATGTGAATAATGCACCTAGTGCGGCTGCATCTTCCAATGATTGTGCGCCGCCCTGGCCTTGGTCTGTGTTGAGGGTCAGAAACCGTTCAAATTAATACGAGAGAAGAGAGGGATAAATGGTGTCTTACGTGGTAGGGTGGGATGCGCCGCGTCGCCAGCAAGGGCAAGTTTACCCTTCACAAATGTCCTTGGCGGCTTTCGAGATCCCAAACTCCACACTTTCACGTCTTCTGCAATGCGACACATTTCTCTAAGTTCGGGACTGAACGACTCGAACGTTTCGAGAAGCGCATCCTGACCAGCCGAGTTTAACCAGGATGAGTCTTTTGCCGCCGTCCCTGAGCCTGAGGGATAAATTCCCGCGGCATTGAGCAGTTCTCCGCGACGACACGGGTAAAATACCAGTCGCCGGTCGTCAGATATAAACCCATGCATGCCGTCTAGACCGGTCCTCTGCAACAGAGATGCAGTCAGAGGATTAGCCTGCATCTTGGAGACGGGCACCAAAAACCGATAACAGTTTTGACCGGTGTTGTCCTTCCGCTCTTCGTCGCCGGTGATGCATCGTACAGATCGAGACTGGAAGAAATGTGAGAAGATATCCAGAGTGAATGCGCAACTTGTCTTACGTGTATTCCATCGGCACCTATAATCAGATCGCCTGTATAAACACTTCCGTCCTCCACAGTGACTTGCCCCGCTTCTGCATCCTGGTACAAGTCAGTAAGGGATCATTTCAACTCATTCCGCAAAACGAACCACTGAAACAACACGAGACGACAGTCGGATATCGACGCGCCTGCCGTCGACCTCCTTCGCCGCTGTATCTCGTAAAGTATTATGTAGGTCCACCCGGTGGGTGAGAAGGAATTCATCGGTTATACCGAGACGCTCTTGTACATTCTTGGTTACCTGGAACACGTCAGTCTGGTATTCACCACCCCTTCCCAAATTTACTCACTACAGGAGTCGAAATGTAGTCACCAGCAGAAGTCCAGAGCTGGACCTTCGTACAGAAGACTGGCTGAAGCTTCTCAAAGTCGCAGCCCCACTCACGCAAGATGCGAGTAGCATTAGGTGCGACGTGGATGGCGGCGCCGACTTCATTCAGGAAGCCCGATTGTTCAATCACCTGCAATAGATTAGAAGGAGGTCAGGTCGTTGTTTAGGCTTGATAGACCCACTTGGACTTCATGTCCCGAGCGGTTCAGTGCAATGGCTGCACCCAGACCTGCTAGGCCAGCGCCGACGACAACAACTTTGAGGGGCATCGGGGATTCAGCTCGAAGGGAATGTTTTCAATTCCAAGTCGATTTGCGGGCCAAATGGGTGCTTTCTATGTAGATCTGCAGTGTTATTAAGCGGGATCCTTCGATCCTCCTTGCCTAACCAACCCCACCACCCAGCCGAGTACTGTAGTTGATTCCGCTCCGCTTAGGCATACTGAGACAAGCTGCCATTCACAAATAGCTCGGCCGAAGTCTCAAGACACCTCCGAAAGGTTTCTTTGACTCTTCTTTGACATCTTTCTACATCGTCTTATCTCTGTGTCTTGAGACTCCTTCGTTTCCACAGAGACCTTTCCAAGTGGCTTCGAACACGCCAACGGGATGGGTCATGGCTGCTTGTTGAGAATCGTGAGAATGACACTCATGTTCTAGCTATACTTGACGATGGTCTCATTTTATACTTAGTATCTTGCGATTTATTGTATCACCAATGAGAAGCGACCGTTGGTTCAGAAAGAAAGTTCTTCAAATGTTCAACTTACGCCAAAATCAATATGATCCTATATATGCACAATGAAGAAAAATGCAGAACCCATTGGGTATCTCAAGCCCCAAGAAACATGAAAACTATAATCCCAATCCAACCTCCAACAAACCCAATCGTCAGAATTGAAGCCCCAGCCTTATCACCTCCGGTAATAGGCTTATAAGTCGGCTTATTATCAGTGGTACCCTCGCCCGCATTCGGATCACTCTTGCTATTACCACCCGTTTTCGAGGTCACAGGTCCAACACCATTCCCATACTTCAACAAGTTCGCACTAAACACCTGACTAGCACTGATCTGCTCTTCCATGCCTGTCCACCCGTCATAATTTGACTGGTACCAGCGCACACCACAAGTGTTGTTGTTTTGTCCTGTGCAGGAGGCGCCGGCGGCTGTGCCGGAGGATTGAAGCTTGGGCCAGATAGTATCAGCGGTTGAGGGGACCAGGAGTGCCACGTAACCGAGCCATTGGGACGTTATGCCTTTGAATAGGATTTCGTTGTTGTTGCAAATTTCGCGCGGTTCGCAGGTGATATCTTCGATGATGTTTCCGTGGGGAAAAAATGTTGTCGACATCTTTTGTAAGAGGCCATTTGTGGCGTCGAGCCATTTTTGATCGCTCGTCTATGCTTGTGAGTTGATTTTTCGTGTGTTTGGGAGATGCAATTCATGAAACTCACGTAGTTGTACATGTAAGCGGCGCCCATCAGGTACGTGCCGTAGTTGTACGTCCATTGTACGTTGCCGGAGTCGCCGCAGTTGTTGGCACATTGTGTAGAATCTGCCACATTCCACGTCTGATTGTTCACCAATGGCGAGGAAACGGACCAATCCCAGATTTTTTCCGCCCAGGTCAGGTATTCATCGTTGTCGGTGTATCGGGCCAGTCGCGCAGCGAGCTGGAAAAATCCGCCGTTCGAGACCGCGTTCTTCATCAGGTATCCAGCCTGATAGACGAAGATTTGCCAGCGCAGTCCGCCACCACACGAAGTCATATCCCATCTTGCCTTCTGAGTATTGAAGACACCCTGCGCGAGGGATAGCCACGAATATCCGGAACTGCGATCGGGGAATTTCATCTCGGCGGCGCTCATGGCGGCCAAGCCCCAGAACATTTGATCGTCATTTCCCTATCATGATTAGTTGAGGCATTCTATTGTCCGTTCGTGACCTTTACCAGATAACTGCTATAGTTGCTGGGCATGTAGTCTCCTTTGTCGCCGCCTTGCCATTGTAATCCCAGGCTCACTTCCTCGTTATAGGTGGTGTCTCCGGTCAGATGCCAGTAGTTGAGAGCGGCAGCGAATAGCTGTGATCCTTCCCACCACTTGTCGGGGAACGCCCCGGGAATTTGGCCGGTCTCATTTCCGTAATACCATTTGAACGCGCCATAGGTCGCTTCGCTAGCAGCGCTTTTCAATGATGCTGGTGACGATATCATTAGCATATGGGCTTGCGGAACAAAAGTCCGAGATATTGCATCACATACCCTCCGAACTGATGTCCACATCAATAGCATTCGCCTGTAGGACAAACGCCAGCAGGTGCACGAGGACAGTCCATATTGACTGTGTGCTAAACCGCATTGCTAGGTGGAGTTAAGCCAAGTCTGCGGCGTATCAAAGGATTCGAAGATGTCACGTAGAAGAGAGGCGCTGCAGAGCGACCGTCGCAATCATTGAACTGTCAAGAGGAGGGAGTTGGAGAAAAGAATCTCAACATTATGTCACTCTACGACTGGAAATTAAGATGCGCACACCCTGATTCTCCCTGAGAAAAGTGGAGCAGAAGGGCAACGACCTGTCCCAGTTACAAGAAGGTTCTGTATTGCCCCACGTAGGCGGCTCGTGTTGCTTGGTGCAGTGGAGCCTTGCTGTGACCCGTATAGATGATTTTCGGGGGCGGTGCGATCACGTCAAGTCCAAATCGCGAAGATCGTCAGGAGAGCTCCGACTTAATTGTTCTGCCTCGTCAACTCGTTCTCAAGTCTTGTAAAAGTACGTTGGATTATAATTTGTCTTGCATTGGACTTCGAGACCATAGTCGGGGGCCGAGTGGATGTGTCCACTCAACCCAGCGACTACATTTGCGCATAATCTCGGACATAAATTTCGGAAATATGGGTCGGTGTCAACCGTATGCTGGAGCTAATCCTTGGGTCTTCGAAGATGGACGACTTGAGCATCATAATATTTTGAGGATAGATGATAGGTGCTTCAGACCCACTCATAGTTTGATGCTCTTACAGTAAACCGTGTAGTTCGAACAATGAAAGCTTGTATGAAAAGATCCCAAAGCCGTGACTATTTCGGGACTGTCAATCACTTACCCGATGCGGTAAGGGGCCCTGACATCATCGCAGCAAGCTTTTGAGCCGTCATTGGCGTTGCCGCCGGGCCAGAGCTTGGCACTTGCCTGGGGCTTGCGTGTACACCTGCATTTAATCGGGGGGGTCAATGGTGTGGTGGAGTTCTGGGGTTGGACCCCTGGAGACCCCTAAGGGATCTGACAGACTTCGGGGAAACCAAAAACAAGAAAAAAACAAAACAAGAGAATAAATTCAAGAAACGGTGACACACAATTGGTGATAAAGTGGGATAACACGGGCTCAACAGTCCAGCGATCTGTCTTCTAGCGCCTTGACGGAGAAGTCTTTGTCAATCGGGTGAATCATATTCTTTTTCATATATCTCCAGCAAGTTCCACTGTGTAGCAAAACAGTTGGGTATCATCAAGCGGTTGTCATAATTGGATGTATATCAGAGCACGTCCCACCTCTACATGGGTCACCATATTGGTCGAAAGCACATCAAGGGCATTGGCACTCTTGTAAAGTCCAAAATGGAATACATATGGACTCTGCGTTACTGCGACTCGATAATGATACGTGAAGGCTATTGTCCCCATATAACTTCGCAGAAGTTTTCATTGTGTACCCAATACACAAGACACCAGATCCGCATAAGGGCAAATCCTTGTCGAGTGTATCCCCAATTCTTGTTTCTGAGTGCTTCAGTGTTCTCTTTTGAGCTTGACTTGCGTTCGAAGGGACCAGGAACAATTGAGCGGTAACGGCTGACACAGTACTGGAGGAATGTCCTGGCCAGTTCGGGGTTGCCGTTCTTCACAAGATGACGATCAATACTCATGTTGGCCACTTGACCTTCCCGAGAATAGTTTGATGACTTTAAAAGGTTCTCTGTGCAGCTCATCATGCAATATAATTCTTCCTGGAGAAAATATATGTGTATATTTTTTTTTCGCAAAAGAAGGCCCCGGGAATGGCCTCAGATCTCTAAAGAACAAGGAATTGTTGATCAGCCAGATAGGAGGCCCATTTCAGGCAGTATCGATTTGCAAAATACACGATGAATTAACCACGAGGTCTGAATACAATTACTAACTTACAGTCAAAATAAATGAAAAGATATCGGAAAACCAGAAATGGAGGAACAAGACCAACCCGAAAAAATCGAGGGGACGGCAAGTATGAAAGGCTGTAAGCTTGACCACTGTTTCACCCAAAGCTTGCTCATATCCAAAAACTCGCAGCTCACAGTGGTGGCAGCGGGATGCTGAGGGATTCAAATCCTTTTTTTCATGTTACCTTACTGCTTCGCCTTCGTGGGCCTTTCCAAGCGGATTTATATTTCAGATCCAGGATCCTCAGGCCACCAGTCCATGTCTAAGCATTTCATGACCTGACATATCTAACCAGCCACAAACATTCCAGAACAATCCATCCGTAACCGAGATATGTGTGACATTTCTGTCATGCAAGGAGGTGGACTTTTGGTGAAATGATCTTCAGGGGCGCCGGGTACAGCCGATGCGATGGGCCTTAAAACTGTCGGTTCGGTCTAGATCATGATCGGGCCGGTGTCGTTCAAATGCCCGAGATCCGATAATATCGGAGCGAGGACCTTGACACTTTTCCGTACATAGGCCCGATTAGGCGTGGTCTTCTCTTCCCACATTTTTTGTCTAGACTTTGTTTAAAAACTCTGGTTTCGATTTTGGAAGACATTTTTCCGAGAGATAATAATTCATATTGATACAAACGAGTGGCTCATAAGAGCGGGTATAACCTGCTGATAACGTTGGGTAATGGAACAATGCAAAAATCTCAAACAGAACCTTGTGCCATTATGGCTGTTCTTTCAATCCTTTTTCCCTTGTAGAGTGGATAATCTCGTCGATACTTTCTTTGATCTTGATGTAGCTCTCGTTGAGACTTGATTCGAACTTGATCATGTTGTCATGCGTGGCATTGATCGTTATGGACGGAGTGAGCCGTTCTGATGTGGACTGCGTTGCCTGTTCCCAACCGGATAAGTGGCTCGAAGCTTCGTGATTGAGTGGGGGTCGACTCACCTGAGACGGATTGTTGAGGCTTTCGTAGGCGTAGAGAGTCTTGTATGTGGTGCTGATGGTAGAGTATTCTTGCAATGTTTTCAGCATCCAGCGGGCTTCTTTGATCGTGTTGCTTGACTCGCTCTCGGGTGTAGGGTCAGTTTCCAAGAAGGTCTGGAGCCCCTTTAACCTCGAGTCCAGCTCGGGGGTTCCCATGAAAATGACACCCTGGGTTGAAAGGCTGATGTTGCGGAGACAAAGTGTCCGATCCTCATTTGAGTTGTAAGAATACAAGAGAGCCTAGGTACTTGGTTAGTGCGGATCGGCACCTTGTTGCAGGGATTGGTTCATACACTTTTGACAATATTTCCCCCAAAACTATGGGCGATGAAAATGAGTGGACGCGATAGTGTCTGCATCTCTTTAGTTTCACGTCAATAGCTCGTGAATCAGTGGTCTTACCCCGGTCATTTTCCTCATCGCGAACAACTCCGAGACTAGTCTCTCGGAAGTGTCTTGCGGGGACTCGGGCTCGTCTGTGTACATTGAGGCATAACCCCAAGTATGAATTCTCGTGTCAGGTAAATCAACTGGAAGTAGATCTTTCAACCAGTTGACACCACTTTCAGTAGTCCATGACTTCTCGCGGTGACCTCCCAGCCCATGAACCGCAATAATACTAGCAACTATTAGCATGGTCTGCCCCTCCAATCAGGGGCCAACGGTTGGTACATACTCGACCAGTGGATTTTCACCTTCGTACAACAGGCTAAAGCCATCTTCTGCAGATTTTGAGATTTGCTTGATCTGTGATGTCTTAGCACGGGAACTGAAAGCAGATATCATCCCTGACGCGACTCTCTTACTGGTTTTGTTGACAGGAATCGGTTGAACGGCCAGCATGATAGGATAGACGACATTGAAATCATCCTGTCACCACGACTCGAAGAAAGAACAAAAGGGAGAAAGAAAAAAAAATTCAAAGAGAGTCCCATGCAAATTCCAGAAAGGCAAGGGAATTTATAAACAAACACGATTCGGGCCGGGTCCTGCATGTCAGACGCCAAGACATTCTCTGCGGGGGCGCCACCAACTGATGTCACATGATGTTACGATGGGGAAAAATTGGCGAGCATCTCTCACTACAATTCGACCTCGGCCCCCCGAGTCAAAAAAAAAAACTGGGTTTCTTTTTCCAATGGCTCCAGACCAAGAGGCCGCGTGTGCCCCCGATTCCAAGATCGACCATGCCGCGTCCATCAATTACTGGAGCAGCCTGCCGAGTACCGAGAGTAACATGCTAGGCATGCTCGGTACCTACCCTTGGTATACTCGAATTGAGCTGCAAGGGTCGAAGAACTTCCTGTCAAAGGTACGTCGCTTAGTCCCGGCCATCTCCGGCAAGTTCAGTCTCGGCGTGGACTGTGGCGCAGGAGTTGGCCGCGTGACAGAGGGGTTCCTGCGCCATGTGTGTGATATGGTCGATGCAGTGGAACCCGTGGAGAAGTTCACCAAGGTTTTGCAAGAGGGAAAATTGAAAGAAGAAGGGGTCATTGGCGACATCTACACTGTTGGTCTGGAAAATTGGTTCCCGGTGAAGAAGTACGATCTCATCTGGACCCAGTGGTGTGTGGGCCATTGTACGGATTCTCAATTGATTGACTACATCGCACGATGTCGTGATGCCTTGACTGAGCATGGTGTCATGGTGGTCAAGGAGAATCTCTCCACTGATCCTTTGGGCCAAGATATGTTTGACGACGAGGACAGCAGCGTCACACGGACAGATGCGAAATTCAAGCAGATCTTTGAAGCCGCGGGGATGGATGTGATCAAAGCGGAGATCCAGACGGGTTTCCCAAAGAACTTCAAACTTCTCCCCGTCAAATCATATGCCTTACGACCAAGAGCTTGAGCCGCCTCTCTAAGCGCTCACCAATGCACTCGCGTCGGCAAATCGCTACATGTGGAAAGCGGCCCCCGCTCAGCTCAGCCCGAGTCGCTAGTCCGGTACCGGGTTCTAGAATCATGGGCCCGCCCCCATACATCTGGTCTCCCGGTACTCATTCGAGCAAAGAGCAAAAGAGCATCCGGCTCCACTCTACTTTGATCTCAATCGAATTCATCGCATCGATTGATCATGAATAAGAATCCAATCTTGAACAGTCAGTGATTTATGGGCACGAGTCACAACTAGCAATGCAAACGATATGAGCTGTTCACAACGGGAAGGCTTGGTATCTTGCCACGACCTAGATATACATCTTGCCAAATTTATTCTTGCTCCACCTTCATCTGTCTACTTGCTTCGAAGCCTCGATGGTCCCTTTGGTCGTATTTGATACTGTGAACTCCCGCAAGAAGGCAGAGGCATATTGTACAATAGCAATCGATTTAGAAACATTTCGTATCATTCCTTACTTTACAGCCAACCGCTCGAACGGCTCTGTAGAGCTTTTCTTGCGGAAGGTACCAAGGTACGTAAGTTGACGCCAGTCAGTGGGGTCTCTGGTCAATTTTAAGAGTCGCCAGGAAGGTCGGAAGTGCTGTGTGTTTTCTCCCAGAATGATTAAATCTCGTTCGATATTGAAGGACATAACGCTCCACGCCGGGGCGCGCAAAGTGGACAGCGTATCGTAGGTACCATCACGGCATTTAATATGGTGCTTCAATGGCACAGAGGCCAGATAAGTATTTTAATCGGCTTTAGACTAATCTCTTACCGCAAATTCCAGATAGAGTGGGAAGTGGAAAGGCAATATTCGCATCCGTGGCAGGGCCTTTGTTTGCACTTGCATTCTAGATTGAGAATGTATCCTGATCTGAAAAGTGGGAACAAGAAGCTTTCAATGTGAGGTAACTTATACTGACTGTAGGCCAAGCATCTGCATGAATACGGCCCCTGTCCCTTTGGTACACGAGGAGGGTTTTGGGGAGTGCCTGGGTTGGTAATCCCGGCCGGAATGAGGAGGATTTTCAGTTGTAGCTTGAGGCAGTTCAAAAGAGCTTTAGATCTCGAGGAACTTAACGTATGATCCTTTGACGACATGAGATGATGCTCAAGGATGTCAATCATATCTGTGCGGGTGTGGTTATGCCAGACTTCGAGTTGTGTATTGATGGCTATGAAATTAGGCAAATCTATGTGGTGAGGCCACTCATGATGAGTGGCGGGCGAAGGTTAGAGGAGAATGGATCGGGAATCAAGGCCCTGATGATCGAGTTGATTCATTCCGTCACTGACCTCAAGTAAATGAAAGCAATACCCTGACTCTAAAGATCTGAGCTTGTTCGTACCCATGATAGCTCGTGGTACGTAGCAGATGCACCAGAGTCGATTGCGATATGTACGAACATCCACCCATTAATTAGAATGAAACACTTGTTATTATGAATAGAACCTGCATTGGGCAGGTACATCCCCATGTCTTCTGTGGAAGATAGTCTTCTTTTTTTGTGATTTTCTTCGGAATGGATATCGTTTCTAGAAACACAAAACTCCCTTTACACCTACATGCCGCACTCCATAGGTACAAATGCAAAGAGCGACTACGTCTCAATCTCGCCACGGCGCAGCGCCAGCAGTGCCCGGACGTCTGTGACATATTGCAACGCTTCGAGCATCGGGATCAAATGTAGAAGACCATTGTCCGTGGGATCGTTGATCCAGCCCTCAATCGGGATGGCGTTGTCTGATGAAGTTAGTGAAACGATCATTCTGGTCGGTGAAGATCAGATTGACATACCCTCGTGGAAAATATAACTCATCGGACTGTTGTCCAAAATCATCACCTTGCTCAGATCGGGCTCCACGGAGCTCAGGTCTTTGATGTAAGCGCCATTTCGGAGCGTGCAATGCTGTCGGTAGTAGCGGGCCTGGAAGTACTTCCGCTCCTGTTCGAGCCAGTCGATAACGGGGTCGGCATACTCCTGAACACTTGCCGTGAAAACCACGAGTTTATACCACTTGCAGATCTTGCGCAGGAACTCGTCACAGTGCGGTCGCTTGTGTACATAGTATAGGATCGGGTGTTGCGGTCCAATGGTAGTCTGCGGGCCGCCAGGTGTTAGAGCAGTAGTCATAGGCATTGAGAGTTTGACCTCCACCATATGCCCGCTGGACATACGGCCGCCTTTGGCGAGCGAATGGATGAGAGTTTCGTCGAGATCCAGCACTAAGGTTTTCTGTGGAAGCTTTGCATTGCGTGGGGCAGCTGTATATGAAGGCAATCGCGGTGGGAGAAGAGGCCGCGGAGGTGTAGGAGAGTGCGGATATTTGGTGATACGATGAACAGATGGAGATGTGGGAGACTTGAGGCTATCCAGGTTCATACCAGCCTGGACTCGAGCCACACCTTCGGGCATCGGGTGACCCATGTCTGCGCTTGCCGTACGCCGCTGCCGTTGTCGCTTGAGAGATTCCTCGTTATGCAATTTGATCCGTATAGACCGTCGCGGTGTGCTTTCTCCTTCCGGTATGGCGTCGTGGTCCTGGGTTTTATTCGGCCGTGCCTTCCCGCTGCTTGAGAGGCTTCGGGAGTGCCGATGGGCTCCGTCGGACTCAGAAGTAGTTGATATTATAGAGTCATGCGAGGATCGGGGTTTCAATTTGCGGGTGGAGCTACTTCGTTGCCGGCCTTCTATTCGTGACGCCCCTTTATCCGGCCGGACCCTTTTATCGGCAGATGGTCTCCAGATTTTTCGCACCGGGGTCAAAAGCGAATAGCGTCCATCATCGTCTCTGAAGAATTCAGCAACATATATACCCGGCGCAGCAAGCGTTGACAAAATGAAATGGATTGTTTCCGTGATCGCGTCGAATATGCGCTTGGTAATAAGTCGCCAAGGGCTTTTGGATACAAGCGCGGCATCGTGTTGAGCTTCATGTATTAAAGGCGATTTCTCATCATATTCGTGCGTCGTGTCTTCGTCTCTGTCATCTTCCGCGGGTGATGCGGTTCCGTCGTAGCTCTTCTCGGAGACGATGCTCGACCGGAAGTTGTCGGTGCTGTATGAGCGTAGCTTTCCATAGTCACCCGGCCGCGAGTCATGTCGCTTCTCGCCAGTTGAATGTGATCGTGGACGCGGCGAGCTAGAGGTCTGGCCAATGACTCGCGAGGACAGGATGTTCAGCGAGTTCATCTTCCAACAAGGCCCACGGGAGACAGGGGCGCGGGGGATCTAAAGATTGATAAAATGAGCTAAGTCGTCAAGTACACTCGGATCGGGCCATCGAGGTTGCGCAGGTTCAAGCTCTTCAAGGGAAGGGGAGGGGCATCGCAAGGAGGCGTAAGCTGGGTAACTTGTGATTTTACCGACCTCAATGCGCCAGTCCACCCGTGCCTCGGAACTAAATGCGCGAGTCCAGTCCGATTTCTACCGCGGATATGCAGGGGCCGACCGCAAGGAATCGGGGCCGTGAAATGAAAACAAGATCAAAGAACAAATGAAGAGCAAATCCGAATTTGGAGGGAAAGGTGAAGGGGTGCCAAAGTGTGGGGAAGCGGACAAAAGGTTGAGACGGCAGAAAATCGGTTTCTTTTGAGTCACCCACTTTGACCTCCACTTCTTGGCTGGTCGCTTGTTGCAGGAGCAAGAACCGGATAGGACTCAAAAGGTAAGCATAATCTTGTTGGGCTGCTCATTTTCATGCTCGTGGGAAATTCTCCGGCCCTAACACTGCCATACAGCACAGCGCTATTCCGTCCATCCCACTTCGTCATGCCGTCTTCGTCTGTAGCCCTGACGCCGGGCCTTGCGTCTTTCCTCAAATCGCTCAATACAAACCCGATTGATACATCTATTGAGAATCTGATCTCGTGCGTCTCAATGTGTCTTCGAGCAGTTGTGCGCTGGCAATGAAATTAGAGCTAACCAAGCTTATTTCTTTCAGATTGCTAAAACGCCGTCAAATCCGGCATTCTCGCTCATGCGCTACTGCAACCGCCTACTTACTTCTACGAGTGATCTCAGCATGTCGCACGTCCGAGCCCGTCAGGCTCATTGAGCGAGTGCAGAGCGTGGGCAGACGCCTGATTGCTGCGCAGCCGCGGGAGATGGTGGTGGGGAACGTTGTGCGACGAGTGCTCGGTCTCATTCGCGACGAGGCAGAAGATGATCGCGATGCTGAGTTCGCTCTTAGTGAAGCTGGATCGGAGAGTCAACCCCAGACCCCTCGTGGTTTTGACGGTCAGTCGACACATGCTATATGCTTCACGGTATTCACTCACACTTCATGCAGACTCATCACTACCTTTGGACCGAGATATGCTGCGACCAGAGGCGGAAAGAGCTGGCTCTCGGCCTCCTCTGACGTCCATGTTTAGCCTACTTTCCCACCCAGTGGAAGATAACTCGCCAGCGAGCACACCGGGCACACAATCGCCGAGGGGCGGCCCTGGACACGGCCCAGGCAAGGATGTGCGCGCAGAGGTATTGGAGGGCATTAACGAAATCATTGACGAGTTGGACCAAGTAGACGACCAGATCTCGTCTTATGCATTGGAGCATATTCATTCCAACGAAATCATCCTCACGCATACCTCCTCCACCACCGTGCAGAAGTTCCTGCTCAAGGCCGCGTCCAAGCGCAAGTTCACAGTCATCCATGCCGAATCTTATCCCAACAATCACGACGCTACTCACGCCACCGTTAGTGGCGCTTTCCTGTCGACGAGGAGAATTTGAGCTTCGAAGCTTTCCAGAAACCGCTGATCGCCCTTGGCATCACCGTCATCCTCATCCCGGACTCTGCAGTCTTTGCTCTTATGTCTCGTGTCAACAAGGTCATCCTAGGTACTCACTCTGTCCTTGCCAATGGCGGTCTCGTCGCCGCGGCTGGCACCCGAGTGATCGCCCGCGCCGCCAAGGTCCATCAGACCCCTGTCGTGGTTGTCAGCGGTGTCTACAAACTCAGCCCCGTCTATCCTTTCGACTTCGATTCGCTCATTGAGTACGGCGATCCCAGCAAGGTTCTTCCCTTCGAAGATGGAGACCTCGTCGACCAAATCGACGTTCAAAATCCTCTCTACGACTACGTCCCTGCGGAACTGGTCGATCTCTACATCACCAACCTGTACGTCTTACTTGAAACGCTACTCTTCTATTTCCTCGCTAATTACTTCTTCACAGTGGTGGCCATGCCCCGTCTTATCTTTACCGCATTGTGTCTGATCACTACCGTAAGGAGGATATTAGCTTTTAAGTGATCGAAAAACATGGAGTAACGATACCCGCGGAATGAGTGCGACGATTGCTATGAGGGAGTCTTCTAGTGTCTCTAGGAAGGAAAATTACATAGACATAAAAATTTTTCAACGCTCAAATCTCGTACCTAGGCTCACTTTTGCTGAAGACTGGCTGACAATCGCAGATAATTCAAGAACTAAAACGCTTGATTTGTGGGTAGCTGGTTGATCCCTTTCTACCAACACTTGTAGTTTGTGGCAGGTTGACCTACAACCCTGCTTTTCCACACCAGATTGGAGAGACCCATTTTTGAAGTGATATCTACATCTATATAAATTCTACCAACTTGAGTAATAATCGGAGAGTGTTTCTATGTCCACACACTCGGCTGGACACAAGCGCAACTCGTCTACTACTGAAACGACTTCGGGCATAATCATCTTGGTATATCTATGAACACGAGGTTTGGATATCAAGGAAACATCAGATGGATTCTGCAATTTCTATATAATGAACATAGCAGCTGGACAAATGTTTTATAGACTTGATGTAAGAGACTCGTTCGAGTACGCGTTCACATGTTACCAGTACTCTCCAATGGAGCCAATTGAGGATGCGTGGACGGTTCCCCAGCTCGTACAAAATAGCGGGTGATTATATATTTTGGATCGTCTACGTGGGCTCCGACGAGACCCTGTGGCGTCGACCCTTATGGCTGGAAATGACTTGAACAACAGGAACATCCATTGCAATAAATCATTGGATACTAGAGGATTCTAGTCTACCAGATGCAGAAAAAAAGCTCTCAGCAATTGTCTGGCTCGCCAATTTTGTCTAGGTAGAACAGGGGAACGTGCGTGACCTCAGGAAATAGCTTCAAATGTGGATACAAAGCATGTAGACTGGGTGGATCTAGTGTCGCTGCATAATGTATGCTCAAATCCAGCCTTGGAGCTTTCATGGGCATCATGTCATCTGGGCAAATGGCACTGTCGATTGCATGGTGGACTCTACAGGTTGTAAGACTGACAGATGATACTACGAGAACAGGACGAACCCAAGTAGAGATCATAGCGCCATCTTTTTTGGAATTGTATCAAATCGTGGTAATTCACAACGTCATTCCAGACGAAAGCCCGCCCGGGTGGTATTCCCAAAAAAAAACTTTCATGAAATTCAGGCGCTGATGAGGCGGGCTTCCTGTCCGACACGGCTCCTTCCCCCAAACCCCGTCTTCATTTTGCTTTTGGCGTATTTAAGAGCGGGGCTTCTCCTTCTTCTCCTTCCACAGAGCGGCGAGACCGACACCGGAGACCTTGACGACCTTGAAACGGACACCGGGAATATCACCCTTGGCCTTGCCCTTGCGACCGAAACCGGCCAGGAGAACCTCGTCGTTCTCATCGATGAAGTTCAAGCAACCGTCATTGGGGACTATACAGATTGAGAGTTAGCACAAGGCGCCTAGAAGGGGGGATGTAGTTCAGATGATTGCGGCTTGAAGGCGCACAAATCATTGACTACCATCCAGTATTCTGAATAGGATACGCACCGAAAGCAGCGACCTTCTTGCCGTTCTTGATGAGCTGAACCTTGACACACTTGCGAATAGCGGAGTTGGGCTGCTTGGCCTCAACACCGACCTTCTCAAGGACGATACCCTTGGCGTGGGAAGCACCACCGAAGGGAGAGGACTTGTAGGCGGTACCGAGAAGGCGCTTCTTGAAGTGCAGGTCGGCCCAGCGCTGCTCCTTGCGGTGAGCCTGGAGCTTGCGGGCGGCGTTCAATCCACGGGGCTTTCCTTTACCCATATTGACGGTTTAATGAGGTCTGAGTCGAAAGAAATAACACGTTAGTTTTCGATTCTGTATTCCCAACAGGCGGCCGGTCTCGTGGTGTGTTTCGATGGATGTAGAAGAAAGGCTGGAGAGAGGAAGAATTTTTGTGCGTGCAGTGACGACTTGGGGGGATCGAGTCTCGCACACACACAAGGGAATTCCAGGTATCTCTCTTCGGTGCAAGGCACTGTAATGATCAGGAATCGAGTACGTACCGACGGAAAATGGGTGATGTCGCCAAAGGCTGAGGGTCGTGGGGAGGTCGAAAAGTCGAAGGTTTCGAGTTCCTTGAATCGGCCGGCGCACTCGCTTGCTTGGGACCGCTGGCCACCTGACTTTGTGCGCTTAGCCCTAAGCGAGTCACGGGATCGGACAAACCCCACCCGCATTACATCAGCTCTTATCTTATCGATACCGTGGTATCAACATGAGCTCCTCGGACTCTCATACTGGGGAATCTGATCTCTGACTTCTGGCCTCATGGAACCTTTAAAGAAGCAAACCTCTCAGCGACTTCCACCGCCGGCTCTCTTTCAAGGTCCGCCTTCACATAATGCATCCAATATCTCCCTCTCAGTACCACCACCCGCCTCTACACTTGCGACTCCGGTCGGCAGTCGACCTCCAGCCCTCTCGCGAGATCGTTCCCGTGACGCCGATAGCATAGAGAAACGGGAATTTCTCTCGCCGTTCATGTCGAGGCGCTCGTCCAAGCATGAAGTGGATGGTTCAGATGCCATATGGCAAGAGATGCAGAGCGCCCTGTCCGAGGTGGAATTGAGTGCAGTGACAAGCGATCACGTCTTCGGCGAAAAACACGCCGAAGCTTTGGAGGATCTTCGCATGAAACAATTAAGACTCGCGCAGGCGTGGGCACGCAGCGAGGCAGATGACGAAGTCGTTGACTCCAGCCATAATACCACTGAGGGAGATCGACGAGCCTCCTCGGAAGCCAAAACTGTTGACGCCGCGACCGAGCAGATCCCTATTAAAGACCGTGTCTCTCACCATGCCCTGAGACGAGGAGACCGAAAAGGATATTAATCTTGCGCGAAAGCGCCGCGACGCAAACGATCGCTATTTTGATCGGGTCAACCAGGGCGTGCTGGACGTCGTCGCCAAGTTGGAAGAGGTCTCGAACGCCATGCGTACTGTCGAAAGGGAGAGCAAGGATATTTGGAGCGACTCTGATAGCGTGACAACAGAAGATGCCGTCTCTGCTAATGCGGACTGATGAGTGGCCTCGTCCGTGCTGCCTCTCTCCCTCACGGAGGATTTGAAAAATCCCCAGTCCAGATCCTGATATTCATGATGTTACGAATTTGCGCTGGACGCACTCACCCCACACCTGCCAATGAATGTTACCCCATCATTGGAATACAACCCACTAATATGTAGAGACAAGGACAGATCGAACGGGATGAAGTGAGATTAATTCAAAGGGTATCCAAACTCCGCTGCTTTTCATGCAAGCCCAGAACGTAAATATGCATCATGAGAATAGCCCGCTAAGCGCAGACCAAACGGGAAAGCGTAAGCTCTACTCGCGCTTAACAAACTTGACCGCAGCCTTCCAGCCCTCAACCGCTGTGTCCGTCACATCCTCCCATCGAGTTTCTTGCGCCTTTCGGGCCAGCTTCTCCACTTCCTTGTTCCATCTATGCTTCAGGATCTCTTTCATGTCGGTTTCTTCACCTCGTCGAGCTGCGCGGTCTTCGAGGCGGCGGGGTATGTACAAAGGCTCGAAGCGACGGTCGTATGCGCCGGAGGAAGCGGCGAGATAGTTTATTTGGTCTACTTGTTCACGGATGAGCTTGCGCTGCTCCAGACGTGTTTCCTTGTGGACTTGGATCGTTATGTATAGAAGGGAGGTAGTCAGGGCAAAGCCGCTGAACTGTTTGTGCAGATTTTGATCAGTTGGTTGTTCTTTGGAGTGTGCTGGGAGTTTGGACGTACGAATCCCGTGATAAAGCCCATGTCTGGCAGGTCTCCCGGCTTGTGAGCAGGTTTGTATGCGTAGACCCAACCGGATAAAACGGAGCCAGCCGGAAAGGATTGACCCACGAAGGAGAGTGTCAAAATTGAGTACAGTCGTAGAGGTCGAGCAATTGAAGTTGAAGACGCGCAAAGTCGGCAAGGCGGTGGAAGCGCGCCGATTGGTTACGGGCAGAACTCGAATCTTTTGAGCCGAACTTCTCCCCGTCTCGTGCTTTGTGTTGCCGGGTGTTTGCTTCGCAGTTGCGCTCATTCTTTGACTCCGACTAATTCTCTCACATTGCTCACATCTCGGTCACCAACTTCCCCTACAATCATCTTCCACCATGGCCGGCGGCGGAGGAAAATACCGGCACTTGGGTCGCAAGTCCTCCCATCGACAGGCCCTGCTCCGCAACCTGGTCACCTCGCTTTTCGAGAATGAATCGATCACAACGACATGGCATAAGGCAAAGGAGGCCCAACGACTGGCCGACCAATTGATTACTCTGGGCAAGAAGAACACCGAGGCCAGTCGGAGACGCGCTCTGGAGATTTTCTATGTACGTAACTCCCCGGTTTGGACACCGATGCTCTAGGGGCAATTTCTCCTGTTCCGGATCATCTTGCATAAAGATTTTACTGGAAAACAAACCGGAATTATTGCTAATATACGGACAGAAACCACACGAAATCCTTCCCAAACTCTTCGGCCCCCTCCGCGAACGCTACGCCGACAGACCAGGTGGCTACACCCGTGTGCTCCGCATTGAGCCCGAGGAGAAATTCGAGTACTTCAACGTCCGCCGCGGCGATCGTCACGCCGTACCGGAGCGCAAACCTGCCGATCAAGCCCCGAGTGCTATCTTGGAGCTCGTTGACGGCCCCAAGGATATGCGCTTCGCCATGACTGCGCGCGCCCTCTCCCGTCAGCGTGAAATGGACTGGGATATGAATGAAATTACTGAGCGTAATATTCGCAAGGTGACTCGGTTCCGCAAGGGTGGCATGGATGCGCTTGAGGCGGCGGTGAGCCAGCTGAGCATCAGCAAGAGCAAGGTTCTCGAGGACGGTGAGGTTCAGAGTGGGTTGGAGGAACTTTCGAATCCCGAGGAGGAGAAGGCTGCTAAGCTCGCTGGGAAGGTTGATTCTTTAAGAAAGAAGGCCTAAATATGTGTTGAGGGTAGATCGAGGTCTAGTCTCTTTGATGAATCTGCCTCCAGGCGACGATTCTCATCTTCTTGTTGTTCTTTACAGGAGTTCTGTTGTTTTCTTCTGGCATATGTCTTCTATTGCAATTGCCCCCATGTGACATAGCCTGTGTATAGTATAAAATATTTCGATACCTATGATCTGTTGTTGACAATATTGCCGATGTGATCCAACCCCAAAGCTGAAACGCCGGATATGGTACAAGTAAAGATTCCTGGGTAAGGAAAACAGTGGAACATACACTATTTATGTATTCAACTGCCCTTTTCTTTCATCGTGTCACTTAACTCCTCTGTCTCAAATGCCTCAGCATCCACATTGGTCACAGCCTTTTTCACATTGAGCCAAAGATGAACAGCCCCTACGACGCCCCACTGTTAAATGAGCCGCGAAGGAAGAGTTGCAGTCCTTGACAGACATACGTAGACTGCCACAAATTTAACGAGCGTCAGATCAGATTGATATAAAAGCACCTAATGCCGCACCACATTAGAAGTTCAGGAATGCGCGCTCTCATGCGTATCATGCTGGCGGAAGACCAAATGCAAACACAACCTCTCTTGTGCCAACCATGTAACATGTAGGATTCAGAAATGGCCGAGATGAGGGCTTCTAGAATTAGTCTGTTATGAGTTTCTGCGATATAATGATGAGGTTGTGAGACCGAACGACAATGCATTTAAGCCACAGCACCGCGTGGCACCAGAATATGTTTCCGGATAATGTAAAGACTCAGCCGATCGAACTGGAGCAGAGTCTGTTGAAAGACCGACCTCATACACACTTTCAGGGCATGAAGGATACAATATACATCTGCAGTTGATACTTCTCGGGCAGAAAATCCATGGTACGCTATCGCTAAAGTTGTATGTCCGCTTTGCTTCAATGTGCTTGAGTAAGTTGCTGATAGAGAGAGACATTAGACACCGCGTATGATGGAGATAATCGCAACAATTTTTCTAATGCGTGTCATCATACTGGGCAGAAACAAGCCAGGGTAATGACCACTTGCTTTTTGACAAGAGGCCGAATATCGCGATCTCGAGCTGGCACCCAGATCAAGCATAAATCTTTCGTCTTTAGTAGTGTCGTCTACTACACTGGACCTTCGACTACGATAACGAGCTTCGTCTTTACAGCTTACGTTCTGTTCGAGGATCCAGGGAGTGATCAAATTTCCCGAAAGGTAATCCATACCGATTCTGATTCTTGATAGACTGGTAACATGTGCACTATCAGGGATGGTAAATACATTCGTTGATATGACTATCTCGCTAGAGCGCCTAAATCTCCAATACAGCGAGCCAAAGAATAGACAATAATCTCTCCCCTGGGTTTTACAGTGGAGAATCTGCAAATCGTTCAGCCTTCAGGGCACACTCACCCCTTTTATTTGCCGATTGGCGATCCATCCCAGCTGGAGACTTGGTCAAAATTCATCACTTTGTCTTCGCACCTATACATCACTCTCCTCTAGCTAATCCAATAGTCTTCATATTGTAGATGCTAGGAAGACACGACTTGGGAAACCCCGCAGCCCATGCTGATCTCTGACCCCAATCGAGCCCCCCCCACTTCCTCCGTAGTTCATTTCGATTAGCCGTGGTGCAGTCAGTGCACATTGCTTAGCCTAGGGGTCAATGCTATGTCGCCCACGATGCCGGAATGTGCGCCCATCTCCCCCACTTGAGGTGACTCATGGTATTCATTGGACCTGTACATAACAGTCATTCTCGAAACCGCCTGGGCCGATACGCACTAAGAATCTCTATCCCCAGCCCCACCGCCCAGGCCTTCGCGTAGATCAATTATTGAGCGGCCCTCGTTAAACTGAGGGGCTCAGTGCGCCGTGTATCTCATAGTAATATGCGACATGAGATTATATTACGCGTATGGAAAGAAAGCCCATTGACTTCCATGGAATCCTATGGTGAGTCTCTGCAAATCATATGGGGAAGGCCACCTTGTGCTAAGTAACTTAGTGATCTGCTAGGAGACCTTTTCTTCCCCCTCATTTTCTGCGGTGTGGTTCATCCATTTCATCAACAATTGGTCGGACACTTGACATACACAGAAGCTTGTTCCCATCTCATGGCTTAATATTAGTTTACTGATTGGGCCTCGGTTTTCCTTCCCTGATGGCAGACCAATACTGCCCGTTCTATGAGTAGCAGTTACCTCACCTCCATCGCCATATTCAGATATCTTGCTGTTGTTCCGCCGTCTTCGAGCTGGATGAGAGCCACCACGATGCATTCTGCGTTGCTGGTCAAACGTGTCGCTGGATAAATCGTGACGATCAGGAGAGTGTCGTCTTATAGCCGTGCGCGAAACCAATTTTGGTGGTCCAAAAGGTGGCATCTGCATGTATGCGCCTTCGCGATCATGAACTTCGTTTTGATTGTGAATTTCTGGCTCAGCGTTTCGATTGTCATGCTTGTCGGATTCCCCGTCACATGAAAACAGAGAAGGGGGCGACGATCTCAAAGGTATTCGCTACTCATACCATTAGTATGCTCCTGGGAAGATTTTCGGGTCTGTTGTACCCACTGAAGGGGCTGACTGGGTTCTTCTTTTCCGCGAAATCTGCCTCCTAGGTGATGAGACATTCTCTTCCTGCTGCAGCTTAATGACAGACGTCTGGCTATCAAAGCTGCTTGGGGAGAGGGTGAGGGGGTTGCAATGGGCGAAGGCTCGTTTGATGTTGGTGAGGTTGGTGACGACCGCGAATCAGACATAGACTGGCTCTCAGCGGGATGTTGACGTTTCAGTCGAGGAATCTCCTTTTTCAAAATCTGCATTATGCTTTGGGCAAACTCGTTGGCCTTAAGATGTTGACTCGGTGAGATTTGTTGCTGCATCATGAGCTTCTTTTGGATCCGTTGAGCTTGCTGAAGCTTTTCGAACTCGATACCCAGCATCTTCTTGAAAGATTCACTGCCAAAGAAAATAGTCAGTATAGGACTCCATGTCATCTGTTAATCTGAAGAATATTTGCGGTTTACAATTGTGCCACGACTACACCCGATCCATCCCTTTGCCGGTTTCGGGAAAGCAATTGGATGTGCATCAGGGTTCCGATCGTTCTCATAGACCTCTCTAGTACCTCCATATCCTGGAAGAGTGAGGGGACGGTTTTCTTGCTCTCTCTAGACCACTCGAACTGTGCGATCCATCTTTCGACCGTACTGACAGGTTCACCATCTATGAGAGAGCGAAAATTGCCGGTGATATGCTTCAGCCTTCCAATGGTTCGTATTGATTCCTCATCAATACTTTCCATGAGGTGTTGATGTCGGTTGAACACGGGCGCTAGCTCTTGAATTTCCTTAGCAACTTTCATGGTGTCCCTGAAGAAGTCGTACGTTCGGGCCACTGATATCGTTCTTTTGATCACACTGGATAAATCGGTTTTCGCATTGCGGATTTGCTTATGCAGCCTTCTTAACCTCTTCGCAAGCTTGAAGAGGTCTTTAGCAACAGGGTACGCAAGGCCGACCACTGAGAGGACGTCCACCATTTCAGCCAGCTCGTACTTGCGCGGTCTTAAAAACGATCAGAGAGGCATAGAAGTCGTTGGGAATCATATCAAAAAGATTAAAAAAAAAAAGTTCAAATTCGCCCACGCGTGTCAGCTCACCGAAATATAAGGTAGACAAATGGTAGAGTCAAAGAAAAGCTACAAGTTTCGATCCTTATACTCCAACATTTGGGGTGAACCGCCGCTGCTAAGCCCCAACCCTCCTGTAGGGCATTGCCTCATGCCACATTGTTCGTCTATCCCAATTTCTCCCCACTGTCTAGTGAGGCTGATTGACAGCAAACTCCAGGGGTCAGTCTGTGAACCAAAGCAAAATTCTACCAATGTTAAGAATAGACGACTGTCTTCCTATACAGGTGGAATGAGCAAAGATTACCCCGCTTTCTCTCTATTGCGGCATCTGACCAAAAAGGCTCAGTACTTACTATCAACAGCCAATCTCTGCACGACACGATAGACATCTTGGAGGGGTGAGCAGGAGCACGCCGGAGGCTAGTGTGCTGGAGGTGAAGTTGTGGTTTCTCGGCAACTGGTTTGGTCCACAAAATACGGCTCAACACAGCATAGGAGACACATTTAGGCAATCTTGCACCAATCCCTAGTAAAGACGGTGACCTTCGCGAGGTGTGAACATGGGAAATCATGCTAAGCCTGGACAAAACTTGGCCACGTGATAGGCTACTACGAGGCAGTACGAGGCAGTACGAGGCAGACATGCGTGAGTCTAAGACGCCCTGCATCGACGACTTATTTCATTCGGTGGGTTCGCCTATGGAGGAGATGCAATCGCCACTGCGGTCAACCCCACTGAACAGACTTGGAAGCGAAGGTTCATGTCCTTGCCCTCCCTTACCATACTCTGTTAATAAAGCGACAAGCATGATATCAAAGATCTTGTCCGTATCTATTTGGCTTCTCTATGCAATTTTCCCAAGGTGAGTGGCTGGCGCTACCTTGGAGATAAGGAGAGCTCATAGCAAGTCAGTCATATAATTAGCGTCCTCTTTACGATGCGCCCATGACTCGCGTACTGAGCCATATGCTCGCGAGCAGCGTATGTCTTCTCCGCACTTGCGTACACTAAGTAGCATCACTTTCAGAGCGTTGTATCATTGGGCAAGCTCAACCAAAACAAGCGGAAGCAGACGGCAAGTATGGTACTTTATGTTACTATTTAAGTTTATTAAACGTTAAGGACGATGAATATGGAAGACCTGCGCTAAATTTCTTTGGCACCAAATTTATTAGCCGAAAAAGGGCTCATTGTATAGCTTAAACTTTCCCGAATTTAAATGAAAATGCAGTCAAGACGCCGATAGAAGAGCCACAATGAGGGCTCCTATCCCCGTGCCCGCTTGAACACCTCTCCGAAGAGTCGACCAAAGAACACCAGTCACCACGCTAGCCAATATTGTAATCGTGCGGATCCAAAAGATAAGCTCGCGGCTCGGTCCTTCGATGAAGTTTCCATGAATTCCTCCATCTCTTTGTTGCCTATTGGTGGCGTTTCAACAAATTCATTTGTTCGCTCAGCCACAGGTAATACTTGGAGCCCCAACGACGCTCGCTTGTGCGAGGTTCTGTAGCGAGAATGCCAATTTATCGAGATGGTCTCTGTCGCTGTCGTGGAAATCAGCGTATAGATCACCTCCACAGTCCTGTTCCCTCTCAGCACTGATTTCAAATGATGATCCGAATCTTATGAACCCTAGCCTACTCATTTGGATGAATAGCATGGAGCTGCAAGCTTAATTTAACGGTGCCGCAGTGGCAGGATTGACCTCGGATAAAGACAAATACAGATACCGGTAAAGTAGCTGTGTTCTTCTACTTCTTCGCCGATTACACTCTCCCCATCGGCATGTTCATGAGCACGTTCATGTACGGGGCTGAGGTTGCCCCTCTCGGCATCCGGCACATTGTTACTGCCTTTGGCGCGGCCTCTAGCTGGCTGTTCAAATTTCATGGTGGCTGAAGTGACGCCTGTGGCCTTTGACAATATCGCTGGAGATACAATGTTGTTTACGCTGCTACGAGTGCGGAAGGATGTGTTATTATTTTCTTGTTTTACCCCAAGACTAGGGGCCGATCTCTTGAGGAGATTGATGCGATCTTCCACCGATCAAAGACGATCTTCGATCCTGTTCGGGTTGCACAGAAGCTTCCTGTTGGACTCGACGTGATGGAGATTATCGAAGCGTCAGCTAAGCAGGTCCCCCAAGATGACATGGCATGAGAAGTATCTGGTTTGCTTTTTGGCAGGGTTATATGATCCTCGATTTTCAAACGATGTACGATTTGATTGAGGTTTGAACGAATAGGTAATTGCCCGGTGATATATGGGCTCGATCGGGGGAATGAGATGTGCTGCTCTGACACATGCTTTATAACCACATTCATACTAAAGTCATCGCTCCCCGTCTAGACAGACTCGGGTAATTCGTGAAGTAGTTGATAAAATGCCATGAATCTCATCGATCTTACTGCATGGATTCCACGCAATGTATACGTGTGGCGCCAGCCCTGTGCCGGGCCGAAACCTAGAGAGCTCGGGGTATCTGTGCCTTCACCGCAGATACATGCCGAATGAATTACTTATCTTCTTACCCAACCCCCCAAATGCCTCTTCATTTACTCATACCTTCTCAGATCACGGCTCTTCCGATCTGTAAACCACACCATGGCAAATAATCCTACCCTCTATTCCGGCGAAATCATCGACACAATCGCGGAGTACCCCACAATCTACAACTACCAACCCAGCACCCAACCATCCGCCAAACCACTGATAGTCTGCATTCCCGGCGGTGTTCACCTAGCTCGGATTTACTATGGCGGCCACACCAACTCTTCTCCCCAAAACTTCCTCTCCCATCACCTAAACAATCATGGCTTCAATGTGCTATCACTCTCCTACCCTCTCGAATCAACCCCCTCACTCATGGACCCCACAGCGCCAAACTTCAGCATAAGCGACTGGGGCCGTCAAGCCGCGATGACGGCTAAAAAGGTCATCTCGGAGCACGCTCTGCCCCCGTCGGTCGTCTTGATCGGATGGAGCATGGGCGGTCGGATCATTGTTCCGTTCACGATTTGCGCGAAGGAACTCGGTTTGGCTGTGGAGCAGTTTATCAGCTTCGCTGGCACACCGGGGATTTTCGGGTATTCGACCCAATCTGTACGCGCAGCCTTCGCTTGGTGAAATGGGATGTACAAAGAAGGGTTACATGTTTCTTCCGAACCGATTGGGGAATTTAGTGCAGCAGATTGCGGAGATGGAGGTGGTGAATGGTGGGGAAATTATTCCTCGAGATGTTTATCTCAGGGAGTATGTGGGTGGGACTCCGATTAGGTTGATGGGGTTGAGGTTGAGGTTAGACGATGATGGAGGGTCTTTTGTGCTGGATGAGGTCACGCATGAGGAGGATTCGAGAGTCTGGGATTTCGCGAATTGTCCGCTTGTATCGGCGCTGTGTCCTAACGGGGCTATGGATGCTAGTCATGCGATGGCCGATATGGCGACTTGGGGGTTCATTCTTACTTATCAATTGGAAGGGCTTATTGGAAAGCAGGGGTTGGCGAAAGTGCAGGGCATAGGGAGATGGGAGGAGTTGTTGGGCTTTGTTCGCGATGCGCCAAGGAGGCTGTGTTGGTCTGTGGAGGGAAATCATGTCTTTTTCATTGGAGAAAAGGCAGCTGGGAAAGTTGCCGATAAAGTGTGTCAGCTTATCGATGAGGCAGCCCTATTTCGGAGGGAGCTCAATGAGATATTGTCATAGATGCTAAGCTTTAGGTCTACGACGGAAGGATAGACATGAGTATGTGATTCATAGCTAATGGATGAGTTGGATCAGCGCCCAGATCAGCATTGCCATGCACTTTGTTTTATCTGTACAAGCCTGTTGGATGACAACTTGTAATCATTAATCTCTCCCCGTTCCCGGAGCCTTCTGAGGCCAGACTTTCCACAGAATATACTTGGACAGTGAGAAAATCATCGGTCAGTTCTTAGTTCGTTTTTGAGACGTTGGCCCCGCCAGTAATCACGAGCGGGCCGTTTTGAGCCACCGGGATTCCATTACCAGGGTAGGATGGGGCGGGAACCGGGAGAGAACCTATTCGGTGCTTCATATCGAAGCCAGACTTCACCTCGGACGGCGGTGGCTTGGGAGGAAGGTGGGACGGGGTACCCCATTTCGCGATAGAGTCCCGGCCTGGATTGGGCAAATTAGGGAGGTTTGGCACGCGGGCTGTGCTTGCCGTGGAGGAATGCTCCATGCCCCGGTTCTGAGGAGTAGACTCCGGGTATGCCATCCATTGAGACTGAGGCATGCCGTTGAACGGCTGCATCGGATGTTGGGCACCTCGGCTCGGGTTGCGCGTCACGGGTGCACCGCCGGGAATGAAAGAGCGGGTTTGAGGGTTGAAGTGAGACCTAGCATTGTAGTTGCCTGGCATCATGGAGGACCCGGTGTTCTGAAGTGTGGGGTTGAGATGCTGTCCAGGGTATTGCGTATATGGATAGGCCGCCAGGTTAGAGCTCATCGACTGGGAGGGGTAGTTAGGCCAATGGACCGGAGCTTGATTTCTTTGAGGCGACTGCTGGTAATTCCCAGAGTAGGGCGGGGAACCCCACTGAGGATTCGGCTGGTACTGGGCAGACTGTGGCATAGGAAAGGTGTTCATGGCCGGCGATGGATTGCTTGGAGATGATTGGTTCATCATGTTTTGATTCATCATGCCCGGCTGGCTCATCGATGCGTATCCAGAGAATGGCGACTGCTGCGGCATGCTTCCTCCTTGCCACGAGCCATTAGAGGCCATCTGCGGCGACATAGCCATTGGATATTGAGGTGGATTGTTCACGCCACCCATTTGTCCGGGGTGCACAGTGCTGTTCTGACCGGCAGGCAGGTAGCCTGTGGTTGGTGGCGGTACACCGGGTCCAACTAGGTAAGGAACCTGTTGCGTAGCATAAGAACCATCGTTGCCGCCGACATTGTAGGGAGCCTGACTCAGACCATTGTTGTACTGCATGCCTGGATAGTAGGCGTTGAACTGGGATCGGGCTTCAAAGCTATCATCATGGGGAGTTCGCTGCCTGTTATTTTTTTCTACGGCCACTCGTGGAGCTGGATCGTGACATATCAGGATTGGACTCGCCACTGGTCGTGTCTGACTTGACGCTGTCGGCGAAGTCACGAAAGATCCTCTCTCGAACCTCCTGATATTTGGCCTCGCGTTCTTCGCGGGTCAATGTCAGTCGATCCTTGGCGGGTGTGGCATCGGCCGAGGATCCTGCGCGATCACCCTCCGCGCCGCTATCGCCGGCCTCGGAAGTAGCCTTGGATTGAACAGACGAGCTCGGTGCCATACTTCCTTCGGCTGATAGTCGTTCGTCATTTCGACGCATGATTTTCATGGCCGGGACACTTGGGGGCGGGGTAGTGCTAGTGGCAGCGTGCACCGCGGAGACAGGTTCAGGGCTTAATCAGGTTAGCCAATTGTCCTGTAGGGGAATAGGAAATCGACTTACAGTCTGCAGAAAGGAGTTCGATGCAGCCTCACAGAGGTCACGTTGTTATCAACAAAATGAGTCAGATGGTAATAATCTCCAAGTTTATGAGCGAGAAGTCGTTGGAATCCATTAGAAGGGGGCAGCTCCAAGGATTGTTCACTGGTCATAGTTAACACCCAATTGGCGTGGTTGAAAATATGGGCAGAACACTTACGCGGACTCTTTGATGAAGTAACGAATCCTTTCCTCTAGCTGGAGAACCGTCAGACGGTCTTTTGGAGATTTCATCGCCTCCAAAAGTTTCTCGTCTGGTTCCATAGGAAATCCATGCATACTGGAGCCATCCGACAGGCCGTCAGGATTGGCTGGGACAACAAAATTGTTTGCAACAGAGTCTGGGGGGATGTTGACCGTGCCACGCAGGTCACCATCGTTGTAAAGAGAACCAGGTACAGGAAGACTTCCACGAGATCGCAGAGCATTTCCATCGCGAAATTGGTCGCGGAAGAGACGTCCTCCGGCTTCGGAGCCAGTTACTGAGTTCGGTGCGCCAGATGTGGCGCCCGAAAGTGACTCTTCTTCATCAATGGCTTGCACGCTCGCACTGTCATCGGGTCGTACAGAGTCTTTTTCGTCCATGGCGAAAGTGGTCACAGAGGCCAAACTCTTCGAGTCAAAGTTGGTCATTTTAGTAGAAGAATTAGAAAGATGAGTGCGATCATCTTCAAATGAGTTATTTCTCTTGAATGTGCCATTCTCTTGGTCGCCAATTGAAGATCTAGACCCTTCCCGGTCTGTCTGCAGGGCGATGTCAATGTCCTGCACTGCTCTGCCTAGGTGATCAACTGCAGGATCGCTCGAGGCAATCTTCTGCTTGATTGTGTTCAAGGAATGTGGAGGTAATGGGGCGCCCGTGTTGAAAGGTTCGGAGACATTTGAGGTCGTCGCAAGCTGAGAGCTGCTGCTTTCAACTGATACTGAGGACGAATGGGGTTGAGGGATTGCGGACATGGCAGCGATCTGGAAGGGAATTTAGCAATTGGACCGAAGTTGACGCTCAAGACATGCATACCTTTGCAAAGGAGAATTGGGGGTCTCCTGATGAGGGACTTTGAGATGCCATTTTGAACTAGCCCGTAGGATGTAGAGGTCGTTTTCAAGATTCCACAAAGGTAACAGAATTTCACGTCAAGACACAGCTGATATCAGCAGTTCTCCGGTGTAAGACAAGCGTTGATCGAGGTTTGAATGGAAAAAAAGTAGTTGAAGAATCCCGCTTCACACAAGCCAAAAAAGAAAGACATATCTCTGAGTAAGGGTCTCCGCCATGAGGAAAGCTGTGGTGGAATCAAGGTTAGCACTGGGTCAAACAAGTCTGGACGTCAAAATTGAGAAGCATATGTGCGCTATCTCATCTAGCACGACGCCCAATGTTTGGAAGCGGGCCTTACACGATGTCAACGCTGGTTCATGGTCTGGTGATAAAGGCCCCCAATCGATATTGCCAGTAGGTCCAGCCGGGGCGTAGGAAACAAGTGGATGAAGTCACGCAAAGATCCACGGCGCTCTAACACTCCGGTGAATTCTCAGTCCGTACTCGTTCCGTGTGGTAGAGAAGGAGCGGCGGAGAGGTCGAGCTGTGATTATTCTTCAAAGCCCGAAGGTTCGTGGGTGAAATTTTGCCGCTCCCGACCGCTTCTGCCGCGCGCCTACTACTTCCCGTTTTAATTAAACAGCCGCGGAGAGCTGGGTTTGATATCTTGCTATATACAACAGGGTTTTTACTTTTGTCATCTTCTTCGTTCCGCGACAACTATCTCTGTCTTTCGACTTGCAAGTGAATAGTCCCATGAACCGCTACCGCAATGCCCTAGGGCTACGAGGCCCGTCAAAAGCTTCGGCGAACACTCTATGCCAGAAGTGTTTGAAACGAGATATGTGGCCTTGAAGCGTCTTCCCATTGATCGCCATGCTGACCTGAATCTACGGCACTACAGCTATGAATGCAAGGCGACTGCGCAAGAGCGTCCTTATACCTCGCGCCCGTCGCGAACACAGCAGTTGCAAAATCCAAGGTTGATGCCTAAGCTCTCAACAGAAGTTCCCAGTGACCTGACTCAGTCGTAAGTCATTTCCCGCTGTCTTCAATGGTAACCATCTCGATAACTTGATATTAATTGAAAATCGCAGAAACGGCGTGGCGGATGACATACTTGCAAAAAGGGACGAAGAGCGAGGTCGGAAGAGAGACATTGATGGAGAGCACACGACAGACCGCCAAGGACGCTCGCCAAAACGGACGAGATCATGGTCATCTCATTCGACCAATTCTGTTTCCACGATTTCCACCAACCGATCCGCCTCAGCATCGCCCGACCGCCGTAGCAAGCACGGCTCTCAGAGCAATGGGCGCCAGGCCGCCTCTGTGTCACCGCCCCCTAAGTCCCGCAAGAGAAGATACAGTGATGCATCTCAATCTGCCTCGTCCTATTCCTCTGGCGCCCGACAACGCTCGAGGTCAAGGGAGTGGACCGAGGAAAGGAACATCCGCCGACGTCGTAGGGAGAGCAGCCCCGAAGAACGAGGAAGACACCGTGAACCCGGAACTCGTCGCCGAAGCGATCGACGCAGCCGCAGTGTCGATAAGAGCCGAATCGCGAAGGAGCGACGATCCATAACTCCCCCAGAGACTACGATTGACCGCGTTGGAAGACGGTCATACCGAGACCGAGAAAGTCCTCCGACTCACCAACATTCCTCGGGACGCTCCAGGCAGGACCAAAGAGCACGACCAGAACCGCCGCGGGAGCGAAGCTTGAGTCCATTTAGCAAGCGACTTGCCCTGACCCAGGCGATGAATCATGCGCGGTAGAGGATGGAATGGAAAATGAGCTTTAATTTGATGTATTCTGGAGAGGAAACATCGGCGCGGCTTTTGGATCTGGAAAAAAGACTACACATTGGTCAACTTCACGTTCCATTGAGAACAATTGTATTAATAGCATTCCATACATCCCAATGGCCAAGACCTTTCAAACGCCTTTTTATGATTGCAAAAGTGCAGACGGACATGAGATAAAAAAGTACAATAGCAGAAGAGGTGGAATTATTTCCACCATCCTCGTAAAAAGGGTATCATGTCAAACCGTATCCTCGTCCTGAGCTTCCTGTTGTTCGCGCAAATGGATTCCCTCCACCAATGCGTCTCCTTCAATGCCCACCTCTTCACCTTCGCCATTAGAAGCTCCCTTCTCCTTGGCTGCACGCCGCGCGTTCTCTATCCGTTGTCGCACCAGTCGGGCAATCGCATTCTCAGTTCGCACGTTGAGCGTCTTGAGCTTCTCGTCCAGATCACGGCGCAAGTCCCAGTTAGGTTTCTTCGGTTGAAGTTTAAACAGATCAATGGGCGCATCTTCTTCGTCTTTCCGTGCTTGTTCCTTCACTGCCTCTGCGATCTCCGCAGCCTGGGCTTCCACCGTGACTTTGCCTTCCTGCGGGCCTTGTTCAAATCCCAATTTCGGACCGCGAGTCTCGGCGTCGTAGTTGCGGCCGGAGATGTATTTTGTAGTAACATCATCGGCATCTGGTAATTCCTCATCGCCACCGACTTCTGTCTCAGGTTCGGGCTGCTTGCGCTTAAGTGCTGCGAGTTTGGCGAGGCGGGCTTTACGGTCGGTGGAGGCCGCATCCAGAGAGGCGTGATTGGACGACATGGTTTCAAATTTATAGTGGATGAAGGTGTAGATGGTGAAGAAAGAGAGTGAACACCTTTGGAAGTAAGACGAGCGCGACCTCGAATATAAAGCCCGCTGGAGAAAAGTTGCAGGTTAAGGTGTTGGGGTGCGCCACACACCAGCCACGGCAAAATCGGGCGGCTTTCCATCTTTCGGATCAACGATCAACTTCCACTTCATTTCTTGCCAGAGTCAGACAGATCACACCTTTCTTCTCTCCTCATGCGTATGATCGCGGGACTCTGAATGTTATCTTGTCCACATCAGCTTGTCCACCTCCGCCTTCAGGGGCTCCAGTCGCAATGTAGGAACTCCGGCCTTTGGCCTCGGAAGTTGGGGATCTCGATCGCTGCACACCGTGTCCAACATATCTCCAATCATGCGACGTCATTCAGAGAGCCCGGAACCGAACCGCACGATTTCACAAAGCCTGCGCCGTTACAAACGGTCATCATCGACGACTTGGAAAATCCAGAACGAGGCAACCATGCAAAACTGGCTGAGCAATCTGGGGAGAAACTTGATGGACAGCCAGGAAATAAGACCACTACACAGAAGCCTAAAAAGGGCTCTCGAGAGTTCATTACCGAGCCGTTGACACTGAAGAGGGTTCGCGGAATCATGCGGGCGCAAGGCCGCAATATTCGGAACGCACCCGACGTGCTTCGTCGACTCAATGCCGAGATCAAAGCGAAGGACCGGTTCTTAAACTCGAAATCAACTTATCTGGCGACAGTTGTCAAGAGCAACTCGCTCTACTCGCGGGAGCTGGGCCTCGATCAATGGCAGGCGGCGTATGCTGAGATCTACAAAGCAAAGCACTACCAGCGTGAGGTATCAAACCGAGCTGTGATACCAGCATTGAAAGAGGATGGTCAAGCGCTGCTCGAGAAGATTCAGACAGACTGTCTTAGAAGCTTTCGGGATGCCTGGCGGGCCATGTCAAGACGCGACAAGGCCGCTTGCTGGCAGCGCCTAGCCTTCTGGCTAATGCAGAACGACCCCAAACTCTTGATGGAATATTTACTTGTTACAACGGAGAGCGAAGAGAAGCCGGATTTCACCATGGTGGCTGACTGCTTCCTTTATTTGGACAGATTCTACTATGCGGACTGGCTGAAAGATTGGAAGGGCGGCACTCACACTTACGAGTCGCTAATTGAGGCTTGTTTGAACCCGAGGGATTGGCCTATTCTTTCTTTGCCACAAAAGGGTGCTCGGCTTTTCATTCAGCGAGCTAGCCATGATGGGGTAAGCTTTGCCCTCGAGACAGTAAGAGGGAGATCCATTGAGATGACCCCAGAGACTGCTTTGTGCTTCATGTGGCGATTCACGGAATTCGAAGATGTGGATCAAGCACTCAAATCTCTCGGGTTTATTCCCATTCTCAAACACCCAGAATTTACATTAAATTCCAAGGGAGTCCTTCGGCATTGCTGCAAGCTTTTAACGCTGGACCGTGTTCAAGATGGCGAAAATGGACGCAACTTTGAGATACTTCCACAGCTCTTAAAGATGGGTGTTCGGCCTGACCGAGACATGATGAATTTGGTGCTGGCAAATGCTTACAAGACCGGCGACTCACAACTCGGTACCGACATGCTACAATTCATGACAAATCACGACTACAATTTTGACTCTTACACCTACTTGACTCTCTTGACCGAAGCAGTCAAGCGTGGAGACCGGGGCCGTGTCGATAACTTGATCCGTGAGCTCGAAGAGAAAGATCTTCGCAATAACCCATACATCACCAACAAGATATTTCATTCCCACTACGTTTTCACCGCCAAGAACATGGATGCAGACTCTGATCCTTCAGGAATCTTTTATTCCATGCTTGATATGTACAACACCTTACACGACATTACCCCTTTGAAAGATCTCCTCATCATCCCGCAACAATATACGCCTCGGGCCGGAGGCTCCAATACGCCTCCCACACCTATCGCCCTGTACATTATGATTGCGACCTTCTTCCGCTGCCAGAACCGCCTCACAACTGTGGAACTCATCTATAAACGGTTTCAAGAGTTGGTACAGCAAGGCCACCCATCTATCGCTCCTCTCGCGGAGACCGACCACACCTACAATGAGTTCCTCATTGCCATGCGTGCCAACCCCCATGCACTGCGGTCGTGTGTGCGCTTGGTCGAAGACATGCTTCGTTCTTCTAAATCAGTTAAGCCCTCTGTGCGCACTTGGACCATCTTGCTGAGCGCTTTCATCTTCAATCGGCAACCTGCAGCTGCAGAGACAATAATGCAGATGATGGTCAAGCACCAAGTCGAGTATGACCAAGCCACTTGGAATACCATCATCAGTGGTCATGTCAACACGCAGAACGTGGAAGACACTGCTGCTACCATCAAAGCAATGGAAGAACAGGGATTCGCCATTGATCCCTACACCATGAAGAGTTTGCGCTATCTTCGCGATCCAGAGCGTCTCTGGGTTGCCATTGACGAGCTGGACAAGCAATTCCCCGAAAGTAGCTCTCAGCAGGTAATTTCCAAGCCGGAGCTTGAGTCCAGCGGTCCTGCTGTGGATGAATCGGAAGACCAGCTACTTGATAAAGGATTACGGAAGCTGGTCCTGAAGTGAGCAAGGTTTGATGGATACCCTTTTTATTGTTTTGTCATAGAATATTGCATGGCATAGGCATGGGCCTGTTGCTGGAGCGTTGCGTTGCCACTTGTGTAAATTTGGCTCTCATGTACTATACATTGAATCATTATGAAACTTCTCATGCTCTTGAAAGCATGTCATTTAATTGAGGAGTCCATGCCGTGACACCGGTTCTGTTTCTTGCTGACCAGCGAGCGACTTTCACTCTCATTTCATCTGCATCCATATCGCCATTGAGAAGAATAGTAATCACGAGAGGCTTTTAGCCACCGAGGAAGATAGAGACCTGTCAAGCAATGGGCTGTCAGTAATGTTCTGCCTGAACGCGGGGCTGGTTTTAGCAACTCACAGCCATCAGGAAACAGCATATGCTGACATAGGGACTGAGACGTTCTCCTACTCGCGCGCATTTCCAGAATATACCGAACAACCTATGCTCCGTTAGTTCGGCAGCTCCACGAGTTGAGCGTCAGGACCTACCCGTTCTGGTTGCGGTCCATGATTCCGGGCATGATCGAGTGTGCATATGTGCTCGTGCAAATAAGCAACAGGATCACCATCAGTAGGGACTGGAAGTTGAAAAGGGCCGACTAGGTAAGTCCTCGTGTTAGTGATGTCGTGGTCGCGGAAAGTACACAGTGTGCTGAGGTGCGTCGTCTCTGCCTGAACAGCTTCGACATCACTATCCCAGCACCTGGGTGTTCACCTGCAAAGAACTCTCAACTCACCATCTTGGATCACAATTTCCCCACGTCCCAGAAAGAGACGATAACAAGATCAGCGAGTGTGTGCAAGAGCAACGAGACAACTCGTGTTTCTGCCCGCCATGTCCGCCAGATGCACAGACCGCCCGGGGTCCCGGCGTCAATCGTCTCCGCCTGCTACTGTTGCTCCAAATCCTCATCACCTTCCCTCTTCGCCAGGCTTCAGACCGTCCATCAATCGGCGCTCGCTTCAAACTCACAATTCGCAGCGTCTCGCGCCCTGGTCTTGTTCGAGTCCGAGTCCGACCCCAACTTTCCGCAATACATTTGTGTCACCACAGGCCGGACCTCTTTCGAATTCTAGTCCTCAGGAAAGCGCTCTCGCCAAGGCAGGCCCATACGCGCACGATCATACAAGTACATCGCAAAACTCTCGGTCCAAGCTTAATAGTCTTCCCGAACCTCCGTCCGTGTTTGCACCTCCTGGAGGTTTCAACCCTCACGATCTAGATCTTCTCCGCGCGGGCTACAAATACGCATACGTCCTTGCCCCGCCTCCTTTCACATCAACAGGAGCGTCCACAGCAGAGCCAGCAGCAGGGTCAGCAGCGGCAGTTCTAAAAGCTCCTAAAAGAAAGTCTGTCCGATTCGACATGGCCGAGCCACGAGCCCGTGCCGCCCGGCACAAGGGCCAAATGAATTTTGGTCCCGAGAGTTAGTCACGAGCTATCATCACAATTCAACCTTTTACCAAAGACTGACACAAAGAAGTGCGCCACCTCCTTCTAGCCTACGGTGACCCAGCCCCGCATCACTCATTCTCCAGCGAACCCCTCCCTGAAACAATTCGCGTGCTCGACGAAATCGTCACAGACTTCATCCTAGAGCTATGCCATGGTGCCGCGCAGGTCGCGCACCACGCCCGCCGCCAGAAGATCAAAGTCGACGATTTCCGCTTCTCACTACGTCGAGATCCGAACAAGCTTGGCCGTGTGCAGGAATTGTTGCGCATGGAGCGTGAGTTGAAAGAGGCGCGGAAGGCTTTCGATCAGAATGATGATCAGGTTGCCAAGGATGCTGGGAAGAAAGGAGCTCCTGTTCCTGAGGATGACGACAACGCTTCAGTTGCCGGTACGGTGACTGGAAAGAAGGGCAAAGGCAAGGGAAAGCGAGGTGCTGCTAACCGAAGAGGCTCGGATGCTACCGAGGAGTCGGTTCCTAAGAAGAGGAAGACTCTCGGATGATTCTTACCGTGATTTCGTGGTTCTCTCTTTTCTCCTGTCTCTTTTCCTTATCTCTCATTCATGTGCATGGGTATGGTCAACCTCCATCGGCGTTTCTTGCTTTCCTTTACACCGGAGTTTGGACGGACTGTGTCCCATTGATTTGAAATACCCGTGAATAATACCGCCACAATTCCTGCATGTACAAATTTATTCAGTCTATCAAATACCGAAATTGCCTTGGACGAAGCAATCTTCAGAGTCTACACAATTGAAATTTGTGGGGCCAAAAAGTGGCTATCTCGGCATGCTCTAGGTACTCTATTGTCCCAAACTCATGACCACAGCACTAGTTCCCTCCAATCTTTGGTCCATTCCAAGAACACCCTTGTACATTTATACCTTACATTCCCAAATTCCATAAGATTGTACACCGTAACGCCTGCATCCCAATCTGATAACAATACCAATAACCCGATGCACCATTCTATCCTCAAAATCGAAGCAAAGCATCCAGTTCGCCCAAGGAGAACCCCGATCCCAACGGTTCATTACATGTTTTCACAGCGTCACTCGTCGAATTCGTTATTGAAAGGGCTTCCGCAGAGCCATCATGTTGTTTGGGCACATTGTTCAAACTCCGTTGCGCTTCTTCCATCTCATGGTCCTTGTCATTCGTTTCAGGTGGAATCAACCTTAACACCTCGGAGAACATTGAATATACAGCCGCCCATCTCGGAACTTCATGATCGATACCATGAGGTAACTGTAAATTCAACCCGTGAGACGAAGCCGGTGATGATGCCGAAGAAGAAGATGATGATTCTTGTTTTTGGGACCTAGTGATGTCGCTTGTGTTAGCTCTTATTCTCTTTTGTACGTGAGTGATTAAGGGCCGAAATGAGAACTAGGGAATGCGTATGGTAAAAACATGAATAGAAACATGAACATGAACATGAATATGAACATGGAACGTACTTAGCCTGTCGCTCCCTTGGTACACAATCCTGTCCTTCCCTGCAACAATACGTGCAGCGAGATTGGGAAGACGCGACGACACAGCGCTTTTTTCGCGCATAGCAGGCTTGACAGGCCATACTTTTCGAGTTGTGGTGACTGGCGGCCTTGGGAACCTTTTGGATCCTTTGTGGGGCTTGTGGGCCTAAAGACCGTTGGTTTTCCGCTGGGGTCCCCATACTGGGATGATTCTGCAGGCGGATTTGGGAAATAGTCGAAACAAAAGGAAATTGTGTGAAGAGGATTCTCGGAAGTCTAGACGCCGGTGGAATGGATTTCTGAATAACTCCAGCGAAGGTAACCGAGGATTTCGGGGTGGATGAACTTTAAAATTGGGGAGTTTGGAGATCCGGGGCCGAGGCTCAAGAAGGAGAGGTGAATGGAGGGATTGAATCGAGGAGTTGAGTGTAGTTGAAAAGGAAGTAGAAGTAGAAGTAGAAATAGAAATAGAAATAGAAAATGGGCATCGAAATGGATTACTGATTAATGCATGATCAGAGTGTGGGGTGTGCTTTGAGCTATGTCCGGACAAGTCGCCGAAATGAGCACTTTGGTCCCACCACTCCAAGGCCCGCTGAGTCGGGATTGTCGGTGAACTGAATGGAACTGGATAGTCGATCGGACGAGGTTCTAGTCGCCGCATATCCAGGTTTCCGAGTTGCCTTGCAGTCAATGGTGAATTGTGAATTGATAAAGTGATAAAAGTGATAAGATATTAATTGAGAGCTTAGCATGTGATAGAAACGAGGATTTTAGCACGTGAAGGGTCTATACAACATTTTCATGTGGAAGAACCTTCGATTGAACGGAAGCTATCAAGAAAAGAGGGAAATAGCAAATCTTTCACAAGTGCCGCTTGATCTCTTGCTCATCTCTGCGAATCTGATCTCCAATAATCCGAATAACCTGCCTCTTAGCATACATGGCGATGCGTTCCGAAGCAGGCATATTTGAGAAGTCTTCGCCTGGATTGATACCGCCCTGGTCCTCCATAACATCTATGATGTATCGGAGATCATCTGCAATCCTATAGGCCCCAGAAGACAAACACTGAAGCACAAGCTTCTCCAATAGCACCCATTTTCCATAAATAGCCGCTGTTCGGAGCGCAGAGCCATGCTCTCCTCGTCCCAGGGTCACGTATGCGTCCCGGTCCAAAAGTAGTCCGAGAATCTTGTGCATTCTGCTATTGTAGGTGTGCATTGATACGGCGGCTTGGAGGAGTGTCCAGCGGGGTCCACCGGCATTGACATCGCCACCCTGAAGAAGATATTCATTGACGAGTTCGATGCTGTTATTTTCTACTAGAGCGTGGGCGAAACTGACTGTAGGATTAAACTCGCCGTCCTTGCTGGCCAGGCGTCTGTGAAGGTCAGTGAGGTACTTCCAAACTGGGTAAATAGATTGTAGTCTTTTCAACACATTCGTCACTAAGCCTTCTCTTAGGAAAGGTTTCTTGACTTTCTTGACCTTGTCCCCGATTGAAGCTGGCTCGAACGTGTCGAATAGAGCCGCAGCAAGTGGAAACACAGAGCGAATCGCATATTCGAAGAATGGATGGTAGATGTTCAAATCACTATACAGCTGTGCTGCCTGGCGAGAAGACAATTCTTGAATCGTAGCATGTCGATCGGAGTATCTCTTGACCTTTCCTTGAATCTCTTCGGTACTCAGGAATCGTATACAAGCATTCAATAGGTCCTGTCTACCCAGATGCATAGCCTGTGGCACTTCTATCTGCTGAATCGTAGCAAAGGACTCTGGACCTGGAAATCGCGGCTCAGTAATTATCAAAACATTAGCCCGCAGAGACTTGATACCTGCCGACGCGAGAGCTTTGACGATATTTGAATCATAGTATGGACTTTGCGATACGGTCACACTGAGGATTCCGTTCAATTTACGTCTGATTGCTCGCGCAAGCTCTTCATCGTTCCGAATGAAGGTAGCGCAGTTCTCGGCTGCGCATTGGCTTCGATACGCTTTGTCGGCGAAAACTCTCGCATATCGGATGTCTGTCAAGGTTAGGCTTGCACCTTCTGTGCAGTATACCCAGCGTGTGAGCCATTCGACCCATCTTTCACCTTCTTGTTTTTCCTCATGATCTGCTAGGACTGGTGTGACCATTTCGTGGTTTTTCTCTTGGTGTTGTGCTTCCATATTCTGAAGGTGGCTTTCTTCGTCTGTTCTCAATAGTAGCTCCTCTTCGATGGCAAATTCGAACCACTCGTCTCCAGTCATTGGAGGGCAGTCCTGAAGTGGTTTTAGCGGCCGAAGCATTTGAGTCGAGTTTAAAGTATATTCAGTTGGACGTGCGTATTGACATAAGTTTAGTTGATGTGTCTGAGGTAGAGCGGGCGGCGTTGATGGTGGTCTTGAACAGACATGAGCCGGTGGCATTTTGATAAATATACAGAAAAGAAACATGGAAGACTCCTCAAGTTCTTGGAAGATTTAAAAGGGTTCGCTCTCTGTATTTCAGATAAGACATTCGAATCTTTGATCTCACAGATTTCTTTTATCCTGGTAAACTTCTTGAGAGACTTTGTGAAAGAAGGGTTATGTTTCTATCCAATCAATTCATATACAGTTCTTTTTGTGCAAACCATGACCTGTCTCAATGTTCGATCCTGGCAAACCAAGTAGCAAGCCTGCCAAAGACTATCTGAGACATACCATAGTACACAACAAAGTCATGCTTCTATCCCAGTCAAGGAAATGGAGTCTTTGTGGCGCCCATCTCTGTTCTTGCTTGCCCGTTCCATGAAACAGAGAAGACTACGTAGCCATCGCTTCCATGGTGATGCCTAGAAATATGTCCCAACAGGTCTAACAAATTTATGTCCATTTCATCATAACTAACGCCGCGCCCAGATAAGATGCGACTTCGTGAAACCGGGTCCAAGCCCAGTTTTGACTCTCTGCAGTCACCTCTGCAGTGCTCCATCACCTCCCCCCCCACGACTCTATCTGAACAAAGCCAGATACTCCGATGCGCCACATTGCTTTTTTTTCCGACCAGGCCTGGGCGGCCACAAGGAGACAGAGATAGGTGTGTTCGTGTTCGAGACAAAAAGGGAGAGGGTGGGCAGGGGATAAAGGGGAAAAGGTTAAGGAGAAATAAAGTAGATAGAAACAAACAAGTACGAACCCAATAGTTGTCGGAACATGGAAAACGAGACATAAGAAACATCAACGGGTACGTTGGTAGCTCCAGAAAATTGGTCACATGCATCATTTCTGAACACTCTATGCGCGTGCCTCCTCAGTGGCAGCCCGGTCCTGGGGGCGGTTGTTCTGACGGCCTCCCTTGTTGCCGCGCTGGTTGCGCTGGTTGCCTTCGCCGGCATTCTCGCCGCCACCCAGAGTGAGCTGAGCAGTTGCTAGTCGGTTGGACAGCTCCATCTGTGTGCGGATGGTGTTGGCCAGGTAGGAAACGACCAGGACGTCCTGGATGTGGTTGTTGCTGCAAAGGTATTAGTAGCGTATCTACATGTGAGATGAAAGGGAACACGTACAAGTCGCGCTCAATGTCAGCGGGCTCGACCTTGGGAGCCAGAGCAAGGGCGTTCAGCAGGAACTGGCCCATGGCAGTGGAAGCGGGGGTTTCCTCATCGATAACCGACTCAACATAACGCGACACACGATCGATCATAGAGATGACCTCCTCGATCGCACGCTCCAGAGACTCAACATCGGAGGTAATGGTGGTGGAGCGCTCCTCGCTATCCTTGGCGTTGGCAATGGCCTCGAGACCGCTCTTGTCGGCCTCGCCGTATCGGAGCTCGTAGGGGACGGGGATGAAGGCGGCGCTGTCGGCAGCACGCTCAGCAGTGACACCAACGGGTGCGGAGATGTAGGCGCGAGTCTCAAGGTCCTTTCCGGGCTGAGTGGAAACAGTCAGGTGGACGGCGGGGTGCGGCCATGTGCCGTCGCCCTGGCCGCTGTAGAAGTTCTGGATCAAGGCGGAGAAGGTGTTCAGCTCCGAGGCGGTAGCGTACCAGCCGACAAGGACCTCGCGCGGGTTGGCCTTCAGGTGCAGGGCGAGCATCTGCTTGTGGTACTCCATGTCGACTTCGACCTGGTCCTCGGCTTCGGAGTGGCCCACGGCGAATGCGGACCGCACCTCAACCTCACCTCCATCTTCCGATCGTGTTCCAAGCAGGGTTCCAATGACACGTTCCTGATCGGCGTTACGGCGAAGCGAGTGGTCGAGGATGGAGAAGACGGCCTAAGAGGTTAGTTGCTTGCCCCTCAATACCCCCATACTGCATACGTACCTGCGGCTGGATGACCACGTTAAGAGGGGCCGTAGTGGGAGCGGTGCCCACGGAGACGGGGCCCAAGGGACGGGCGAGGTGAAGGAAGGAGTCGGCCATGGTGAATGTGGTGTTAAGGATAATCTGGAGGAACGCCAAATTCAGTCAACGCAAAGCTCGGAGAGACAATTTTTCCTTGAAAGTGGAGTTGGCCGTCTGATTGTTCCGTTTCTTCTTTGTGTGTGGGAATTTTCGCGCTAAGATAAGATAAGCAACTTGGACCTTCAATTCCACCTCCGGAAAAAAAAAGTCAGTATCTTCACCAATGGCTCCCCCACGAGGAAGAGGCGGTTTTCGGGCTAGAGGTAGAGGCCGTGGTGGAAGAGGCGGTACTACAAGGAGAAACAATTTTGCTTCTTCACGATTGCGCGATGCTGAGTTAGTGCGCCTACAACTTTTCATGATGTATAGCTGACCCGATCCAGATCGGACGAATCCTCCGGTGATGATGCGCCCAGCAGCCCAGTTGAGGGGGATATGGGGGATGACTCTCTAATGGATGAGGGCTCGTCTAGTAGTGACGACGAGGAGGAGGAGGAGAGCAACGGTCGCCCGTACAACGAATTGCTTGAGCTGCTCCATGCCAACTCCGACTCGACAGGTCCCGCTCGCAAGCGGAGAAAGGTCGCCAATGGTGACAAGGAGGAAGTCCAGACTGCTTCGGTTGAGGAAGAGTCTGATCAAGGCGAAGATGCGCTACAGGAACAGGCTCCGTCGGATGATGAAGAAGTTCAGGAAGAGGATGATGACGATGTCCTCGGACCTTTTGAGAAACACTTCAACCTTCCAGACAGCGCCGAAATCACCAAGAAGATTGAGTCGATCACTGCCAACAAATGGATGTCGGCGAAGAAGGAAGTGGACGGTCTCCGGATGGTGCATAGCATTCCCGACGTGGGAGCAGAAAAGGCATCGTTGCTGCCGGCCTTGAAGAGCACGGCCAATCTTAAAGTACGCCAACTTGATTCTCACACTAGATCTGAACTGACTGTTTGATTTTTAGCTCAAGAATAAGTTGAAGCCCCGTGCCGCAGAGCTCCTCCCAGCATTACCGGCCCAGCCCAGCAGATCGCGCCGTACGTATTCGATTACCAAGATGTTCTGTTCGGCAATCGGACACCCTCTTCTGCAGATGATATGCGGGAGATCATGGCTTTACACACTGTGAATCATCTGATCAAGACTCGAGACCAGGTGCTGAAGAACAATGCGCGCCTCGCGAAAGACCCCGACACCGATATTGAGTGCCGTGACCAGGGTTTTACTCGACCCAAGGTCCTTTATATTCTGCCAACTCGACAGGCATGTGTTCGAGTGGTCGAAGCGATTTCACGATTCTACCAAGCTGAGCAGCAAGAGAACAAGAAGCGCTTCACAGACTCTTTCTCGGCTCCGGAAGACTCAACTTGGGAGAACAAGACTGACGATTTCCGTGAGCTGTTCGGCGGCAACGACGATGACATGTTCCGACTGGGATTGAAATTTACTCGCAAGACCGTCAAGTACTTTGCCCAGTTCTACAACTCGGACGTAATCTTTGCCAGTCCTCTTGGTCTGCGAACAATCATGGATCAGGCCGAGTTAGTATCCTGACAATCACATTGATGGTACCCTGCTAATTCATCTCAGTGCCAAAAAGCGCGATCACGACTTCTTGTCATCCATCGAAGTTGTAATCGTCGACCACGCCGACGCCCTTCTCATGCAAAACTGGGACCACATGACATATATCTTCCAGCACTTCAACTTGCAACCCAAGGAAGCCCACGGCTGTGACTTCAGCCGCGTTCGCAACTGGTATCTAGACAATCAAGCCCGGCACGTTCGGCAAACTGTCGTCCTAGCATCCTACCTCACTCCTGAGATCAACTCTCTCTTCTCACAACACATGCAAAACATCGCTGGTCGCATCAAAATCACTCCCACCTACGCTGGCGCCATCACCGCGCTCCCTCTCCCCGTCTCGGTCAAACAAACCTTCTCCCGAATCGACAGCCTCTCCCCGGCCAAGGACCCAGACGCTAGATTCAAGCATTTCACCACCACCATCTTATCTAACCTCGTGAAGAGCATCACGGGACGAAACAAGAATAGCGCGGGCACTTTGATCTTCGTCCCCTCGTACCTTGATTTTGTCCGCGTACGCAACCACTTTGCCACCTCCGCTCAAACCACTAATGTCTCCTTCGGTGCTATTTCCGAGTACACCGAGCCGCGCGAAATCGCCCGCGCCCGCAGTCATTTCATGTCCGGTCGTCACTCTGTGCTTTTGTATACGGAACGTTCTCACCATTTCCGCCGGTACCAGCTGCGCGGCGTGAAGCGCATCATCATGTACGGATTGCCAGAGAACCCGACCTTTTACCAGGAGATCGTCGGGTTCCTGGGTCTGGACCCGGCAGCGGTAGTCGAGGCGGCTGAGGGTGGTGTCCGCGTGTTATTCTCCAAGTGGGATGCGCTGAAGCTTGAGCGTGTAGTGGGAACTTCGCGTGTGGGCAATATGCTGCGTGAGAAGGGTGGAGATACTTTTACTTTTTGTATAGAAAAATGTAGCATATATCTTCTTCCTCATGACATACTTCGTATAATAATTCGCTTATACGAGATTTTGCATTTACACTGCATGAGACACTAGACTGCATAGATCCCCGAATAGATGCAAAATCGAAAAAAGCAAAAGTGAATAAGAAAACATAACGTTAAGAAAGAGAGAAACAGAAATTCAGAAGAAGCAAAAAAAGCCAGGTCAGTTGGAACCAGCTAGCGGTCAACATTCAATAGGCCCCGTCTCCACAACCGTCACCGGACTTGAGCATCAATTTTTCACTTTCGTCAAAACAGCCCCAAATCATTACCTCCTCTTCCCTAACCCACTCTCATGTTTATAAAAACCCTCATCTAAAACATCCACGCACGAATTACGACCGTCACGAACCGTCACGACAGAGAATACCCTCTTAAATGTCCCCGCAACCAGACTCCCACTCCGAGGAGTCCCCGCACTTCTCCAATACCGACTCCGATGGCATCCCATCCGACCACCCAGACGCCCCCTTGTCGAACGGGCCCTATCATGATGACTCGTTGGCCGTGTACGAGCCTCGTCCGATTCCAGATGTATATGACGACTACGAGACTGTCCGGCCGCGCAGCAAATGGGCCTTTTTCTGGTTACGCAATAAGGGCATGTTCCTCGTCTTGATGGCGCAGATGTTCGGTGCAAGTATGAATGTGATGACCAAGGTTCTGGAGATGTATAGTTCTATGCATCCATTCCAGGTGAGTTTTCATTTTCCTATCTTTTTCAACTTCATATGACCTAGATGCAAAAAAGAAAAGAAAAAACAATCACACAAGATGTACATGAACAATTAACAAGCAACATCAGGTCCTCTTCGCCCGCATGTCCATCACTGCCATCGCAAGCTACCTGTACATGTGGTACGCCTCTGTCCCCTCACCACTTGGCACTCGACCCGTCCTCGGCCTCCTCATCACCCGCGCCGTCTCCGGTTTCATGGGCGTCTACGGCCTCTACTACTCCGTTCAGTATCTGCCTCTTTCTGAAGCTACGGTGATCACCTTCCTAGCGCCTATCATAACCTGTTACGCCTGTTCCCTGCTCATCCCTGGTGAGACATTCTCCCGTCGCCAACAAGCGGCGGGAATTGTCTCGCTAATTGGTGTGGTGCTGATTGCGCGCCCGTTCCGGAACCGAAAGGACGACGAAGGAACAGATTCTTATCATCATATTCTTGCGACTGTGGTGGCGTTCTTTGGTGTGCTGGGCGCTGCTGGCGCGTATACTTCGATTCGGATGATTGGAAGACGGGCGCATCCGCTTGTTAGTGTGACTTATTTCTCCAGTGTTACGACTGTGATCAGTGCGGTTGCCATGTTGGCTGTTCCTGGCGTGCCCTTTCGGTTTCCGGGCAATCCTACTGAGTGGATCTTGTTGACCGGGTTGGGGGTTTGTGGGTTCCTGTTACAGTTTTTGCTCACAGCGGGCTTGTCGTATGTGCCGCCGGTTGATGTTGGGGGCAAGCAGGGACAGGGTTCTCGGGCGACGAGCATGGTTTATACACAGGTGCTCTTTGCATTGTTCTATGATAAGGTTGTGTGGGGGGGTTACGATGAGTTTGGTTAGTTGGGCAGGGTCCGCGTTGATCTTGGTCTGTGCCATTGCGGTGGCTGTGATGCAAGAAGGGAAGTCGGAGAAAGCTGAACCTGGGTCTGAGCCAGAGCCAGAGACTGAGCCTGAGAATAATGAAGAGGAAAGGTACAAGGATGCCGATGAGGAGGCGTGATGTGCACAGGGCAAGTAGAAAAGGTCTGGGAAGTAAATGACTGTGAAGGGGAATATAACCCGCGATTAGATAAACACCACGATCATAGGATTATGTATAGGATACAGTATATAGGATATAGATGAGAGCCAGGGACTAATCAATCATTGCGCATCGTGCTCTCTTCACGAACTTCGCTATCTGTCTCTCTCTCTCCACGCAGAATCCGGAGCACACTGCTCCACGTCCGCATCGCCGCATCAGTCAACTGCAGGCGCCTCGACGTCATAAGGTTGTAGCAATCCGACGCCATCCCGAGATCGCCCGACTCTGATTATTGGTTCTATCAATCTTTTCAGCGTCGAGGAGCCGCTGAGCGATGAGATGGGATGAGCAGTGGAGCCTTCAGCCCCGGTTTTAAAGTGGGTTTCTTCCCCCAGATTTTTACAAATTTTTAGATCAATGAAGAGGCATTGGTGAGATATCGGTGTATATCAATCCTAATACTCTACAATTTTACAATCTTACAATCTTACAATCTACAATCTACAACCTAACAGTCTCTACTACTATACTCTATACTCTATACACTCTTCTATACAGTCTACAATATGCGCCACTTCGACGCCTGGGTCATCCGCGACCCCTACAGCATCTGGCACTACTATCCCACCCAAACCTCCTCCAACTGGACCAACACGGTCCGCGATCTCGTTATCTCGCGACAGATCTGTTCTCCAACACCCTCACCTTCCCCCGCAATCAACCCCTACACACCACCACCAAACCCGCAATCCCAATCTCCGCTCTCCCGCCTCCCTCCAGAAATTCGCTCTATGATCTGGTCCTACGTCTTCCCTCCGGCAACCCTGCACCTGGTAACAATCAAAAACAAACTCCGCCACATCCGCTGCCAAGCCCCCAATCTGCCATCCGAACTAACCCACCACCGCCACTGTTGCCCCACGACCCCGGCCCGCTGGCGCGTCTATGATGGTCGAGTCCCCGGCCACTCGGATCGACTGCTCTACCCACACACCCACGAGCAACTGCCCGACCTAGTGAGTGATGGGAACGTCGCGCTCTTGCGAACGTGTCGGGCCATCTACGCCGAGACGGCAGATGTGCTGTATCGGAATTCGACAATCGACGTGGATGATCTCTATACGTTCATCGCGTTCTGCGAGTCAATCCCGTTGCGTGCGCGGAATGCGATTCGTAGGTTGACGGTGCAGTGGATGCCTGTTTGGGAACCACTGGCGGGATTGGATCATAAGGGTTCCATCTATGCGCATACACATAGTGATGCGCTCTGGACGGCTTTCTGGGCCCGGGTCGCGGGCTTGGATGGGTTGAAGGAGTTGGGGTTGAGTGTTGATCTGGGACGGTTTACGGGGACGGTCACTGGGGGGGAGCGGTCGTGGTGGCGGGACAGAAGTTGCCGCTGGTGTTGAAGGAGAGATGGTTGTTGCCCTTGTTGAATGTGCGGGGATTGACTGTCTTTGAGTTGGCGGTGACGGCGAGGTGTGATGAGGCGGCGAAAGGGGTGATTGAAAGTGGCTTGGTGAGGGATGCCGCCGTATTGAGGGATCAATTGAGGGCGGTGATGTGTTCGGACGTTGGAGTGAATTTGGCCGATGTCGAGGGTTTGGAGATCGATTTCGAGATGGAATTGGGCATCAAGGAGCCGTTGAAGGGGAGGCAGGGACCATTGATGATTGAGGCGTGATTTTGACATTCTGCCATCGTTGAGATACCCTATTTGTTTTGTTTTATATCTGCATGTTTCTAAGTGCATTGCATGGCATCTCTAGAGGTGAAAGCGATAAAACTCAAAGAGAGTCCTTTAGCATGGGAGCATCGCGTACTTTGTTAGTTTAGAGATTCCGTCTAGGCTCGTGTGTATCTATCTACACACTTCAAGCCTGCGCCAGCGATCTATTCTATTTATCAATCCATTCACTTCCCCGCCATATGAACAGCAATATGTCAATGCAAAAACCCTCATCCTTGCTAAATTTCAAACCTGGAAAGAGGGGGGGGGGAGATACAATTGCGGAGTATTAAGGCAAGTGAACCATCAAGAAAACGCCAGGCACCGAAATATTATCGCCTGCAATTTGGGAACTCAAAGCCCGAAACGGAAAAGTATAACACATGAACCGAATGCAAGTGAAAGTGCAAGGTGGAAAGGAGATGTGGGAGAGAGAAATGCAAGACTATCTACTGGGTCGTGCCCTTGACGCGCCCGCGGAGGTCCTCGTCGAAGCCGTTGGTGGGCTCGGACTCGTCCTCGTCGGTGGGTGATTGGGGATGGCTGACTGGTTCTTGGAGGGACTGGCGGCTTCGCATCATCTGGTTAAAATGTTAGGATTTTTGAGAATTCATCAGGCATCAAGGGGAGAAGTGGAAGGGATCATACCCATGCGCGAACACCCCCAATCAATCCCAGACTGTATCCAGTGGCAAAGTCCTCGTTGCGCGCTCCGCCAATTGGGCTCTCGGGGCGCGGTGAGTTGAGGGCCTCCACGCGGGACAGATGCGACTTGCTGCCGCCGGTCGGGCTGGCCAGAGGTCCGCGGCCGCTGCCCCAGTCCATGCTGTTGCGGGCGCTAGGCGCGGGGCTGTTGGGCCGACTATTTTGCCAGATCTGTCGCAGTTCACGGCCCAACTCTTGTCCCGTCATCGTCCAGTTGTTTTTAATATTATCGCGAAGTTCCACCACATGCCTCTTAATCTCGAGCTCGTTCTTCTTCAACCATGACACGTTCAATTCTTGGCGCGACGCGCCGCGCTTGAACTGTCTGGAAATGTACTGGTCATAGTCACGAACGATCCTGTTGAGGGCGGAGTATCAGCTTGTGCGCCGTTTGTAGCTTGCGAGGTTCACATACCGTGTAATGATTCCAGTAGTGCTGACACCCTCCGTCCGTTGAGTGACCAGGAACTTGCCCTGAGCCTTGATGGGCTCGTAGATATCATCACCCTCAGCAGCCTGGTAGGGGAGGTCGTCGTGGGCGACATAGTCGATCTGGTGCTCGGACAGAAACTCTGGAGTCACGACCCAAGGACAGTTGGGAATGACCTCGTCCACCCACTTGCAGTGACGGATGGTCTCCGCACGCTCTGCGCCACTGAGCACAGTCAATCCCTTTCGCATATGAGTCTCCTCGTCGCCAGTCACACCAACAATGAGGTACACGTCATCAAAAGCCTTCTTAGCCTGTTCGAGCTGTCTCATATGGCTGGGAATGATATTAGAATCACAACGTTGATGTCATCGATGTTCACTCGATACTCACCCGAGGTGGAACAGATCAAACACGCCGTCGGCGTACACCGCACCGCCCGCCCCGTCGGCGGCGGATTGGTGTGGTATCCAACTGGATCCTGCAATTTGCCTATTTGCGGTGGCGCCATGGTGTTCTGTTCGCCTTCGTCCACCGGGAGCTTAATGTGCAGACCCGGGCGACTCCGGAGTCGACCTTCAATATCGCTGCTGGCCACGGTGGTCTCTGAGGGCTCGCCGGGATCCTCTTTGGGGATGGAGCCATCACCGTTGGTCGAAGCCTCACCGGTCTTACGAGCTCGCTTGGATGCTGGAGTGTCGTTCTTCTTTGTTTTGTTTGGGGTGGCATTGGCCGGGCCGGAGTCCTCACCTTCTTCGCCGGACGCGTCGCGTGAAGATGGTTGAAGCTCAGCTGTGGGGACGGGGAGGTGAGAGGCGCTGCGCTTGCGCTTGCCGGGAGGAGATGAGGGCGACATGGTTGATGGAGGTGGCGGAGATAAGGATGGGAAGGAGGTGAGTTGTGTAGAGACCATTCCCCGTCATCCGGTTTAGGGGCCCGGCGTAATTTTCTTTTGGCGCCGAGTGGGGGCCCTTGGCATGACATACTCTCTGCCTTGGAACGGGGTATCTGGTATCTAAGCTACCATATTTACAGGATTATGCGTACCACGTTTTCTCAACCGAGGGTTTCCTATTCTAGACCCGGAGTAGGTGGGAGCCTTTATCCAGCTAACAGTGAGTACTTGATGAATCGACTTGCTTTTTCCATATAGAATCGAACCTCAAAGCCTTGAAACCCCTTCGGACGCTCCCTTGCCTGCCTTACTTCACGTGTCTGGCTCGATGCAATAGGTAACCGTTTATCATTACATTATCATTATTATGATTATGATTATTATCGAATAAGATAATAAGGAGAGGCGCAGGCTTAATAGCTATGGTAGTGGATTCCGCGCTAGTGCCGACCGTAACTAGTTAAACGTTCCGCGTCTCCGTCTCATGTCAATCCCTGACCTACGCTCCATTGAGATAGGACGAATACTTATTAAGGCCTAAGATACTTTGAATTCTATATAGTCAGAGAAACTCACTTCTATAATAGTAACGAAGTGCGAAATGAAAAAAGTAAGGGAACGCTCGGATTAAAAGCGCCATTAATCGAGGAACAACAACCGTCCTAACGCGGACACTCCTGGGATAGATGTAATTGGTTGGAGTGGCAGGAATTCATAATCAATCGTTGTCTATTGATCGATCTATGGAATACAATTAGCAATTCGAAGCTATCAAGGACGAGCAGTAACGCGTACCATATTTTCGTGGTCGATACCGGTCTGTCGAAAAATCGGAATGATAATAATTTAAGGACATTTCGCTGGTTGAAGACGGCGAGTCGAAATAAAATACCTACAACACAAAAGTAGCACGTAGTGTTGCACTGGCTGGTGATAATTGAGCGGTGCAGTACCGTAATTTACGGCGATCTTGAAAGGTAATGGTACATAAGGAGCCTCATGCCGTCTCTAGCGGCATTGAAGATTCTCAACCTGGCACACGAGCGACTATCTGGCCGCTTCCGATTCTGTAGCTGGAGATGGGATGAAAACATTAGCTAGAGGCACGAATCGTGATATTCTTTCGGTATATGGTGGGCCCTTGGATGACTGCATGGATGTGAGACTGGAAATGAGCGCGGATAGATCACTTCGCGAGAAATAAGACCTAGATAGCTCGAGTCAAGTCGTGCTACTGAATAGGAGGGAACTAGTACTCTATAAATTTCATAAGTCATTGGTAGGAAGACTCCCCAGGCTGTCTCCCAAGCCCAGTATCGCTTCGTCGCAATCAGATTTAAGGTGTTTATATCCGTTGTGGAGACTATGCATGTTGTGTAGGTGCCGGTTTAATCATTCTTAAGTCCGAAACATATAAGACTAGAGACCTACATGTGTGCAGTTACCAGGTGATTCTGATAATTAAGCCTTGGTTTCGAACCCCGATTGAAAACTTTGGACGGCATTTTGTGGAATTGCTAAATCTGAGGCTATATCGATGGTTCTCGTTTCCATTTTTATGTGGAGCGCAACTTCTCTCTTGTGTATGTGGCCGCAGCCCAGAGAAAGTAAGCACTGGCTGACTTATACCTTTTTAGCCTGTGTCCCTGGTACATGTGAGGAGTCTACTAGGAGTAAGGAAGGCACTGCGGGGACCCCTTAAAGATGAAAGAGAGCGTATGTTCGATTTAAGAAAACGAAAAGAAGTACAATATGGACTCAGAAAGCACCCGAGGGTGAGCGTCGTGATTGTGATTCTTCGACTCGTGCCTCTCGGCACGGTGGTAATCACTGCCATGAAAGCATTTTCATCACGGTCCAAAGACATCTGTACACTCGGAGCAAAAAGAACAGGATTGTGATGAGAGGAAGAGCAAGAAATCACTCAGTCAGAGTGGAATAAACTCAAGTCATATGTGCCTCCTGTTTAGGTCTAGATCCTGCACAAATGACCAGTCCGGTGGTCACTTAGAACCTATAGTCCAGGTTCGTCATCTCGTAGCTATTTACTACTATGAACCATAGAAGCTGCATTGTCGGGGCTTGGAAAGTAGGCTTGGTGAATTATCTCGATGCGTTTACTGAACTCTGAATTACCCACTATAGTGATAAACAGTTGACTGGGAATAGGGCTAACCTTTCTCTATAGAGGGAATAGTTATAGTACTTTAAGTTTCGCGAATACTTATCGAAATCTTAATTTAGTTTTGTATCTTTCTTAGGCCTCCTCCTCAAAGAGGATATTTTATAGACTATATTCTAGGTACCTCTTTATGACGAGTATGAGCAGAGATGCCCAACGGACGCGTCAATTCCGAGACCCCTGGACAGCTCCGGTCGACACCTTACAGGGGATAGCTATAGCCACCGTGCCTATCAGCGGGTTATGGCCTTTATCTACTCAACTTTACTCCGGGATCATTCCTGAAATTCGTTGATTACCGCAGTATAGAGACGAGACCTGACGGCCTCGCCCTGAATTGCTCTGGAACAAAAAAGTCTAGAAAATTCTCATACGTCGTTCTTGCTCCGACTCAAGCCGTCTCTACCATCTACCGATGAAGCTTGGTTGTTTCCGGCAGGCATCCGGCCATGAGGACGGGGGAATAGTTGGAAATGGTTCGTCAAGGGCATTTTCTGCGGTATCTCGTGTGGGTGGGCATAGACAGATAAACGGTGCTCATATGAAGGCCTGGAGCTCTCAGCGAGGACCTGCTCAGACTCCTCCTCTTCTCTCCTCGTGTTCCGAGTGACATGAATTCCATCAAGCGAAGAGCATAGAACGGTCTTAAAACAGGTGAAGCCCGATGATAAACGTGTTGAAAAGCGAAAAAAGGAGAAAAATGAAAGAGAACATCGATCGTAGACTCGGGGTGGAATGGGACAAAGAAGAGTCGTTCTCAAGGCAAAAAATTGGGGGGGGGACATTGATGAAAGGGGAAAAGCAGTTAAACAGACGAGAAAGAATGCAAAATCAGACTACGAGGATGTCGCCTTGTCTTTGTCGTCGGTCGAGGCTGGGGACTCGGATATTTGAGCGGAAGTGCCCTCTTGCTTGCTCTGGGGGCCAGGTGTATCCTCGCGAGAGATGCGGGCAGAATCGGTCGGTTGCACCTGGTGGTCTTCGGTCTGATCGAAAAGCTCCTCCTCATTCTGGTCGGGGATGACCTCGGTGCCATCGCCAAGCAGGATAATTCGGCCTGAGCGCGTGCTGAAAGCTCGCGAGCGCTCCATCTCCAAATCGTAGTCATCGGGGTTGTCCTCAAACTGGTTCCGGATCCCGGGGCCGCGGAACTCGGCTGCACAGATCTTCCGTCAGCACGACGAGGGAGTTTCTTCGGGTTCCTCGTGAGACTTGCCGTACTCAGGCGGAGCACAGGGTCCGTCTCCGTTCGCAACCCGTTCCGCAATCAGGTTGTACCATTCTTCTTTGGTCTTGCCGTTGAGAAGGCCGACGATGGTCATGGTCATGTTGTCACAGCCCACACCACCAGTCTCACTGTTGGAAGCCAGGCAGTTGTCCATCATGTTCTCACAAATCTGATAAAGGTCCTGCTTGGCGGCGATACCCCTTCGGACGAACTCCACCACGGCTTGGGAGGATTGACAGTCCCAGATACCTGATAGCCATTAGCATAAGCGATCAAAACCACAAATATGACATTCGTACCGTCACAAGCAATAACGAGGAACTCGTCGTCATCGGTAAGTTCGTGCACCGTCACATCGGGGTAGGCGGTGACAATCTGTTGCTCGGGCGACAGCTCAGGGCTCTTCTTGAATTCAAAGTCACCGATGGCGCGGGACAGAGCGAGGTTACCGTTGACACGGCCGAAGTCAACGAAACCGCCCGCAGCGCTAATACGAGCCTTCTCGCCTGCAGGGAGTTAGCAATAGCCACAATGCGTAGGAAACGGAACTGACCCTCGTTCTGGGGCTTGTGATCAAAAGACAGCGGCTTCGCACGGCCCTTAACACCAAGGACTGATCGGGAATCACCGGCGTTCGCCTGTGATCAGTTTAGCCAACCGCAATTCCTTCTCGTAGTATTGCCTGAGGTCCACTTACCACCCAGATCTTGCGCTTGGAGATAATTGCTGTTGAGGCAGTGCATCCAGACACTTCCTCTTCGTATCTTGGGTCTGTGCGAAATTGGTCAAAAGGGAATATCCTCTGATCTCAATTCAAACGAACCTTCCAAAATAGCCCGGTCGGTAGCTAGGAAGCCGTCCTTGAGAGCCTGTTCAATGTCTCCTCGGGCGAAAGATTCCTGCCTGGAGACGATCTTGTGCAGGTTCTCGCCTGTGAACAGAGCAACCTTGTCGCCACCGTGGCCGTCGTATACACCAAAGAAGGCTAGACGCTGATCCGGATCTGTCGGTTTACCGTTGTCGCTACCGGTGTACTTTGCTTGAAGGTCCAGTACGGCTGCGTGAGCGTCTTCCATGCTGATACGCCAGCCCTGCATGGCCGACACGCCGTACAAACAGCAGTCATCTCCACCTTCGGCCGACACCTAAAACGGAGCAAAGAACGCACGTCAGTCACTGAAGAATGTTTTGGTGGTGCTGGAATCAAGAGCGGTCGTGTGAATGCTCGGAATAGCCTCCTCTCCAGGCCAAGTCACTCAGCCCCTCCACGAGTCAGCAGGGACCCCGCATAGGCGATCGACCGCGCGACACCATTCATAAAACATTCAGAAGTGTCGGTAGAGATGGGATAGCGGCTCTTCAAGTCCAACAAAGAACTACCGTGGGCAGATGGGGTTGACCGAGGGTAATGAAAATGGGCGTCTGGCGTCACCCAGTGTGGGGAGGGGCAAAAGGAAACAGGCAAATTGGAATTTTTCGGCGACTCACCTTCTCAACCACGGGCTCCGACAAGGTCTGACCCATTATGGCACGAATTGAAGTATTTCTGGAGGGGGGAGGGGGATTGAAGCAAAGTACCAGATGAATGAAGAGGAAGAGGTTGAAGTCAGGTGAGGGCGCAGGCCTTTCAGCGCGTCTCTGGGTCCCGCGATAAGTCGCCAGCCGAGTGGGGAACGATGACGATCTAGGGCTCGCCCGTCAGATCTTGGGGGAGAGGTGTCGGGAATGGAAAGCGAGTATACGCTCGACTTCAGTGTAGCTAAGATATGTGAGAAGCAGAGTTTTTCTCTGTAATTTACCTACCGGTCGTGTGCTCTATAGAGTCACCTGACTCACCAGGTCCAGCGGTTAAAGTTGAGTGATTATCAAGGTCCTATTACTAGGACGTTGTGTCCTGATAGTTCACATCTTAAGATATAGCTTCCTATGCCAGAGCAGTCTAGCTGCTCTTTGACTCCCACCTTCAGGTCGAGGTGTGAAGTCTCTGCCTGTGCAGCCTCGGGTCACGCAATAGGGAAACCCCCCCCCCCCTTTCCCCCCCACGGGCTCATCATTCTCTCTGTAAGGCCCGTAGGGCCCATACACGTGGGGAGACAATCTCCTTGGTAGCGGTCGGTGAAGACCACATGCATCGGACTATGTATGCCGGTACTCCTTACACACGTACAGGTTCCTACAATCGTGACCTGTCAACCGAAATGCAGCAGTTGCAGCACCGCACGTGCCACTCGCTGCCCTGGGAGGGGAACCACTAATGCTTAAAAATGCTACTGTTTCTGACATTTAAAACTAATTAATGTAATCTGAGAAAATGATTCTAAAACAAGTGGATATCAAGTTCGCCATGCACAAAATCCCACAGACCCCGACCGAGAAACCATTCTCAATCAAACAAACGCTAACTCGCCGCTGCTGGCTACAGGGAGTCCTCGGGAACTAGCGCTCTTTAGGGGAGGTGGCGGTTCGAGGGGCTCGTTTATTGTTTGCCACTCTTGGGCGGAGTAGTCGGTGGCTTTTTGAGGGGAAGCCTTTCGGGATAGGTGTACGTCAAGATCTGACACCATGGACGAACTTTGCGGTACAGTCGAGCTTTCTTTGACTCGGGTTGGAGGCATGGGGTAGGAACCGGATTCCCGGCGCTGGGTACTGCTTAAGCTGGTTTCACTCCAGAATCGTGGAAGTGGGGAGATCACTCCGCGGTAGTCTTGGGCCAGACTCAGCTGGCTTTGGCTCTGGCCATGGCCTTCAGCAAGAGGGAAAAGATGAGACGGTGCTTGGAGAGTCTGATATTGGGAGAATCGGGCGTTTTCATCGCCATACTCAGAAACAGATAGTGCCGTGGAGTAGGGGCGTCCTTGGATCGACTGTCTGAATTCGTCACTGAAGGTTGAAACCGACACTGTGTCGGCGCGACTGCGAATACTGCGAGCTCGCTCGAGCGCGCGCATACCAGAAGATGTACGACGACTGATCTGGGCAGAGAAGAGAGGGTTGGAGGAGTTGCGGTGCTTGGCTCGGCTGTGGACAAAGGCCTCGAGTGAGTCTGCTTCGGAGATGGTAGACTCATCAGGCTCGACGGCCCTCATAGTCATTCGCTTATAGTGTTCTGGGATGCTAGGTGTCATGCTGTGTCTCATAGGAGCAAGGGTGGTCGAGGAAAAAATGGAGTCATGTTGGTAAGGCTGCTTTCGTCACTCATTAGAGAGCCCTTGGTGGTCTGCCATGACATGTGAACCATTCCGTGTCCCAGAGGTCCAAACCCACCGGCACCATGTCCGGCACCGCTGAGTCGAACCGGCAGTCCAGAAGCAACGGAGGAGATTCCACTTGACCGCTTGGAATATCTCTTGGACCTCGATGATTGCATGGATTCACGTTTTGCAACTCGAGGCTGAATAGACTTCAAAGGCTCCCGACGAGAGCCTTTACCAGAGCGACGGCGAACGGGAGAGCTGCGAGCATACGATAACCTATTGCTTTGTCTCTTGTCGGGAGAGAAATCAATTGGCTTATCCTCTTCGATAATGGAGTCTCGCAGAGGAACAAAGGTACTGCGCTTGGGAGAACGAAGTGGGGGGTTAGGCTGGGGAATGATGCTCACGTCCATGGTATCATCTGGCTTGTCAAACGATGAAACGTTCCAAGATGGACCAAGTTCAAGTTTGGGGGGGGTCGGATGAGGGAGAGATAGGATTCATCAAGTCATCCGAAGGATCGTCTTGAGAGGGTCTTTCAGTGACACCAGGTGGACAATTCTTTGGCATGTCGGGTCTGGCTGGTCGGGGAGGTGGCGATGGTTTCGCCTTGAATTCTCCTTCCTCCACCGTAGCAGTCTTTTTCCTCTGGCGCCAGCAACAGAAGAGAATGATAGCGCTCAAAATGACTACGACTGGGAGAACAACAGAGATCGCGATGATACCAGCTTTCTTGTGCGAAGGGTTGGACGGATCAGAGAATGGGTCATGATTCCCATTGTGGGTTTCGGCTGGCTCGAGAACATCAAATTCAAAATCCTGCGAGTCGGTAGTAGATCCTTGAGATGCTTTCAACGGAATAGTGAACTTCTGGGGTTTCATATCCGCAGGAACATGTCCGTAGAGCGTTTTGTTCTCGGAGTAGTAGACAAGCCATGACGATAAGTCGCTGCCCAACTCCACATCCAGTTGAATGGAGTTGTCGGTGAGGATGGACTGGTTGAACACAAACATGAAGTCTTCTCCAATGGTCGCTTCACAACCCTCCACGGTCTCGAGGAAGAACTCCATGAACTCTAAGCGTACCATCATTCTCGCTTGATCCTCGAAGGTATCGGTAACAACAATAGTGATGTTTTGATTGACTGCATTTTTTGGCGGCGTGCCACTTAGGGAGATGTTATCCTTGTCCATTGTCAACCAATCTGGCAAATTGGCATCGATGCTCTTCACATCCACTCCCGAGACTGGGGAGTTGTCCATTGATAACAGGTTCCGGAAATTGGGACTGCTGAAATTTTCACCTCTCGTGAGATTGAACGTCTGGACAGTCTCGTTGAATGCCAGGGTGTGCGGGCCGATAGAAAGCTGGAAAGTCTCGTTGACAGCGCTATACCCGGCCACGTCCGAGGCAATGAGCTGGAAAGTGAATGTTTGAGGGCCAGCCCCGGGGAAAGATGGACTGTTGCCGGCAAACGTCAAGGTAGATGGATCAAAGCCGATCCATGATGGCAAGGGCGTATTGTTAGGCGAGGTTCCGTAGTAGATCGTGGCTGGGTGGGTGTTCTGGAAGGTCTCTGGGTCAAATGTAATCGAAAATGAGCGACCGGGATGTATGAAAAGCGTTGCTGGGTATGACACTGGCCCTAATTTTTCCAGTTGTGCTATGAGAGATTTTCCTTTGGTTGGTCCGCTGTCCGAGGTCACGATGAGGGTGACATCCATGCTGTCCGCATCGGATCCATTTGACGCCACTAGCTTGAAAGCTTTGGAGCCATCGTCATCCGAGTGCGGTGTACCAGAAAGTGTGCGAGTGCTACTTTCAACTTCCAGCCATTCTGGTGCATTAGATAGTGAATACTTCGTTTTCGCATCGGCGTTGGCGAATGTGTCATCGGCGAAGGTGAAACTAAAGGGCTGCGACACTCGCGCGACTGGGGGCAACTGCGCGTTGATAGGGTAATTGGCGGACAAACCTGCTGCGCTCACGGCAGACAGGAAAGCCAGAAGGATGAAGAGGCAAGAGGCCATGCCCGGTGGATTGATCCGGAGCACCTCCGGAGGTGTGCGTATAATTCGAGACACACGACTATCACACGATGGACGAAGCATACAAATCCCCCGACTGCACACCTATCGGAGCCTGGATCAATGGATTAGGAATACGACAGAGAATAGAAGGAGAAAGAAAGTGCGAGGCGAGGAGATGACTTCCTGGTCTCCAGAAAGTACGCCTCTCCCTGGCACTCGCCAAAGGGACAAGGAGTCATTCAACGCGAACCCTTTGATCAAAGCCATGCCTGGATATGCTCAACGTCACCGAAGTATGTAGCAAAGTGACAGCCGGGAATGAGCGGCGCGTCGGAGTAGGGCTCACGTTTCGCGGCAGGCGTCCTGCAAGGGATGCTCCTTTTCGGGAGCCAAGGAGTGCGGACATGCCCAACCACGGCGATGATTTCTCGCCCCTCCTAGTATTTCTACCAGGAGGCTCCGAGCAGGCAAGGAACGTTATCCAAAATATGATCAAGAAAGGGCCCGGTAGGGTCGAACAACCACCGGTGGCTTCACTCATCACGTTCCAAGTCGAGTATCATTCTGATGCCCGTCCGCCCAGGGGCATAGTAATCAGGGATCATCTCACACTCCTCGAATCCACTCCCGGACATATAATGCTCGAGCGGGTTCCCTGGCTTCATCTACCCATAGCTGAATGTACTGACAACCCTCCTTTCGAAGGCGTTCTTGAATGTAGGACATGAGTTGTTGACCAACGCCCTTTCGACGATAAGCTTCGATCACGCAGACCTTGTGCAAGAGAGCCGCTCCCTTCTGACGCACGTAAACCGCGTAGGCGATCAGGTCCGGCTGTCTCCCTTCAACTGCACGAGTCGCGTATAGAACCCGCGTGTTGGGCTTCTTTCTCCATAATTCTTCGCCGAAACCGAAGGCCTCATTGGTGGGAAATGTCTTTTTCTCGACGCGTGAAATCCGGCCAAGAATCTCGAGTGCCTCGTTCCTCTTCAAGGAATGAATGTCCGAGATGGTCACGGTGGAGGGCATTCTTTTCGGCAGACGACCTAAGTGGTCATTCCAGAGTATTACAGGTCTGGTGATGGGGGGGGCTTTCTGCGCCTTTACTGAATATTCGACCGCAAATGTAAGAAAATTGATCGGGTGGAGATCGCGAGGTTCGTTGGACAATTTCTGCCTTAGGCACAAAATCACCGCTCTAGCATTTTGTGGCCAGTGACCAAGTCTGTTCATGTATGCACCAGTCATTTGATGATATTGCGCGTACTGTTATCGGCTCTTCCTGTTTATGAGGAGGACGAAGTCATTCAAGCGCATGGGTATTCTCGCTTCTAGTTTCTTTCGGCCCGGGGCCTATGTCATTCAGTCCAGCGTTATCTCATTCAGTGCTGTCTCGTCTTTTATCTCACTACTCGGTAATTGCTCTAAGTCCCCAAGCTGTTCCCAATTTTTGTGTCTCCCGTTCTAATGTGACTCAGCAAAATGTTGCGACCAGTGCTGAGAGATTTGGAAGGGTTCAGTCCAGGCCTAGATCAAGATGTTCGTTGGGAGGGCCATGTTGAACCAGTGATATCAGTGTCAAGGAGGGCAGTGCATTTCCATGTGTCTTTGTCTCGAGGATATTGGGATGCCTAGTTGCCGTGGCATGGAGAGGATTGGCTTCCATATACCTGCAGCCTTCTACGTGGCGTGAAATACTATTGTTGATGTATTTTTCAATTGAAGACTCGCAATCTGCATCTGGGGGAGCTTGCGTTTTCCACCGATGCCGAGTCTAGCTAGATGTGGCTGGACTTTAACTTATGGTAGTGTAGTCTGCAGTTCTTTCTAAGGTCTGGACTGTGTTCAGTCTCTACCGTCAATGAGGATGTCGCCCTTCGGAAGCGCTATTTGACTGCTGTGGTTTTCGAAGATTGCAAACGAAGCAGGCTGGGCTCATGAGCTGTTCGCCAGGTACTTTTCGCTACTAATGTGTTGAGTGTCCATGGAAGACATATGGGCGATTCAGGGACTGCTGTGGCAAGAGCCCTGGACGTGATCAACTAGTTGATCAGAGCATCGCGATCGGTGCTACGATTGCTAGAGGTGACCCCGAAATGAGTATATTGCAATTTTCAGCGTATCCAAATTTCGTGTCAAAATCACGAAAGTAAAAGTAAATGCAAAGACCATGACGACGCTATTCCTGGAATGATGAACTTGTCCAAATACCTGAAATGGCCCAAGGCGGGATGAGGCTGACTTCCAGCGACCCACAACAAACACGACCTCACTTCTGCCACCCATCAACCTCCCCGCCAGTTGACCAGACACAATGCCTCCCCAGACAGACGACAAGCGCCAGGCTGCACGTGAAATCATCGATATTCTTCATGAGATCTCTATCCTGCTCGTAAGTACCCCTGCCTCCCTCCAGGTCTAGCACCTGGAATGGGTCGGCGCAAGGTGAACTCACAGAATCTAGAATACCCACCTGGACCGGACAGAGCTATCTCTGTGTGTCTCTATGATTGAGAACGGAGTTAATCCTGATGCTCTTGCGGTATGTGTGTGATTCTTGAGAATGAATTTGGGTACTGACTGTCTTCGCAGACAGTGATTAAAGATTTGCGGAAAGATGGCGCTACGCAAAAGCGGATTTCACATGCTCCGACTGCGGAGTAAGATCTATCAAATTCATGCCTGATGGTTTCCATCCGGTGCTGTTCTGGTTTGTGGCGTTCAAGGCCAATGTGGCCGGTTGGAATGATACCCTTGGCTCGTGTGTGGCCTATGTCTACTAGATAGGAATTCAGGAGTCTTCTATTCTGACATTTGTTTGTTTGTTTGATTAGGAAGTCACGGTGGCTACCTCTACTCGTGATCATAGCTATAAGAGAAATTGGGGTACTCGGGTAGAACAGGTGGGATGTTCTGGTGTTGGTGAGTCGAAATCGCCGGGGTGGAAAGGGGCTTGTAAGTTTGATGTGAAAATTATTCAGTCCATGTGTGAAACTGATCTCCGGCATATTATTTCGAAGACTCCTCAGTCTTGCCATTCTTGTCCTTGGAAGAGCCAATCTCGCCGGACATGGCTTCCTCGGTGGCCTTCTTCAGCTGTTCGCTCTCAGGCAGGTTGGTCAGCTCCTGAGCTTTGGTCTCCTTCTCATCATCGCTGTCTCCGAGGCTGAAGGGGTCGTTTTCAGCGACGGGGGACGGCTCAACAGTGGCCAAGGGCTGCCACTTGCTAGACTTTCCTGCTGAGGAGGTGCGGTTGCCGGTGTCAATTTCAGTGGGCGGGCCATCCTGGAAGGACACCTTTCGCCTATCAGGCGAGGGCGAGGATTTCATCTGCAGGTTCTGGGTCCCCGGACGAGGAGGACGGGGCGGGGGAGCTAGCGTCACGTTAATATTGCCCGTGAACATCAGACCAAAAAGCTTACCTTCAGAGTCCCTCAGCTCAAGAGCAGAGAAATCATCGCTCAGCACATGCGGATCGGCATCATAGCGCTCACGATCTCCACTGCGACGGCCCATATCACCACTGCGTCGTGGGCGTCCATAAGGCGAAGGCTGCTCATAGTTTTGACGAGGCTCCTCTTCCAAATCTTCGCCGTCAATTCTCTTCTTCAGATTGGTGACCCACGAATTGACCTTGGACTGTGTCTCCAGGAATCCCTTTCGAAGGTTCTCACGAATAGCGGGCAGATCATCTGCAATTTACCCCACAATTAGAATCCGGCATACTGGGCAAGATTTTAGAGACATTACCGTCAAAGAAATTGTAGTCTTTTTCTTCGGAATCCTCGCTTCCTCTGGGCTGAAGATACCGCGGATCGTTCTCCCACCCAGGGGCAGGTGCTCGGCGGCCTGAGGAATTGTAATGCTCTGCGAGTTGACGCGCATACATTTCGTCGGACTCTAATTGTCTTTGAGTGGTAGATGTAGGCTGTTGGGACGGGCGGGGAGGTTTCGGGGGAGGAACCATATCTTCTTGCGCCGTCGGGTCGGTCATGCCTGTGACAAAGGTTTAGTAGTTGTTGCGTGCCCTTTCAGGAATCGTTACGCACCAAGGAGTGCATTAAATGCCCGCTCGACGTTCCAATTGCTCGCCGTAAGAATAGCCTTGATCACACCGGGCTCAACACTTGGGAAAGCTTCCCTGAGTGTAATTTCCGACTGCTCTCTCGGGCCCAGAGGCCGGGGTGGCTTCGGCGGGGCAGCTTGGGCAGCCGGGGGAGCCTCGGTGGCAGTTTGTTGAGCACTTTGTTGGGCAGTCGCGGCAGCGCTGGACTGAGCATTATGATCCTGAGGGTCATCGTCAAAGTCCAAGGGTCGCGCAGTAGTCGGCGACTCGGCGCGGGGGCTGTTAGACGCTACAGCGGAGGGTTTGGTGGGAGTGGGCTGCATTCAGGGTAAGACTCCGCTTCAAGGGTGCATAAGGGGTCTGCACGTACAGTCTTTTCCTCCTCCGACATCTCGAGTGATTTTCACGGTGATAGCGCAGGTAAGGCGACGGAAGATAGTGTCAACACAGAAGAGAGAAAGATTGAAGTAGGCAGAAACACATCGGGGAAGCTCCAAACAAGTGACGTGGGGTGCACGTGATTGCGGGTAGCTTTTATAGAGACCGCTGTTCGCCGCATTCTCCAAAACCACGACGAAATGAAGCAGTTCTTATCGGGAAATTTTTGGAGTGTCTGGGCCTAAGCATGCTGCTCACTTTCCAGTGCAGAGTCCCATTTTTATAAGCTGAGAGCTTGAAATTTGCAAAGAACTAGGTTTTATCAATCTTCGACAGAATGGCTTCAGAGCTTGATGTCTCCATGACCTTTATTCCGGCATTATACAAGCCTGCAGCTTTGCTGCCCATTGCGCGACATAAGAATAGTCTATTATATCTGGTCGAGACCTACCCGGTCACCATAGTGGTGGGACAGACAGGGAGCGGAAAAACGACTCAACTTCCTCAATATCTTGACCAGGCCGGCTGGTGTGAAGATGGAAAGCTCATTGCAGTGACACAGGTATGGCTTACATTCTAAATGGAATAGTGGATACATCTGACTGTCGAAATAGCCTCGGCGGGTAGCAGCAACAACAGTGGCGACCAGAGTCGCAGAGGAAATGCGCTGCAAAGTCGGTGAACAAGTGGGCTATTCTATCCGCTTTGAAGATTTGACATCAGCTGTCACTAGAATAAAGTTCTTGACAGATGGTATGCTACTGCGAGAAGCACTTGTTGATCCACTTCTGTCGCGGTATTCTGTGATTATGGTTGACGAAGCACACGAAAGATCTCTAAGCACCGACGTTTTACTTGGTATCCTCAAGAAAATCAGAAAGAAGCGACCAGAACTACGAATTATCATCAGCAGTGCGACATTACAAGCAGAGGAATTCCTGCGATTTTTCGCTGGAGATGAGTACCAGCCTGAAGCCGAGTCAGGAAATCGCGGAGGGAGCGTTGGGAGAATTATTAGTCTAGAGGGCAGGATGTATCCAGTTGACATGCTCTTTCTCGAATCTCCCGCAGACGACTACGTGGAACGGGCCGTTAAAACAGCCTTTGAGATTCACACGCAAGAAGAAGAGGGAGACATTCTTTTATTCCTCACTGGAAGGGAGGAGATCGATCGAGCAATCCAGATGCTCTCTGAAAGAGCTGCGACTCTTCATCCTAAGTCTCCTGGACTACTTACACTGCCTCTCTATGCCGGTCTTACCACGGACCAGCAGATGTACGTCTTTGAACCAGCACCAGAGAATACGCGCAAGGTTATCGTGTCAACCAACATCGCGGAAGCATCAGTCACAATTGACGGAATTGTTTATGTGATCGATTGTGGGTTCGCCAAACTCAGAGCTTATAACCCTAGCACGGGCATCGAAACTTTGACGGCTGTGCCAATATCGAAAGCATCGGCTACTCAACGTGCTGGACGAGCAGGTCGAACGAAGCCTGGAAAATGCTTCCGGCTGTACACTCAGCAGACTTACGATCAACTTCCCGAGGCAACTATTCCAGAAATCCAACGATCGAATCTCGCTCCCATCATTATGCAGCTCAAGGCACTAGGCATTGACAACATTGTCCGCTTTGACTTCTTAACATCTCCCCCGGCTGAGCTCGTCATTCGTGCCTTTGAACTGCTTTATTCACTCGGTGCCGTTGATGACTATGCAAAGCTCACAAGGCCATTGGGGACCCGAATGGCAGAGCTTGCAGTTGACCCCATGATGGCCAAAGTGCTCTTGGCTGCACCCGCTTTCAGTTGCTTAAGTGAGATTTTGTCCATCGCAGCCATGGTCAGTCTCCAAGGGACCGTATGGGTGCAACATGATGGCAATAAAAAGGATGCAGAGAGTCATAGACGAAAATTTGCGGTGGAAGAAGGAGACCACCTCACCTACCTGAACGTATACCAAGCGTTTGTGACCAAAGGCAAGAAAGACTCCAAGTGGTGTCGCGACAACCTCTTGAACTACCGTGCTCTACTACGAGCAGTGAGCATCCGTGGTCAACTCAAGCGGTACCTCGAACGATTTGGAATTCAAACCGATGAAACACTTTCGTCACGTCATGGTGCAGTGGATCTCAGCCGACGGCCGGAACAGATCCAACGATGTCTCACGACGGGCTATTTCGCCCATGCAGCCAAGATGCAACCTGATGGTACTTTCAAGACTGTCAGTGGTGGTCTGACGCTTCACGCCCATCCCAGTTCCTTGATGTTTGTAAGTATCCCTGTTCCTTGAAACGGGATTGTGCATGACTGACTGTTTGCTCCAGAATCGAAAAGCCGACTGGGTGATTTTCCATGAAATTATGCAGACAGGCACCAAGACATACATACGTGACGTAACTAAGATTGAGAAGAGCTATCTGTTGGAGTATGCTCCCGAATATTACAGAGTCACCTAGTTTGTACTACGGTCAAGATTTCTTTCCAAGATACCCTGGCGTTAGACTCCATAGATGATAAAAACATGGGCGTCATCTATTGGAGCTTGCATAGGATTATGGAGATTACCGTAGCGCAGAGTGTGATCAGAATCTATTGAAGCTCGACGGAGAAGGTAGTCAAAGTAGGCCGAAACACTGATTCTTCAGTTCTTTCTCAACATCCTTCTGGACTTGTCTGTAGACCCCATGTTAGACCATTTCTTTGTTATGGTCTGCTCACTGAACCCTTGACTACCCCTGGAGAGATCATTCGCGGCTGCTTCTTTGAACATCTGTATTATGATTTTGATCGCGCTGTACTTCACTCAACCGTTAAAGGATCTCCACCCCTGTTTGATCGACGTCACGGGATGCGGAGAAGATCCGCTCTCGAAGATTTATTTTGATTCCGCAAGTCTCCTTTCAGAGTCTTTTGCTAGCCTCCCCTACGTGTAGCATTTTCATTCACCATGTCGGACCACCATCACCATCACGGTGACGGCGGCCACTGCCACGGCGAGCACGACCACTCAAACGACATCACCCCGGCGCTCCAGTCCCTACTCTATTCGCAGATCGACTTTGACTCGATCATTACTCTCAATGGTATGCACCATCTTGAGACAAATTGTCCAGTCCCGGCTTTAATACTAATTATTCAAATAGAAGCGACCGAAAAGGGCGGCGCTGCTATTGTCCGGAAAACCTGGGCCGAGAGACTGAATGACGAGCCCGAGCTGGAGAGTGATGCCGATGAGCAGCTGTTGATGTACATTCCGTGAGTTACCCTAAGCCATGACTACGTCCGGTTGTGACGGGTCGTTTCACTTGTTGACGTGCGTGTTTAAATTTAAATCCGAACCCCGCCATGTACCCCTCGCTTCAAAAAGCAAAAAGCTAATCCAGAACACCAGCTTCACAGGCCAAGTCAAACTTCATTCCCTTCTCCTATACACTGCACCTACCGCTGCAGCTCCCAAGACCGTGAAACTGTTCAAGAATCGCGATGACCTCGACTTCTCAACCGCCTCAGAGCTCTCCCCTACTCAGACCATCGAGGTCCCCCAGCCCGTAGCCGGAGCCGACGTTTTCGAGCTTCCACTGAACCGCGCCCATTGGAACACCACCACATCCATCACGCTTTTCTTTGAGGACAATTGGACAGACGGCGAGGATGATGTCACCAAGGTTGGCTATATTGGTTTCAAGGGCCAGTTCATGGCCTTGAACCGTGAACCGGTCAGCTTCTTGTACGAAGCTGCTGCGAACCCCAATGACCACGTCTCCATCCCGGGACTCAATGACATTGGAAGCCATGTTATGCCCGGTCAGTAATCGCAGTGGGGAGGAATGACCTTTGAGAATGTGATTGGAAGGATGGGATACAATGTATTATGAGTTTACACGCCAACAATAACGAATGATGAACAATTCAAACCAAAAGCGTCCAACGCCGTCCAAATGCTGATCAAGGTAATCAAAAGACATGACTTCTATCATGCAGGCAGGGCTGTTCGCGTTTCTTCAACAACCTCCTCACGCTCAGGTTCGGATGCAACAGGCTGCTGTACAGGAGCGTCGGGTAGGACTGGCTGCTCAGGAACCTTGGGAGCAACCTCAAGCCGTAGCGCCTCGAGCTCGTCCTCGACTTCCTCCTCATCCTGGTTCGACAGATTACCCTCTAGCATGCGGCTGACCTCCTATAAGACCATTAGTATTCGGGCCTTGCTACAGACATGTTCCAGACTAACCTCTTGATAAGCGCGCGCCTCCTCATTCTCCCCCATCAGTCTTTCCACGCCCTCGATACCGCCCATCTCCCTGTTGATCGTCTGCAACACCTGAGTTCCCTGCTGCAAGCCATACATCACATCCTTTTGCACCAGTGCAAACTCCACTTGGCTAGTAAGCTGCTCCAGCTGCAGGAGTTGACTGTTGGTCTTATCCAGCAGCGTTTCCTGGTATTTTTTACGCCGTAGTGCGAGCAGCGCACGCCGTCGATCATTGCGGGCGAGACATTGCCGCGCGATCTCGGTTTCCCGATCGGTGAGGACGGTAATGCGGACTTGGTATTGCTTGATCTTATCGCGTTGGTTCTTAAGGTCTAGAATCGCCCTATAGTCAAAATGTAGATATTAGCTGGCAATGGATCTAAGGTACGTAGTAGACGGGGTCTCGTGAGGGGAAAACACTTCGCAACTGTGTCCTGTGGGAGGCTTCTGTGGATGTGGTTCCCAGGAAATTAATGTCTGGCAAGGAGTGAACTCACCGATCCTGGGATGAGATCTTCTGTGAACTGCCGGTGTTTCCCATCTCGCATGTTGCAAGTCAACAAGATCAAGTCGGGGGAGAATGACGTGGGGCGGTATAGAAGGTCTCCGAAATACACGTATTTTTCAAAGCGGTGCTTCTTCCGCTTCCCCAATTTTTTTTCCTGATTGTGTTATCGCTGGAAAAAAAAAGTCCATCATGGCGCCCAGGAATCGCGGGGGCAGACCGACCCTCAGTCAGAGCTTGGACCGTGATGTATGTGCCATGAATGAGATCTAAAAGTTTTATATTGACTCCTGGGGCAGGTCTACCAGGTTGTGCGCAAGATTATCGACGACAACCCCGATACCCGTTTGTCGGTTCAGATGCTGTATGACCAGATCAAGAAGTCGAATTCGAGCTTGAAGCGCCAGCAGAAGAGGTCTTTGGAGGATAGCCTGGAGAGGGTTTTGGCTGTCTTGCAGGCTGATGAGGCTGATGAGGAGGACGACACAGTTGAAGGGGACTTTGAAGGCCTGGACGACCCGGCGGCTACGGTATTCATGACCCATAAAACATCGCTGGATTTGCTAGTAATACTAATTGTGATCAATTATTTAGGAGCCCAATGGCCTGAATCAAAGCATTGTCGGTCAGTGGGCGACTACAAAAGCAACCCCGTCCAAGAAGACCGAAGACGGAACCTCCAGCAAACCCTCGAAGAGAAGGAGAGAAGGGGGAGAGTCTGTATCCAAGCGACGCAAGGGCGAGGCGATTGATCGATCACCACCCACACATGTCAGTCTCGCAGACTTGGGTGGTTTGGATGAGGTGGTCCAGGAATTGGGCGATCTGCTCATCTTGCCCATGACTCGGCCGCAGGTCTACTTGTCGTCTAATGTGCAGCCGCCGCGAGGTGTCTTGTTGCACGGCCCTCCGGGCTGTGGTAAGACCATGATCGCCAATGCATTCGCAGCAGAGTTGGGTGTACCTTTCATTTCCATCTCGGCGCCCTCTGTCGTCTCCGGTATGTCCGGTGAATCTGAGAAGGCCCTGCGTGAGTATTTCGATGAAGCCAAGAAGATCGCTCCCTGCTTGATCTTCATTGATGAGATTGACGCCATTACACCTAAGCGTGAGAGCGCCCAGAGAGAGAAATGGAAAAGCGAATTGTCGCCCAGCTTTTGACATGCATGGATGAAATTGCTCTCGAGAAGACTGATGGCAAACCCGTGATCGTCCTTGCGGCTACAAATCGCCCGGATAGCTTGGACGCAGCTTTGCGTCGTGGTGGTCGCTTCGACAAGGAGATCAACATGACTGTGCCCTCGGAGCCTGCCAGGGAGAGAATCCTGCGCACACTTACGCGCAAGCTACGCCTGGCAGATGATCTTGACTTCAAGACCCTGGCCAATCGAACTGCTGGTTTTGTTGGAGCTGATCTTAACGACCTCGTTTCAACAGCCGGTGCGGCTGCCATTAAGCGGTATCTGGCCATCTTAAAAGCGAATAGCGGCGAGGAGATGGAGATCGAAGAGCTGGATGACCTCAACCCTAAGGTGCGAGAGCTCCGTCGTCTGATCGAGCATGCTAAGGATACTCCCATCGGCGAGGAGACCGAGACCGTTCTCGTTTCCAATGCAGACTTCTTCACTGCACTTCCCAAGATCCAGCCCTCTTCTAAGCGCGAAGGCTTTGCCACAGTCCCTGATACCACCTGGGCGGATATCGGTGCTCTCAGCACTATCCGTGATGAATTGGCCACTGCCATCACCGAGCCTATCAGGAACCCTGAAATCTACGCTCAAGTCGGTATCACCGCACCCACGGGTGTCCTTCTATGGGGTCCGCCAGGTTGCGGTAAGACACTCTTGGCCAAGGCTGTGGCCAACGAGTCCCGCGCCAACTTCATTAGCGTCAAGGGTCCAGAACTGTTGAACAAGTTCGTCGGTGAATCTGAGCGCGCTGTGCGCCAGGTCTTCGTCCGTGCCCGATCCTCCGTTCCCTGCGTTATCTTTTTTGATGAGCTCGATGCCCTCGTGCCCCGTCGAGACGATAGTCTTTCTGAGGCTTCTGCCCGTGTCGTCAACACCCTTCTCACTGAGCTGGATGGTTTGGGCAGCAGTCGCCAGGGTATCTACGTCATCGCTGCCACTAATCGACCTGATATCATCGACCCTGCCATGCTTCGTCCTGGCCGTCTCGAAACTCTGCTCTTCGTGAACCTTCCCTCCCCGCTTGAGCGTGTGGATATCCTGAAGACTTTGGTTCGCAAGCTGCGCATTGACTTCAATGATGAACTCATGAGACTCGCTGAGGAGTGTGAGGGATACAGTGGTGCTGATCTGGGCAGTCTCCTGCGCCGTGCTGGTTACATGGCTATCAAGCGTCGCGACGTTATCAAGTACGAGGACTTTGTTGCTGCCAAAGCCTTCATTCGTCCCAGTGTCACTGATATGAAGAAGTATGAAAAGTTGCGGCGCGACTGGGGCACTGGTGTTTGATAAATTGTTTGAGATCACATATAATCATGTCTAGACATTGATTTTCATCGTTTAGGATACCTCTTCTATGCACATATTTACCATGGATTCCTCCGTTAATAATAAATTGACCCATACAGCCAGATCAGAGATGGAAAGGTAAACGGCTTTCAAATAGGCAACTGTGGCTTACACCCTCAGACAGTAATACACGAGGAAACCTTGAGGAAGGCAGGGAAAGAAGTCTTGAGAGGAGCTTTGAAGACATGTTAGGAGAGACGTCGATAAAGAACTGCGTGTGCATCTAGACTTATCTTATCTTCTCGGCCGGGCTGTAATTACTAGCCAGGATTAAATACGCTTCAAAGGTCATTGATCTATGAACCTTATATTGGAACAACTTTTAGATGGCTATACAAAGTGAGAACTATGCACACACATACAACGAGAAACAAAACGCCAGAATAAGAGTATCATGCACAGAATCCAAGCACCATAATTACATCCACAAGCGACAAGTTCCGTCCGCGCCAGCACTGACACACCACGCTTCACGAGGATGCCAGTCGATATCCAGCACTCCGAGCTCGGCTGTGACCTTGTGGCCCTTGAGAACCTTAAGAGGAACAATGCTAGCATTGCTGAGCATGTCGCCTGTAACACTGCCGTGGAAGATCTGCAGGGATCCATCGTCACTAGCGTCCGCGAACAGCGGGTACCGACCACCGGGGTGGAATTTGACGGCACGAATAGCCTTGCGGTGGTAGCGGAGGGTCTTGTAAGGGCGAGCTGACAGGTCGAGATCGTGCCAGAGAAGGCGACGATCGTAAGATCCCACGATGATGTTGTCACCACCGGATGCACTGGACGAGGTGGGGTGAATATCGAAAGAGGAGATCCAGCGGGCACCAGGTTGCAGGATCTTGACCAAAAGCTGGCGGGAGAGATCGTATCCACGGATGGAGCGCTGGTTGGCGACAAAAAGGATCGGTTTCGAGGGGTGGAAGTGGGCTGTCTGAGGAGGGCCACCACCCTTGAGACGGCGTCGGAAGGGGAATTGCGTGAGGTGCTTGGAGACGGTGTGGATGGCAATCGCAACGGAGGCAGGTGTGGAGGCACCTGAGCAGACGGTGACGAAGTAGTCACCACGGCGGTGCCAGGAGATCGATTTGGCGATATACCGAAGAGGGATGAGTGCGCACACGCCAGCGTCGGCCAGCTCGGATGATGGACGGGTCCAAGAAGGAGGTGTGCTCTTCTTGTTGGCCTCGGCGGCACTGGGAGGGGGCTGCGATGCGGCGTAACCCCAGCCCGCGTCGATGATGTCCAGACTCGTCTTCTCAATTTCGGGATCGGCAATCGGGGGCACGCAAAGGAAGATGTCGTCACCCGCGGCGGCAGCAAGAATAACGGAGTCCTTGCCCGGTCGCCAGCGGACAACGTTGACGGCGTCCTCGTCGCTAAGTTTGGCACTCCACAATTGACGGCCGGTGAGAAGTTCCCAGACCCGAATAGTACCATCGTCACCACCTGTGGCAAGCCAAATACCAGTAGGGTCCACATTGAGCGAACGAACACGGCCCTTGTGTCCGCGGAACACGGTTGCACAGGCAGAAGGGAAAGGCTTAAGCTCCTCTGGGCTGGGCAGCTTGGGCAAAAGGCTCTCGGGATCGATGTTGAGCTTGCTTCTCCGGACACGGGGAGCAAGGTACAGATCCAGACAACGCTCGAACTTCTCCTGGACAAAGTTCTCGTATCCGGGAACCCGGCGGAGGGAGCCGAAGTCGTTGGGCAAGAAGTCCTGCTCGCGGTCCTCGGGGTCCATAGCCTCCCACTCCTTGCGCTCCTTGTGGTCGGGGAGATATTCCGGAGGAGGGTGGTAACTCTCCTCGTAACCAGGAGGCGGAAGCTTAGGTGCGGGAATGTGCATGATGTGATCAGGGCGCGCAACCTCGTCCGCCCACAGGTCGTAGTTGACAAGATCGTCTTCCTTCTCCTCGCGCTCCTCCGGAGGCCGGTAAGGCTGGATACGGCCGTCGCGAATGGCCTTGACGAGCTTCATCACACGCTTCTGCTCATGCTTGGACGGCACGAAGCGTCGCTTGGGCTCAGGACGGGCGCTGAGGGGCATGATTTCCTTCTGGCTGGAGAACCATTCGATGGTGGGCTCATAAGGATCGTACCCATCAACAGGGGTCTCGTTCATCTGCACCTTCTTCAGCAGCTCCAACTCTTCTTGACTAAGTTCCAGAGGCTTTCCAGTGGAAGGATCCGTAAGACCAGTCCAGCCCTTGGGAATCTCGATGCTGTCAAGCAATGCGTCCAGAGCCTCGCCTCTGGCAGGGCGCATAATCTTCTTGCCATTGATGTCGTATCCGATGTGAGGGTACTGATCGTAGAAGGTCAGGGGATGTCGCCAATGGTGTTTGCATTCTCCTCGACATCCGAGTAGTCTGAGTTGTCATCCGGGTTAATTTCATCGTAAAGGTACCGTTCATTTCCATTGGCGTCCTTGACAACTCGAACATTGGAATCGTGGTCGACACTGGTGGCCTTGGTGGACATGGTCTCAGTATCAGAGGGAATCTCATCACTGTCGAGCTCGGGCTCTTCATCTTCCTCTTCTTCGGAGCTGTAGTCGTCGATCAACTCAATTTCCGACTCGCTGTCGTCGTCTTCGCTCTCCGACAGGTCGTTGGCGGAGTCGGAGAGAGCTCCATCGAGATTTTCTGCGCTAAGTTCATCGCCAGAGAAGACACCTGCTTCCTCCTCCACATCTCGGGTGACAGCCTTGCGCTTTTTCGAGGCCTTGGTGTCCAATTTCGCCATGGCGTAGGTATCGAATCTGCTGCGACTCTGTTGATCCCGAGATTTTTTTTTCTTCGTCCAATTGGGTTCACAACTCACCGCCCACATGACTGACCGCCCCTCTTATCGCCTATCGATGACTTAAGCGCTGACTGACTGTCACCGTTTTTCTGTACTTTTCGATGTTGGATATTTTTAAATAACTATGGCTGATTCTTTGGGGCCACCATTACTGAATGATAATTTGCTGGCCTCAATAAATGGACCTAAGCGACATGCGGCCTGTGATGAATGCAGTAAGTCCCAAGTTGGTGCCATCTCGGGTCTGCGCTAATCCTATACTCTACAGGAAAGCGAAAGCTCAAGTGCTCGGGTGAATTGGCAGGGTGCACTCGCTGTTTGAAACAGTCTATCATATGTCACTACTCAGTGCAGAAGCAAATGGGCCGTCCACCCAAGAAAAGATCCCGCGAAGACGACGATGCGCCCGACTTCTCTAGGCATCCCAACGTCTGGCCTAGCCCAGAGGTGACCCCGCCGAACTATTCCCAAGACGAAAAGCCCACGGTACCAGATATGGCGGCGCAGCTATGTCCACAAGTCTACTGGCAAGGGCTACACGCTACGCAGCCATCGAATGATATACCTAAAGACGAAAACCATCAAAATTGGCGAGCAGAAAGGCCCAAAAATCCAAATCTCCCTATTCCACCGTCCGAAAGTCCCTGGCCAGATTATTCGACAGTCACAGAAGCCACATCTAGCCTATACCCAGCCCATATAACTCTTCAAGACAACATAGATGCCCTTCCTCTCACGCCACCCGTCTCCAATGCCTCCGAATCCCCGCCCCAATGCACCTGCTTGTCATATCTTTACCTCTGCCTCAGTCATATCTCCTCCCTTGCCTCTTTCCCCGTCAACTCTCACACTCTCTGCTCTCTCTATATCGCCGCGCGAACAGCGCAGAGCGTTATCCGTTGCGAAGCTTGTCCGAAGGTCTTCGCCACTGGCGTCCAAAATGTCATGTTCACCGGTACCCTTCTGACTGTCGTCGCGGATGCCTGGTTACGTGTATATCACAGCGATGCGTCCCAACTAGGACCTCAATCAGCATCACCCGAGTATGTGTCGCGCGTGCTACAAAGTGAAGATCCAGCGCAATCTTGGAACATCTGGCTCCGTCAGATCGTCTGCCGCGCTGTTATCGGCGGAAGCCTTGAAGCCGACGCCGTCGCGAGGTGCTCTGATCAACCGAGTTTGTTATCGCTCATTACAGAGGTCGAAGCTCGTCAACGCCGATGGCATGAACCGGGTCAACATCCGTTCAATGGGTTCGATCCCATGGATCCTGAATCATCTTGTGATCCACTTGTGTCCCAAGAGAATGGGAATCACGATCAGCATGAAGAAAAAGAACTTCTATGTCTGAGGGTTGTTGGGAGTGCGCGAGCTGTCATTGCCAAGTTCAACTTTGATCCATCTGAGTTTCCCGATGGTTTTGCCCCTGAGAATTTGACGCCTGAATCGATTTGATGGGTAATATGGATTAAAGGTTTACTTGTTGGAGTTGAGGTTCATTGGTTTGCGTGTTTTTAATTGCATCGAGGTCGGATGTCTGAGCAATCCTTCGCCTCTTATTTACGATGAATGATTACATATGCACGAGCTATTCGTGTCGTGGAAACGAGAGGATCATTGATCATTGATCATTTCATTAAATTTTTAGTGTACAGGATGCACCTTGTGGTCACAAGTAGCAAGTATAACTCAATTATCAATGCCAGCCTTTGTAGTTGTGACGCCCCGGCCATGGAAGACCTAATGGAGAATAGAAAGGAAAGGAAACCAACGGTTCTGGGAGATCACTCGTCCTCGTCATCGTCGTCCACCACATAGCGGTTCTTCTTCCTGGCTGGAGGTGTGCCCTCCCGAGGCGCTGGCTTGCTTCGTGGCTTCGCCGGTGCAGCTTCTTCATCGGCCTCGCCCTCGGCATCCATGTCATCATCCATAAGCTCTTCCTCGTCATCATCTTCCACCACCTCTTCCTCTTCATCACTACCGACCAAGAACCCATCGTCCTCGTCGTACTCGTCTTCACGAGAGCGAGCACCACGACCGTAGTCTTCCTCATCGTCAGAGTAGATCTCGCCACGGCGGTTGGGCCGACGCTTCTGGGGTCGAGTCGTGCGCATACCGCCACTCTCGAGGTCACCGACACTGAGGCCCGATGCCATAGGCCGGGAAGCAGCTGCGCGGCGACCAGTACGGTCTGCCTCGCGGTCCTCGAGCTGTTGACGGCGGCGCTCGGCCTTCATAGCATCTCTCTCCATGAGCTCAGCCTTACGCGCGGCCATCTCGGGATCTACCTTCGTATCGATCAAAGGCGCAGTTCCATCGGCAGTCTGCTTGCTGCCGCGGGCCGCGAGAGCCAAGGATTCTTGGAGTCGCTGGACAGCGTCGTCCGACTCCAGGGTGGTCGGTTGGATGGTCATACCATGTGTGACATGAGACGTCAAACGGAACACCGAGGCAGTCTCAACTGCAGCACCGAGATAGACGTGAGAATCGAGTTTCGTGTTGTATTCGCCGGACTTGGAGAGAGGTGCGAGCGGCTTCAATGAGGTGGTGTATTGTTCTTGCGGTGCAGAGGCAAGCTGAAGTGTAATAGACCCATCCTCCCATTGGATGAATCGAGCATTTGACTGCAAGGAAGTCTCGTCATTTGGATCTTTCCGCCAGCATAACGACGTTGCAGCTGTGGAATACGGAGGCGCAACATATGTCTCGGGGTTGAACTCTTCCGACTCGACAGACAGGAAATCAGGTACACGCACAGTATACACCTGTCAAACGGAATTAGTACAAGCTCTATTCTGCGATTCGTTTTCTGTGTCTGCATACCTGGCCATCATTGGTCGCTGGTACCGGCGCCCGCGCAAGGCTCACGTCCATGATGTTGACTGTCTCGCCGAAACCGTCGTCGTCAGCCGCCTCATCCATCTGGTCGCGTCGGTCATAACGGTTTTCATCGTCTCCTGAGTCCAATTGTTCGTCGTCCAGGGTCCGGTGAGCTCGGCTGGCAGTTTGTTAGTACTTTGCGCCATTACACAGCCTTCGAAGGTATGCCATACTCGTTATCTGCACCTCCATCTTCGCCGTCAGATCCAAAGAGGTCCGCATCATTGTCCTCGTCCATTTGATCATCGCCGAACAGGTCTTTATCATCGCCATCGGAGCCGTTGTCGCTGGGCGCAGGACTTTGGTGACTGGCGCCGGCACGGCCGGGGCGTCGGACAGCGTCTTCCTCGGAGTCGGACATGACCGACAGACTGTACACTGTGTATAGAACGAAAAGAACTCAATGGAGAGATAAGGGAGTCGAGCAGCGCGAAAGAAGTTGAAGGTCGGCTTCCACGATGAACGGAAGAACACTATGATCCGAGACCGAGCAGCCCAAAGGAGTTTAAGCAGCAGAAAGGAGACCAGCTCCTCCTTCACCGTCTCGCGTTCCACGTTGCTTCAATCTTGTTGTTTCAGGGAATTTGAACTCGTCTGGGCCCATTATGTCTAATTTTTTCCAAAGCGTGTAAGTTCCACCCTGTGTTGCGATTTGATCGCTGAGATTTGTTGCCCCCTTCACCCCTCCATACTGCATTGCTGCATTGAAGTACTCGCGGAGACAAACACCTGCAGTCCCCTCCAAAAGTCTAATAGCCCTGTCACTCGATTTTCTGTCACATCCTCATTGTCTTCCCTATCCTCATCTTATTTCTTCCATCCATTTCACTTCAAATTTCCTTATCTACCTCTACTAACTCGCCCCTCAGTCGCCAAGGGTTTGGCAGGGGAGGAAATAACAAGAATCCGCCCAAGAGCCCGGCGCAAGCTCAAGCTCCGCAGGGCACAATGTCGAACTCGCCCTCGCTGACCAACAGCCTGTCCGTGGAAGGCCTCACCGCAAATGACCCCGATGCCCCTAAATACTTCTTCCAAGAGAAGTACGCTCCGCTGAACGTTAGGGGTAACTTCTTGACCTTGTGTGCCTGTCCGAAGAATGTGGAGTTAGGAGAATGGCTGGCTCACCAGAGTAAGTCCGCTCGCCATGATGAGAATACTGCGTATGCAATGCTAATGCGGGGCAGTTGTTGAACAATATCGTCTACTCCACGGCATGCTTCAGGTCATCCAGGAGGTGAACGGTGTCACGGGCTTCCCCATTTGCAATGAGAGCACATGTCCCACAATGTCCGCAGGAAGGTATGTGGCAGAGGGTGGGGTAGATACTGAAATCCGGGGTAGAGGCTGATCGCCATCATCTAGGTTGACCTACACTTGGCTCGTGGACGGCCGCGCAGCTAAGATTTCCGCCCCTAAATTCATCAATCGCGTCGAGAAATGGATCGTCAGCAAAATCCATGATCCCGTCATGTTCCCTACTGAGAACGTCAACGGCATCCCCGAAACCGCCTCAATCAAGGACGCCGCTGCCAACGGAGCTCCCCCCGCTACCCCTACAGACCCCTCAACCCCAGCTGGAGCAAACAGCAACCCAGACGAATGGATTGGAAAGTCTAGTGGTTTCCCTCAGACATTCTACAAGGACTGCCAGGGTATCATGAAGCAGATGTTCCGCTGCTACGCGCATCTGTACCATGCCCACTGGCTGAACCCTTTCTGGCATATCAACAAACATGATATTCTGAACATGTGCTTTGTGCACTTCGTCACCGTTGCCAAGTACTACCAGCTGGTCTCCGACAAGGAGATGGAGCCCATGCAGCCTTTGATTGACCTGTTCATCAAGCAGCAGCGGGTCCCTCCGGAGGCGCTAAACGGTGGCCACTGGGCCCAACAGCCTGCCATTTAGAGCTCCGCCGGTCGGGAGCGCAATTCCATATTTTCCATCAGTGACGACTACGACATGTTATTCGGGCGTTAGACCGCTGGCTTGTGTTTCTGCTTTCTTTTTCTGCCATTCGGAAAATGGGAAACCCCTGCCGATAGGCTCAGATTCGGGGATGAGCATTTAGCATGCGATGTGAATTATTTTATGACGATCTTTGCATTTGAGGCTAGCATTAGCCGGACCTAAACCATCTGAGCTATTCTTCTGGTCATTCAAGCGTGGTATGGTGATTTCAATAGGTTTGGTAAAACACAGGTGTTTCCATCTATGAGCCCATCTGCAAGCGTAGCATTCTCGTCGCGAGAGATTTTTCCGGGCATTTCCAGTGCAAGAAGAGGGTTGGTAGCTTCCTGGACGATGGAGTGTCAGGTAGGAAAGGTGTCGGACCTAGGATAGCAGTCTCGCTGATCCTATCACATAGAGGCTTTCCCATGCAGCGTATCCTGTAATCTCGTTGATCATAATCATCTGATCCATCACCAGCTCCATCACAGATATACACCAACCTCCTGCTCCGCATTCGCGTCCGCATTCCCGTTTGCGTTGGAGATGTGACTCTCACCAGTCCCGTTTATCGCCGGTACCTCGGCTATCTCTCCATTCCCATCGAGCTTCTCCTCATTTTCAATCCATGGCTTCCCCCGATTCTCGAGCTCGGTCTTAATCAACTCAACCCTCTCACTCATAGAAACGACCACACCCTCATTCTCCTCAACATAACTCTGTAGCTCCTTCTTCTCTTCTTCCGTCTCCTCCGATTCGGCTAGGAAGAGGCGCATCTCAGCGTTCGATCGGTGGAGGTGTGCGATCGAGTTACGCAGCTCGAGGAGTTTGCTGTGGACTGCCGAGAGTGGAAGCTCTTTGATTGCTTCGGCAAAGGCGGCGGGATTAATAGGCAAGCTTTCGGAGGACATCTCGATTTTTTGTTTGATTTTCAGAGCTCAGAGAAGGGGGTAAGATGGATTAAAGAGGGTATGGTGAAGTTGAGGGGGGTCTATGTTAGATCTTTGGCTCTCCACGTATCTGGGTCATCACGTGTGGGGTAGTATCCAACAATTTAGGTTGGTGTTCGACTTTCCATGTTAAAGTGCTGAAGAATATCATAGTATTTCATTTGTTTCTCAATAAATTTGCTGAGTGAGATGAGCTTGAGTGACATTCTCTCTCGGTGATTTATTTGTCTGGTTTGAAGGAGCCTAACCCCCGCATGTAAATACATTGCAGTCTTCAAGTTCCTCACTATTGGAGGCTTGTTCATAAAATTTCACCACCAGGATTGAGAGCCAACAAGTGAAAATTATCTTCGAGGATAACCGTCCAAGCTGGGTTGAAACATATCTCTTCAAAGGGAACAAATTTTGGAAAAAATTTTTGTCGACATGCACAGCACTCAAAGGGTATAAGAGATCATCCCACATGAATCGCGGAGAGCCCGGAGTCGGAACAACCCACCGCCGGCCATCAACGCGGTTCAAAAAGTTGAGCTCAGTCTTTTCGTCCCTCGTGCACCCTTTTGAGGCCCTCCAGTGGATATGAGCAATGCGATCTGGGTCGCATGGCGGATTCCATGCTCAGGGCTCCGGCTCTCGAGTGTGCTGCCCCCAGTGACATTCCGCCCTGTCTGTCGCGATCTCCGCATCGCACCGTCTCTATACAACAGCACATCCCGACGCCAATTTAGCTCGCTGAACACTTTATGCCAGACGAACTCCCGGCCGAATACTCTCTACTCCTATCCCCGGTACCCCGCGACTACTCATCATCAGAGAAGATCCAAGAAGACTGCTGCTCCCGCCCATTCCGAACCATCCTCCGACTCTCTCCTCGATAAGCCCCTCTCTGATCTCGAGATCAGAGCCATCTTTGGCCACCGCACGAGGGTATCACCAAAGTTGGCTAATAGAACACTGGAAGTTCTGCAAGCTCGCCGGCTAGAGGGAACGCTCGATTTGGACCTTCCGCTCGATATCGCTCGCGCCGTACCCCAGTCTCAGCTCGATATTTGCCTGGAATGGCTGCGTGTGAATTACCCAGTCGACGAAGATGCCGCTATCATGGCTCGTATTAAGCGGGAGGAACGTGAGGCTGAGGAGAAGCTCGTGCGTCGTGCAGAAGAGCTTGGTCTGTATAAGCCGCAGAGCGGATCCTATGAAGCTGAGCTTGGCGAGGAAGATTCGCCGTACGGGAAGAGTGTTCTCAAAGAAGCTCGTGAGCAGAACGAAAGGTACTTGCTTGCTGAGAAGGAGCGAAAGCGTCAGAAGTGGCTCGAGGGTGAGAAAGAGGAGCAGGAGAAGCTGCAGCGCCTGATGGAAGAAAATACCTCGTTGCAACAGTACCAGGAGTCGGCGCTCACCGAGGGTGTGTATTTCTTTTGCGGAATCCGTGAAAGTCTGTACTGATTGATGCTCCTAGCTCGCCCCCGCGCGGATCCTAACGAGCGTCCGTACCTTGCTTGGGTCCAGAAGCATCATATTGCTGGGACTCTGAACCAGCCTGAAGCCATGGAAGTTACAACCGTATGACTTCTTTGATATCTGTTCAAAATGCATTTACTGACTCGTGTAGACCCAACGGCTTGTGGCGCCTGCGCTATTTGTCCTCCTCACCCTCGGCCTATGCTATTACCTCGCCACGACCTACGAGCCTCCCTCAAGAAAGGACCGTCTTTGGCCCGATATCCCCCCGGCCGCTGCGACAGTCGGAGCCATCATCGGTGCCAACGTGGCAGTGACCCTGATGTGGAAATACATCCCGCCCTCGTGGAGATTGCTCAATCGCTTCTTCGTTATCGTTCCGTTCTACCCCAGTGCGCCGAGTATGATTGGCAGCACTTTCAGTCACCAGACTTGGAGACATTTGGCGACTAACATGATGGTTCTGGGTCTTATGGGAACTAGAGTCCATGATGAACTCGGTCGTGGTAACTTCTTGGCCATCTATTTCGCTTCGGGAGCTCTCGGCTCTTTAGCCTCATTGTCAAGAAGTGTGCTACTGGGCTACCTCGGTATGACCTCGCTTGGTGCTAGTGCTGCAACGAGTGGTATCGTTGCAGCTTGGTGCATGTACCACGCCAAGTAAGTTTTCCCCCTATCTAGACTTTCTGTCCATAATTAACGGTTAACTTTAGTGACAAAATTACCCTGTGGATCCTGCCCCACGACTTAAGAGAAACTCTCTGGACGCAGGGCTGGATCTTCCTCTCTTGCCTAGTCGCAACCGAAGTGTTCAGCATGGTAACACCGGCCCGCTTCCTCAGCGTCTTCCCCTTGTCCCGACTCACCAAGATGGATCACGCTGCCCATCTGGGTGGTTACTTTGCTGGTGCTGGATGTGGCTATGCCTTGGCTCACAGGAGAAAGGCCGAGCGGATTCAGAGAGCCCGTGACGCGAAGTGGTTCGAGAACCTGGTTCGGTAATAGACTTTGATACATTGTATTATATTAGGTGTTCATATTAGGCATTTGATTCGCTTCTCCTTACATTCAAAGTCCTGTTTTCGCGTAGTGACGGTTTCCCCATGTAATGATCTGGGAATGCTCGAATGTCACGAACCTAAGGCACACTTCTGCAGCTACCAGGTGGGCTACCGAGGGCTGACCACTTGCCAGAAACTAAGCCACAGACCCTGTGCGAATACGGGTCTTGACTAAAACATGCTAGAAAGCATTGGGAGTCGTCCACTTAAGGGTTTTCGAAATGAAGGTTCTTCACCTCAATGACGATGGAGACCTGTTTTCAGCCACGACAGGTCTATTTCTTGGCCAACGTCACCCCAGTGTACATGCACAACTTCAATTGTATGCCGGTTGCATACCAGATGGTGCATTTCACAACATGAGTAAATGCATATAACTAGATGGAACGCCAATGAACAGGAATTAAATCCCACATTGCACGGGGGAGCCACGTGGCACGGGGGAACTATCTCAAAGTATATTCACAAGGGATTGGGGGTATAGGTCTCTCACGGGAGATTGAGACCTTGACAATCCACTTCCTCGGATCTGGAATCACAGCCAGGATGTCTGGGCTCGCGAACGATCCACTCTTGGCTAGGACATTTGATCGACAAGTCAACCCCGCGTTACGGAAATGGTTTCCAATAAAGTGTATATGAACATGAATTCGGGCGGCTCTTATATTGAGTTTGGCATCCTTGAGCCGCACTGTTTGTGGGCCACTAGATGGGGATCCTAATTTGGGCCCGATGCAGATCCACGTTGAGATCCGAGTCGATCAGAGGCACCCCCCCCCCCCTGGTGATAACTTTGACCTCAGACAACAGAATACAGAATGATGTGACCCAAAGTTACGGCACGTCCCGCAATGGTGGAAGACCACCGGACCCAAAAAGAAATTTGCACGATGGCTGGATTGATGACGTCATCTCTCAACCGTCTACTGCCATTCACGGCAGTGCTGACGTGACTTGCGTGAAGAACCGGCAAAACTATTTAAGATTATACGCTAGCCGTCTCTAGCCTGTTCATCAGCCACGGATCATCAGTCTCTCGGGCGGAAGGTTTCAACGCGTGAATACAGTATCGTATGATATTGATGTAAGTGGCACTTCAAAAAAGCAATGGGGCTGCTGGAGCCACTTACATCAACAGCCTCATGGGAATGTGGGACCCGCGATGCAAGGTCACAAGCCTCATCCTGTAGTCCCTCGAATATTCGATCCACTTCTTTAAGTTGGCGCCGTTCAAGATATATCAGTCTCGATGCACCCGTTGGTCTCGCCAGGCAGCGTTACGGCTGCCTTACGTCCAAACCTGCCCTCGAGCATATCAACCCATCAAAGTCTACCATATGACATCGGGATACTGACGCTACATGGTATCGCGACCAACCCATACGCTTGACTAAGATGTCATCCCAAAAGACTCTGGCGACGATGGAAGATACGCCTCAAAGTTCGACGGAGAGACTTGCATCGCAAAGAGAACTGCCGACCATGCAACCTGACCACGCACCATTGCATACATCATTCGGAGACCCAACGGCACTAACGGCAAAAGTCTCCGATTCGGTCCGGCCCGACAGCAATAAAAAACTTGCCAAGATTGCCATCTCCCGACAATCGGGGATTGCCCCACGTTACAATCGGCGAGTGCCTCGGGCCTGCGAGTCGTGCAGGCAGCGAAAAACTAAATGCAGTGGTGAAGGCCCAATTTGTCGGCAGTGCCGAGAATTGAGCGCGACCTGTGTCTATCCTGTTGGATGGAGAGAGAAAGTTAATAGGTAGGTTGAGAACCTAACCCCCTTACCATGATACCTCTGATCATGTTGGCTAACCTGGTTCATCATTCAAGGCAAGTTGGGCAGCTTTTTGAGAAGGTGCAAGATTACGAGAGAATGTTAAGATATTTAAGCGGTGTGGTCGATATACGCACTGCAGAACAGATTAAAAACTTACTGGATAAGGTAAGTGTCTGCTCCTTCTTCTATTACAGCTGACCTGAGACTAACATGCTTTTCAACAGTATAGTGTAGATGTGGATAGCGCATCAACGAATTCCCATTCCACCCCGCAAATTGAAACACCACAAGCCGCCGATGAGCCAGCCTCCCTCGCCTCCATTGACTCCTCCGAAGCGATCGATGTTGACGAAGAAGGCCAGAGCCATGGCCTTACCTGGGAACCTCGCCATCTCGAAGACTTAGTATTCGCCCAGTCTGCGCCCTTCGCCGACCACGATTATCCGAACTTCGGAGAAGGCTCTTTTGATCAACTGGCCTCGGCGGCAAATGGTTCGGTGGATGACATGTGCTACCCAAATGATCCCACAATCTACAGCTTCTACCCTTACACCAATCACAGTCCGTGGGGATGATATCAAAAGTTTGCAGAATGAACATGACTTAAGTGAATATTTGCTGAGATGTTTGATTGTGCAGCTTCCGTCTTCCGCAACCGACCAACCAAGACTAAAGCCGCCTGGCTCGTACCCGGTCTTTTGTCTCATGCTTGTCTTCCGGCGCCTGCATATACCTTATCGACCGTTCCTCGCTTTTTGGACCCCTCATGCCACGGATTCATCGCTCTTGCATTCTAATCCATATGATAGCTATGATTTCAACATACATAAACGTGCACAGTACTAAAAATGGAGAATATTTAGGGACTATTGGTGAAGATCTAGAATAGTCAGACACTTGTTTAGTGAGCACTAATGAATAAACAATCATTTGGAAAAGAGATCTTAGAGCTGTATTGACTAGAACCCCAAGAATTAAATTCATACACTGCAAGAAACAGTTCATGTGAGACCAAACGTTTGTCATTTAGCTCACCTAATTTTCCCAACTAGCCTGTTTCTCAGCTCTGAAAGTACGCTACTTAAAATGTGGACGAACCGTGAGTGATCATCTTAGAACAAATGATGGGGAGCATCTAGATCAGGTCATGAAATTACCCAACGAATCTAGAGGAAATCTTGATTCGTAAATCTCTCGTGAATAATTATATAATAGTAATAGAGCAGAAGTGGTTCGTAGAGTAGCCCGATGTGGATCAGCGTGGTTGCGGGTACGGGCCGAGAGCCGAGCTTGAGTATCTAGGGAAAGAAATCATATATCACGTTTAAGCCGAAGGGGAAGAGAAATTTGTTCGACTTTGTAACTTTTGAATTCAATCCCTTCAGAATGCTTCTCTCCTTGCAATTGACCCACGTAAACCGGCTCGAGGACTTTACCTAATAGATCTGAAACTCACTTTGTCGGTATCTGTTTTGTATGTCTCGTATGCTGCTTTTGTTATTAATTGTACTTGTCTTAATATGATCATATCTTCTCGACACAGACAAACAATGAAAAGACACGCCCGACCCATACAAGACCACTGTCTCACATGAGAACAAAGCTTTCGACGGCGAAACAAAGAAAGAGCAGGCAATGTCTTTGTGAATCTTACAAGAAAATCGATCCTCGGGCTTTGTGATCACACATCTTATTTTCTCAAGTCTATTGTTCCGTTCAACATGCGACAATGCTCATAGACCTCGATCGTAGGAAGGAGATCCCACAAAGTTCGAGTCATGGCATGAGAGAGGGATCAAGAGGGATCAAGAGGGATTAAAAAGGCATGAGCATCCTCTATTCATCACGTTCGTCACTCTCAGCTTCACTTCACGGATAAAAATTAGCTTCGCTGTCGCTCCGCTATCATTTACTGCTGCGAGTTTTCACTTACATTCCAACAAGATGCTTGGACTCTCTTCTTTGGGATATAAAGCCAAAGTCAACACCATAGAGTCTCTCGGTACCGTTTCGCCGTTAATTTCTCGTTGGAGCATGATTGACTACTGGTTGTACCTCCTTGTCGTTGAAAAGGAGCCTACAAACAAGATGTATCCCGATGAAGTCCACTTGCTTACAGCTAACGGATTTAAGCCGACTCAGATTGATCTCGAACTCCTTCATGTTAGTAGAAGGGAGCCTAGTGCTGAGTTGATCATTTTCCGTGCCCTACCGATCCCATCCATTCGCTTCGGGCTGCCCAACAGGAAGATCATACTTGGCTTTAACTTGAAGACCCTCCATCTCCAGGTGTATTTGACTGACCGCGCACCCGAGCATCTGGCAGACTTCGGAAAAGTCTGGAGCCGAGCCGAGCTTGTTCTTAGCATTGGAGCAGGTCAGTTCCTGAATGCCCTCGAATGCACTCTTACTGGCAATCTCAATCCTGTTCGCACGGGTATACTCACATCTTTCGCTGTATCGACTCGTCAGTTTCATTCGGCTCTCGAACTAGTGATCGCCATACAGTTCAGCCAGTTCCTATACGAATTTGCCGAGCTGCTAGGTTGTCTCAGTGGTAGATCCATTGAGTCCCACCAGCGTTACTATGATCCGATGCGGGAGTTGCTGCGGAGGGCTTCTACGGATGCTTGGTTTGGGGCTAAGGATGGACTAACGGTTGAGCAGTACCGCGTGCGCAAGAAGAATGCAACCATTTTGTTCGATTCGATTGAGTCAGGCCAGATTGCTGGCTCTTCAGGCTCCGACGTTTCAGTACATTGGACTCGACTCCGACCCCTCACCCCCTTGATGCGAGTGATACACATGTTCACCGCTCCAGCCACTGTGGCGTGATGATCGGGTTCGGAAACTGGTTCCACGATCCACTGATTTTCGGAGTTTGAGTGGATGGGGGCTTGCTATACCGTAATTGGTAGGTTTTCGTATGTCTCACGTTACTACAGTACAAGTAGTGCCTCATGCTCTCATTAGATCATGTCATTGACCTTTTTTTGTGCTCTTGTCATATATAAAAATGAGTAAATTCATGAGGTTTCATCCGATAGGGGAATGGACACGTAAGACTGCATGAAAGAAGAAGAGACGCAAAGTCAGTGGCCCTCTGCAGAAAGGTACCGTACAGTTTATTTGTTGCACCGCCACGACACGGTGAAACCGGTTTGTGTGGCTAGAGAGGCTCGATCCCGGGCGGAGCCTTTAATCAATGGTCCTCAATTGGCCCGCCGTGCGCGGGGAGCTGCGCCGTGGCTCTTGGCAGCGTCATGACCTCCGATGATTCTCGTCTGTACCGGAATCTCCGCTGGGTCTATGCCTGCCCTGGGCGGTACTGGCTACTCTCGATCGGCACAGCTCATTTCGCTTCAGCCCTGTAGCCCTATTCTTGGCTCTCCTTCTCTACCTAACTCTTACTCTCTTTAGTTACAATTTCCTTCCCCCCCCCGCTATTTTTGGTGCTGTTGTTGTTGTTGTTATCAAGAGACGTTCCTATCTACGGCTCCCGTCACTCCCTTGACTTTCCTCCCATTCAATCCGCGAGGGCCTTTCGTCGCGTCAAATCCTTCCTGAATATGGCTGCTGGTGCTGCAGCCCCCGTCAATGGTATGATCCGGAGCTCCTGCGCTTCGCGCAAACGCGCGAGACTGACCAGATGTTGCTATAGGGGTCATCCCCAATGGCGAGTCCGCCCCCGTCGGCGCTAGCGATCGCTTCGAGCTCATTTCCGGCCCCTTGATCAATCTGAAGAACATGCATTTTCAGCCCTCTCCCGTCTGGCTTGGCAGTGTGCTGATTGTCACCAAGCCTGGCCAGGATCAGCCTCAGCTAGCCCTCCGTCAGCTTGGCCCCGTCGGGTCTCAGGAACAAGCCCTGTCTCCATCTAAGCAGACTGTTGAGGGCCTCAAACTATACCAGGACCCCGACAAGACATTCTGGCGTTTCACCCTAACTGTTCCGGTTGAGTCCTACGAGGCTCGCTGGGAGTATGATATCCCGGGTGTGTTCGAGTCCGGCGAGCAGCCCAAGGGTCCTTGGCAGTTCGTGGTCCCCGCGGAGGACCAGTCCATGCGCATTATGTTCCACTCCTGTAATGGTTTTTCCGTGGGCACGGATATGGATGCGTGGCTTGGTCCGAATCTGTGGAATGATGTTTTGCGCGTCCACGGTGAAAAGCCCTTCCACGTGATGGTTGGTGGTGGTGACCAGATTTACAATGACGGAATTCGTGTGGACGGTCCCTTGAAGCCCTGGACTGCCATTGGCAATCCGAATAAGCGTCGTAATCACGATTTCAACAACAAGATGCGCGCGGACTGTGATGAATACTATTATGCCAACTACGTTCGCTGGTACAACACGGAGCCCTTCCGCGCTGCCAATGGCCGCATTCCCCAGGTCAACATCTGGGATGATCATGATATCATTGATGGTTTCGGTTCATACACTGATCACTTCATGAAGTGCGCTGTATTTCGAGGTATTGGCGGTGTTGCTTTCAAGTACTACTGCCTATTCCAGCACCACATTGCTCCGCCCAAATCGACCTTCACCACCGATGCGCCTCAGACCATGCATGCGGTGAACGGTACTGCTGGTGTGGACGAGCGCCAGTTGGAGAACACCTACATTCTTGAGCCTCAGGTCCAGGAGGATAGTTGGATTATCGGCAAGCGCCCCGGTCCTTATGTCGAGGAGCGCAGTCGCAGTCTGTACATGCGATTTGGAAAGCGTATTGCCTTTGTGGGGTTGGATGCTCGCACCGAGCGCACTCGGCACCAGGTGAACTACCCGGACACCTACGACGTCATCTTTGATCGCCTGAAGCACGAAATTGAGCTTGCCAATGGCGATATCAAGCACCTGGTGGTTCTCCTGGGTGTCCCTATCGCGTACCCACGTCTGGCGTGGCTCGAGAACATCCTCACCTCGCCCGTCATTGCTCCCATTCGTCTCCTGAACAAGCGCTTCGGTGTCGCGGGTGGTCTTTTCAACGAATTTGACGGTAACGTCGATTTGTTGGATGACTTGGACGATCACTACACAGCTCGTCAGCACAAGAAGGAGCGTAAGATGCTCATTCATCGTTTGCAGGAGCTTGCCCGCGCCCACTCGGTGCGTGTGACCATCCTGGGTGGTGATGTCCACCTGGCAGCCGTGGGCCGCTTCTACTCCAAGACCAAGCTGAACCTGTCTGGCGAGAACGACCATCGCTTCATCGTGAACGTGGTCAGCAGTGCCATCACTAACAAGCCCCCTCCCAAGGCCGTCGCCAATCTCCTGGCCCGACGCAACAAGATCCATCGTCTGGATCATGACTGTGACGAGACTCTCATGCCGTTCTTCGACAAACAGCCTGGTGGTGTAGAAAAGAGTGCCTCGTGGAACAAGGTGACTATGCCATCGCGTAACTTCGCCTGTCTCACAGAGGTGGTTGCTCCGGCTACCAACGGCGTTGCGGGCGATGAGTCCGCCAAGCTCGACCGTCTGCCCAAGGACGGCCATGCGCCCCTGCACAAGGGTGAGGTTAATGCCGGTACCACCCACGCCGCGGCCGATGGCTTCAGCAGTAAAAGCGGCATGCACGGTGGATTGGACGTTGCCATTCGCGTCGAGATCGATCCCCACGATAGCAAGGGAACCACCGAGGGCTATGGCTTCAGCAGTAAGTGCAATCCAAACTCACGTTGATCGAACGTACTAACCAGGTACAGTTCCCCCTCTAACTGCCACCGAATCAGCCCCCGTCACTTCGTCTCGCATGAGCCTACGCTCGCGCCAGTCACGCCAGGATGTAAACCGCGACAGTGTCGAGAACGCAGGCCGCCCATCTACCGCCGCTTAATCGTAATTCACATCTAATGGTCTGCTTTTTTTTTGATGTTTGATACCTCTACGTCATGTGAACTTCTCCACATTTCCTGTTGCCGGTTTTAAATCATATTTCTTGAGTGCTTTCCCCTCGCGAGGATATAGTTACTCTTTCCGGCCTAGACCGCTTCTTATCTGTCCCCGCGTAGTGCTAACAATGCGAGCTTGTTGCTAAGGTCGAGCTGCCAGAGCTTGCCACGGACAGGATCACCTAGGGAAGTGTAAGCGCGAGTGCCAGACTGGCTGATAAGAGCTGCAGGGACTCGACATTCGCAGTCAGAATTGGCGCTCCACCCGATGCAGCAGTTGAATCCCTGTATTTCGGCTTCTACTACGCTACACGCAAGTCAAGCATTGGAACACTGGCTCGGCTTGAATTTGCCTGGTGGCGTCTTCTGCAGCCTTTTTCTGTCGCTTCTCCGCAGATGACTGGACCAGACGGACAATATAATGCAAATGCATGCCTGCGTCTCCGAGGCGATGGCCCATCCCTGTCTCGGTTGCACTCTCGATCTCGATCCCAGCCAACTTGAGGCTTCACTGTGACTGACCCCCCTATCTGAGTTCGAAGAGTGTTACTCTTCACCAGCGATCATGGTTCTTAAACCCAGTGAAAAGATCGGCACTGCCGATGCCATGGATCACGAAGCTGGCGAGATTGTCAGTGTTCATGAACGCGAGGAGCTCGATCGCTTGGGATACAAGCAGGAGTTGCGTCGCAATCGCTCGGTCATTACCCTCCTCTTCCAGACACTGGCCATGGCAGCCATTCCCTACGGGGAGGGTGGTCCGCTACTCAGCGCCATCTATGGCGGTGGGCAACTCTCCATCTTCGTCGGATGGATCGTAGTCTGCGCCCTCGACCAATGCATCGCCCTCTCCCTGGCCGAACTGGCATCTCGCTATCCCACTTCTGCAGGTCCATACTACTGGACTTTCCAAATCGCCCGTAGCTCCAAAGCAACGATATCATTCATCAACGCCTGGATCTGGCTCATTGGAAACTTGACAATCACACTCTCCGTCAACTTCGGCTTCGCATCCCTGGTCTCAGCAACGATATCAATGTACCATCCGGACTGGAGTGCAAACAGCTGGCAACTCCTCTTGATCTTCTACGCCGTCTGTCTCGGCTCCTTCCTCATCTGCACCTTCGCAAACCGCTATCTTCCCCAAGTGGACATTGCCTGCGCAACTTGGACCGCCGTCACCATTATAGTCATCCTGATCGCCGTCTCTGTCAAAGCTGACACAGGTCGCCATAGCGCCTCCTATGCTCTCTCCCATTATGATAAATCCTTTTCTGGCTGGGGCGGCTTCACGTTCTTCATCGGTCTCCTACCAGCAGCATACACCTTTTCCGCTCTCAGGGATGATCTCCTCAATGGCAGAGGAATGCTCAAATCCAGCTATCAAAGTCCCCCGCGCAATCGCCCTTGCCATCCCAGTTGGCGGCATCGCAGGCCTCTTTTTCATCATCCCCCTTTGCGTCACAATGCCTCCCCTCGAAGATATAATCAATAGTCCAGGCGGCCAGGCCCTCCCATACATCCTTCACCGCGTGATGGGCTCACCAGGAGGCGGTCTCGCGCTCACATTCCTTGTCCTTGTCATCACCCTCTTCTGCTCCATCAGCATCACCGTCGCCGCATCCAGATCTACATGGGCGGTCGCCCGCGATGATGCTGTCCCTCTAGCCCGCCTCTGGGCAACTGTTCACCCTGGCCTGGGCGTACCGGTCTGGTCGCTCGCTCTTTTAACAGTTATTCAAATGCTCCTCGGCTTGATCAATCTAGGCAGCTCCTCTGCGTTCACGGCCTTCGTCTCGGTAGGTGTCATCGCGCTCGCTGTCGCTTATGCTATTCCCATTTCATTGAGTCTTTTCCACGGCCGTGCGGAAGTCAACCATGCGCCGTGGAATTGTGGGAGGTTGATCGGTACCATTGCGAATGTTATTGCCCTAGCGTGGATTGCCTTTGAGTTGGTGCTGTTCAGTATGCCGACTGCCTTGCCGGTTACTCCGGTCAGTATGAATTATGCTTCGGTTGTGTTCGTGGGCTTTATGGCTATATCGGGGATTTGGTTCCTGATTTATGCGAGGAAGTGTGAGTTCCGCCTCCCCCCCCAACTCCCTCTGGGCTCTCCCGCGCGTTCCTCGCGAGTTGGGGATATGATGTTAACTTCGATACAGCGTATAAGGGCCCGCCGGAGTCAGATGCTTTGGATGGATTGGAGTAGAAAGACTTTTGATTTATATTGTCTCAATAGTGTATGCGATGTATGTTTTTTCCCTCGATATTTTGCTTTTGCGGGTGCTTGGTGCGGAAATGTCTCGTCAACGTAACCTGGCCCTTCATGAAACCCTCGTGATTGGTAGAAAACTGGGAGGTCACTATAAGTCAATTAAGACCAAATGTATTGAATTCTAATTACGTCATTTTCTTCCAAAGGACTAATCTGCCGTGGTTCCAAATGTGAGGTGTATCAAGTCAACCCCGTGTTGATAACGATTTCATACCTAAGTCCCCCCACCTTCCCCCGCCTCGCCCGTTTCTTTTAAACCTTCGTGCCCCTTCCTCTTGCCTGAGCATCCTCTACGCTCTCCTCGAATAACGATCTGCAACAACCAGCTAACTATCAATAATGCCCGAGGGAAAGGATTACTCGTATACCAGCTCCGGCACCAATAGCCAGGTATATTTGCACTTCCCCTGCATGTATCATGACCCGGAAGTTAACATGGACAGGGCAATCACTATTGCTCCCGAGACTATGGCTCTGGCTCTTCCAACTCGAATAGCTATCACTACTCTAACACGTGAGTCTCCAGATACGCTTTGGTTTGTCTGATACTAATGGTTGTAGCAATGGCTCGTACTACTATTCCAACCCTAATGGAAGCACCTACTATAACAGTGGAAGTGGGTACTCGAATTATACTCCTTCGTCTGGAAACTCGGGAAGAAATGAGTGAAGCTTGATTGAAGATGTAGTCTCATAGCAATATACCGATTCGGGGTTGATATGAATGCCTTCAGGCGCGTGCTCCCATCTTGTAGATGAACTCCGGTGTAATATCTATTGGTTACTCTGCTTCAGCGTGCCCATTTTCACCATCGCCTTCGCTGTTCCCTCGTCTCTGACGTGGGATTCCTTCATTAGGAGAATGGCGCACTGGCAGTGGGTCGCTGGGTCGGCGGCGCCGGACGAGCTGGTATCCCCGGTCAAGTTCGATTTCCACAGCTTCACGCACTTTTAAGGCACTGACAGCAGGCCAGACGCCTCGTTCGCCTTTCAATATCCATTCTGCCACGTGTTCCCGGGTTGGTTGTTGAAAGAGTTTGCCGATGTCTTTCAACGAGAGATCGGGTACGAGGGTCAGGTTCGGACCGGGGATGGTTTCGTCAATTAACATCCGGCTGACGGCACCGGGCAATACGCCAATATAGTCAAGCTGCCGGAGTCTATGGCGGAGCTCGACGAGAACGAGGCGCATCAGTGACCGGGAAATGTTGTGCCAGCCGGTTTGGCGGCGGTCGAGGAGATTGAGCTCCGATCGGAGGAATGGGATGAGATAGGGCCGTGCTTGGGAGACAATGAAGTGGTTGACGTTGAAGAGTTCTGCGATTCGGGCAAGAGGCGATTCTCCGTCGTTGTAGTGGACGTGCCGCCATGGATGGAAGACTGCGTCCTCTGTGTGTGGCCAGGGCACGATCGAGCCGGTCTCATCTTTGCAATAGATAATGACAGGGGAGGAGAGTGGGGACGAGGATGAAGCGTTTGATGCAGCAGCAGCAGACCAAATCAACTACTCACTTGATCAGGTCAACGAGCCAATCTTCAAATGAAAAATTACATACCACATTTGGTGCAGTCAGATAATTCAGCAGGTTTGGCGTGCCATCCTTGCCTCCTGTAGCAACGGTAATGTTCAAGATTCGCTTGGACCGAGCATACGCCTCTTCGAAGGTTAAGTCACCAACGTTGGTGCGCACACACTCTTCCAGCAATTCCATATCAAACAGATAACCCGTTCGAAGGAACCGCTTCAGGCGTCGGAGGAGGATTCGAAACCAGCTTTCTTTGCCATCGGGGTGGTCCTTCCGACGACTATCAAACACAGAAACATCAATTCCGTCTCCGTCCAATAATGGAAGCAGTTCGTTCTCGGGATGAATTCCGACAAGAGCGGCAACCATAGCCCCCGTGGCTGTACCGGTGATGATACGTGGAAGAAGACCCTGGAGATGCAAAGCCTTGACAACTCCCAGGTGACACAGGCCGAAAGCCGACCCGCCCTGCAAAAGAAGAGTCGTGCGGCCAAAGGCCTGTCGCGTATCGTGCAATAGCTCCAACTTGGCCTGCGGGGTGAATGTAGTCGCCTGGGCTGGCTCTTGCGCTTGCTCCGGTCGCCACATCGTCACATACTGGATAGACAGTGCGACCTGCGTGATATAGTCGTCAATTAAGAGCTTGGTACCTCCAAAGGCATGTGTAAATAGTTTGGTCGTGGTAATGTTGCCCAGGTTGCGCACCAGCCCGGACCGAAGGAGGTTGGCCAGGGCTACGATGTCGCCGGTCTCGCGTGCGCCCATCAGCGCCTCGAGTCGTCCGAGGATCAGTCGGTAGTCATAGTGTCGACTGACAGGATTTTGGCGCCTGTATGAAAGGTGAGTGGGGAGCTCCGTTGCTCGGGGTGAGGTGATGTACCAGAAGTCCTTGCCTAGCAAGTCGTCCAGCTCACAAGCGGCTTCTTCCCACACCTCATAAGTCTGTGCCGTCGCAAGCGTCTGAACGCATCGGTCTCGAGGGGATTTGGACGTCCACCATGAGACCAAATTCTATACATTGCGTAAGCCGTGGTTCCCATCTTGCCGATGTGGCCATCAGTTCTACCGATCACAAGATAAGGTAGTGGACACCCGCCCATTCTCTCCGCATCAAACATCGAGACTGTAGGGAAGACTCACGGCTCGCCAGAACTGCGCGACGTCTAGAATCATGCTGAGCCCTGCGGAAAGAACGCTCCACAGCCAGAAAAACCAGACCCTCATTGCAAGCGAGGAATTCCAAGTCGGGGAATCCGGCGGACTGGGGCTTTCACATGCTAGATGGCGTCACGCTACGCGATCACTGCAGGTTTCTCTTGAATTGATCAGAATGTGATCTGGGGAAACTTGATGGGATGATTGTGGAATGAGATATGGTGGGAGGTTTTGAGTTGGGAGGTGACGTTCTACCAAAGACGAGGCCGGTGGCACCCGGTCGCGCCTCCTACAAAGTACAAGGACAAGGTACAGCATTGAACATTTGAAGCCTTCACATTCAGGTATACAACAGAACACAGCGACACCATTTTTTGGTATGGATTCTTCGCTACATGTCTCATACAGGTCATTTCAGGAAAGTGAAATTTGCAAGGTCGTTTGATTTTTGTCATTTCGCTTTGCTTCCCCTATATGCAAGTAGGCGAAATTAAAAAAGAATCTCTCCCGGACACCCGAACCCATCAAGAGTCATTCTTTACTCCTCAATAATGTTTGTGCGCTCCGACACGTAAAGACCGTCCAAGAACTGGTGCATGATTAGTATGACAATTTGAAGGCGGAAAGACGCGATAGGTCGTGATATCTCACCTTACGGATATCCTTGTTGCGGACACGGCAAATCTGCTGGATGTCGGCGGCGCTCTGGGAGACAGCCTCCAGGGAGTTACCGGAGAGCTGGAGCTCATCCTTAACGTTGGGGGAGGGGAAGACCTCAACACCAGCCTGGGCAGTCAGACGGCGGACGAACTTCTCACCGAGGAAGTTACTGCAAGAGAAAAAAAAGAGACCGTCAGTATTCTCGTTCAGCTGTGCATGGCGCGTTCTCATAAGAACTGGAACAGAGTATTCCGTACCGGATCTCAATCTCGGCCTGGCCGGTCTCAGCGTTCTTCTCGATGTTCACGTTGATGGGGAAATGGGCGTAGACGTAGCGCATCTTGTACAGGAAGCCGCGGGTGACACCGATGATCAAGTTGTTGATGAGGGTGCGGACGGTACGGAGGGTAGCGACACCCTTGCGAGCACCGTGGTGCAGCTCGATCGAGATGACGTTCTTCTCAGGGCGGCCGAAGGTGACGGCGATGTGGGAAAGGTCCTTGACGAGCTTGCCGCGGGGACCCTCGACGGTCACGACGCGCGAACGAATGTGAACCTTCACTGTGGAGAGAGAAAATCACGAATTAGTCCCAGTTCTTTCATTTTGCCTTCTTTCGCTTCAATCCGCCCTGTTCACAAAGCCAGAGAATATTTCCTCGTTGCCGTAGTTGACTTGTGTCATCCTCCAGGGAATAGTGTGGTCTTGTCGCAGGGTCGTCGTCCCGAATTAAGATCATGTGCTATGTCCAACAATATTGGGTGCGATGGATCCCACCATTCCCTCAATTTCCTCGAAAAATAGAAAAGTCGCATGCTCACCATTGTCCGGAACGGGCAGCAGTTCCTCGGAGTGAATGTACCGCATCTTGACTGCGTGGGTGTTGTTGGCGAGGGGGTGAGTTGTCGATGTCGGGAGGATCAAAATTCGGGTTGGAGTTGTTGGTGGAGCGAAATTGCATGTCACGGGATTGTGCGTCGCTTAGGGCTAGATCCGGATTAGCGTAGGGTTCCTTATCGCGAACACGTTATCTACACGTGATGTCCACTTTCGGTTCATTTCGTTGGGAGTTCTTTGCAACTATGATCACTTATGTACAGCCTTATCATTTTGAACCTATTCGAACAAGCACTGAAGACATCGAAATCAAAACGCATTGCGGCAAATCCTTTACAGGTGCACTTCCATAGGAGAAGCCCGCGACACATCTACCACCCATTTACCCCCCAGTTCTCGCAGCTTCGATGCCAGCTCGTCGCTGTGGTCCAGGGCAGCGATGTCATCTCCGCCGCCGATGCTCTTGCCATTAACTAGCACATTTGGTACGGTGCGACGCCCTGTGTTCTGCGCCAGGAGAGATTGTAGGGCTGCTCCGATCGGGTGTTGATCTAGCTCGACAACGAACGGCTTCGGGGAGATCGAGTAGTGGTCAAGGAGGATCGACTTTGCTTTCTTGCTGTAGGGGCAGTAGGATTTGGAGAAGATGATCACTAGTGTGCGCACATTCATTAGCTTCGATGGTTCGTAATTTGCGCCGGGAAGAACAAAAGACAAGCATACCAGGAGATTGCTTCAGGATCGAGTTCAACTCGCTCTTTGCCTCAAGGTGATCCGTAGTATCCCCTTGTCTTTCGGGTTCAGAGTTCGACATTGAGTCCGACAATGATGAATCCTGAGCATCCTTGACCTTAGGGATTGTCATCTTCGTCCGTCCCGCAATGGGGATCTCCTCCATCTCCTCGCTCTGCATCGCCGCGGGGATCGCCGGTGAGATCACTGGGTGCTCGACACCAGCATCCTGCACATGCATGGCAGTATTAGATCCTTGTCGAGGAATCGCGTCCTGAATCTTGTCTTGTGATTTCGAATGCTTTGCGTCCTCTTTGGCCCGCATTGCTTGAAGTGTAGACTGGTAAAATTTTTGATTCTGAATACTGCTTGCTTCTCCCTATACAAACGAGCATATTGCATGTTAGTACTTTGCGACATCAGGAGAAAGAAGAGCTGGAATTGTAATCTCGTACCGAGTAGTAAAAGACGAGGAAAAGGATCGCGACAACCCCGACCACGATGAGTCGCATGCGCCGTTGTGTAGGCATATCGAAGTATACTCAGTCAACTCAGATGGAGGTGCTGTAGCTTCAGATCGCAATGAGGGGGAATGCGAGAAAGGCGAGCCTGCACGACCCGACGCGGTTCTCCAGATGCGGGAAGCGATACGTGACAAGAACCCTGGGCGCCAAGAAATCCGCGGATCAAGCTTCAATGATGTGGCTTGGCTCGAACATGAATTCTCTCGGGGTTACCAACATATACAATCCCGGAAAGGTACTTCGTCGTGTGCATAGGAGCTCCCGATCATGCGGGGGGCTTTTTTTTAAAGGAGTGTCAAGGCGTATTCTAGGGGCCCTAATCCATCCCTGAATGTGGCACTAGTCTGAGCGGGATACTTAGTAGTTTGTCATTAGACAGCACGGGAAATGATTCCTAAGTTCGATACACGAGATTTACGAATTATTGTTGGAATTGAAAGGTTCCGATGAAATCAAAGTTGATGGGGTATTATGCTAAATCACAGGATTTTTTGGTCCGGACACGGCGCCACATGAGAATCCATAAGACGACGTAAATCAGCCATTATTATGCTTATGAATGAGTGTATGTGTAGAGAGTGGGTTGAAATCAGTGTAAGCAGACCACAGAGCCAGCTGCGGCAAGAGGTGTGTTGAAGGAAAAGGCATTAGAAATTAGAGGGAAAGAGGGTCGGGACGTAATGCGTGGGGGAGTCCAATGGGTACATGAAACGGCAGGCAGGGTGTAGATGTGAAATGAATGCGTTGGAAATCAGGCATGAGCAGAAAGTCCGTGTCGGGCAGTTTGATTAGCATTTGCTCGGCGTTTGCCCTGGACGATGGTAGTCCAATCTTCCCACTCCTTGGCGATCTCGGTGAGAACGCTGCCCATTACTCCGGCAGAAGCCATGAGGCCATGACCTTCGCCCTCCAGAATTCGTACTTCACAGCGCCGCATCGTTTTACCCAGCCATTGAACATTATCAGCGGGCACACGAGTGTCTTTGCTACCATGATGGATGACCACAGATCGAGTGATATCCACGTAACGGAAGCCAATGGTCTGTCGGCGTTCCAGACAGGTCAAGAGATCAACGGCCGGATTGGCATTTGTGGTAGCCAGCTCCCAAATTCTGTGAGTAAGGCGGGTGTCGTAGTCTTGTTGGCGCTCCCGCTCTTCTTCGGGAGACTTTACGCTAGAGCCAAGAGTCGCATCACTGCGCCTGGCATGAGCAACAGATGTCTTTGGCCCGCCCTGCGGCGCCGAATTTCCGTCTTGCTGCTGGGAATCAATCTTGACGCCCGGCGTACTCTCTGGCATGGGCGGTTCATGTTCCACGACAGGTGTCTCTTTCACGGGTTTGCGTTTTGTTCGTCGAGGGGATTTAGGGAGACTGGTGGTTATACTCGCGCTGGTAGCACTCATGAAACTGGTGTTGGCTATTTTGAGAAGAGATGTCGGAAGAGCACGGAGGATCTTTTGCGAATATGGAACCGCATTGGTTGGCGCAGGCTCTTTCTGGGAACCGATGGTAGAGAGTTGGGATGGAGGAATCCATGGAGCCAAAAGGTGAATACGTCCTCGGATATGTTGTGGTATACGAAGAGCGGTGGCCAGAGCGTAGATTGCTCCGGCGGAGTGTGCGAGAATAGAGAATTTAGTGACCCGAAGGTAATTACAAACGATGGCGACATCATCTAATATTTCGATTAGTGATGGCAAGTGCGATCTGCTGCAATATGAAAGACTCACCAGGCCAGCTGAGAGGATTGCTCGGCTCGTCAGGTTGGTGCGGTCCGCTCTCTCCAACACCGGGTCGGTCTAGAGTAATCAGCCGCAGATTGAGAGTTCGGGCCAGCTCGTCATAAAACGACATGAGATATCGGGTAAGACCCATTCCCAAGCAGCAGAGCACGACGTGACCTTTAGGGTTGCCCACTTCAGAGAACGCAATAGTGCGGCTGCTGGTAGGATGAAGTACTCTCTGAGTCAACTTCGGAGAGAAAACATAGTCCTCAACCGCTAGATCAATCGAATCTGCACTGGACGGTCTCTCGGTGTTAATTGAGGGACGTCCGGCCGACAAATGACCAGAAGATGTGCGGCGGTGTTGCTTGGTCGGCGTGGCTGGCTCCAATGACCGCCTATAACGAGACTGTTCGACTTTTTCTGATGGTGGCGTTGGGAATTGAGGAATGAAATTGGTGTTTTTTGGCGCCAAGGGCTGCCCAGGCTTCCCAGGTCGGCTCTTTCCGGTCATCACTGACGGGGACGGAGCGCTGTCAAGTAAGGAAGGAGATTCGCCGTTCGGCTGCTTAGACATCGCGGTATGATCCACTTGGCTGATACTGCGAAAGGGCTTGGTTTGCTTGGCAGGTGTCGTCTTCATAGATAGACCAGGGCTGTCATCCGTTTCGAGCTCGGTCTTGATTCGTTGCTGTTGATCCTTCAATTCTTGGATCCTCCGAGTCACTTGCTCGGCATCATTGCTCGTTCCTGGCAGGCCATTTTCTAAAACCGACTCTTTGCTTGCAGTGGACGAATATCGAGTATGACGGCCCGATCTCCTCTTTTTCGAGCCTGAAGACTGACTATGTCGGCGCCTCAGAGAGGAATCGCGAGTAGGGATATATCTTCCGCTTCCGATGCCTCCAGGATTATTGTGGCCGTCTGGCGTACTATGGACTGAGGGGTAGTCTCTGGTTGGCGGGGTACTGGCCGCCAGCGCCTGGCTTGGATCTTCCTGAAGACCACTAGGTCCGTCCTCTTCCGCCACATTCGCCATGGAGTATATCGAGCGCAAACTCGCCCGATTGCGTGGCGTAGTATGACGCAAGCCGTCATTGAGGCTATTCGTTTTGCGCAAGCGATCTTCGTCGTTTCCAAGATCTCGCGATGAAGATTTCCTCAGAAGGCCGAATGTGCCCTTGAGACTTTTTGTGCGCCCAGTTGAGCTGTTGGAGGCGATACTCGTGGCTGTCGAAACACGGGGAAGCACGGACTCTGTGCTGATCGTGCCAAACGCAGTGTCTTCGGGAGCGGCCCTTACTGACGCATAAGAGTCTCTCGATGCAGGCCGAGTAGACGCATCGCTCGACTTGAATGGCTTGAAACGCGGAGACTTGGGAGATTTAGGCGAAGGCGGCGCTCTGGCCATGCGAATCACGGGGAGGAAGCAGCATCATCCGGATGCAAGAACGGTGTGTTTTGAGGCTCGTCCGCCTCTGTGCATGTTCCAAACCTCATCGCGAGGCCATGCTGCTCTGAAGGAGGAATGGTGAAGCAGGGTGCAGTGTGCGGCACTTCGGGCAGACCGGGATCGGTCGAGTCCTTCGAGTCAATTCGCGGCACGTTATCAAAATGCGAGTTCAAGGGCACCGAGATCGTGGACAGGGACGATATCAGCGACGAAATGACTTCAGGCGATGTGGGATCGGGGTTTGCGCCCTTTTCGCGCAAGGCACCTAGAGATTTGCGACGGCGGCGACGAGACAAGAGGGTCGACTCGGCCTGCTGGGGGGCCGGGGTGTCGTCTAAATGCATGGCGTTCAACGATCAAGGGATAATAGGCCGCTTTGTTTCCAAAGCCTCCTAGAGATTAATGAGATATGCAGGGTTGGGTGGCAGCGCGCATGATATGCAGTTTGAGGCCCCTGCGAAATGAGTGAAAAGCACCCCCCCTTACTGTTGTTCTAGTTGGGGGGAAGAGGGGTGGTCTGATAAGAGAGATATAAAGGAGTGGCTGGAAATAAGATATGTCGAAAAGGGTCAAAAGAACGAATAGGATTATTAAAAAGGAGTGAATCTTCAAGTTTCCTCCGGATTTTTTAGCGTTCGCGCAGTTCAGCTCCCGAGGTCCACTTGATGGATCCTAATTTCCCAATCGTTTGTGTACGCGCCCTCATTCGGGTATCGCGGCGACCCATGGTTCCGTCGACGCAGTACGTGCTTGTTATCCCCGGTCCACGCGGTAGCTATAGAACTAAAAGCAGAACGAGATCTCGTTCTACGCATGTATCTAGCCTATCCGATTCTGCATCATAGCCCACGTGGGATGCTATGCGACATCCTCGCCCTCTTTCTAGAAGACCCCGAAATCAGCGAAATGATCGGCATGAGCCTACGATCTCGGAAATGAGCGTGGCTGATGCAGATTTGAGCCGGGCAAACGCTTGTCTCGGACTGTCGAATAAGATTCTTCGATCTTGGTCGTGATTTGCATCATCCCTGCACTCGTATATCATTCTGCACATAATAGACTATGTTGTGACCTCTAAAGTTGGAGGTTTCGTTCTGGCGTAGTGTGGTTACTACGTGTTAAATATATATAGTTTCTCAACATTGAAACAAACAAATACTGAAATTCAAGGTTGAACAAAGTGTCGTCAGAAGGGGAACCCTACATATCTATGAAAGTTTTTATGTGAATTGAATGATACTCATCACCCCCACTGTAGTCGAAGGTCACTTATCGTGAAACATGACACATGAACAGAGCGTCTCCAGGGCATGCTCACCGCCCGCCCCGGCGGCAGTATTCCACATCCAAGCTATTCGTATCAGGATAGCATTCCTCTCGCACAAGCCGAACTCCGCTATTTACCCGAGTGGGTTGTTTGATTTTCACCGTGTGATTAGCACTCACATCAATTCGTTGGACAGTCTCTCATTTTAGACATGCGGTGACCCATTCGCGCTACCAACCCCATTGTCCGCAATGGACGCATATCCTGAAGACTACGTCAAACACAACCTCTCCCTTAGTCCTGCTTTCGGGGCTTGAGGCAAATTCGGAAGATGGCTCCAGCTCTTCTGTTGAATACCCCCTTATCCACGAGAGGGGTCACAAGATCTTCAGCGACTTCCCCTTGTTGAGCGGGGCTGTTGCGAAGGACTTGCGGGGAGTGTTTTTAGGGAATGATGGATCCAGTATGCCTTGGAGAGCGGGTCTAGGCTCAAATGGAAACTCTACAGCGCCACACATAGCGTACAGAATTAAGAGTACTGGCCGAGTATGTGCTTACAATATTGCTGGCAAAGACCCAGAGAGCTGCATGCTAATGTTTCGGTAGTCTTTTCAACTTCCCCCGCAGAAGGCAGACCCTCCTTCCACTACGTCTCCCAGAAGCTCAGTCGCCGATTCTGATACCGGTGCCAGCTCTACTACACCATTTGTCCTCCATTCGCCCATCTCTCCGTTAACGCCGAGCTCCCCCACATTTCCAGATGGCTTGCTTACTCCGCTGTGGGTGACCAAACACCAAGAACTTGTCCCTGCAGCTGTTATCAACTTCTTCCCATTATCCCTGGACCCGAATATGAATTCGTTGCGCGACAATCAACTCAAAATCGAGATCAACAGTCTGAAAAAAGAGTGGACAGAATCTGGCTACAAAACGCGGTTCTTGACTGTCCTGATTTCCGAGGAAGGTGACGGAGGATACGAGGGTGAAATCGATGATCGCGTGGCAGGCATTCGGCGAGCAACAAATCTGGATGAGAAGTCTATCTTCGTGATCCCGCCAGACGCCACATCATCCGAGCTCAAAGATTTTGTCAAATCATTGTTCTCTCTGCTGCAACCCTCGGTCGTGGAATACTACCGAGACTTGTCCAAACATGCTCGGCGCAAGCGGAATCGGAGTAGCATCCCTCCGCCAACTGCGCCTCCCACATCCGGTACATCTCAAACGCTCTCACTACAAGGATGGAATGTACGTTATGAGTTTAAGCTCGGCATATTCGCAGAGTTTCGTCAAGAGATGGACGCGGCTTGCCGCAGTTACGAAGGCGCGTATGAAACTTTGTTTGGACAAGAGGTTTTCGAAAACATCGCAGGCTGGGATGCTCGTTTCAATGATGCGCGTCTGTTGGGTGATGCCATTGCGATTCGAATCATCCGCTGTTTGCTTTGGACAGCCCAGACCACTGCGGCGACGCGTTTCTGGGTCGATCATAGGATCCGGACGAAAGACATAGTCTACCGCAGAGGCAAAGGCAGCAAAAATTATGGATGGGAAGCTTGGGAGGCGCGGTGGTCAATGGTCATGGCTCAGCTCATTCGCCGTGCAGAGATTTCTCAGAGAGTATCTGAAACTAATACCGACCAGGCGTCTGACTTGTCAATATTTACCACGCCAGAGAAATCAGTACCAGCTAGCGAGCGAGTCAACCCGTGGGAGCAAATGCATCACGAGGGATACTGGCTATACAGCTCAGCCAAGCACTCCGTGGCTCGTCGAGCTCTCGCCATGCAAATCCCTAAGGAGGACCGGATGCCCCCTAGCCAATCTCCTGCCTCCCAAAATGCGAACAAGTCTTACTTGTATGATACCTATCTCGCCCCGGAGACTCATGTGGAATACCCCGCGTCAGAAGAGCCTGGCTTTGATCATTCGGAACTGATTCTGACCACATTGAAGTCTGCCCTTGAAGAGTTCTCCAAACGAGACCAGAAACGACAAGTTGAGAGGCTCAGCCTAGAGATCGCTGAGGAGTACATTCGTATTGGCTCGTGGTCTGAAGGATACCAAGTCTTACAGCCACTGTGGGCGACCCTCAGCTGGCGTCGCTCTGGATGGTGGGTGCTGATGGAAAGATTTGGATGGGCCTTGAGAGAATGCGCTCTACATCTGAGAGAGAGCGAAACTCTATTGCGGGTCGATTGGGAGTTGCTCAACAAAGGTAAGTGCCATCTCGGCCCTCCCCTTTTCGATTCGAGTTTCTCACATGACTATGTAGTTTTTACGCCGAACCCTTCATGGCACTTTGACATACATCGAAGCCTCGAGAGCTATCCCCTCGAGAAACCCAAGCCTTCTGTTGTTCTTCGGGCCGAGGACGTCATGACAAGTTGTATGTTTCTTGCAAAATCCTAGACCTTTACCAAGCTGACTTTTGACTCGTATCAGTGACTGCATCTGTCGTATTCGAAAAGTCGGAGGGCAATGTGGGAGAACCTTTGCAGGCTCAACTAGTCATTTCTTCATGCGCTCAGAAGAAATCAGCTCCGATCAAGCTCGCCGAGGTGAAGCTTGTTTTCGAGGGGTGTCTTCGCCCAGTGAAAATTCAATCCGATCATAATCAAGACTCGGACACGACAACCTACTCTTGCATCTCGAACATATCACTTCGCGAAGCTAGTAGCCTTGGCGATGCTAGCATTCAATCTCCAACTGGAGCTTTGGCAACACTACTCGGAACTGCTGATTTGACGATTGGACCTGGTCAGACGAAGGTCTTCAATCTTACTTGCATTCCTCGCGAAGCTGGCGAGAGTCTTGTTGCTTCTATCGCAATGCTTGTCGATGGGGAGAACTTCGACCTCGCCTACGTCATAACCGAGTACGACCTGCATGAGTCTTATTGGTGGCAGCAGACGAAGAAGGGCCCTTCTCGCAAAAGAGTCGGCAAGGACCGAGATACTGGCAGATGCAAGATCATGCCGAAGCCTCCAAAGATTCGCATTACGACGCCCAACTTCAAGAAGACTTATTACACAAATGAGCGGGTTGCTCTCCAGATCTGTCTGCATAACGAAGAGGATGAAGCTGCTGATGTGACGGCCGAGATACGACTTTTCGGTAGCCCTGAGTCCACCACAAAACTGGAATGGCTTGATGGGGATGAAGGAGAAGAGCCTCGGGAATCGGGAGCAAGCACCCCGACAGAGGGCGCATCCCACTTTTTGAAGCGGAGCATCGGTGTCATGGGACAATCATCAAACAAAGATCTCACCATTATGTTGGCCGACACCCAGGATGCTGCGGAATACACACTGGAATTCTCGGCCGTGTATCACCTTGTGTCTGATGTTCAGACCCCCATCATCAACACTATGACAGTTGATCTTTCATTCGTGCGCCCATTCGAAGCCAACTATGAATTCCTGCCTCGCGTCCACCCTCAACCATGGCCAAGCTTCTTCTTCGTCGATGACGACTTGCTAGGCAAAGACCCTGAACCCACACCAGGTGGTTTAGCGCAGCGATGGTGCCTCAATTCGAAGGTGGTATCGTTCGCCCTAGAACCTCTTGTCATTGAAAGGATGTCTTTAAAGCTTCTCACCGTAGGCGCTGGTTCAGTGTGCAGTGTTGAGTCCGAAGCCCTCATCAGCCCAGAGACATCTCACATTGCCCCGGAAGAGCTACGGGAGTCGAACTTCCTCCTGGATGTTCAGAAGATGACCCTGGGTGATCGCCTTCCCACTCCTCTCAACTTTGCTTTGCAAATCGATTGGCGCCGACGTTCGTCTGATGACGAGATTGCCTCCGATATAACCACGAGCATCCTCGAGATCCCCCGCTTCGTTGTTCCCATGGGCGAGCCTCGTGTTCTTTGTTCGTCAACTCCGTCCACTACCCTGTCGGGCTTAATCCATCTAGAATACATTCTGGAGAACCCATCTACGCATTTCCTCACATTCAATTTGATGATGGAAGCTAGCGAGCACTTTGCATTCAGCGGGCCTAAGTCGACGGTTGTCCAGCTCGTGCCGTTGAGCCGTCATACAGTACGCTACAATATCCTGGCCGCAAAACGTGGGCTTTGGCTTCAACCTCAGCTTGTTATTGTTGACACCTACTTTAATAAGACTCTTCGTGTTCTTCCAACCGGAGAAATGCGTACAGACAAGAAGGGTATTCTAGTATGGGTTGACGCGGAGGATTAAAGGCGCCCGTGGCTACGAGATATGTGTCCCGGAGAAGAGATCGATGAACATCTCAAAACTTGTAATAAGTCTCATAACGAATCTCCTTCAAAAAATTTCCCGTTTATACGATCTACTTGTAGTTCACTAAGTATGTTGAAGTAAACCGCCGACGGTTTCTTATGTGGCCAGCCCTTATCACTCGCCGCCTCCAAAAGGGGTTAGCGGCGATCGGTCGTCCGCAGCTCTCTCCGCGAGCTTGGTTACTTTGGCTCGTTGCGCTCTGCCAGGTGAAGAATCATAAGCAGCTTTTGCCTTTGAAGGGGCCCAATCCAGCTCGACCTCATATTTTCTTTGTATTCAGACCGAATTCCGGTTCACACCCTCAGAACCCCTCTCTTTACACGCTCCTTCAACGTGACTGAACCTACTGCTAGGCGCAGACCCCCTCAGCCATGGCGACTCAAGCGGCACTAATCGCCGACACGATTGTCGGTATGAAGCGGGCATTGCGCAGGGAACGTGACGGTACGCTGGTGTCAAATTTGAAGCCTGAGAAGATACTCTGCTAACGTGTTCACTTCGGTCAGATTCGGGACCAGATGATTTGATCGCCCAGCCGACAAATCGCGGCAATAAGATGAAGGCAAATGCGAAATATGTCCGTGAAGGAGCCATGGGATACATCAATGCAGAGGAATTTTACAAAGAGGTGCGTGAAACTCAGCCGAAAAGACCTTTTGCGGGACCTAAGTGGCGCCGGCTCGAAAAGCATCGAAACTGAGACTCATTGACTGGGCTGTGAATAGAAGGTCGAACATGCTGGATACACGCGCTACATTTTGCAGCGAAACCCAATACGCTATGACTCCGAAGGCGATGAACTCGGCGAGGACGATGAAGATTCTGAGGCTGACGCCGCCGTCGCCGAAGAGAACCCGTTCTCAGGGATTGCGCTCGAAAGTTTGTGATTCCAATACGCAATTGAATCAGTTGCCCGCAGTACTAATCTCTTCTATGCGCAGCGCTTCTACGTCCCCTGACGCACCCCTCCGAACTCCCGGTCCATCCTTCGCTTTCCCAATCCTACACTTCCCCAGCCCTCGACCAGATGACAGTGGCAGTTGAAGAAAAGCTACGCCAGGAGCGGGCTCTTCTTTGGCGAGCCAGGAACCTTCATCGATCCTTTCTCGGAGATGGCGGCTGGATGCCGTGTGGGCTCCTTGAAACCCTCGACGACCGCTATATCTTCGAACCCAAGATTTTGAGCAATGGTAAAATTGCCTCTAGCATCCATCAAGGATTCAGTGGATCTAAAACACCGCTGGCTAGTTATAAAGCACCACAAGAGGCTGAGGCGCACCTGCACGGACTGGGGAACGAAACCCGGGGTACAGACAACGATACGGAGATGGCTGAGGTTCCGGCGGCCTCTGTAGACAATGTGCCGAACTATGACGGTCAAGAACACATCATGGAGCTCAAGTCAGAAGAGGCGGACGCAACAGTGATAGATCTTCCCCCGCATCCAACTGGCACCAACGAAGATAACGAGAATGCTACTGCCAATCACACCGGAGGCAAACATGAGGAGATGAATACCTCGAAGGACGGAGAAAAGGCTGGACTTGACGCACACTCCGAACATCTGGAGGGCCAGGTCGAGGACGAAATGGAGCAAGACGCTGAGATGCACAATGGGTCACCTACTCCGCCTCGTCGAATGACTACTCGTGCCCGAGCCAACGCGAACCAAGATGCCGGATCTCCTACCTCTACAGCCGATACAGCCAGCACCCTTCCAACTCCCCACCCTCTTTTCCTTGTTCCGGAGGGGGTTCGACCAGACGCGAATTTCGGCCTTCCTGCCGCCGAGGCAGAGGACACCCGCCGTCTGCTGTGGTCCTACATTCAAAAACAAGAAGAGACGGTGCGCGGCTTCGAGCACATGCTCGACTCTCTCCTTCGCGCATGTCACATGAAGGCAAACGTTTTGGAGTGGTGCAAAGCCGAAGGTCACGTTGGTGAAATGAGTGATGGCGAAGACTGGTACGATCGTGAGAAATGGGGCCTCGGAGAAGGCGAAGATCTCAAAAAGGGCACCGACGAGGACGAAGTGGAAACCATTGACGAGCGCCAAACAACTGCTAAGCGAGGCCGTGGCCGACGACAGTAGTCTTTTTGCCTTGTCCCTTTTTGATTTGCCCATAGCGTGGTGTTGGTGGTATTCGGTTCATGCATCTCATCTCCCACGTCCTTTTTAGCCCGTCTGGACCCGGTGTCGATATACCCCTCGGAGATTGGAGATAGTCAAATGCAGTATGCACATTTATTAGTATCATTCGATATTCTTATGGTAGTAATAGAGAGTTATTCGCCAGATCACACTGTTGTGAGCGATCGTGAATTCGTAGTACCATATATCCTTCTAGATACCTTTTAAGACGAAAGTTCACCTCTCTAATTTAGTCTGTGATTGGATTCTCTTTCTCTCTTTTTCTCTCTCTCTCGCCTTCTCTCTCTCTCTCTCTCATACACATACACACAAAAACGATATTCTTCTATCTCTAGCAATTCATCCTCCTTATCGCGTGACTTTTGGTGCAATCTATATGAATGGTGTCTGATCCCGAAGAATATTCAAAGCAGTATCACCACTGTTCTCGTGTATTTCTTGGCTACCGAAGTAGTCTGTCGACATTCTCATTGGGTCAGCATCGATTCTGACGTTGCTCGTCCACACACGCTCGCCGTATGTTTGGCCCTATTGAAGAGTTCACGCGTTGTGTTCTGTTCACTTGGGGGGACCTACAGCTACAACCTTCGCACTGCTGTCCTCCCCCTCGTGCATCCAAGATAGGCAGATCTATCGATTGTATAGTGTGCCATCAATGTTCAAAGAGGTTGCCTTTCAGGACAGCGGAGCTCTAGCCGCTGTGATTTCTTGCATCATCTTGGCATGTTCCCCAGTCTGAAGCTCATCGAACCTTACATCATTTATACTAGGAACCTCGATACTTTGGAAAGTCAACGCCTTGGCATGTTCAGCAATGAGAGTGGGGTTACAATCACCTTGAACCAGCAGGGCGAGCAATACCTGGACCAACCTGGCATCCTAGCCTGTCTTTCCAGATGTCTCTTTTCCAGCATTGTTTTAGTATCATTAAGGACCAGTCTTAGCTTGTCGCTTGTTGTTCAGAACATCTGCGGACTACTTGTAAAGTAAATCTAGGACACTGTTCAAAATTCATCTACCGCGCAATCGACCCGCCCACGACCTGGATACCATGCACTAGCAAACTGTTTGTCTCCATCCTGATAATTCTCTAAATTCGACGCTGCCCAAGAATGATATCCACTCCAGTAGATAAATTCAGATTGATCAAACAACTCAGCAAAATCCATGTTGCCAACTGACAAGTTCGTCACCGCCGTCATGCTATCTTCAACATTGGATCGTTGAAATCCATACCCGGTATAGATGGATCCATGTATATCCTCCATGTCATCCTTAAACCAGAGTAAGCCTCCTTCGATCGATGCGAGAATCACAGATTTCGATTCATCTCTCTGATCGACCGGCTTGTTCGCAACTCTTAATGTCTTTCGATCCACCGCAATGAAATGATCTGGTGGGGAATCCAGCTCATAATCTTTCGACTCAAAGAAGTCCATCAAACCCTCCATGTCGGAAGATCCCAGCTTTTGAGAGAGGTCGATCCATTCCAGATCCGTGTCAACTTCGGAAAATAGCTCTTCTTGTATTGTCTGGAGTTCTTCTTTGGTCATCGACTCCAAGATCAATACGCAATCACTGTTGCTGACCGGTCTCTTCTGTTTCCCGTTTTATGTCAGACATCTTAAGAGCTATCTGTTATGGCTCGTACATACCTTGGTATTCTGTTTTTCAAGACCATTGGGAAGAACTGGAACCCCGTCCAGATTCACGTTTCCTTCCTCCGCGGCACTCAGAAGCACATTCGCTCTATTAATCGGCACTCGCACGGCCTGGATCTCCCTTCCCCTGTTATGGAGGAGAATGACTGTATCATCCACACGCGACTGTTCATCTACGAACATCATCGAGTTACGATAGGCTGATCTCTCGAAGATCGAGAAGATGACCGACGACGGCGGGATCAGATCGTGCAGCCAGGGGACTTCCAGGAGACGGCGCGGCTCCGTAGCAGGGGGGGTCAAGCCAAGCCTTGTCGGTCGAAATGAGCTTTTGCATAATTAGATCTCGCTCGTCATCTTCCATAGGAAGCAGGAAGGCGACCATCCATGACGGTTGTGAGTATGCATCGTCGCTGAGATTGGGAAGTTGCCAGTGCGGTATTTGAGCCATGACGTCCGGATAATTTCACTTAGAAATTTCCGCACAATGTTTGGATCTTTCTGACAGCCGCCCTTCAACGGTCGAGGCCAAATCGGTTCGTCCCCGGGGCAAGGCTGTTAATGCGGCAAATTGATCACGATTTCCGCTTGACGGTACAACTGAAAACACTGGCTAGAACTGATTCACGTTAACCAGTGTCAAGCTGGGCTCCACGCCCCACTTGAACTGAGCTAAGCAGATTGACATTTAAAACGGACTTTTCAGACTCTGTCTTGGCGCTCTACGAATATCATCTGGATGCCTGATCTACCAGGCAGAAAGACGAATGCTTGGCCTCAGGCCTGCATTGGGGTATGATTGTTGACTCTTATCGTTTGACTCTTTCTGGAAGATGCTTCATGTCTTTTGAGGTCTATGCGGCAAATGATGTTCTGCAATGGTCCTGATTGGAGATACGGTAGTGAATACTGGTCTCTTCATCCCCTTCTGCATAACTTGAAATGTGCTCTGTGCGGTGAATTTTCCCAAGTGTAATACTCATCTAATTCTACCGATTGGACCAATTGGATGCCATATGCCAGAATGGCCGAACTTTGCACCATGTTACATTCCATCATCCAGAATATCTGTAGTACGACGCCTTGGACATTCATAATAGCCTTATATGAATTGCAATGTCAACCGCCTGGAGATACGGTAAATACGTAGTGTTTCGTGGTTGACTCGTACGTTGAAAGAACGAACAGTGAATAGAGTTGACCATATATTAGGTATCAAAGCTAAATAAATGGCCAGTGCCAACTGGGCCTATTAAGCAAATCGCTTACAAAACATGTTGGGCTCATTTTCGCGTGAAATTTGTCGCTATGGGTGGAAGGTTGTTTGTTGTCGCGTAGGGGAAATCAGAGAGGGGTAAAGAGGGAACACCTCCGTTGCCACACAGCCTCTGTACCGCAGGCCAAAGCCACGTCTATCATCTACTACTCCAGCTTCGTTGAGGATTCGGAGGCGTCCGTGTGTTGGAGAACTTGTTAACAGCAACCGGTGAGTTCATTCCGGATTTTGGGTTGAAACTTGGTCTGACCGAAGATCGCCATGCGCAGATTGTGGATGTTGAATGTCCCAGTCGATCGTGCTGTACATGTATGTCCAATTACTGTCTTTTACCGCCCTGCTTCTTAGCGCGTTCGCGCTCACGCTTGGCGTAGATCTCGGCAGTGAAAGGGCTGGTGATTCGGTTAGTCTATTTCTCAAGGTCGTGACTGCAGAAACTTACTCCTCCCACTTCAGAGCGAACCAGTACAGCACGAAGACTTGGGCGGTCAAAAGAATACCGGCTACCTTGCCATGGTACAAAGCAACACCGAGGAAGTTCAGAGTGCTACCCCAGTACATAGGCGAGCCAGTCACGTTGAATGGGAAGCCGGTAACCGGAGCATCCATGAGAATGCCGAAGTAGTCGCCCAAGTAGGTTCCGGTCACACCAAGAGCCCACATGCTGGAGAGAACGAGAACAGAGCCGATAGTGAACAAAATCCCACCAACAATGGGCTGGTGCACTGGGGCGTAGAAAGGCTGCTCCGCCAAAGCGACCTGATAAAGATGGTCACGCAAGATACCCAGGGAGAAAATAGTGACGGCGAGGAAATAGCATCCTCTGTAAGGGCCACCAAAAATGCGAGTTAAGAAGTGGGTGTTATACTCTGTTCGAGGCCGTTGTTAGCCGACTGCAAAGGCACAGTTGTCCTCAGGTAGAGGGATAGACCAACCAGCGCGCGCAACGATACTGCAAAGGTTTATTGGTAAGTAGTTGCAGAGAATACCTCTCGGACAGGCCGACTTACTTCCAGAAAATCGGGTTGAATGCGATGGTGGCCGCGGACACTTGCTGGGGTCAGTTCCAATCACATGCAAAATGCGGAGAAGCACCAGGGTTGAAGAAGCTCAACATACAAGCCAGCGACGGGGCAGAGAAATCGACGAATTTATTCAAGCTGGCCATGACGCAGAATCGGTGGGAAATTTGAGGGAGGTGAAGAAAGAAAATGCCAGATGGAAGAGGGGAATTGGATTAGCTCGTGGTCGATTAAGTAAACAAATGACGTTCCTGTTTCTCCACGGTCACGGGATCTGCGATAATGCGCCTTCTTTTCTGCTGCCCAAGCTCTATTGACTACTTTGCTTTAGATTTTTCACATTGTTCCTACTCATTTGTGATTCCTTGCGCCCCGAATAGCTCGACCTTCCTGTTACTGCGATCCCCGACTCCCGTCTTTCCTACGACGTCAATGCCGCATCGAGTTCTCCACTCCTGAGCTCCGCCGAGCGGCCGTCATGAGACGTGGAGCTCTTACGCGAGTCAGGGGAGAATGGTCCTTCATCGTCGCGATCTTGTTTTAGCGGGAGTTGGCGGCTTCATCGCTTGGGGCCTGGTAGTGCGCTGGCTGCCGATCCTTCGATATCTCGGATGGGCCTTAGCGTTGGGGGCCGCGTTGTCCTGCGCTGCATTCTTGGCGCTGGTCGTCCTCACCATCCGAAAGCCTACCGACAAGCCTTTCAGCCCGAAGACTGTCTCGGTGGCTTTCATCACACCTAATTACTGGCGAAGAGATGTGCTCAATGTGCGCAAAAGCTCACGGTACAGGCCCCGGCCTCTATATCCGCAATCTTTTGTTGTTTCGGAAGAGATAGATGGTCTTCTGTCTCTAATTACGCGCGACTTCATATCTTCATGGTATCACAACATCAGTCCGAATCCTACATTTGTGAATGAAATTGATCGGACGATCCGAGTCGCTCTGGAAAATCTTCGAGACAGGCTGCTCTCAGAAGATCTGATCTCTTTAGTTGTCTCACGGGTCTTTCCCATATTGACCACCCATCTGAAAGAATTTGATGTCGCCGAACGGCAAGTGCGTGGGCGTAATTTGAATCGAAATGTGACGGAATCCGAAGAGCTGGACTTGGCTGTCGCCAAAAAGTACCGCGAGGGCCGTTTACACCCTGCAGTTGCGCTCTCTACGTCTGACCAAAAGCAGGTCCAGCAAGAATATCTTCGCAAGATTTCCGTGGGGCTTCTTCCTCAGCTGTTTCCTGAAAGCGTACTCAACAGTCGAGCTGTATCTGTCTTGATTCGCGAAATTATTTCATGCGCAGTGTTACTTCCGATTGTGTCATCACTTTCGGATCCGGATACGTGGAATCAATTGATGGAGGCATATGGAAGAACCGCTTTACAGGATCGGAAAACTGTGCGCAAGCTTCGAGCTGCACTGGATGAACATGCATCGCCTGTTCCAAGGTCCAAGCGCGGACAACCATTTCCACGACTCTCACCCTCGGACTCTGAACGTGCGTTTGAACGATTTGTTCGAGCCATCAGACGATGTAATAATTTGTCGGATGCTCGTCGATTTCGTGCACTTGTGACTACTCAGTTGAAGCGTGAGAGCATGGTTGAGGGACAAGATCAAGTCTATCTACGGCGACTAGAGACTGGCAAAAGAGTCCTGGATCAAAAAGTGTCCAAGCTGTCGGTTCCTGGAGAAGCCTCTCGTCGACTGGCTGAAGCAGTGAAGCCACGTCGCGATAGCTCCGCCGCACCAGAGACTTCTCTTGTGGACGTAATGCATAGTGCATCGGGCCTCTCATACTTCATGGAGTTCATGGACCGCCAGAAACTGATGTCTCTAGTTCAATTCTGGATTGTGGTCGACGGGCTCCGAAATCCATTGGAAGACGACTTCGGGGACGACACATCGTCTGCTTCTGGTGCCTGGACAACTGGCGACAGGAACGACTTGGCGCTTCTTAGTGAAACCTATCTCAACAAACCAGAACTGAAGGTTTCGGACGAGGCACGACGTACGGTCAAGGCATTCTTAAGCGCAGGCAAACGTGCCACGCCCGAGCAGTATCGTAAAGCTCGGACGACCGTATTGACTACCCAATCTGCTGTGTTGGACGAAATGGAAAGCATTCATTACCCAAAATTCAAGAAGTCCGATCTATACTGGAAATACCTGGCGTCAGACGACGCCTCAGGTACCCAGATACCCACTGCAAACCACTCTCCACCACCTGCGGTCACTTTCGATGCCCCCGAGAGACGACCTCTGCCTCCATTAATGGTACGGACGGGCTCCCAGCCGAACGCTAGATCATCGAAAGATCTTCGAAGAGCTGCTGTCTCATCCACTGACATCCGGGGAATGGGCAAGTTATTTGACGATGATGATTCACCACGACGATCCATAGACTCCGAGAGGTCTGGCCATCTTTTTGACGACGACTATGATACAGATAACCTTGCCGCATCTACTGCAAGCCTGGGGAAAGATTCTCCAAATGGGGATAATGATACGTCCCAGAGCCAAGTTCTGGAAACTATGGAGGCGGCTCTCAACGACATTATCACCAATGAACCAAAGAATCCACGGGTCGAGGACCTGAAAGGTAGCGGTGACTCCTCTTCCTCGCTTTTCGGATTGGATCTTCCTGACCCTACGCGTCGCAATCCAACCGACTCATCCCGAGCCGAGAGTCGCCCAGTTGGGAAGAAGAAGAGTATTGCGACGCTAGGCCTTGTTGGTCACGGCTTACGCCATGGTGTCTTTGACGATGACCTATTCCCCGATCAGAAACAGTACTCCGAGGATGACTATGAAGAACCTGTCCCCGAGGAGAAGGATCCGGCAGATGAGGTCCATGAAGCTGCACCCGGCGACCTCGGTCTTACTGAAGCCATTGAAGCCCTGACTACCGACATCGAGAAACTTAAAAGCCAAGATTCCGTACTCGAGGCATTGAGACGCAAGGCCGAGCTCACAAATAACACAGCTGAGTTGCGCATCTTGCGTAAATCTAAGGCAAGCATTGAGCGTGAGATTCATCGCAAGGAGATGCAACGCCAGCAGTATATCATCCAGGAGAGTGACAACAGTTTATATGGGCGATCTACCGTCCGCATTAAGTCCATTGTGGTGGGCAAGGATGAGGACGATGGACGTGAGTTTGCGATGTGTACGTTATATTCTCTCTGCTTCGCATTCCTCGTCAAGCTAATGTTCGAGTAGATATTGTCGAAGTTCAGCGAAACGCCGGAGAACAGATGCCAGCTGCATCATGGGTTGTTGCACGCCGCTACAGCGAATTTCATGAACTTCACCAAAAGCTTCGACTGAGCTACCCCTCCGTCCGACACTTGGAATTTCCCCGTCGGCGGGTGGTGATGAAGCTTCAGAAAGAGTTCCTCCAAAAGCGCCGTATCGCCCTGGAGGCCTATCTCGAGAAACTTCTCCATCTACCGGAAGTCTGCCGTAGTCGTGACCTACGAGCCTTCCTCTCCCAACGAGCTATCTTACCCCGCGATAATACCAATTCCCGCAACAGCGAAGGCGAAAGCAAGGACCTGGTCACGCGCATCTATAACTCCGTCGCAGATGGCATGGACGATTTCCTCGGCAATTTCGGGGTCCTGGATCAACTATCCACAGCAGGCCAGAATTTAATCTCTGCTGCAACTCAACAGACCGGCACCAGCGCCGCTCAAGATCCTGTCATTGCTACCGAAGACGCCGTCACGACTGCCGAGGCCGAAGCAGAGCTCAATGCTTTCGAAGACCGTGAGCTCGAGCCCTTCATCAAACCAATCTGCGACCTCTTTCTCGAAGCATTTGAATTAAACCGTGGAAACAACTGGCTGCGTGGCCGCGCTGTCGTCGTCGTCTTGCACCAACTTCTTGGTGGCACGATCGAGCGCAAAGTCCGCGACGGCGCCCGTTCGCTTATCCAGGATGAATCGCTTCTACGCTATCTCACCCTCGCTCGAGACTCTCTGTGGCCGGGCGGTGTCCTACGAAAGTTCACCCCTCGCTCCGGCCCCGAACGGCTCAATAGCCGCGCCGAAGCTACCGTCGTCCTCGCAACCCTCATCCCAGATCTAGCAGGCAGTGTTGTCGGCCGTGCCAATGCCCAAGCCGCGGCTCGTCGTATCTTCGCTACACTGAATAACCAACCTTTGAACACACATCTCGTCTTCACTATCCTCGACGAGATAGTTCTGGTCCTCTTTGGCAGTCGTGAGCCTGGTCGCTCTCGTTGACACTATTATTCCAAAGCGTTTCTGCGTTTGATTTCCCCGTTCACTACGAGTTTCCTGTATTATTCCGCCCTTCAAGCTATGGGTGGTTCTCAGCGTATTGTATATACTCATAACATTGCACATGGAATTGACATACATACTTGGCTACGTTTTCTCCGACCTCTTGATTCAGAGTCAGTGCGAGGTCGGCGCGCGGACTAAGCGGCGCGTTGTGGGCCTGAGTGGATACGCTGTGCTTGGCGCGACGCCCACTCCCGACGTCAGCCCATCAACTTCTACTTTCACACAGTCATAGTATGATCTACGAGATGCATTCCCATGTGGAAATTAACTGGTATTTCCCGGGTAATAAAGGACTGAAACGGGTGCCGGAGCATCTGGGTGCCCCAGTCCCCGGGTCTTCACCCGATGAGTAAAAGGAAAAGAGAGAAGCAAAGTACAGGCCGAAAACTCGCTCCCACGCCCTCTCTGTAATTCTTGTTTCTAGATCCCAGAGAAACGCAATTGTAGAGTCGAGACAGAAGTTCTTCCCGGTCGGGAAGAGAGGAGAGGTCAGTTGCTGATAAAGTCCCTGCTGGGGGAGGGGATCAACCCTTGTCGTTTCACGTTGCGGTAGTTAAAAGGATAGAGCATTGAAAGCACATAAAAGAGACAGTAAGGGGCGGCGCTTAGCCGATGTGGCTGGGTCCACCAGTGACGAGGCCAAATTATGCCAAAGCGGCTTCTTCCTTTGCCTTCTTCTTGGATTTCTTGGTACTGGGCTGTTGTGCGGTGTTCTCTTTCTTCTGGTGGACGATCAGACGTGTCCAAGACTCGTCCTTGTCCCACTCGAAGCCAGCGAGGTAGGGACTTTCTAACTCGTCATCGGCCTGAGAAGTTAGATTAGATGGGGTACGAGGTACTTATTGGGGGAGCAGGAGATGAGCTTACCTTCTTCTTGAACTGCTTGTAGATCGCATCTAATGCGTCCTTGATTGTGACGCCTTTCAAGTTCCGGGCGGTGACATGAAGGCCCAGGGGGAAATCCAGATCAATCTTCTTGACCGGTGGGTTCGTGAGGAAGAGCTTGAGGATATCCTTGTCCTCGACTTTTGACGGATTGGTGTTGAGTTTCCTGAGGCATGTCAGTGGTTGATGTAATCAGACGGATGGAGGTCAACGTACCACCCAGTCTTCTGGGTTTCAATGGGGAGAGTGATTTCAATCTTCTGTTCCTCTGAAGAGGGGGGATCAGTCTGAGTATGGGTTGTACTAGTACGATATGAGTATTTACCGAGATCCTTGATGTTCCAGACACCTTCCGCAGCCGTTGAAGAAGCACGCCTATGGCCTTTCTTGTCTTTGGGAACCTCCTTCTTGGTGGACTCGGGAGCTTTGTCGTCTATAGACAAGCCAGCGATGGCAGAGTCGACTTTGGTAAGTGGAACAGACATGATGGAGTAGATGGATGAATGATGGAGAGAGATGGAAGAGAAGAAGAAGATAGAAGAGAGGGGAGCGAGCAGATAGCAAAGAGCAGGTGACCACCACTTTCCCCGCCCAAGTCAAGGATGTCATCCGCGTATGAGAGGCTTCGGTGATGCTCGCCTTGTAGCACACGCTTTACTCAGGTTGTGGGATCTCTTTCACCTGGATAATTCTTCAATCGAATCTTCCTTTCTTCTACAATCTCATTTCTCTGCTCTACACTTGACTGACTAGTCTCACCGGCAACCCCGGATCATAGCAACTGACATCAGGGGGAGATGTTTGGCTCGGACGGCAACCAATCTGGGAGCTGCACCCCGCATTCTACTCCACCCGGACTTTATTTCAGCGATGACTTCACCTTTCTTTCGCGACTCGTATGGTGAAAAGGTCAATCACGATCGAGGGAATTGATTTTTGATTTTGGACTATACATTCCACACGACCTGCGACCAACTCGCAACGCAACTATCCATACAATTCCGTACTGTGGAGGTGAGGATCACCTGATGTCATGGGCACACGCGACCATCAGGCCACTTACTTTGCCTCGCCTCACCTCACCTCCCCTCCTCTCCCACTTTACTTCCGACAAGCTATTCCGTCATTCTACTTTGATTGATACATTGCCCGTTCCGAAAGCCGACATCCGAATGCCATAGCTCACAGTACATGCTCTTTGTTCCGAGTCACGTCGATCCTCTTTTGAAGAAGCGGAGTGGATCCGGTTCTCCACAAATACCGGGCTATTCCCCCACAGTCCGTGCACATATCACCAATGCATACCACTATACCTTATCCCGGATGTGACTCCATCACCCAAAAAGGGTCTCTTCACGTGCTCAATTTTCAGTTGGAGCGAGCTCAGCTCTCGCCGTTTCAATCAGGAATAAGAGCATGGGTAACGCGTGAGCGATCGGCATGCAGGAATGGGGCATTAATTACACAATAGCGAGCGAACTAACTATAAACTCAAGAGCTGCCACCACATCACCACCACGCATTTGATCAGACTAAGAGAGAGACCTGATTATCAAGAAATACCCCTCTAGCCCAACCTTATATAAAAAACCCAGCTGTCATCAAAGCAAGGATACCTGCAACGCTCACCCCTTTCGAGTAAGACAAGTTGTCTGCAGTATTCGTGCCATTGGGGCTCGAGCTTCCCGCGCTGGGGGATGATCCGCTGGTGGACGTGGACGCGGACGCGGACATGGGTGCGGAAGACTGGTCGCTCTCCTTTCCGAGTATACCCCCTTGGATATTGGCGGGAACACTGCTACCGGTAGTACTGCCCGCCGCAGTATTGAATGCGGAGAGAGTGTTCGCGCCATTACTGAGATGCATTGACCGGTCAGTACCTTGTGGGGCTGCGTAGAGGTCATGATCGCCTACTCGGGGTTGATTACGCCGACCATTCCAGCCTGACAATGTCCGACTTGACCGCAGAAGAACCAAATGAATTTCGTGTTATTGACGATCAAGGCGAAGACCGGGGGCTACCAGGTCAGCCGGCTGTGCCAATAATCTTCCTCAGACGTACCGATCCATTACTGCTTCCCGTGACGAACCCACTGGAGAAGCTGCTGCCACTCAATGGGTGACAGGGATTATCAGAGGAGGCTTGGGTCACTGAGTGATCCCCTGGGAAGAAGTGGAACTCCACTTTGTCTCCAGCAGCAACATTGAGAGTATATGGAGAGAATTCCAGACCTGACTTGCCAACGTTGATTGTCTGAACGGAACCCGATGCGGAGGAGGTCTTGGCTGTAGTGGTAGTGGCAATTGCATTTAATGTGGCCATGCTTGTATCAGCATCGCCTTCATGTTGGGCACATAAAGACTGAGTCCATACAAGGACCAAGGCCCCGACTGAAGTCTTCATTGCGGGTAAGGATTGACTCGGCAGCTGGAGAGATTAAGAATAAGGATCGCTTCGAGGGACTAGCCAAGGGACTAGCAACGTGCCTTCTTCTTAAACCGTCGATCAGAACAAAGCAGGTGAGCTAGTCGTGTCATGCTTACTCCAACCGGTCTCCGGGTACCAAAGAGCTTGACAAAGAGGAAGCACCGGCACAAGCTTAGAACAATGGGTACAAAGCGATTCTAGAATCATTCTCACCTTCCATACGAAAGTATATATTGTTTTTTGCTTAAAGTAGAAAGTGTGCGGAATCATTCGATTGGGTCCATTGTAGAGGTACCAGCTTTCAACCTCATGGGACGAATCTATCTTTGGTCAGGTATTACGACAGCACGGGGCAAGGAAACCTGGCATGGTCTGCCTAAGGGACAAAACGACGTGTTGATGGGTCGCGATGCTGGATCCGGGGACAGCGAGATGAGATTGGGGTTTGCGTTCTCGTTCTCGTATTCTCGTTCCATGGAGACGAAGCACCGCGCCACGGAAGGTTCGGCCTCGGCTACCTGGGATGGATTTGGAGTTCATCAATCATTTGTCCAACATTTCATGATTCTTACAAGTAGCGCAACAATGTACCACTGATTGTTTGAGCAATAATATACAGCGTTGTCGGCCCTGCAACAGGCTTTGATGGTGCAGAATCGAAGCGGGAGTGGGAGGGGTACCGGCCTCGGGGCGGGACAGTACGGACTGTTGGTCATTTCCTTTCTCTTGTTTTGTCAGTTCAAGGGAACAACCGATACTACATACTTGAGGGGAAGAGCTCTCTCGACTGTATGATGACTTTGTGCGGAGGTAGGGAAGCCGTGGGAAAACATATAGAGCTTTATGTGGCTCCAAAAGATTTTACAAGAGAGCAACAAATATGAGAAGCGCATTCCAAGACTATGGACGAATAACACAATGTCAACTTCAGTAGACAAACTCAATGACATACTCTCATAATGTTCTTTTCAGAGTGCCCTGACCAGTGTGAGCTACATCTCAAAGAACAGGCCCGGCGAGCCGGAGGCATCAGTAGCCAAATCGATCTCTGAATCCTTGAGAATAATGATATGAGATCTTTCTGCCCCAGATTGTCCCTGATAGACCCTCGTAGCTCTAGAATCTGGAATTGTCTAGATTTGTCAAAGCCCACCTTCACTTATCTAGGTCTTCTGGTGTAAAGTGATTCAATAGAACACACGCGATGCCGATGCGAGACGCGTTCCAATGAGCGTAGATGCGGTATAAGTCGAACAGACTGGCTGGACACAAATCAGAATATTCCATCAATGAAAGCGATAATCCTACAGTTGAGATTCAGAACCAAACGCATAAGCCATGATAAACAGCAAGCTCATGAACCCCATGTTCGGCATATAGTTCCAGTTCCAAGGCGGTGAGCATCATTTTCTGCCGCAGTCATCGCGCATCTCAAATCGAGTCAGTGCAAGCGGTTGTCACTTTTTCCCAGCTCTCCCCACACCCATTTAACCTCCCTGCTCCGACCTCGTGCTCATCTGTGGGGATCATTGATTGATCCTGATCGGTGGCTTGCTCTGCACCCTCGCCTCTCGCCACCTTCCACCCTCTTTGATACCCAAAACAGAGCTCTTTCTCTCTCTCGCGCACTTTCGCGCCCTTCGCGATGTCTTTCTTCGGTGCTGGTGCCGCCGCTGCCTCGGCCGGTTCGACCAACACGACCGGTGATATCTCCAAGGATGTGCAGCTTAATCAGCCTCCGGAGGACAGCATCTCGGATTTGCGATTCTCGCCCACCAGCGATCACCTGGCTGTCGCATCATGGGACAAGAAGGTCCGCATCTACGAAATCAAAGGCGACGGTCAGAGTGAAGGCAAGGCATTGTTTGAGCATGAAGCTCCAGTCTTGAATTGCTGCTGGTCACCAGTGAGTTTTTTTCTCTCTTCTGATCTGTTCACTTTCAAAAAATTAACTATTGTCTCTTTTTTCCCCTCCAGGACGGAACCAAGGTCGTTGGCGCCGGTGCCGACAAAGCTGCTCGTCTGTTGGATCTTGGTGCAAACGGTGCCCCCGCTACCCAGGTCGCTGCCCACGATGCCCCGATCCGAAGCTGCCATATGATCCCCAACCCGTCAGTAGGCGGGTCACCGCTCCTCATCACCGGCTCCTGGGACAAGACCGTCAAGTATTGGGACCTGCGTCAACAGCAACCGATCGCGTCTTTGGAGTGTCAAGAACGCATCTATAGCATGGATGTCAAAAACAAGTTGCTGGTCGTTGGTACTGCTGATCGCTACATTAACGTGATTAATCTCGACAACCCGACCAAGATCTACAAGGCCGAACAATCCCCTCTCAAATGGCAGACGCGGGTAGTCAGCTGCTTTAGCGATGCTTCAGGTTATGCCGTTGGTAGTATCGAGGGTCGTTGTGCCATTCACTACGTCGAGGAGAAGGACCAGTCTGCCAATTTCTCTTTCAAGTGTCACCGTGAAACCCCGCCTGCCAACCGCGACGTCTGCAACATCTATTCCGTCAACGCCATTTCATTCCACCCCGTCCATGGCACCTTTAGCACTGCCGGCAGTGACGGCACTTTCCACTTCTGGGACAAGGATGCCAAGCACCGTCTGAAGGGCTACCCGGCCGTCGGCGGTCCCATCTCCTCTACTGCTTTCAACCAGACCGGCAGTATCTTCGCCTACGCGGTCAGCTATGACTGGAGCAAGGGCTACTCTGCAAACACCCCGCAGCTTCCTAACAAGGTCATGCTGCATCCCGTTGGCCCCGATGAGACAAAACCCCGTCCGGGTACTCGCAAGCGATGATTGGAGAGGCAATTTCCATTTATGTTGGCTCGTGATAGACGAGCCCCTGGCGCTATGAGCATTTTAATGAACCTATCTTCCATATCGGCGTGTATTGTTTCAAAAAGAGAATTGCAAATGAGATTCATCAAGCTTGATCCTTGTTTGAGATAGTGTCTATCATCAAAGGCCTCCAATTCTAAGCTACTAATGCTATATCTAGGGTGTGATATCTGAACTTGGTCGGAAGCCCATAGTTGATAGGGTCCTCAGAAAGTCAATCAAATGCAATGCAACTCCCACCCTTTCCAGAACACCCTTTCTCGTAGATTCATGTTGATATGGTAAAATGCTATTCCGTCGAGTATTCCCTTTCTGAAACCACATCATGCAACCCAACCGTGACTCTTGACCGATAAACATCAATGTCGCGCGCCAAAAATTCACTTCCTCTGTCCTCCCGGTTCCATCTAGTCACTTGCGGCTTACGAGGTAGGGAGAGTGACCTGGGCCACACCGTCAGTGACCTTCTCAATGCCCTCCTCGCTCACGCTGGGGCTCTCAGCGCCGCCCTTAGCGGTAGCCTCAACGCCGGAAGCCTTAGTGGCTTTCTTGGCCTGCTTCTTAGCCTTCGCAGCGGCCTTCTTAGCAGCAGCCTTGACGGCCTCTTCGGCCTTTTTGGCCCGCTCGGCCTGGGATCCACCGAACAGCTCGCGCCACTCGTCGGCCTTCTTGGGGTCAATGCGAGTGAACAGGTACTCAGCCTTGCCAATCTTGTGGCCGGCCTTGAGAGAGGTAGGCTTCCAGCCGTCCTTGAGCTCATCCAGAGTGGGGATCAACTGGACGGGAGCATTCAGCTGTCTGAGCATCGACTCGGTAGTGGCGGGCATGTACGGGGTGAATACGGCGGACAGCAGGTGAATCAAGTTCAGAACGGTACCAACGACAGCGGCAGCGCGAGCGGGATCGTTGGCGATGAGAGAGTTGTCCAGACGGTTGGCCTGGATGAGACCATTGCCAACTTCGGTGATTCGCATGGCGGTCTGGACACCGGCACGGAGGTGGACACTCTCCATCTCCTCGACGTACTGGCGCGTGAAGGTAGTGATTTCCTCCAGATAAGGCTTGAAGTCCTCGGGCACAGAAAACTCGGGGATCACACCGCCGTAGGAAGCAGTGACAAGCTTGATGACACGGTTGACAAGGTTACCCAGCTTGGCGAGAAGCTCGCTGTTGTTGGCGTCAACGAATGCGCGCCATTCAAATTGTGTATCACCGGTCTCAGGGCGGTTCTTGAGCAGGTAATATCTCCACACATCGGCAGACACGCCGGTCTCCTTGGCGTTGGTGCCGAACACACCGATGCCACGCGACTTACTGAACTTACCACCCTCGTAATTCAAGTATTCGGTAGCACTCAGGTGGTGGTTCATAGTCCAGGTGTCCCGGGTACCGATCTGAGTAGCCGGGAAAATAACACTGTGGAAGGGTACATTGTCCTTGCCAAGGAACTGGTACAGCTTCACATCTTCCGGGTTGCGCCACCATTGCTCCCATTCGTTGGTGTAGTTTGCGGTGATGGAAGGGTACCCAATGCAAGCCTCAAACCAGACGTACAGCACCTTGTTGTCGAAGCCCTCCAGAGGCACTGGCACACCCCATTTCAGATCACGGGTGATGCCGCGGTCCTTCAAGCCCTCCTTCAACCAAGACTCGGTGATGATTTTTGAGTTCTTCGGCCACTGGCCCTTCTCGATACTGTCGTTGGCCCACTTCTCAACCTCCGGCTGGAGCTTGTCCAACAGCAAATGGATGTGCTTGGTCTCACGGCGAACCGGGGTAGCTCCGTCGAGCTTACAGCGGGGGTTGATAAGATCAAAAGGGTCAAGAAGGTGACCACACTTGTCACACTGATCACCGCGCGCATCGTCGTAGTGGCATCGGGGGCATTCACCCTCCACGTAACGATCAGCCAAGAAGGAGCCGTGCTGCTCACAGAAGGGCTGCTCGGCAGTGCGCTCGCCAAGGAAACCGTTATCCCAGAGGCGCTTGAAAATGGCCTGAGAGATCTCGGTGTGCTTCTCGGTAGGAGTGCGGCCGAAGTGGTCAAAGCCAATGTTAAACCACTTGTACACTTCCTGATGGATCTTATTGTACTTGGCGCAAAGCTCCTCTGGCGTCACCTTCTCCTCTAACGCCTTGGTCTCGGTCGCTGTGCCGTATTCGTCCGTTCCGCAAATGAACAGAGTGGGCCGTCCACAGGCTTTGTGATATCTAAAGTTGGCGCATTAGTATAGTCCTCATAGTGTGGGGTGTTGAGTCATACCTCGCAAAGGCATCGGCACTCAGCACGGAGCCAACGACGTTACCCAGATGAGGAACATTGTTCACATAGGGCAATGCGCTAGTCACAAGGATATTGCGTTCGCCCTGCTTGGGCAAGATCGGATCTGAAGCCATTGTGTGGTGAGAGTTGTAACTGATGGAGGGGTGCGGCGGGAAAATCGAAAAGTGGGCATCTCGTGACATTACTGTTATCCGCCCCGCGTATCAAAAATTCTTTTGCTCTTGACTCATCGCCCACGATTTTTGTTATGGAGTCCAATCTACTTGATAGCCTCCTCGACTTGGAAGAGCAGTTCTATAATGAAGGCTACGAGCTGGGAGCTGCCGATGGAGCCAAGGCGGGATACACCGAGGGCAGTGTCTTCGGCGTGGAGAAAGGCTTCGAGAAATTCGTCGAAATGGGCAGGCTATATGGAAAAGCTTTAGTCTGGGCTCAACGCCTCGCGGATTCAAATTCACCGAAAACGTCCAAACAAGCATTGAGTCACTCGGAGACCACTGACAGCCTCTCTCTCGAGCCGTCAATCAGCAATGATATGCCAAGTCTTCCATCACATAGTGCGCGCCTGATCAGAAACCTCGAAACTCTGTTGGAGCTAGTTGACCCGGCTTCTCTGGATATGACCAATACTGAGGAAGCCGTGAACGACATGGATGAGCGCTTGAAGGGAGCTGCTGTCAAGGCTAAGCTTATCCAGAGAGCTATGGGCGAGAGTGAAGAGCCTCTTGGTACTTCGTCAATGGCCAAAGATGGCCAGAAACCGGGTGATGGAACGGGCAGCATTGAAGATATCAGCTCGTTGAATATTCGTCACTGAGGAAATTCCCCGAACTACAAAACTATATCCTCGGAAACTTTTTCAATCATGGCCCGCAAGCGATACTGTTGACAGAAAACACCAGCCTCCTGCGCACGCGTATACTTGCAACCTCAACGGAGACTGTCCAGCACCTGATGCCCGGGAAGACACACCCAGGAGAGCTTCTCAGGGTAATCGCAGTCTGGCTCCCTGAGCTGTACACACAAGCCTCCCAACATGCCATCCCTCGGATGGGCTACGAATGTTTAAGAGGTTACTCCTTGCGGCTTCTCTGAACCTTACCTGGCAAATTCACGCGTTGCCGGCTGTCATTGTGTCGAAGATTTTCCTATTCCACCTCTCCACCTCGATGGGCCTAGTTCGAAGCCGGCTAGATGTTTTGGCGTGGGCATCACTGTGCGCAGGAAATTATGGTCCATATACGCAGATGTGAACTATCATGCTATAAGCCACGTTGAGTAGAAGAGCCGCAAGTTTACAAACGTTGGATCAAAAATCTTGATCGATGTATCGGGGTAATCTTCATTTGATGTCATAAGATAAATTCTCTCAACACAAAAATCAGACATAACTTTTGTCTCGTATCATCCATATGCCTCAGAAGGTCGTCGTAAATTATTGCTCAAGGCTGCGTACAGCCATAGCCATGGCTCCTTCCCGAGTTTTGTGACCACCAATGAATCCGCTGGCGTGCACAAAGATGGCACCTTCGGGGAGCTTGGGCTGACCGGCCTTCTCAGCCTCGGTGGCCATAACACCATCCAGGTCTTGGTCACGGACACCGCGCCAGGCCTCGGGGAGGGGCTTACGAGAGGTGAAGCTGCTCTCGGACACCGAGACACACTGCACGCGCCACTTGGAGTCCTCAGCGGCGCTTTCAGGGTACAGAACATAGTACACCTCCATAGCCGGTTCAATATCTTGGCCATTAGAAGCATCTTTCTCGAAGTTGTAGAGGTGCTCCTTCCAGGGGACACCGCCCTGAGGCAGCACGAGAATGCGGCCAGAAGAGTGAACCTCTTTGCGCGACTGGTAGGCAGCACCGACGGTGGTGCGGGCCGGGAGCCATGAGGTACAGGCATGGTGAAGCTTGCGAGCAAAGACGTTACCGATGAGTGTGCTGGCTCGGCCGAACAGGCTATCCTCGTCCTGGGGCTCACCGGGAGCGCTGATAGGGTCGGGATTGTTCATGTCGTTGACAATGGAGGCAAGAGTGACACCACCATCCTTGAAACGCTTCTCCAGTTTGGCAGCAGTCACTGCGGCGGGGTCGTAGACGGAGATACCGTTGTCGTTAGCATCAATAGCCTCGACAAAATCGGTGTAAAGTTTTTCGTAGATAAGACCGACATCAGCGTGGTCCTCGGGCAGAGACATGTGCTGGGCAATTATAGCGCGGCCAAAGTGCATGTAAACCAGACCAGCAGATGACAGCTTGGTGTTGTGGTTGGGGAAGGTGGTGTCGAAGGTACGCTGGTGGTGATCATAGCGATTGATGGCGGCGTCATACACCCCACCAACATCGACCACAGTGTGACAAGTCTCTAGCTGAGCCGGATCGCGAGTTCGCACAAGAGGTGAGGAGGCATAAGTGGGAAGCAGGCGGAGCATGTAGACTGCCAGGGCCTCGTCGGCGTGGAAGTGACCACTGGGCCATGAGTTAGTTTGAGCCTCATGGAATGCAAATGATCGAGCTCACCTGTGAGTCCCGATCAAAGGGGACGGGGTCTTGAGCTTCTTAGCAGCAGTTTCGGCCATGGTAAACCAGCGATGAAAACGAAGCATACAACCAGAGCAAGAAGATATAGAACTGCGCAAGCTTATGATTTGCCGGGCTCTGGCAGGCTACTGGCTTATCTGCCCGGTCCATATCGGGAAAGCAGGGCTCCATGTCAGGGCAACTCGCCATCACCTGACTGTAGCGTGAGCCTGCTGTTTGCGGAAACGGGCACAACAATGCGGGCAAGTACCGATACTTCAGAGTGGCAGACGGTAAGTGCGCGCTTTCAGGTACCGGTACATGCTCCGGTCTGTTAGGTCTCTCCGTGGTTCATGTTCCCCGAGTTCCTGCGTGATGTCGTTATCGACTCAACCTGAGATAATAATCGTGTGCATCCAAGCTACTCCGTAGAATGAAACTATAACCGTCCAGAGTTGACGACTCCGACTGTGCCGTGTGCTCTGACCGCCAGTCTGACACTGGTACATGTAGATTTTCACATAATTCCAGTGTGATGATGCGCGAGAACCTTCAACGATACCTTCACGGTCAACGTACCTTGAGGAAGTGAAGTGAAGTGAAGCTACCCCGACTGGTACAACGTGGCCCCCTCGATTTTCTTCCTTCCACTAGAAACTTCATCTCAGACGTTATTCAGCAATTTGCTCCTTGGCCCCTCGGGTCCACGTGAAGAGCGATAAGGTCAAGGTTGAGAAAAAAGAAAAATAGTCGTGTGCATTTCCACACCCCTTCTCCTCCTCATCTTTTCGCGATATTGCCTGCGCCCCCGCGCGTCCTCTCCGATGTGGCTCTCCAGAGTCTTCTCGTCGGCCGTCTTTCTCGCCGTGACGATATCGTCCATCCCTCTCGCGTTCGATGTCGGCGGCAAGACGTGCGGTCTGGCCTTTTCGCTATCCTTGGCCACCTTCTACTTCCTCTTCTCTCTACTGAGGCTTACGACCCCTGAGCGCTCCTGGTTCCGTTCCTCCTCGTCACCGTCATCCGATCCACGCAATGGATCTTGATTCCCATCCTGTTGATCTGGTCCCTGAATCGCTTCTCGGAGGATGCGGGGAGTAACGGCGGATGGGTGGAACGCACCTTCAGTGGGAAGCGGACGCCGGATAGCTCTGTTCAGGAGTGGCTCTTCGGTCGTGACGGTTTGGTCGAGAGTGTGACCCTGGGCAACTGGGACCGACTCTTGAGATGGTCAACTCCCGTCTTTCAGCTCGCCGAGGGCTTTTGCAGTTTATTGGTGATTCAGGCTGCCGGGCAAATTACTCGCTGGCTCGTGAACCGAGGCGGACGAAGCGACAGCTGGATGGTATGTGTATTCTGGCAAACTCTTGTGTATTGCGACACAAACACAAAATTAACTTTGCATGGGCAGATCGGCCTCCTAGTTCTTTCCGCTACCGTCATTTCGAGCTCTGTCTACTTCCTCTGGCGCGTTCTTCAGTTCCCTGAGATCTCCAATGTGGATGCTGCTCTGATCGGCGTCTCCATTACGTGCGCAGTGATCCTGTGTGCTTGGGGCATTGGCAGTGGGCGTGGAAACCCCGTAGAGAGCTCTCTCCTCTTTGCGTACGTCGTTCTCTGCATCTATCAGATCTTCACAGATTATCAGCCCTCGTACCCTGTGGAGCACACACCTTCACCTTCGCAGGCCGGCGACTTCCCTCCGCTCCCGCCTATCATCATGGCGTCGTACACCACGCTTATGCACGCGTTGTCCCTGCTGCCTTCGATCATTCACGCAGCCTTCAATGTGATCACCGCTGTTTTCAGTGCAGTGACACCATCAGTTCTGATTTCACTCGCCTACCGACTGCTCGTGCTATATGCCTCAACACGAATAATTCCTGCTGTGCGCGGATCTGGGGCCCGCGCTCTCTCCCAGGAAGCCTCTCTCGATGACTCGGACGCGGCCGGTCAGCTTCTGGGCTTCTTGAGCTATTTTGCACCCACTATTCTTGTCGCTGTCTATACCAGTCTTCTGATGCAGCATTTCTCATCGACCTCTCAAGCCATGGGGGGCAGCGGCGAGTGGTGGAGCACACAAGGCGCCGGCGGTGGCAACTTGTGGAAGTGGATCAATCTAGCCTGCACTACAGCTCTTTACGCGGTCGAGCTGTGGCTTGGAGAGCACGATGACCTGGACAATGGTCTAGCCGGTCACTGGAAGACCGACTGAGCTAGTGTCGTCGACGCTGAGTGAGACCGGCATGTGTTTGGTCCTCACGAATCATCATCACATGGATCGGAGACTTGGCCTCCGATTTCCAGTAAAGCCGATCGCAGCAGCAACTAAAAAATAAGCCATGGTGATGTGCATTGCTGCAGTCAAGCCAAAGCACCTCAGTTGACAGATACGTCGCGCTGGTCTTGAGGAACAAGTTTTTGCAGCTTGCTTAACCATGCACCTCCAGTCTCGTTTCAAAATGAGAAGGCTTTTTCACGACGCATGGCTCTTGCCCTTGCCTTTGCCTTTTTGTTTTGTTCCGGTTCCAACGTCATACATGGCGACCTGTTGGGCCTCTTTCCTGGCAACGGTCTTTGTGAAAACTGGCTCTTCCCCCTCGTGCATAATCCCATATCATTCCTCACGTACACGGAGCACAGGTCCTTACCCAAGGGATACTGTACCCAAGTCATGCCTGCTTCCAGTTTGGAGACCTATGTCTTCCCCGCCTTGATGACCTCCCCCATGATACCAGCGTCAACCTTGCTATCTTTTCTGCCTTGTCTCATCCCGATATTATCTGGCACATTTATACCCTCCATCTCGTCTGCCTTTGGCCTTCAATGCAAACCTTGCTTCCGTCATTCCGAGTAAAGAGCTGATAGCTCGTTTTCGTTAAGTTTTGTACATAGAAACATTTGTTGCGTCTCTGAGCCCTCAGCCTAGCGCTATTTCTGGGAGACTTCAATTAGACATGATTATTTACTTAATCTGGACGATCTCAAAGTTCAAAATCATCATGAATTTCATAACAATTTTCCTTTTAGACAAACGGGATAGATCGAGCATTCTGCGTAGAACTACTGATAAATACGAAATGAATACAGCGAAAAAAAAAATGCAAAAGACATTGCTGTGAACGATAAACAATGACACAGATGGCGAAGATTGCATGGACTCGAAAAAAATAAAAATATGAACAAGCCGAAGAATGGGAGGGAGAGAGCTGATGCATGCTGAATATCTCAACAGTCAAGAACCGAGACAGACAGTGGCTCGAGTCAAGTTAAGTCGAGTCACCGCACGCCTCCTTTTTGTGCGTTTGTCAATATGAAGCCTGCCATGCCAGTTCCGCCTATTCTTGTTCTTTCCCAGTTTGCCCTGTCCCGCAGTGCACCTCGTCACCCCCGGAAAGATTCATTTCCCATAGCGCCAGGCTTTTGAACCAAAAAGATCAATAACACTCCCAAACCCGGATAACAATTAGATGCGAATGTGAGATGCTGGGTGTCATTTATCGACGGATGGGCACGCCCTCTCGGGCAGCCGGGGGGCTGACGCTAAGCTCTTTAACTTCCTTGTCGTCGTCGGGTCCAATGGAGCCCTCGCTCATGCTGGTGCCGCGGTGCAGGAAGCTGCCTTCCTTGGCGGGGCTGCGGCTTTGGAAGCCGATGGAGCCCGGGTGTCCACTGATGCTGCCGGGAATATGTTGGCCCTGTGCGTTCACGCCGCCGTTGCCGGCATTGTTGGCTCCGGGTGAGGTTGCGGTGAGGTGGGGAATGTTTTCGGGCACCGGGTGTCGCGACCCAATGCTGGTGACGCCAACGTCGGAGGCTTTGCCAGCTTTGCTGAGGGCGTAGTCGCCCGAGTCGAAGTATTTCCGCTCCTATGGAGAGAGAAGGTAGTGAGTAAAAGGTTTCCAGAGAAGCGGGGGGGGCGGGGGTTTGGAGCTGGAGACCGGGAGTTTCGACCTACCTTGAGCTTGTTCTGGAGCAGATCTTTCTTATTGGGCATCTTGCCGTAGAGACGGAAGAGTTTTTGCTCCTCCGGAGTCATGGCCTGGGGATGTATTCAGAAACGCTTTGAAGCAGAGGGGTGCTCGAAAGACTCACATTGATGTCTACCTTGTTCTGCTGGTGGGGGTTCATGTTGCTTTGGGTCAGGTCTGGTAGGAGAGGAAACCGAGTGAAGCGTCAAGAGTCAAGGGTAGAAAGAAGAAGGAGATCCGGTGTGATAGTTGAAAGCGAGTCCTACGAGATGCAGTGGAGCTGTAGAAATGGGAAACCGAGAGGAGAGAGTTACGGGGTTCTATCGATAAGACGCGGGGCCCGGCTACAGACCTGACACATCGGACACCACCGTCCGTTCCTGGTTGATTTCTTTTTTTATTTTTATTTTCTTTCTAGATTCATAGTCGCTAGCCTCGGTGACTATGGAATTATGGCTGGTGCTGAGTTCTTATCTACGAACCAAGTGGCTAAGGTGTGGGAGAACTGTACGTCATCAAGGGGCCAATGACGAGGTTGGGGACGAGATAATTTAGAGTCCCAGTAGTTTTCAGAATAGGACAAGTCCCTAGCGACATGTAAACCATCTGAACGAGAAATTAGGTCGAGATGGGCTAATTAGAAAAACAAGAAGAAAAAAAAGCCGGGGAACAGAGGGAAGAAGGGCGTAGTTGAAGGTCGCCGCATCCGCACATTCACATTCCACAATTAGGTTCCCATTGCGTCGTCCCGCCTGATTTTTTTTTGCAACCCCGCCATGACGGACAAAAGGGCCTTTGTGGTCGAGCACCTGGATCCCGAATTGGGACAGTGGTCGACACTCGAGTATGCCTGTATCGCTCGCGAATCTCATGCCCTGGGAGCTCGATTTCTGCTGAGTTCGGTGCCCGCTGAACTAAGCGCAAATCTGCCCGCGGAACTGGTCGCCACGGAGGGCTTCGAGGTCGAGCAGCGCAGCGTCGAGGAGACCTATCCGAAGGACAAGGTCTGCCTGCTGGATCCTTCGGCTCAGGTCGAATTGAGCCCGGAGGATGGCGACACCTTTGACGTGTTTCTCTTCGGGGGCATTCTAGGTAGGAAATCTTCACTCTAGAGCTTGACATTGAGCTAACTTAGGGATGCAGGTGATGATCCGCCTCGGGGTCTGTCCACCATGATCAATCTGGATTGAATCATCACTAATGGGATCCAGATCGCACCTCGGAATTGAGGAAAAAGGGCTACACTGGTCGCCGATTGGGCCCCAAGCAGATGACTACCGACACCGCTGTGCGAGTTACTCGTATGGTTGTGCATGAGAAGAGTAAGACAGACTCAAGCGATGGAACAATGCTTGAACTCCTACCTAATACGATGCAGTTCCTCTCGAGAAGATTGACTATGTCGACTACCCGGAAATTCTGATTAACGAGCACGAGCGGACTGAAATGCCGTTCCGCTACGTGAAGGATGCCCAAGGCGAGCCGATCATGCCCAAGGTTCGGGTCTCCCCTTTCGCCCTAGGGTTAGCGCTAACCAGTCTTCAGGGGATGGTGGATCTGATTAAGAACGACGCCGACAAGGCAGTCGATGATCTTTTCTAATTGGAACCCCCCCAAAAAGCCACCGTCAGGGATAACCACCTCCCAACGCCGGTTTCAGCATTGTTGCTCGGTTTGACTTTGAAAGGAGGCTCCAGCAGTATGAAATGAATAGGGAACTATGACTGAACAAATTTTAGACGAAGGCAAGCCAAGAAAACCCTCTTGAGCTCGAAAGGGCCGTGAATCGTGGCGCATCTATAGACCGCTGAATCGGGCAACGGGGCATTCGAGCCGTAAGTCGAAGGTTTGGTGAAGTATTCGTATGTCATTATCACCCGATCAAAGTGGGTAATCTTGTAAATTACATGTAATACGATGATCCAGACCGTACGCCGTAACGCCGCGCCCGAGGCCACGCCAGCATCTCCTGGACTCTGGTCTCCGCTCGTTCCGCTTCTTTGACCTACTTGACCAAGCTACGTCGCATTTCCCCGTCCACTTCTTCAACAGGGCGCAGCATTCTCTTGATACCAGCTTTTCGCCCACTTCCTCTTCCCGTGTGCGAACTCCTTGCATATCCGTCTCCGGGTTCGATGACCGCCTAGGCTGTGCTCAGTCCGCGCGGACCTATCTTCACACGGTCGACGAGCTATTCCCTTACGATATCCATGAGCTCTATACTGCCGACCTTGTAAAATAATCACTATGCCCTCCCTCGCTCGTTCGAAGAGGGGCAGCGCCTTCGCCATACTGTCATGGGCCCTTTCTCTGGCGCTGAGCCCGGTGCTATCCATGGCCAGCTCAGCTGCCGATTACTATGTGCACGACCTGCCTGGAGTTCCGGATGGACCTCTCTTGAAGATGCATGCTGGGTAAGCCAATCTTTTGCAATCACGCGATCGGCGACTCATCAGGACAATCTGTATAGACACATAGAAGTCGACCCTGCGAGCAACGGCAACCTCTTCTTCTGGCACTTCCAGAACCAGCACATCGCAAACCGACAGCGAACTGTGATTTGGCTCAATGGTGGACCAGGATGCAGCTCGATGGATGGCGCGCTGATGGAGGTTGGCCCCTATCGAGTCAAGGACGAAGAGACTTTGGAATACAACAAGGGCTCTTGGGATGAATTCGCCAATTTACTCTTTGTCGATCAGCCTGTCGGCACTGGCTTCAGTTATGCCAATACCGATAGCTATCTGCACGAGTTGGATGAGATGTCGGCCCACTTTATGATCTTCTTGGACAAATTTTTCGACATGTTCCCCGAGTATGAAAGAGATGATGTACGTATTTCGATGCGCGGAGGTATTTTCGGGAGAGCTTGGCTTCTGACACATCACAGATCTACATCGCAGGTGAGTCGTACGCTGGCCAGCATATTCCATACATCGCGAAGGCCATCCAGGAACGCAACAAGGCAGCCGTCGCGAATGGAAAGAGTAAATGGCCGCTGAAGGGCCTATTAATCGGCAATGGTTGGATTTCACCTGCCGATCAATATGCCTCTAATTTCGAATTCGCGCAAAAGGAAGGTCTAATCAAAGAAGACACCCAAACATTCCGCAATCTTGAGGCCTTGAACTCCGTATGCTTGTCGAAGCTGGAAACTCCAGGCTCCAAGAACAAAATCAACGTCCAGGAATGTGAGAATGTCTTCCAGCAAGCTCTGACACTCACCACGAAGGACGGTATGTGCTACAACATGTATGACGTTCGGCTGAAAGACACCAGCCCGGCGTGTGGCATGAACTGGCCCCCGGACCTGGAGTATATCAGACCTTATCTCCGTCGGGATGATGTAGTGAAGGCTTTGAACATCAACCCGGCGAAAATGTCTGGCTGGGAGGAATGCTCCGGTCTCGTGAGCGGCGCTTTCAGGGCGAAGAATTCCCAGCCATCTGTCCAGCTACTTCCTGACCTCATTGAATCCGGTATCAATGTTCTCCTGTTCAGCGGTGCAAAGGACTGGATTTGCAACCACATTGGAACGGAAAATTTGATCCACAACATGAAGTGGCATGGTGGCACTGGCTTCGAGACTTCGCCAGGTGTCTGGGCTCCCCGTCACGACTGGACCTTCGAGGGCGAGCCGGCTGGTATCTATCAATACGCTCGCAATCTGACCTACGTCCTTTTCTATAACTCCAGCCACATGGTTCCCTTCGATCAACCCCGCCAGACTCGTGATATGCTTGACAGATTCATGAACGTTGACATCGCCAGCATCGGAGGTCGTCCCGCCGATTCTCGCATCGATGGCGAGAAGCTGCCTCAGACATCGGTCGGCGGCTACCCCAACAGCACCGCCGGAGAGCAGGAGCAGCAACAGAAGATGAAGGAGACCGAGATGAACGCCTACACCAAGTCTGGTGAGGCCATTCTCGTTGTGGTTATCATTGGGGTTCTTATCTGGGGCTTCTTCATCTGGCGTAGTCGCCGTGCCCATAGAGGTTACCGCGGTGTTGGTGGCAACGAGATGAACGACATGAGCGGTTCAAGTCTCGATCGGCTCCACAACAAGCGTACGGCCAACGACATTGAAGCTGGCGACTTTGATGAAGCCGAGTTGGATGATCTCCATTCCCCGGGTATGGATCGGGAAAATTACGCAGTCGGTGATGTCAGTGATGATGATGAAGGCTTGCCCCAGCCGAATGAGGGACACCGATCATGATATGAGCAGCGTGTGTTGAGTGCGGTGTCTCGGTTTTTGTATTCCTCTACTTCTTCGTGATTTTATATGTGCATCTGTACAGCACTAGGCGTACCGTCTGATTTTCGATAGACTAAACATCTTGGATGTCATTCAATACAATCTCCTCGACCCCGTAATGAAATGAATTTGATATGTACATTCATAGGCAGGGTCAACTTGCGACGGATCATCTTCTCATGTCTACATGTGAATTCTTTTTCTTCGGCGGAAGAACAAAAGACTCATGCCTCTGTTTCCAATGCATTGGTGGCTCATCGCTGCAGCGTCCACACCTTGACGCTGCCATCATCTGCAGTCGTCACCAAGATCTCTTCTTGCGCACCCTCTGATCCACGATCCGCCCGGTTCGCCCAAGCCACGTGGTTCATCTCATAGATACCATGTGCTCCGTCAAAGACGGCAAGAATCACCCATTCTGTCTTCAAAGCAGGCCTCGTAGAAGGCTCGGTCTCCATGGCATCTGCACCGGGGGATGGCACCAAAAGTCGTTCTTCATATACCACAATGCGGCCATCGGCCCCGACAGATGCGATAAGTCCAGTCTTTCTGCTCCACGCAACAGCGTAGATGGCCAGCTCATGTGCATGGGGAAGCAGTGCGTCCTCCTCCCACGTCTCATCGGTACCTGAGGGCCGAATAATGCTCGGAATCCCAGTGGCTGCTGACGAGCTCATTCCCGGTTGTGAGCTCTCCTTAGGCAGGCGGCGCCAGACTCGAACAGTGCGGTCGTCAGAGCAGGAAACCAGTCGTGGCCCGGAAAGAGCTCTTTGCTCGCGCCATTGGCTCTGCAGATCGCTCGACTCTGACGCCGGCACGGTCTCGGGTCCTTCCCAGTCAAGGAACCAGACTGTCCCTTCGTGCTTCTTGATACACGCGACCTGGCCCCAATCATCCAGATCCTCCCGCCACAGCCGAATCGTGTCGTCGTATCCACCACTCGCGAGACATTCTTCAACAGGGTGCCAAGCCACACATTTCACATCACCACCATGCTCCTGCATCACCGCGACCGTCTCAAAATTGTTGTCCCCATCATCCAGGTCTTCCCAGATCCAAATCGACTTGTCGCGTGCACATGTGGCAAGCAACATCCCTGACGGTGACCAAGAAACAGACTTGACTTCGCTGTCGTGTCCATCTAGCAGAACGGCAAACCGCCATTCTTCGTCCTCGTCAGCGTTGGGTCCGGTCACATCTTGTTCGTCACCATTGATAGCTCCGTTGGTCCCGTAGCTGTCCCATCGTCGCCAAATTCCAACTGTGGCGTCGAAGCTGCCTGTCGCGAGTACGCTCTCGCCTTGTACGTGTGGTTTCCAGGCGCATGTTCGCACGCTGCGTTTGTGGCCGCCGGTGATGGTTGATAGGAGCTTGAAGTTGGTGAGTGAGTACACCCGCACGGTCTTATCGGAGCTACAAGTCGCGACAATTGGGAGTGTTGGGTGTGGCGCCGTAAGCCATGTCCGCTCTAGCGAGGGAGGTGTGAGGTCGGATATGAGGGAAATGTGTGGCTCGGCCATTATGAGGGGGTAATGGAGGTCGGAGGTTGGTGACAGGGGGGAATTTTTGGGAGTGAATGTGGGGTTACCAGCGATTAGATAGTGATTATCAATTTCAAGTCAAGAACGTTGCCTCACAGCTAGGATTACTCCTGGTCTTATATACAAGTAGCGATGCCCAGTCCTGCCAATCTGCCTTGATCGTATCCCGAAGTCAAACATTCTGCGCCAAAAGATGAAAAGCCCAACCCTCCAAAACCACAATCACTGTGACCACACTATGATATTATATATGCCCCATGGAAACGCCATTACTATGAGGGGGCGCCTTCTTCATAAAGACGCTCGTGAACTGCTCCATGGCAGAGCCAATCCACCTCTCTAATCTTCTCTAATTCGTCCACGAAATGTCCGACTTCATTGACAAACTCGGGCATGCCTGCTCCTGCCAGGCTCTGGCTTGCGGTTGTCGTCGCGCGTACTCTCTCCGAGGCACTCGAGGCGCTGAGACGAGACAGAACGTGACTCCGCAGACGCGATAGGATCAGCTTCGCCACAGGGTCGGAGAAGCTGGGTGCGGATGGACCGCTACCTGAGGAATCCGGGGTAGCTTCCGATCTCTCGATTGTGACTTGGACCGAGGCCCCAGGTGCGGCCACAACACTTGCTGTGGCGACCGGAGCAAGCACTCGTCGAATAGTAGCTGCGAGTTGTGCGCTAGCATTAGGCGGCATGGGATGTGTCGACTGAAGAATGGACTGCACCCGTTCCGCGCTGATCTCACAAAAGTCCAGTGATAGAATACGATCCGCCTCTTGCTTCCACTGCGACCGTGCATCCCGCTTCAGGAGATTTTTGGCCGTCAACAAGATAGAAGCTGTTGCCACAATGCGAAATGCTTGGGCATGCAGGCGCTCCAGTCGAGAGGTATCCAGGCCTGGTGTCTCGGGAATCAAATCCTCGGACACGGTAGCGTTACTGAGCACAAGATCAGCGAGCCCGTGCGCATACACTCGCATGGCGGGCGGTCGAGGCTCCCCATGGATATTTTCCGGGTCTCGCTTCTTCATATCATCGGCAATAGACTTACGATGAACTCGCCAGAAACGTCGGGACTTGCTTAAATCGATAGTTCCATCAGAGACACCCTGGTCGAATATCCGCCGTTCATACCCGGGAGCCTCTTGAATCAGCTGCGGAGCCGCGATTTGGATCATGAAATTCGTGTGATCCAGCGAAAGCAAATCAATCATGCTCATCAGCCTCGCCAAACGATCGATAGCATCGCCAGAACTGTCTTCGGCAAAGGCTTTGACCACTGGATCACGGTATGGTGCACAAAGTCGAGGCAAAATAGTGTTCATAAAGTCGAAGAAATTCTCATAAGAAAATGACCCGGCTTTACATTGGTTCTCAACCAGCTTCGGGTCAAGAACCTCACTGATAAGCACGTACAGGGAATTTCCAGGTTGCAACGAGCGCAGAAGGCGATCTTGGATCACAGTGGCCATGGCAACAGTCCACCCTGTGCCCTGTCCGGCCTCAACATCTCGCCTCATCTGATGACACATATTCTCCATAATTTGTCTGCGTGGCTCTGTGTATAATGCTTCTTCAATCTTATATTCTTTATTGAGCAAAAGCTCATGTACCAAGACACGGTTCTCGGGGAGAGCCGTGAGGATCTTGGTGAACCGCTCATGCGGAGAAACTCGTTGCTTATCCAATTCCTGGAGAACGGCAATATCAACATTGCTGAATGACTCACTAATGGGGGATGTGACACTCTCTGTCAAAACACTCCCCGATGAGGGTGCTGCCTCGGCGCACCGAGGAATGGCCTGCTTAGAGGTAGAGCGCTTCTTTTCTTTCTTTGCCTTCTTCAGGGAGTCTCGGATCATTTGCATAGCACGATCAGAGCCTGCAAGCCGCTTGAGCCTGGCGAGAAGTAGTATTTGGTTCTGACGTATGCCCTGTCGGTAATCCTCTGCGACACCGCCGGCTGTATCACCCTTGACAGTCTGCCAAATAAGTTCCAACTCAACAAATTGAGCAAGCATGATCTCAATAAGGACGGTCGAATCGTGAGATTTCCACGCATGGAACGCTGAGAAGAACACATTGTAGGATTCACAAAGGTTTTGAAGGTCTGCAGTGATCACGGTTGGCGAGCAGCAGCCCGATGAGAGTAGCGCAGCGACTTGCTCAAAGGCGACCAGCACTTCACGTGCCTTAGCAATCAAGTCCTGTTCCTGCTCGCCATCACCACTCAAGACCTCGGCTGGATGGGTGACGATGAGATAGCTGCTAAGGAACGTGCGCACCGCACCACGTTCACCCAGCGCCCCTCCCTCCATGTCCTGCAGCCCGCAGAGCCGAAGTACCTTTGTCGTAGTATCGAGAGCCTTCCGGTCGGAAAGAAGAGCTCCGACTTCTTCAAACGACATCTCCCGAACTCGGTCAATCGACAGGCTGAGTGCCCGGAATTCCTGCATCACGCCCTTCGCATGATGGGTTCTCCAGACGCGCTGGATTTTTCGAGCCGCTCCGTCTTGAGTCAACGATTTCGTGACCGCTCGCGCCATTTTCTTTTCTTCGGCAACCGGAAGGCTGCTGGTACGCTGCCGCCGTTGGCTCTGCTGGTAGAGTGTCCGCCGTTTCTCAGCTTCTGCAAGCTTCTCTGCCATTTCCAGCCGCAAGCGCGCATACTCTGCAGCTTGTTTCTCTCGCTGGTCCTCGGCCTTCTTCTTGGCCCGTTTGACCTGATCTTCGCACTTGGCGGTGATGTCCGCCAGAAGACGTTCGCGAGCTTGCTGGGCAGCTAAAGCTCTCTCCTCGCTGTGTAGGTTTCTGGTAGCGGCCTTTGCGAGAGCAGCGCGTAACCTCACCTTCTCGGCGTGCAACGCTCGGTCGGCCAGCCTCGCTTTACGGCTTTCAAGTATGGAGGTGCGGCGGAGGTGCTGGGCGACTTGGTCCGCACTCGGCGATCCGTTCGAGGAAGCATTTGAGTGTTGTGAATGCAGCGAAGAAACCGAGCTCCGCCGCGAAGAGGCCACGGAGGAGCGCCTCACCTTGCTGTTGCGACGGTAGAAGCGAGCTGCGATGTGTGGTGGAAGAGTCAGCGGCGGTGCCGACTCTTCGGATAACATTTCCACGTCCGATTCGGTTACGGAGTTTGGGGATAGGGGAGTGGGACCAGCATCAGGCAGCTGGATCTCGATGTCAGAGTTGCGGCGCATCATCGTCAAGGCAAGAGCACGCTGCACCTGAGTGCAGGGGGTGAGCAACGCGGTGGGGTAGTTCGTATGGACTTCTGGGACGAGCCTTGAAGAGGAGAACCTCTTGATGAGAAAATCAGAATCAGATGTCACGAAGGATTCAGAAGCTATATGAAGGCCTAGTACCGGGCACAAAGCCGCTTACTACTGTTTGCGTTCGAAAGCGTGGTTTCGATGATTTTAGACAGAAGCGTTGTTGTATATGAAACGAAATTGTTTGTGAGTATCCACAACCAGCACGCTTGGCCAAGTGGTAAGGCGCTTGACTTGTATTCAGGAACTACCTGGGTAGCAATCAAGAGAGCACCGGTTCGACTCCGGTAGTGTGCAATTTCTTTTTTCCGTTCCTTCCTTCCCACCCAATTTTTTTTGTTTTCCAACATGCTGACCGACCAACAAGTTTAGCTTTTGACACCAAGATCCGACAGGCGAGGACCCCTATCTTACACGTATATAGAACCGAAAACCATGTACGGATGGAATTTGAGGGCCGAAGCACAGAGCTATTCCTCAACGCGGCTCAGCTAATCCGCATCGGGGTGAGATCAGGTGGGAGTTGCACATGTAATTGGCAAACATGCTTGTCCGCGGTATGTACGTTGTTCCGAACTTGTTTCAGATTGGCGCAGATGCTGTTTCATTATTTACGAAGCCGAATCCGGTGATACTATGTGCCATGACGTAGACCTATTGTTTACTAACCAATCCTGTTCGAGTGTGACCCGGTCCATCGGGCGCGGTCGGATCTTGGCTTCCTTGTATATTTATTGTATATCTTGGAATATATTTCAATCTCACTGTTAATCGGTCATGATTGGTCAATATGATTGCATATTATCCGTGTGCCGCAGGTGGAATTCCCGTCAAGCCTTGAAATTTATATGTTTGAGCAATCTTCAGATAAAAAGGGTGTGAAGGATCTCATAACACCAAGTTCATTGATCTGATCATTCCCTTACCAATGAATACAGCCCCGTCTCACACTCACTTAGGGTGTTGCGAAGCTAAAGAAGCCGTAACCCAACTCTCATCTGACCTCGACCTCCTCGATTGGCGCGCAGGTAGTAAGGGATGAAGTGCAAGTCCCTCATCTCCCCTTTGATCGCATCTCTGGTCTCAGCTGTAATTTGGCCATTCCAAAATGACGTGTCGAGGTTACCTGCCGCACCTTTTTCCGCAACTATAGCCACGTGCTGGTCTGGTTGAGCCCGAGTTTCTTCCCGTAAATTAGACTCGGGATTGAAGATCGTCATCTGTCTCATCAATCAGTCTTCGCACAGACACGGTCTCATTGATGCCCTGATTTGATTACCTTGAAATGATTTACCTCCCATGGATGATCGACATCCTCCACACAATACACTATGGGCCCGCGCATGATATATACCACTGGCTGTAGGGTCAAAGGATGAGGCCGAACTAGTCGTGGCTGCATTGGACAAGAGAAGCGGAAATTTGGATTATTTTGTAACCACTCTGCACCGAGGTAGAGATATCCATCTCGTATATGAAGTTGGTCAGGGCGGGGTGTAATCTGACTCAATCCAAGTCAGCACTGAAGGATCAGCAGGTAACGTGAGTCTAACCTCCCATGCTTTCACCCATCCAGGAATCCGCAATCGTAGCTGAATGTCTAGTGGTGGGTGATCTGCACGTATATCAAATTCTACATCGCCATCCCACGGCCAGTGCGTTTTCTGTGTTATTTCAACTTTCGAACCGCCGACCTGAAGAGCAAGAGTAGCCGAAGTGTACATATGCACATTCACCACGGCAATATTGTCCCTCACCGTATGGCTCCAGATATAACCCCCAAGAAAGCCTAAGGTTCGAGTAACATTCGGTGGACAGCAAGCACATTCAAACCACTCGTGTCGCTCTGAAAGATCCTGACAAGAAGAAGCCAACTGATTCACATATGTGAATGCCTTTCCATCCAGACTCATGCCAGTCAAAATTGCATTGTATAAGCAAAGTTCCATGATATCTGCATAGTGGCCACTTAGTTCCACCTAAAGATGTTTCATTAGCCATAGATAGAAAGTTAGTCCTAGCGATCTCCGGTGCATACCTGTAGCAAGCGTTCGGCAAGCATCATAACACCAATTGCTGCACAGGTCTCTGCATAGCAGCCCCCCTCGTCTGTACTATGGGGTAGAAAGTAATCGATACCAAAGCCTTCCCATTGTTTCATGGCTCCAATGCCACCGGTCACATAGGACTTCTTCTCGACCATGTTTGACCATAATCGATGCAGAGCAGACAAGTACTTAGCACCGAAGCTACTCTCAGGGTGTCTGATTCGAACTAGGTCGGCAACTGCAGTGAGAAGGTACATCGCTCGCACTGAATGTCCCTCAACGGTCCTCTGGTCCGCGATCGGTAGATGGGCTTGTTGATACCTGGCTTCATGGTCAGAATAGCCTTATACAGGCGAGGGGACTGTTCATACCAATAGCTTCTTGCAGCAGGATAGTACATGGGTAGGTCATGCTCGCTTTCCCCTCTGGCCTCTGCTTCAACATCGTAGTAGTGTCTTTTTTCTTTCCCTCCACTTCCATTTCCTCGCTCCTCAACGAAAAACTGGGCCAGTCTTAGATGCTTTGGATCACTTGTCACCTTGTGAAGACGTAAAAGTGCGAGTTCAATCTCCGGGTGACCGGGATAGCCGGGGATCTGGTCTTCCTGGTCACCCAAAGTAGCTGAAAGTAGATCGACGTATTTGAGAATGGGACTCATCATCTCGTCATTCTTGTAGTAGAGCCGATGAGCGAGTGCCCCTTCAATCAGATGACCTGCATTGTACCTGAAGTAGAAAAAGCATGGTTGGTCTTTGTCCTCGGGGGAGGCATTTCATCGCAAAACATACAATTCGTGCATATCTCTCAGATTGGTAAAGCGCTTCCCCGGCTCGACTACAGAATAGTGAATATTCAGATAACCGTCTGGATACTGGGCCTCACGAATCATCTGAACCAGTTCTTGGACGGCCAGGTCAATCTCTGCCTCATAGCGATCTACTAGCAAATAACAAGCGCCCTCAATCCATTTTGCCACGTCGGAGTCCCAGAATTGGTGATTGGGTATGGGATAGATCGTGGGGGGATCCGAATAGCACGGATGCCATTTGAGCTTGAATGCGTCATATCGACCCGTTCGTTTCAGCATCTGAAGCTGGTGCCGAAGCGTTCGGGCTCGAACGACCTCGCGACGACGTGCCCAAAAAGACTCCGGCTTGAAAGTTGTTGCAACGAAGCTTTCCTGTGGATAATCCATGTTTTCTTCTCGGGCTGAAATTCACATGAGACTTCGAGATGAATGAACCGAGTACGACCCGGAACACCATTGTCCCTTATAAGTACCGAGGGCATCGGGAAGCCCCTCTTCGGTAGCCGGATCGGAGATGGAGCGACCCTGTGGCCCATATAGCGAGCATCATGATAGTCTGTGGATGGGCTCCGCTGGGACTGAGCTCCGAGCGGGATGAAGGGCTTGACTCCGGCGGAGACCCTCCGGCGGGGGGTGAGGGTTACGCCGGAGAGTAAGGTTGCCGTTAAGCACTGGGAACTCCTCGTACCCCCACATAACCTACAAGTGCACTGGCGCAGCTCCGAGACTTCGAGAATCATGCGCTCCACATACTCGGAACGTCTGCTATGTGGGGTCCCGATACCTCAGGTTTCGCCATGTGTATATGTAGAGACCTGTGAGCAATATCGCGGGTCCACCCCCCATGTGCCCTTCAAAGACCAAGTCCATTGATTCCGCCTCTGACTCAAGATGACTCTCTGGAGAAGTTCCTTCCCAAGGATGACCGGTAAGTACACTGTCACTTGGATGGCCAAGAACCGTGTCTGAACCGAACGTACAGCTATGCGGCAATGTTGCTCTATGGCATGGTGTTTTCTACCTGTTTCAATGGATACGATGCTGGCATCATGACGGTCATTCTAGCGGACAAACAATTCATCGCATACTATGGAATTACTGCTAACAGGTCCGGCCTGGTTGCGACGATCCCCTGGGCTATGACTGGTATGTGATGTCCAGGGAAGAATTTGACTTCAATTTGATTCACCCCTAATAGAAATATAGGACTGGCCCAGCTTTGGCTGGGAGGCTCTCTAGCTGGATGGCTAGGTCGCCTCTGGGCGTTACGTCTCTCGATCTGTATTATGATCATTGGAGTGTACGGAGGTGCCATTGCAAAAGCTCGGCCAGGGCTAACATCTATGCAGTGTGGTTGAGGTTGTTCCAAATAACTTTGGTGTCTTGATTCTAGGTCGGCTCTTGACGTGAGTTCTTCCATCTTATGACTACTTGAGTTTTCCTGACAGTTCTGATTGGTCTTGTGCATCAGTGGCCTAGGCTTTGGCTGTGTCTATATCGCCACGAATCTATACGTCGCCGAATGCGCCCCCACAAAGCTGAGAGGCAGTTTCGTAGGCACGGTATCCCAATTTGGTTATCAACTGGGTACTTTGATTGCTTTTTGGGCTGGCTATGGGATGTCTTTCCACAAGTCTCCCTACAACATCGCATGGAGAGTCTCAAATGTTGTTCAGATTCCGATCGGCCTGGCCTTTATTGCTGTCTCATTTTGGTATCCCGAAAGCCCCCGCTTCTTGCTGGAAAAGTACCCAGAGACACCTGAACGATCTCTACAGATGTTGAGCCGACTTAGGTCTGGGGTACCGACTGATGAACGGATTCGTACCGAGTTCCACGAATTAGTGGCATCGTACGAGTTCCGTCGACGGTACAATCCCGGCTATATTGGACTTTTCAAGGATAAAAGTATGCGTAAGCGCCTTGCATATGGATTCTATGCAGCAGGTCTTCAGCAGGTAGGTCATAACCAGACATCTAATGTGCATCTTCTGGAGATTCTGACAGAATTCAAGTGCGGTGGTATTGCCGCGCTTACGATGTACGCCACTCTCATTTATCAGAGTCTCGGATGGGACGCTGGCTCACAAGCTTTGTCAATCAACGGCATTCAATCTGTCCTGCAATTGTTGATTGTCTTGGTCAACACTTTCACTGTGGAAAAATTTGGTCGGCGAGGCCTATTGATGGCTGGATTCGCTATTCAGTCACTGGCGCTATTGATCATGTCTTGTCTCACCACGGCCTTCCCTTCCAATGGAAACAAAGCTGCCGCTGTAGTCGAAGTTGCCATGCTCTTCGTTGTGGGGTTGACCTATTGCTGGTCTAATGGCCCCATCGCGGCCGCGGTAGTATCCGAAATATTTCCGCAGCATGTTCGAGACAAGGTAAATTGGAGCTAATTACGAGAAAAGGGAACTACTTACTGATATGCCCATCCTTTCTAGGGCTTTGGTCTTTCGATGCTTGGCCAAACTTGCTGGCTCATCCTGCTCACCCAATCTTGGCCCTCGTTCAACGACAAAGTTGGAGGCCACAGCTATTGGCTATTGTTTGGGCTGAATGTAATGGCTGGGGTAAGTCAAATTCCCTCTGCACCCCAGAACGGGCCTTGTCTTTAATTTCAAATGTCTAGATCTCAGTTTACCTCATTCTCCCTGAAACAAAGGGTATCTCACTGGAGCGAATGGAAAAGATATTCGGTGGCTTGGATCATGTCGAGGCGGGCGAGTGTGAAGGTGGCTCCGAGAAACTAGAGGCAATGGCCAATGTCGAAAAGGGACAAAAGACCCCAATAGCCCATGTGGAAGACTTACCCAGGCAGGGCTCGTCGGTTCCACAAACATCGATAGTCTGACCCACCAGTTACCATTGATGCAGCTTTGGCACCATGTTTTAGGGAAATTATGGAGAATGATTCAGAAGCAGTTCATTTCAGTCGTGATGCTAGATAATGCGGGTTCAAATTTGAAATATGCGAGTGCCATGCCAATAAAAGCAGGCTTCTATTGCAATGCCAAACGGAATCCATACCGCACGAGGTGAATGCGATCAAAAGGTGACCAGAATCCAATGTCTGCCGCAATGCACGATTTTGCCCTCGATCAATGCTGCGCTGTTGTGGTGCCGTTCCACAATTAATGGAAAGAGCATATAAGCTGGAGAATCAAGCCTGGTGTCATCAGCTTGGTTATCGAGGGTTTCTGGATTCCTCCCCCGAGAACCTTGGGGCAAGTCTATACTGCAGTTCAAGTTGCATCGCCTTCCAATTGCATACGAGTCTCAACCTTGTAGCTCAAGATCCTGAGCGAGACCCGATGCGCGATGAGAATAGACTGCGGCATTGTTCGAATGGGCAAACGGCCCAAAGGAAGCAGGTAGATCTACCGTATGCGCCCAATTCCTTCTTGGAGGCTGATATGGCGCCATGATTATCGATGACCAAAAATATCGATGTGCTCAGCTCCTTCGTCTTCCTCCTCCTCACCATCCTCCCCACCATCCTCCTCTTCCAACTCCGAAGAATTACCAGAACCCGCATCGTCGTCTTCATCTTCAGCTTCGGACGTGCCTTCGGTGAGTGCCGTCTCACCTGCAAGGAATCCATAGCGATCTCGGAGCTTCTTGCTCAAAAAGTTCAATGCACCATAATCACCCCCGGAATTATCTTGAGATGCACCCCCAAAAAAGGGCATGGAGGATGGTTTCTCTGACTCGCGTTCAGTCGGTAGACCGAAGTAGTTGCTAACCACAGGTGAAATGGCACGTCCGTGAGTCATATTGTAGGACACAAATTGTCGATCGGATCCGGCGGCTCCTGGGACACTGAGTTGGGACTGGGTCACCTGGCTAGCACTAAGATGCAACGATGCCAATGATGCCGTTGCATCTCCAGTCACATTCAGGGACGACGACCGTGGCCGATGTGGGAGATTCCTGACGTTTTCCTCTTCAAGCGCTTCGGAAATATCACCTTGCAAAACTCTCAGTTGAGCAGTATTATAAGATTCACACCTGCATGAATGTTAGCCTCTTCATTCATCCCGTTTGTCGTAGATACTCACAAATCACACTTCAACCCCAACCAATGATACTTGACAGCTGACCTTGCACCGCAATCGTTACAATATATCAAACCTTTGGTGTCTTTAAATTCTTCAGGCATAGGTTGGCTTTCAATAGTGCGATCGAGATTCCTGAAAGTCGATTCCATGTTGGTAATAGTCTTGCTGCAGATAGGACAACGGAACGAGGTCTTCGAGTATTCTGACAAACACTTGTGGTGAAGACTGTGGCCACATCGCATCACAACCACAGTCTCTGGCGAATCGAACATATAGTCGCCACAGATGGGACAGTCGCATTGGGTGGACCTTTCGATACAGCGATGAGTATCCTCGATCGAGATGGGTAAGCATACAGAACATGTCTGAAAAGTCAGCATCGTAGAAGGTATTTCCCTACAAGTCAAGCCCTACCTTGCAGTGAAAAAAGTCCTTGCCAAGCCCCTGACCAATCCGGCAAATGCCACAGTCGTTACAATGATAAATGCTTTTATTTCCGTCATTGTCCCAAAGTTTGCAGATCTCACAAAAATATTGAGCAGTCTGTTCTCCACATTTTCTGCAGTCATGCGCCGCGGGCTGGGCATGGCCGCATAGCATGCATAGCATGTTCTCGATGTCTCGGCGAATGAGATGGTGGTCTTCGACTTTATCGTGGCAAAATCGACATGTGTACCACCTTTTGCAACTGAAGCACTCGATTTTGACATTCCTATGGTAGTGCTGACAACCAAGAGACGTCTCCTCCAACTCTTCGGTGTCTGGATCTTCTTTTCCCGTCTCCTCGCCCGTTTCAACCACTGGAGACTCAAGCTCCACCTTCGGAACATAAGTAGGCTGCAAATCCTCCGAAGTCAGGGTAAACTGATGCTGATACTGAGAAATCGATGCCGTCAATGTCGGGCTCAGCGGAGCTAAATCCTGCAAAAGTTTGCTTCGTAGGGTTGGCGGACTTTCTAGCTGGACCGGCCGTGGAGTGCTAAGCGTGGGAGATATCGTTGATGCAAGATTCGGGGCAAGAGTTCGACAGGAGTTATAACTTTCTGTCATCAGCTCGTGAACCATCCGTGCTTTATCGTCGTTGCTGAGATCAAGTTCGCGAATAGCGTGTATTTTATTTCTGAGCCAACCCATGCCATCATCAGCGGGTAGAGACATTTGACTCGATTCCGCCAAGTTGAAAGCAGGGTTTGGTGATCTCCCAGCTCCGTCGCTTCTAACTGGGGGGTTGGTAGTTGGTGGCTCCGTCACCTCGCGATGTCCAAATTCTACGTTTGCCAGGTCCCCTATATCGACAACATCAGCAGCCGTGCGTACAATGTCGGCGGTGTGCCGAGCGGTCGCCAATGTGTCACTTGGGAGAGGGCTATCTTCAGGCATTATTCGAACGCCTTCCGGGTCCGAAGCTCGGCCGTCCATGTCTTTGGGTAGGGTTGTGAAGAAAGGAGGCGCAGGCAAAGATCCTGCATTTCCGCTGACCGATTGCGAATCACCACTTTGTTGGATGGTTGAAAGAGCAGGATCGGGGTGACCGCTGTTTGCCGGGTGGGTTTGACGTTGAGGTGTCTCCGCTTGGTCAGAGTGGGGAGGGCGGGGTCTGGTGCGAATTCCGAGATCAGTCAATAAGGAGAATATGAAGCTGGTCATGAAGGGCCAAGGTGAATTACATTGCATTCACCAACCGATCGAAGATTGATGGCGGTTTGGCCATTTGGGCAATTCGGTAATTTGGCATGTGACGTCGGGCCCATCACATGACGAATACCGATGTACTACCAAAGTATCGAAGTGTGGGTTGAATCTATATTTATGAACACTTGAAGAGTGGATCTAGCGCTTGATTACTCTTAGCTTATATTATTAAGAAGTCTTCTGAATATTTCGCTCTCGACCAGTTGTGCGCCCAGGTCGAAGCCCTGCAGCATCGTGCATCGAGTCTGATTACTCTCCCCACACAGTTCCTTTTCGGGGGCTGTTCGAACCTAGCGAATGCACCATGCTGCGAATTTGGGTTGATGAAGATGCGTCATGCATTCTTTTTTCCCGATAGAGAGGACAATGCGAGGATGACAACAGACTCAGGATAGATCGTTGTTCCAGACCGTGTCCAAACGTCCTAATGCCCAAGAAGGGGGGCGGGGGTTGTTGGAAGAGGAACTTCCAAGCTGGGCGAGATTATGTGGCCTGATCCCATTCAAGGAGATAGTTTCCCGCCCTAATGGTGTATTTATGCCCAAGTGGAAGTACTGGCGCCCAATGCAGGATCATAGTGCGACGAATCGGACGGGCAGCGGGTCTCTCATTTCAGACATGTCCCTAGACTCTCATTAAGACGCTCGAGGGTCGAATGATACTGCTGGTATGCAATTTTGCGGAATCGGGTCTCCAGTCTACCGATTCCCAGAGCCCGTAGCCTACGGTACGAGTTAATGACAACCTTCTCCACTTGTGGTAGTGGCACTTACGTGCGTGACTCTTTAGCAAAACTGGGCATTTTCCAATACCTAGCAAATAGTAGGTTCTTCACGATCTTATGCTCGAAGCCCGTGGCGTCAGCGGCACGTTCGAGAAAGCGGAGAGTATTGGCGATCTTCAACGGATCAAACTCATCGCGTGGAGTCGAGCGAAAGGAAGTCCGCAATGTTGAACGGAGAACGTGGCGGCCGGGAGTGGCATATCTGATGGTTCTTAGCCCCTGTCGATAGAGGTGACGGTATGCATGAACAACGGTCTGGTCAGCCAGACTACCCGAAGCACTCATGTTGGTTGCACCAAGACGACGTGATCATTGATTCGAAGATCTGCGGCCTCAGGCAGCGCTAACCTAATCGGGACAGGTGACTTTGGGCCGCAACTTACAACTTACAACTTGCGACTTCTATCCTTTCTGCATCCCCCACCTGAACTTATATCACTCTGTTGGGTTTGCTTTCCTTTATAAATTGGGGAGACGTGTCATCCTGCAACCCTTGCTTAGACGCGTGGGGTTCTCCGGTCTGTTCACCCCCGGTGAATTTATGCACTGACCGCCCTCAAGCCTACAATATCAAGCGCCCAGCCCGGCTCTCAGAAACATGCGTTGAAAGATTCCCATAGGGTTCGTGTCAAGAGCCTGAGCAGTATGGCCCGAGTTGTCAGAAGGGCCGCGTCGGCTTCGGCCAGGCGCGCTCCTAGTCGGGCCGTTCAGAGGAGAGCACGCAAGCACAAGGTGATCATGGAGTCTGTCACCCAGGAGAAGAAGAAACTCCGAACTGTGGTGAGTGTGACCGAACATCTGAATCCGGAAAATAAACTTGACGATCGGTTTAGATTTCTTTCGAAGCTCGAGCGCCCAGTGGTTACACCTTCATACCAGCAGGGAATCCACTTCTCACCACCACATGTAAGGAGAAATGCCGAAAAGAAGGTCTCCAGATACATGCGGTCTCGGTAAGACGATTAATATGCTCTTCAGTCCGAACGCTACTTATATCTAGCAGACAACTCCGCATGCAAACACGCACAACCTATCGCAACACGTCCATCGAATAGGGTTTCACTTTCCGAGTACAGTGGTTGCAGCCGCCTGCTCAGAACTGGGTTTGTATCTCACAAGTACAGGGAAAGCGGTGCCTGTTCACACCCTTGGCAATCTGGACCATCCCCCACAAACGGACTCCGAGGCTTCCCAACTCACCATCAACACGGAGGCGAGAGATGCGATTAAAGATTTGTTCCCGAATATTCCTCAAAGTGATTTATTCCAGATCATCAAAACCGCTTTTCAGAAGGTAAGTTCCTTGGCGTGCTCAGAAGGGCAAGACTTGAAAGATCGGGGATGCCTGATATCTATTTCAGGGTCAACAGAAAGTCGGCACGGCACCTGGTTTACCCTTGGCGCGCCGAGCGCAATTAGCCGTGGTTGCGCATATTCGACATCTCTACACTGACTATGATCGTCTTTTGAAGCAGAAGTCTTTTCACGAAGCAAGGGCAGCGGTCGAGCAGACTACTCTGAAAAAAGTCATCCAATGGCGCGGGGATGATGAAAATGGCCAAACCGTTCTGGAGGATGTTTTCCGTGAAGTGATCGTCATTTCCGATGATGACGATAGTGAGACGGAAGAAGAGATGGTATCCGCTACGAACACTCGAGATCAGAGTGTGGAATATCTATCCAATAATGCCCGGTTCCAGGACGTTCAAACCCAACCGGTCAATATCGGAATTCCTTCCAGTGAAGAGCTTGCAAAAGAGCTGGCTGAAGAGGCACCCCCCGGATATCGTTTTGTGGCCAGGGTGCCAGCCAAAAAGACCATCGACCGTCGAGGTTTCAGCAGGTATCAAGCGTGGAACCTGGCTTTGCATCGTTTCCGCGCCGAGGCACAGGGTGCCGAACAGGCCCGTCTCGGCAAAGGCCCGCCAGAGCAGCAAAGCCCACGCAATGCGAAGCGATGTGCTGATGTGCAAGAATCATCAAACCCACTTTCGCGATGGGACATCGCTCCCAATTCCGTGGGATTTGTCTCCAGAGCCGATCCAGGTCCCATGCAGGCCAACCGCCCAGCACAACAAATACCTAGCGTTCCATCAGCGGATAGCCCGAGCGACAAGATTCATGTAGGTATACAGGAAAGACAACTACCTTTGGAAAGCCAGCGAGTGTATTCTCAATATGGGTCTGGTGGAAGGCCTCTCTCACTAACCGCCCCGGGGCCATCTGACATCCGTCTTATGGAGAGGAACCCTCGCACATGCGGGAACACCGTCTACTCTCAGAGCACTTCTCATGCAGGAGCGGATCCCGGACTTCGAGCTAATAGGTTTCCTGACCCGTCCAATACCAGAGCGAATGCGCCAGTCTTTGTTAGCGGACCCAAAGAGCTTCAACCGATTAGCGAGACCCAAGTTGGATCCCGACCCGGTCTCCCTGTTTCTTACTTATCCAGATCAGGAGCCATTCCACAAGACCATGCTTTACCATCGATCGAAACCCCCCTGCCTCTGGAAAAGCGGCTTGTGGATGGTCGACTAGAGCAGATGACGAAGAGGATGTCGCTTCGTTCTGTTACCCCGGTCCACCACCTCCAGGGGGATTCCTCTCATCATAGAAATACTGGGCCACCGGATGGTCTCGATGATTCAATTGCCAAGAGAAGGCGCATAGCGCATTATGCCCATCGTCCAGACTCGCGCCCCGATACCTGGAATATACTGCCGAACGGAATTCCAGTCTCTCAAGGGTTGAGCCCAAGAGGTCAATATCGCCGTGAGGAGATCGTCCCAGAAAACCGCTCGCAGGATCTACCTTATTCTCGACGATACTATCTCCCGCAGACGGAGCAGCCTCTGGCTGTAGCATTCCCACCAGAAAAGATACCGTTGCCTCTTGCCGCTGCTCAAGTCATCCAGGATGGGAGACCACCAAGGGAACGGATGCGTATCATAGATCCTCATCAGCAGGCCACAAAAAATCGCCCTCCCCCAGTTCCTGGACCAAATGGTAGCTATGCTGCAGGCGATCGCACAATCCGGGTTGTACAGGAAGCGTCCTGCCCTGAAATTCGTCCCATCTACTATTCTGATCGTAGCTCCCGCCTGGACCGAGCCCAACCCTCAACGCTTGAAGAGCCATACGACCCTATTTGGAAGCCCTATACTGATCGGGATCATATCTTTCATGAGGTTCCTCCTGCGGCAAGCAGTATGCGGATGGTTTCGTTCGTCACGTTGATACCCGCGAGGTTCGTCCGGTCGGATCCATGATTCAACATCCGAGGCCTCAGCCCATCCATCCGGTAGAGAATCTCAGTCGGTCCGCCAAGATGAGGAGGCCCGATCACTATGGTACCATGACATTGTCTCAGGCCCGAGCTTCGTCAGAGCAATATCAGCCCCCAAGTCCCCAGGTAGTGGCCAAAAATTCTCACGACCAGCTCTCTCGCCGCCCGGAGGTTGTTCCTGGAAGCCACCAGCCTCATGGATCTCCTCGCCAAAGACGCCCTGGTAGTGGGTTGAGCATAACGCGGTAAGCCCTTTCTACAACAAGATGAGCCAATTCACTATGCGCACCATTCCTTGGATCGTATGCGCCTGGAAACTTACACCTTTCACAGCCGGGTTCATGATCCCCGATCGTTTCAAGTAACGGAACAAAACCGCCCAATTTACGTTCAGCGAGTTGAAGAGCAACCGCAACAACAGACTGTTCCGGACGGACGACATGTGGTCATTGTGGATTGAAGGTCAAGGAGTTTGCGACGTGGAAAGGATTGCTTTTTCTTCTGTTGAGATTTTCTGCATTTGTTCTGCGCAGTTGCCCATGATACCCTCCTGCCTATTATTCGAATGCCCGCATCTTATGGACGTCCAATACAGATCGTGTCGCCTAGGGGATTTCCCAAGCATATGAGCATCGCACGTCCACCTCTTCAGGCTTGTTTGCCCTTGTAGCATTTAGCTTAGCTGTCTTAAAGTAGGGAAAGGAAAGATCCGAATCAGCGAAGATATGCCAAGGTACATTGCGCTTTGGATTTGGTTCCAGACAAGTCTATGAATCATATAAGGATAGCTCTTTCTAATCCTCTCTGATCTCGCGAGAAACAAAAGCTTTGTTGACCCCTCCCAAGCGGGGCTTCGGCCCGTCGTGCGCCTGGAAGCTTCAGACACTCATCGTCTGCCCATCGGCCTCGCCGCTGTTGACCTGCTTTCCAGTCTTTTTGATCGCGGCCAGCACAGTATCGTAAGAGACGGTCGACTCGGCGGTCACGAGCGCGGTCTGGGATTCAAGGTTGACGTCGAAGGATTTGACGCCTGCGGGGTCAATTAGCAAAGCACAACCCAGAGAACACAGGCTTACTGACCCTCCAAGCGCTTCAGGACACGCTCGACGGCGCCGGAGCAGCCGCCGCAGCTCATGGACACGTTAAACTTGTATTGGTGGTCTGACATGGCGAAGTGAAGTTGGAGAGTTGGAACCGCGCGGCTGCCGGGTGGAGAAAGGGCGGGATTGGAGAAATGGATTTGTCACAACGTTACGAACAGCGCTGTGATTATCTATTGTACGGGCTGAGTCTAGTGCATTTGTCATGCTTATTCATTCCTTTCACCAGTGTGAAGTCCACAATTGGCCGGGTTCGGCTATATAGGCGCCCGTTATTCACAGGGTTCTCTCTAGAAACCAGCAGCTCGCTTCTTTTTCCTGGGTTTGCTGCTCTTCTTGACTTCACGGGCTCCAAATTGACCTCGTTCCATCTGGGTCATGGGCACATCGTCCACCGTGGGCTGGCTGCTTTGAATAGGCATCGGTGGGTGGTCGGGCTGACTGCCCCAAGTACGGATCATGGGTGCGACCGGAGTCGGCGGCAGGGATGAAGTAGGTTCAGGTTCAGGTGCAAGTGCGTTCGTGGTAGCAGTAGCAGTAGAAGTAGCAGACAAAGCCTGCGATCTCCTCCTACGATGCCGTTGCCGGGGTTTCTTTGTCGTCGTCTGGTTCCCATCTGCATCAAGCAGTCGTGAGCTCTTCTGCCATTCATATGTGGCCGGGTCGACGCCCATTTGCCAATGGGATAACAAGTTGGCCACATTTGGAGGCATTGGACGGGGCTGTTTGAACACTGCATATGCAGAGAGAGCTGTGTAGTTTGTAGCCGGGACTTTCTTGGTCTTTTCTTTTCCATTCGACGTCTGAGTAGATGTCATTTGGGAGGATGACAATTTTAAACGATGGGCCTGTGATGATGGCGTGAGCTCCTGCCGAGTCCGATGCGTATCAGTCGATTCGACCTCGCTGGTCATGTTATCTGCATTGGGTATTGATGTACGAATGAGACGAGCTAGAAGAAGGTCCAGGGCAATGCCCCGAACAGATCGTTCTTTCAAAACCCGTGTAAAATCGGGTATACCTTCTTCGCCATGGGGCAGAAGCGCAACCCATTCGTCGACCAGGTGGTTGTATGTCTCCAGGAAATCCAACCCTGGATCCGGCGAAATGCCCTTCAGACCCAGGAATGTGTTTGCGAACTGTAAAGGCAAAACCATATAGCGCCATGGAACGTGTGTATCCGAGCTCTTGGACATAAGAGTCGTAACTAGATGAGCGAAATCGTCCGCTCCATCGTCTATGTCGTTCAGCATTGGGCGATCAACGCTTATCTCCAGCCTAGGGTGTATCAGTATCATCCGAACGGTGAACCAGATCAAATAAAGTAGACATACACAGTTTTGCTAGCACTCAAATGATCGAATTTTCTACTCGGGTCCAATATGAAATTTTCAATCATGCCGTTCAAGGTCAATTGAGTCCCTCTTGAGTCAAAAGTGTCTGTCAGGACGGTCACGTTATCCACTGCCCGGGCGTAAACAGACGTCCAATCTAGGGTCCATTGGAGATCCTCTGTGCGGTCGTGTAAAGTGTCCATAGCAGAAACGCCGGAGGCAGATTGACGAAGAGTGAGGCGTGAGATTGCAGATTCATCCCAGTCCTCCACAATGAAATCCTCGTCATCGAACCCAACTTCATCGGTATAGTCCTTTTTCACAAGTGGAAAAGGCGTTTTGGTCTGCAATATACTGAAAGACTCGCGAAGCGCCTTCTCTCCGGCCTGTCTCTGGTGATTGTCTGGGCCTTTAAACAGCGTTTCATGAACGGACAGGTGTTGATCAGCCCAGAAGAGTTTGATTAGCGTCATGTTGGGATTGTGGTGCATTGTCGCATGTGCAGGAGTGTGGTGTACTTGTCGAAACACGACTGTCGAGTAATTCAAGGGCGTGTTCTCGGGAAAAAGTTCCCCTTCTTTGGGAAACTTGAGAATAAAAGGATCGGGCACGGAGACCAGTTCTGTCTTTCCACCCTCGAGAATGGGACATGGAAATCCTTGGACAAGGTCGGTGAGTCGCGAATATAAAATCATGTACAGATCTAGTCCGGTCAGTGGTCAATCAACTGGAACAAAGGATTCAGGCACACACCGCCATTAACCAGGAGATCGCTGATATGTAATGTTGTATCCTCAGGATCTCGAAAATGACGCCAGGTTAGGGACGGAAATAGTGATGTCCTCGTGCCATTTGAAATCGACGCTCTTGTGACATCAAACCACAGAAGTCGGGAGCTTGTGAGGATGAAGAAGTGAGACGGATTCTGTATGCTTCGTTGTAAATCCAGAATCCACTCGGATTTTTTGTCCATGCCAAGTTCGACAATGCTAGATCGAACACTCTTGCTGGTCAACTCGTCGGTCATCTCGTAAAGCACAGTGGAACGACGATCAGAAACCACTACGGTCGAGGAATCAGCGACCCACTCGATCGATGCCCAGCCGTCGTGTCTTGGACGCACAGATTTGGGCTCTCTCGGAGGTGAGGTCGGTAATGAGGCCATCATGAGTTTCCTAGGAGCGTAGGTGGATCCATGCTTCTTCTGCCGCCCTGTGATTTCCCAAACGGACCAGTTGCCCATAATGTCAACGACGCCGAATATCCTCGAGTACCACGGATTGAAAGTCACATCAGCTAAGGTAAATCCTCCCGTAAAGTCTTGCAGCAACTCCACTACGGGGTTGGCGTCGAGTCGAGAGTTTCGGAAAGAGATAGAGAGAGCCTCCGTATCGGTAGCGTTGATGTGCGCGGGCACGGGCACAGACTGAAGAATGGGTCGAAAGATCATGACTGACGTCTTCAATCGAGCAGCCATCCAAGTGGCCTTCTTTCCTACGGTTCGTGCAAAACGGAGTTGCTGGATCGGGGCTTTTCGCTGCGACCATTCAGTTGTCTCCACATCACCAATGGATGGTATAAGTAAAGAAGCATCGTGTCGAAACCCCTCATTCTGGATCTCCACCAGGTCATCCTTCATCAACCGGAACGAGATGATATCGCGACCAATGCCAGTCACTGAGGCTGCTACAGCCACCGGTTCCGGTATACTCGTTGAATCATCGCTCGCATGGTCTAGAGCATAACCCAAGGCAAAGATGGAAGAGATCTGTGGGTCGCAAAGATCGGCTGCATTCATGATTATCTTGGAAAGGGCATGGTCGCGAAGAGTAGGCCATTGTCCTGCAAGTTCGGGGTGGGCGTTCGAAATCAGTTGGTCGTCTGCTTGTCGAGAAATTTTGGGTCGCGGTTTTAGGTCGGCGGTGTTCAGCGCCGGCAAAATTGTAGTCCGTGTCAGTCCGGTATATGAAATGGGGGTACAGCGGGCGAAAGAGCGGGCGAATGTCCATTCCTTCGTCGCTGGGAGATAGACAGCTCGTCCCACGTGCCCATAGTGTAGAGCACTGTCGGGATAATCATCCATCGGATCGTGTCTTGCTCCTGGTGAGCGTAAGATCTGACAAGCCCATATCGACAGTCAATCGGAATAGGCCCAAGTCGACTGGTGACATGTCTGGTGAAGTTGGAGGACTACAGTTTTTCCTGGATTGCTTATCGATAAGAACGTTGCTCCGCAACCCAACAATCGTTGATCTCCACGCGCCTCTCTTTGTCCAACTCACGCACCTGAAGAACAAAAGCATCAAATAACGTACAAACTCAACCTACGATCATGGCTTCATCGTTCGAGCCGTCACTATCTACGAGTGGTATGCGTCCTCCCTTAGCCTCGGCAGATGCCCCATCCATGGCCGACTCGTTGCCCAGCATCAACTTTGGATTCGAAGACTTGCGCAATCGCATGGCTCAGTTCACTGCAAAATTTGATGCATTTATCGAACGAGGTCGTAAGCAAGTCCTGGAGGAAAGGAATCAATTTCATATCAATCTCGCTGAGTTACAAGGTATGGCTTCGCGACTTCGAGTCCCCTGAACCAGTGACTGATCAGAAATTTTCAGAGGACGAACGAATGCGACAACGAGACATTGAAATCCTCAACCTGAAGAACCAGACACACGATCAAACTCTTCAGAAGGAGGCTGCCGAGGCCGCCGAGATGCACGCGGCCATCTCTTTCATCACTCTGGAACGCGACTCGCGACTCGCCAAACGTGATCGCCTCAAGCAGCAGATTGCGGAGACTCAGAGAGCGATCAGTCAGAAGGTCGAGGCACAGAAAATACACGCAAAACACTTGGACGCGCAATCTCGACTCAATTATCCCGAATTGGAGTTTTGGCAGGACTACCTTTGTTTACGGATTGAGGGGGCAGGCCGAGAGGACCGGTTGAAATTCGTTTACACTCACCTACTGGAGAAAGACTGGGAAGCCGAAGCCTGGTTTGAACTAGGAACTGCCAGTCGAGATTACGAAGTCTTCCACACGCGACCCAAGGTGGACCAAGATGCGTTGGAGCGTGAGGTGGACCTGGTCAATGACGACCGCGATTTTGGGGCGTTTCTCAAGCGAATGCGCAAATTGTTCATGGAAACGATGAGCTGAGGATAAATCCAAGGTATTTGAATGTTCTATGTTATGAAGTTCATGAATTTAAGGCACATGGAGAATCGTGTTCATTCAAATCATCATCGTGTTTCAGTAGATCATGAAGAGCTTCTCTTAACCTCCGGTAGCCTCGCGATAGAAAGCAACACTGCGATTTGCACCACCGGTTGCAAATGCCTCTGACCTGGCAGTTTTTGGAAGCCATTTCACACTCCAAACAGCCTTTTCAGTCTCGGAGTGGGTAGCAACACATGTCTTGGTGTCGATCGACCAGACCTTGACTTTCCCATCAAAGGAGCTACGAGAAAGGTCAACATCAGATGCTTCAAGGCTGCATTCAACTTAGCTTACCTGCTCAGAAGATACTCTCCCGTAGTGCTCCAGGACAGAGACAGAACCCACGCGGAGTGGCCTGCGAGGTTGGCAATTTGTTCGCCCGAGGATGTATCATACAGCACGATCACTTTCGAGTCTCCTGCCGCTGCAAGAATCTTCCCGCCAGGTGAGAAAGCCACAGCACGTACGGGTTTCACCAAGCCTATGATGTGTCAAATGATGCAGCTTTTCATGGCAAATGGTACAGACCTGATAAGGAGAAGGGCATCCGAGCATGTTCCGTGGTGAAGATGTAGACAGCACCATTCTCATGCCCGCTGGCAATGAAGCGGCCATCAGGTGACTATATATATCAGTACGATCCATTTTGATACAGCTCCAGTGGCTTACCAGGTCGATACAAGTGCCGAAGCTGCCCTTGGTCTCATGGTCTCGTATCTGCGCGCCATCGGCATTCAAATCCCAGACGCCAATGTGACCATCCTGGGAGACCCCTGCAAGATACTGTCCGTCTTCAGACAGAGCGACTGCCCACACATTAAGCTCGTTTAAATTCGCTGCAAGATCTCATTCAGCACATAGTACCTCGGCGAAGATCATCGACACTGTACCTGAAGCCGCCGCGTCTGCGGACCAGTAGTCATCTTGACAAGACCAAACCTTAACGTCTCCTGCGAATCCCACACTAACGGCCCGTGTGCCACTAACATCAGTGACAACGTGATGGCAGCCGAGGGCATGAGCCCCATCAAGGGACTGTACCAATGGAAAGTCTGCATCAACCGTAGAATGCACCTTGAGAGATGGCGCGCCCGATGCCGAGAGAACCTGCTTCTGAGTCACCGCGAGCGAGAAGATATCGACAGGGTGCGCTGGTCCTGGTTAGCACGTATGGAAATTCACCACAGATGTGATCACTCACCATTGTCCGCCGAGCCCCACGCGAGATATTGTCTCGACTGCCCTGAGGGTTAGCTGTAGGTCCAATTGAACGACCGATATCATCTCACCATGATGTAATTCGGCCAAGATTCCTGGTATTGCTTTGGGCGAAGTTGAACTGTTGTGGAGGCTGTGACGTTTGGTCTGGGTGACCCGCAAAGACGCGTACCGCCTTTGCGCCTCAGGTATTGGGAACAGTGAAGCTTTCACTTTCCGGATTGGAAATTTTACCATTATAACCATTATAACTCTAAATGACTCGAACTATGTTGGAAACCCCGTTACGGCAAATCTTTTACGTCGAGTTCGGGTCAATTGCTTAGAAGTAGCCTCAATACACCACTCTTATTTGAGATGGGATGGATTGATTCTTAGGCTTCCCTACTCTCCTATTGTCTAGAGATAATTTGACGAGCGTGTATGTCCTGGCTAGGATTGAACGAAGCTTTCTCGATGTCTTGCTTCTCGCCGACTTCGACAAGGCCCCCTGTGAGGCTATTTTCCAGCATGCCTTTCCGAGATATTGAAGTCCTTATATGGCCGAAATCTTCATGTATGGGGGCTGGGGGGAACGCTGTGGATGATCTCATGGCTGATCCTTGAGCTTATCTTCGAGTTCTCCATGGTCTTTGGAGCAGTAGCAAATATTCGCGATGCAAGTCGTGTCGCATGATAGAAAGAAATTCTTTTCGTCCTCTCGGATGATAAAATACAGAAGGTCTATTTTTGACCTTCATAACCAGACGCCTTATGCCATGCAGCAGATATATCCACAACCCCATCCATTTTAGAAATACACGGTCCTTCTTTTCATGCGGTTTGCGCTGTTTTCCACGAGTCCTTGATATCTGGTGGATAGTTAGCTTGTCTATTTCTCGCGATGTCGTCAAAGGTGTCTTCGGAGGTGTTCGGAAGACGCATTGCATGCCATTCGATGGAATGAGTTCAAGGTCCTGATCATCCACAGATCGAAAATCCTCTCAGAAGCAGCAAATCCAGAAACAGCACCCGCGCACGAAACTTACCTCTCACGCAGTGGGGACACATCACATGAGCCCTTTTGATTTGACCACACCCAGGGCACTTGTTGAGGTTCTGTACGTCCTTGAGAGCTTTGCCGGCCATTTGGCGGTGGCGTTTCTTCATGTGCGAGGTCTTCTTCTTGGGGACGGCGCGGAGGACGGATTCCCAGAGGTCAGCGAGGATCGGCGGAACATTGATGGAGATAGGCAGGGCGAGAGATTGGATGAAGCCGAGAGGAGCGAGCCGAGGCACGCGCGAAGCGAGCAATGAAGCCATGGCGAAAGGTGGGAATTGGAAAGTACAAGGCACGAAGCAACGAAACGGTCGAGTTCGTCGGCGCAAATCGTTTTGAGTCCGGAGGTGTGCTAGTCCCAAATAGGAATAGCGCACCCCTGACTGTCGATAGGGAAATAACAGAAGTTAAGGGGCTCCAACACCTTCACCTGGGGAAATCTCCTGCTCGATTCTCTACTCTTACCTCCATAATGGCCGCCGCTACTACTGCTGCTTCGGCTCAGCAGCCCACCGTCTTCCCTCACAGCCATGTCGGTTTCGACAGCATTACTTCCCAGATCGAGCGGAAGCTGTTGAAGCGTGGCTTCCAGTTCAATGTCATGTGTGTTGGTATGTATATGCTCGTCGTGATTGACTGTTTTTGGAACTACTGGGAATTTGCTATATTCGGTGGCTCTTGACTGACTCTCAATGCGCGCAGGACAAACTGGCCTTGGCAAATCAACTCTGGTCAACACCATCTTCGCATCCCACCTGATCGACTCCAAGGGTCGTCTCACCCCCAATGAGCCCGTTCGTTCCACCACTGAGATTCAAACTGTCTCGCATAGTACGTGTTATGTGGGAGCCTAGTAAGGCGCATTGACTGACGGAGTGGCTAGTCATTGAGGAGAACGGCGTGCGTCTCCGTTTGAACATTGTGGACACGCCTGGCTACGGTGACCAGGTCAACAATGACCGATGGTATATTTCGCCCTCCCTTTTTTTTTGTGCGGACGTGGAAAATGAGCGCAAACTAACAGCAAGTCCAGCTGGGACCCCATTGTCAAATATATCAAGGATCAGCACTCGGCCTACCTCCGCAAGGAACTCACTGCTCAGCGTGAGCGTTACATCCAAGATACCCGTATTCATTGCTGCTTGTTCTTTATTCAGCCCTCTGGACATGCGTGAGTTTTTCCATTCACCATGTTCTCCAGGTACCCCGCACTAACTCAAGTGACTCCAATGCAGTCTTAAGCCTATCGATATCGTCGTTTTGAAGAAGCTCTCAGATGTGGTCAACGTTGTCCCTGTCATCGCCAAGGCCGATTCCCTCACCCTCGAAGAACGCCAGGCCTTCAAGGAGCGGATCAAGGAGGAGTTCACTTTCCACAACCTGAAGATGTACCCCTACGATAATGATGAGCTTGATGATGAGGAGCGTGCCATCAATGCTCAGATTAAGGTAAGACCATTCTCGAACAGCTACCGAGATTCATCTAATATGAGATCCAGGATATTATTCCTTTCTCCGTTGTCGGCAGTGAGAAGACTATCGTTGTGAATGGCAAGCAGGTTCGCGGCCGCCAGAATCGCTGGGGTGTTATCAATGTCGAGGATGAGAACCACTGCGAGTTTGTTTACCTACGCAACTTCCTCACTCGCACTCACTTGCAGGACTTGGTCGAGACCACCAGCCAGATCCACTACGAGACCTTCCGTGCCAAACAGCTTCTGGCCCTCAAGGAGAGTAGTGCCGCCGGTGGTGGTCACTCGGCCGGCAGCCGGCCCATCAGCCCCTCTGCGGAGCGGGAGCTCAGCCGCAACTCTCAACGCGCCGCCATGAACGGATACTGATATTCCCAATTGGTATTGTGACTATGTTTAGCGAAGTGAGCGTTATGATGCGCCACGACAGCAAAGCAAACCCCATGGGCCCAGCTCTCATGCATCCCGCAAAAAACTCACTGTCCCTTTCGGTGCCAGCAGGCCCTTGCAGATATCCCTTTTCCTTTGCGTTTCCCTGTCCTTGTCTCCCACTCTCTGTATCCCTCTCGGGCTTATCTTGCCGGGCTTCCCTTATTGTTAAGGACTTTACCTCTTCGGGAGAAAGAGTGGCATTCCGCGCTCGTGCCATCTGGACTTCTCCATGTACCTAGTTTCTTTAATTATCCCTGATGAAACTTCTTTTTTTAGATACTCCATGACGGTCTTACCGCATACAACGACGGCAATGAGACGCAGATGATTGGCCTATATCGACTTGTCTGCCCTGACTCATTCTAACATTCAATCGCGGAACAGGAACAAGGAGTAAGAAAAATCCTTAAGAAACTCTACTAGAAAGGTAAGGTGAGTAAGAAAGAGCCTCAAATGTGTCTAGGCCCCTTTGTCATGTTTTTTTGATCCGGCTGTATGTATATGCTATTTTTGAAGGTATTATCGCTTGGGATGAAAATATACACATTGTACGGAATGCATGTCGCTGGAGAGTAGTGCAAACTATTGGGGCGCTCCGAACCTGCCACCGTCAACCACCCAATCCCTCACTTCGACGTAGGCTTTCTCAAGATCATCGTTGACAACAATCCGGTCGTGGGCACCCGGCTGCTTCGCATACTCGAGCTCGTTCTTTGCCTGTGCCAATCGCTTGTTCAAGCTATCATCAGTCTCCGTACCGCGGCCTCGCAGGCGACGCTCCAGCTCTTCGAGGGAGGGGGGTGCCAGGAAAAGGAAGCGAGCGTTGAGATCGCTGAGCTTGACTTGCTTCACACCCTACAAATTATCTTGTCAGTCTCTGTGTTCAAATGCCAGTGTCAATATGTCCCCATCACATACCTCCATCTCGATATCCAGAACACAGATCCGCTCTTGCTCTGCGACGGTCTTTACGGCTTGCTTGCTAGTACCGTAGTAGTTGCCCCCAAACTCGGCATGCTCAATAAATCCATTGTCGGCGACCAATTCCAAGAAAGACTTCTGGTCTGTGAAGTTGTAGGCAACACCGTGTTCCTCACCCGCGCGAGGGGCACGAGTAGTGTCTATGCGCACGCAGGAGACATTAGCTTCGGTCCAATCTGAGCATGTAGGGATGCCACATACGACTAACGGAGAACCCAAACTTATCAGGGTACTCCGCAAAAAGTCGCTTCAGAATTGTGGATTTACCGGTGCCCGAGGGGCCTGATATCACCACTGGGCGGAATTTCTGGACTGCAGTAATGGGTTAATTTGAAGAGTTGTTTGAGAGGTCTCCCTGCGACAGGGACGGTTCAGGTCATACCAGCGCTGGAAGCCATTATGTTTCTCGATCGAGTCACACAAAGACGTGATTTAGAGAAGAAGACAGACAAGGGACGCAGAGGGGAGAGGCAATGCATCGGCCCGCAATAGAGAAGTTGGTTTGATGCGCACAACTACGAAAACGTCCGGCAGAATAAAGGCGGTGATTCCGCTATCTATGCTACCTTCTATACATACACAGCCTAGACACAAACATAACACATGCACTATGGCTTCGTGGGGCCTGGATGACTCCCTCGTCTCATGGAATCAATGCTTCCTACCTCTGCTTCCTGCTCCAGGAAACTGGACCACAGTTCGGCCAATGTTTCCTTGCTCGAAGCACCGTTGTCCATAAAATCGGTGGCAAGATTTGGTGTGCTAGGCGTGCGTAGAGGGGTACCGGGCACTCGAAGCTTGCCTGGAATACTTGAAGTTCCTGGTCGAGCCAGTCCTGCTTGTTCACGTTGTTCTGTGCGCACGAGTTAGCAAGAGGCTAATACAAACCAATGCCACTTGGACACCTACCATCGTCCCAACCCAGTAGAGCTGCGATCAGCTGGAGAATCTGGAATTTTTTTGGATCCGATCGATCCAGGGCCAGGAAGTGCAAAAGATGATTTGTGACAATGTGCCTGAGTATTACGAATGAGTAACTTGGTTGGTCTTCACTGCAAGACAAGACTCACCGGTCCACGTTGTCTTCTGGCTTCCCCTTTTTAAGAAATCGCAAGGCCTTCGTCAGATGGTCATTGAGAGTGACTGCTTCATGTCGTAGCTTGCCAATGAGAAGATTCTTCTCCTTGACCTCTTTCTCAAATGGACGCGCTCGTTCCAATTCTTCCTCCGCCACGTGAAGATTCTTTTCGGCGTCGCTTGCTTGCTGTTGTGCTTCTCGCAGAGATCGCCTCAACTCTTCAAGCTGGGAATCTGAGCTTTCCACCAGCTCCCGAAGCTCCTGTTTTCGTGCAGTTTGAATCTCCTGCAGAGCCCTTTGCAGACCGTCAACTGTCGATTGATGGCTGTCGCGGTCATTCGAAGCCTGTTCATAGGCTTCGCGGAGGTTGCTCAGCTGCTCTTCCAAATCAGTTACTCTCTCGCCCAAGTTTTCACGAATTGATCGCTCCTCCATTGCAAGGACTTCCCAGCTGTGCATAGCCTCTTTGGCCTGTTCAAATTCGGCTTGAAGGTAAGATTCATGGTCCATCAATTCTTCCTTTTCCTTGAGCCAATTTTGCTGGGATAGGTTCGTCCGATCCCGAAGGGTAGAGATCTCCCTCATCTGCTGGGCCGATGCCTCTGCAAGTTTTGATAGCTCCGTAGATTTTACTTCGAGCTGCTCCTTCAAGTTCGCGTTGTCATCCTCAAGTTCCTCGATCTGCAACCGAGCTTGCGCCAACTCTTCCTGTGTGGTCATGTAAGCAATGCCGCTCAGCAGGCATAAAACGAAAAGGTCTCACGCACAGCATCCTCCTTCATACGTTGCCCGAGCTGTGATTTGATCGTATTCACACGCTCTAGCAGGTTCTGAAATTGTGTTTCTGCCTGTTCCTTCTTGGTCTCCGAATCCTCCAACTTCTGTTGCAGCGACTCCATATCTGTCTTGTATCTGGATTGAAGCTCTTCGAGAGACTTGCGCATATCGGTGACGACGGCACGGAGTGAGTCTCGGTCTCGAACAAGCGCATCAAATCGGTCATTGGGCTCGGCCTTGTGGAAGGAAGGATCGCGGATGTCTTGAGCAGCATCTCCAGTGGGCTTCTGGCTTTCAGAATCAGAGGCATCATTCTGCGCGCTGGTATTGGTGACTTGTTGTTGAGCGCCGTGGGCGTCCGAGGTCGCCATTGAATTGGTGGATTCACCGTCGTCCTGGGTGATCTCAGCAACGATCACAATGGTAGGCAGGGAGGGCCCTTGACACACCTGGGTAGCATTATCCTTGCTTCCCGACGCATCTGGGTGCTCGTTCTCAGACTCTTGGGGATTCTCCCTGGCTTTTGCGCCCTTCTTCTTGTTCTTCTTCGATTTGGAGCCTGGTCAAGCGGGGTCAGCAGGATTACTCGCAGGGGGCTAAAGGTCCAATGGTCGCACCTTGAGTAGGCGGGAGGTTTTCTCCAGGCATGCTTGCGTCGGTTGACTGTCGGAGGGGGAGGAAGAGATGGCGATCGAAGTTCCAGGTAAACCTGTCAACAGCACTAGCGCGGGCCTGGGGTGGTGGAGAGGCCTTTCCGCCCTACGGATCGCGATGATTAATCTACCTCTGACAACACTTTGTCAACTGCATCATAACGCTTGTCTACGAGAAGTGGAGATGTCTTTTTGAATGCTCTTTCTCATACGGTATGCTTGGCATCCCTCCGTTTACTTGTCCTTGCTTCCTCATGTACAGGCATTCGACGATGGCCTCTCAAGGAACCCGCCTGTGCCTCGTCTGATCTTGTATGAATGCATTTGGGTATTGATGGAATAATGCCCATTATTTTCAAGGTATCATGGGCGCAAAGAAAGAAGGGTGTCATAGCTTCATGTACTATCGTCGACTCGCAAGTTTGTTGTCTCACATAAAGTCATCCAGGAAGTCGGCGTCTCGGTCCTGGTTGCTGCTAGCCTCCATGTTTTCTGCGCTAAACATGTCATCGTAGGCATGATCCTTCTGCCACTTGAGTTGCTCCCGCTCTCTTTTTTCCAGCTTGTCCTTTTCTCGCTGCTGGTCTCGGCTTTTTCGGTCCTCGTTCCGCTTCTTCCTCATGAACTCCTCCTTCTCTGCTCGGAGATCGGGAAACTTCTCAACGCGGGTCTTATTGAGTCGGTTGACAATCGAGTTTTCACGTTCCCGGATCAGGACTTTGCGGACCAATTTGGGGTTATGAAATGAGACCTGACCGATCGCCATCGAGCCATCCTTCTTGAGATTGGACCACGGTGTGTAGATTATGGTGATGTTGTCTTTCTTGTTTCCTGTCGTTGGGTCCGAATTACTATCTGTAGCTGTCGGTGGGTTATTCTTGTCGACTGACCTTCAATGGAATTCGCCTTAGTGAGTTGTGCGCAGTCATCGAGCAGGGGCTGCGGGATATTTTCCCATGTTTCTCCATCACGGAGGCGAACGTAGACGTGGGCACTCGAGAGGTTATCAACGTGGAACTGTGTGAGCAAGTATCAGACCATTGGTCATAACAGTGGGTGTGCAGTACAGGCAAGGAAACCGACCCTGTCGCAAGACAAAGATGTTAGTCGCACAATTCTAGACGCATTCAACCATCGCAGGTCAATCATACCAGACATCGCTTTCTAATCCAAACTGGATCAGGTCCTCATCTGACGAGAATTGTTAGGAGTGTTCCCGGCAAGCCAATCGGTGGCATACTTTCAAACTTGTCCTTGCCGACGTACAAAAAAGCGGACGGGCTGACCACGTTGGATGTGAAATAGTAGACCATGGCGACCGGTCTGCCAACTTCAGGCGGTGTTTGACAGGGCGTGTACCGGGCACGTTGGCTCAAGAAATCCCGAATTGGTGGTGGGGAAGAAGCTCACGAAATATTGACTGATGAGTCAGCGATAACTATAGATCAGCCATTGGATTGCAAAGCAAAGCACATTACACGGGCAGTCCAGGGTTCTTTGCTCATTTGTTCTCTCATACTGAAGGTGGTAGATGCCTTGATAAATGGGGATATTCAAAGGCGAGTTCCGAATTTTGATCTGATCAAGAAAAGAGAAGATGTCAACAAAACGTTCAGAGAGCGGGCTTGTCCTGGACATTTGGAAGTAAACACGATACAGTCTTTAGGGCTCACGACATCTCGTTGGTCGAAGCTCTGGTTTCTTACACTATATAATGAGCAGACGTTCATGGGTCATTGAGTCCCTGTCAAATAGAGGCCTCGGTAACTCCAAATTACGAATGGCGCGAGGAGGCCAATCCCAGAGCAGGGTATGATGTGCTTGCTCTGCATAGATCTTCACGGTCAAACGCGTTGATCGGTGATATTCTCAAGGCAACTTGGACTCTTGCCGAGCAAAAGAAGATCTTCAATCGATGGATTCATATCCTATCTTGAGGTTCCGATATGAGCAAAGAAATGCAAAAGGAATACTCAAGAAATCTAGGAAGAGTTAGGCAATATAATAAGCCAAACCAGAGAATATAGCACACATTCAAAGGGTAAAGAAAAGTTGACAGTAGTAAGGGTTGACAGGAAGGTCAAAGCGGCGGAAGAGAATCCAAGTTCAGAGATCGGTCTGCACTTGAGTAACCATCTCATCTCAATTCATCCTAATTCATCTCACCCCCAGCTCTCCTACTCCCATGCTACCTCATGCTCGTAGCCTTTGGAACAGGGAAGAACACCACGGAAGCAATCACCGGAAGGAGTCTGGTTCGTTCGCGGATTTAGGCTTTGCGCGGTGGAGCCAGGAACCGGAGAACTGTGCTTGACTTCCTCCCTCTCTGACTTCATCTCAGCTCCAGGTTTCATCGTCAATTTTCCCCGATCCGCTACATATGAGTAGATCGATATCTCAGAGACCCGTTTGATGCACTGGCGTGGGAAACTCGATAGAGACTTCATTCCGGCGCAATAGCCTCTCTGAGTTCTAGCTTCCTTCTAGCCAGTGCGAGACTTCGACCGACTCTCCACGCCCCTGACGTATCAGGCTCAGCCCGATTTGCTTTCTGGCCTCGGGAAACCGTTAATGTGCTGTTCGTCGCCTCGGAGATCACGAACCTGAAATGGACTCAAATTATGAGACCATGCGGCGGCCCTGTCGTCCGCGTCTATGTCGGCGAGACATTCTGAAACGGCCCAGAGACGCGCCTAATCAGCGATGGAACCAGATGTGGTGCCAAAGTGGAATCTTCTCAGTTGACAAATACATTCCGCAAGAGGGTCATCTTGCTGTCTCCAATTCCTATGACGTCTGAGCCGAGATAGATGGAGCCGGGTGTGCGCGGCCAACACAACCGACAAAGCCCGGCACAAGTCACCAATTGGGAATAAGAAAAAAAAAGATCGGGAAAACAGAAAAACCAAACAGAAAACAGAAGAACAGCAAAACAGAAGAGAAAGAAGAAAAACGCGAAAAAGAGAGACCCAAGCTCAGCACTGTTTCGTGAATTCTTGAGCCGCTCTATGTTCAGGGTCTCTGCGTCAGACCTGAGTCAAGCCAATATGAGTTCGAGGATCTCCAATCGATCTTAGTTTGTCATGGTGAACAGCCGGACAGATCCTGGAAGCGGGAAATGGCTAGCTCGGGGCTGTTTTAGAGGAGCCTCACCGTTCCCGGGCTAGCAATTCTCCACTCAACTGATGCACCGGACTTGATACTTGGTGGGCTCGGAGAAATGTATGTCTGTTGCTCGCAAATTGGATTGCGCCTCTAATGTCAGGCTAAGCGACCTGTCCGACCCTTGAACCCTATGGCCCAACGACGAATCAGGGCCTCGCATACGTGGACTCGTCTCGATCCTCCCCGGCTAGCTCGATCCTAGCCGGAGCATGTCATAATTTGGGCCAGAAAAACCGTTACGCCAAGGATGGTTAACGCTTCCACAGCGGGCGAGCCCGTTCATAGCAAACCACACCCCACTACCCTCCTGTTCATATTTCAAAGATATCCCTTCCTGGACATCCCCGTGGCCTTTTTAAAGGAAATTCCTTCCTGCTTCATCCTCTTTTTCCCGGGATGAAGTCCGATCCGGGTCTGTCCTTTTACATCGGAATCTATAAAACTAAACTTGACTGCTACTGGTGTTTTTCCGCGTGTCACCCTTAGCATCTCGGACTACTGGATCGGGTCCCTCCCTCCCCCTCCCCTTTCCTTTGCTCCACTTCGGCCCCGTTGGATTATAGAAAAAGCCGCCAGTCTTCCATCTGGTCGCATGCCAGATTTCGCCTTCTTGTCCTTCTTCCCGTCTCAATCCTCGTCGGCTTTCCTCGCGCATATTTCCAATCGCCTTCGCCATCTGCGGCGGTCCCCAGTCACGAACTTCTAGAGGACCCCGCATTTGCCATCTTCGCGTTGATCTCGCCATGCCTGGCTCGTCAAACTATCCAGATGCCATCCGACAGGCTCTTGACCGTGCCCGGGACTGTGAAAACGGTCCTGTGGACGCTCCAACTTCCGCTATCCTCGAAGCTGCTCTTGCGGATCTATGGAGCCGGATTTCCGCCGCACCCGAAACCTATGTCCCTAGTCCAGATGAATTCGCACTTTTCAATTACTTCCTCCGTCGATTTCAGGGCAATCCTGTAGCCCGACGGGTTGTGAGCCGATTCTGGGACAACTATCAGGCCCCGGCCAACACCGATGCAAACAATAAATAACCAGCACGAAGAACCCCAGGCTGACTCGAGATATGCTACCCAGCTGACTATGTGTCTGCCACCCAAGGCAGCTTTCCAGTTTGTGGGCATCCCAGAATCTCCATGATGGTAGAGCCTGCATCTCTGCAAGCCTGCTGCACTTTGTCGCATGCTGGCACAAATCTGGACAAAAGGCATGCCACGACGCTTGGCTCATGAGGTACTCCGCAGGTGAACACACCGACCATCCCCCGCTGCAGAAGAGAAGTCTCCAATGATGAAAGCTGGGGGCGGAGGAGTAGTCCAGGGCGACTGTCTTCTGGTTGGGCTCTTCTACTCCTCTCTGGCCATTCGGTCTAGGAGGTGGGGGGATAGGGCCAGTATGGTGCGGACCGTTGCGCTTCCAGCGGGAGTCGGTGTGTGGTGCATCGATCCCTGTCTTAGTCGGGACCGCATGCATAGGACAGGGCATCTCCGCATGCCACACAGACCTAATTGAAGACGAACACTTTGTCTCATGGATACTACATAACAAATCTGATGTTGTATGACAATGATCGCACTGTCATAGCACATACAGTTGACATGATGTCAATCTCACGATGATTGCTGTCTATAAAGCGCGGATAACAGACATCTGCATGATTCCATTAGGGTATTCTCCAACTGGCTCACTAGCGACCATGGGACAGTGGGTCAAGTATACTCCGGTAGTCTAGTTGGGATGGAGAACCTGTTGATAGCCGGCCGGTGACGAGTGTTGAGAATCCTCGGATGTATATAGCCGATCGAAAGCGACGCCAAGACAGGTGATAAAATCCGATGCAGATCCAAGGCATCACATCAACGATAGGACCTCATGGAATGGCGGAAGTGATGGTTAGTGGAATACCAGCTTCCTCGTACCAATGTAGCTTAGTCTCAGCAGCACAGTCTCCGGTGGCCAAGCACCAGGGTGATTGCGAAGCCTGTGACAAGCCCTGAACAACAACTTTGTCGTTGCCTTCTCACAAGCTCGGAACCATTGATGTGATGGAAGAATGTAGTCCCACAATAAAATCAATCAAGATCAACCGCCGCACCTTGAAGATCGAATAGCCGGGTATCCACGACAAGAATGCGCCCTCGAAGTCCCACAAAGACGGTTGTAGCTTGAAAGAAGTCTTTGACTCTCCGATACAGGAACCAGAAAGAAAAATCCCAGGAGATCGAAAGGCGGCGAAAGGGGGAAGTTTCGTGAAGCAACCAGTCCGGCAACCAGATATTCCGACTGGATCATTGGCACAATACATACCGTGCGGCCCAAACCCCCGGCTGAAGACCGGAATCTCTGTGGTCATCATTTAAGATCAATCTGAGAAATGGTATAGACGGTGGCCCATGCTGCCCAAGCCACAGACGTCTGGGAAGGCACAAAATGGTGCCACAAAATGGCACCGCGAAGCAGATGGGCATACATGGACTTCATCACAGGATTTACACCACCAGGAGCATCACCGACTGTCAGCGCCAAAGGGCCTTGAAAACCGCCATGGCATCGCAAATTTTGGCAGAGGAATCCTCTGGCTTAAGATGACGTTGCAGGTGCAGTCAAGGAATGTTTTGCTCTTGTTCGATAGCGAGTATGATGATGGTACGGTGAAGGGGTTGACGGCAACATACCCTCAAGGATTGCAGCTGCCATTCATAGCGATCTTCTGTACTCGATGGAGATCCTCATCAGGAGAACTAGGTTTGCTCTCCAATCTATTTGTGCTGGCAAGAGTGAAGAGCCACCCCTTTTGGTATGAAAAGGAGCGAGGTTGGGACACGGATGAAACAAGGAAGACAACTCTATTTGTACAATCACTATTTCTAGCTTATTTATCAACCCACACATCTAACTGGCCGGAGCTGCAGCCGGTTGGGCAATGGATTCGCCCTCGAGAATATCCGCCGGCGGGTCTGGCAATGGGTCAGCAACTGATCGAAAGGGTTATAGGATTGGTGGAGACTAACCAGTGCGGGAGAAAGTCTTGCGCTCATGCGCATCGACATCCCTGACGCGCCCATTCACGACTTCTTGTCGAGACATTCCGAGCAGGCTCTTGGGGAGACCCATCGAAGAGAGGTACTTGACCGAATCCTTCCATTCCGTGTCCTTGCGGTGGCTGGACCAGTTCAGCTCCTCGCCCATCAGGTCAATCACGCTGGGAAGCGCTTCCAAGGCAGCCTCGGCGTTCAAAAAGGCCAGACGAGTGCGGCGGGCGATCACGTCGACGGCGGTCTGAGCATACTCGTGGCGGACGGCGTAGCGGACCTCACCGTCAACGAAGGGGTACATGGGGGAAATACGGCAGCCACGCACGGGGAAGCGAGCATTGGTCGGAGCCGACAGGGCGGCTACCTGCCACGCACGGTCACCGTACGAGATGGTGAGGTGCTGAGCGACATCAGTCTCGAGACCGAAGTGCTGAATCAGGTTGATGAAGAGAGTCTTGGAGAAACCGTGAGCACCAATCAGGCGAACCTGGTGAGTCTGGCAGGAACCGTCCAGGGTGGCACCATCGGCCACCAGGCCGCTGCCACCGACACCACTGATATCCGGAAGGTTCTTGACCTCTCGAGGCTTCAAGTTGAACTGGCTGATAGCTTCATCTACGGCCTCCTCGGCCATCTGACGGTAGGTGGTCCACTTGCCACCGGCACAGGTCAACAAGCCCGAGGGCGAGACGGAGATCAGGTGGTTGCGAACGAGGGCCTGGGAGCTGGTCTTGTTAGGATCGCGCACCAGAGGACGAATGCCCGACCAGGCAGCCAGAACGTCGCTACGATTGACGGTGATGTCCGGAGCGAGGTACCCACGAATCTCCGACAGAATCCAGTTGATGTCCTGCTCAGAGGGCTCGGGTTGCTGAGTGATTTCGGTGGGCGCATCGGTGGTACCGGCAATAGTGTTACCCTGCCAGGGAAGGAAGAAGATGACACGGCCGTCAGAGGTAGAGGGGTCGATTAGGCCCATGTTCGAAGGACTATAGTATCCAGGCAGAATGACGTGGACACCGGAACTGGGAGCCACGATTTCCTTGGTGTCAGGCTCGTCCATCTTGCGGATGGAGTCAGTGAAGGGACCAGTGGCGTTGATGATACCCTTGGCGCGGATGCTGAATTCCTCAGTCTCCTCGCCATCCTTGGAAGGGATCACATCCTTCATGCGCGCACCGCACAGCTTGCCGTTGGCATCCTTGGTCAACCCGGTAACTTCCATGTGGTTCACGACAGTACTACCATAAAGAGCAGCCGTCATGGCGAGCGAAACGTTCATCCGGGAGTCATTGTGTGCGCCATCTTAAATCTGTCAGTCATGGTCCATGGCATTTTTCCTCCGAATGAACAAAGAAGGGGTTCTCCTACCGTAGTAAACCATAGCACCGATCACATTTTCGCGCTTCAGCATGGGGAAGGCATCAATCGCCTTGCTCTTCGTCAAGAAATACGAGCTCTCAATGCCTTCCGAACCAGCCAGGAAGTCATAGGCCTTGCAACCAGCCCAGAAATAGGGAGCCTGCCACAATTTCTGCAGGGGGACCATGATGGGAAGCCATTGCGAAAGGTGAGGAGCAGTATTCAAGAAATATTTGCGCTCACGAAGAGCTTCCTTCACCAACTTATACCTGCCACGCGACACGAATTAGCCAACTTGCTGGGCGCCGAGTGCCCCAGGCAAAGGGAAGACTGACTGATTGTAGTCCAATTCCCACACCGCTTTCTCCAAATAGCGCACACCACCGTGCACCAACTTGGTACTCTTGCTGCTGGTACCGGCACTGAAATCATCACGCTCAACCACGGCGACCTTCAAACCGCGGGTGGCGGCATCCAAGGCAATACCGGCACCTGTCGCACCACCTCCAATGACCAACAGGTCGTACTCCTCCTCGGTCTGGCTCCGCTTCAAGTCCTGGATCTGCTCGAGGCGGGACTTGATGACGGGGAAGACGGGCGGCACCAGTTTGCCTTCCCGGTAGCCGGGCGGGGGCACTGCGGGAGCTTCGAGACCGGGAATGTTGCGCGGGCGGTAGGAGATGTACAGGACTCCCGCTCCGGCGGCCGCAGCCGCCGAAGTGTAGAGCAAAGGTCGCAGAAACTTGCGCGAATGACGAGCGGCCATTATCCGATGGCTGGATTATTAGTCCCTAACAATTCGTACAATTGAAGTCGTAGGGGAAGAAATCGACCGAGTCGATGGCGAATGAAGGGGGAAAGTGGATGAGAGGAGATGGAAGAAGAGAGAGAGAGAGAGAGAGAGAGAGAGAAAAAAGAAACGAGAAGGTTCACAAAAGCGTAGCTACTACCTAAGGACTAATGGGTACTTGGTACTCGGTACGTGGTACTTGGCAGAGAAGTCAGCACTATGAAGGCAAGATTTGCGGGAAATGGGGGGGCTTCGGGGGGGGTTTCTGTTATCGCTACACCTTCCCTCCAACCGGTCACTTGGCTGCATCCAGCCCTGCGTCATTCCCCTTAATAAGATCCAGCCCAATTGGAGACTCAAGTGGATCCAGATGACGGCGTCCCGACGCCTGCGATGAGATTCCTCCACCAATAATCGGCTCGGCAGGCCCTGTTGAAATCCACCCGGAGTTCCGCCCCGACTACACATGTGACGCGCAGAGATTTCGCGCTTTCTCTCTCTTTATCTGGTGTTGGTGGATTACTGAACATCCCGATTGTCATTTGGTACGAGTCTCCTGGTTGTTGGCAGGTCTGACGAATTATCTCTCCCTGTCTGTTTTCCTTTCGGAACTCGATCATCGTTGGCAGGGACTCAAACGAATCTCTTCCTGGGCAGCTGGACTGGTTCCACTCTAGATCGCGGCCCCAGTTTTCAGGGGTGACTGCCAGGTTCGCAGATCCACTCTTCTCTCATAGTGTGTCATCTCAACCCGCCATGGTGAAGAAAACCGGATGAGATCCACATCCCCATGCCAGGTTCGCATTTGCGCTCCTTGCTCCCTGGAATGCGCTAAATGGCGATCCCCTGAGTGGAGCACAATTCAGACCCGTGCAAGAGTGGAGGCTTTTGATTGCTTACAGTATAAATGATGCCAGGACATGGTCTCCAGCCGCCTATTTATCAATGACTATCAGTAGATCTGACTAGGGTCAGTAGCGCTTTGAGCCGCGTTCCCGAGCTCCCGACCATATTCAGTGCACAATAATCGAGGCTTGATCCTACCTCGCAGGATGACCTTACTGTCAATATCAACTCGGGTCCATTCAACCACAATTGTGCATCCCATGAGTTGAATGCCGGGCCTGGGAATATCTATATACCTTGGTCACGGATTCGGTCCGTCGGCCTGAACAGGTATCTATGGCCAATATGTCTTGACTTGATCAGGACGTTTACAAAAGACTATTATGAAGAATTTACATGGAGACTGGAATTGGTGTCAACGGGACTTGTTCCCATGTCTCGAGGGTTGGCAGGGCGAAGAGGTTAAGAGGTGAAGGTCCACTCGGGAATGATGGAGGCCTCATTGATCTATTCTTAGCTTCAATAGCTACTCTAGATCGAAAGAATGTCAAATAAGCGGTGTATGCAGACTATCCTAGTCGAAGGACATGGACGAATTCTCCGAGCGCTAGATTTCCGGTAGAGGGCAGGGCGGGTGGATTCCGCGCGGAACTCGGCGCAGTGGCCTGGGGTAAATGTGTGGGGTAGCACTTTCTCATCGGGTTGACGGGGAGCTCTGGCACGGAAAGGTTTCCATGCCGCCGGTACCTCGATCCTCTGAGGGTCTCTTATAACTTGGCTGGTGAGACTTGGGAAATCAACTATTCAACTATGGCCATCGCAACAGTATTATCGGCCCTCCAGGGTAGAGTGATTCACTCTCCCTGGCAGTCATTGGGCGTCACCATTCTCATCCTACCCGTCCTATATATTGTGCTCAACGAATTCATTCGCTATTCAGCCCGCGTCAAAGGGATGCAGGGCCCTACCGGCCTACCGTTGATTGGGAACCTGGCTCAGATTCGAACGAACGCGGCTGAGCAGTATCGCTTATGGGCAAAGAAGTTCGGATCCGTGTACCAGATTCAGCTCGGGAATATTCCCGTCGTCGTGGTTAACTCTGCAGCTGCGGCAAAGGTCCTTTTCGGCCAGAATGCCCAGGCTTTGAGCTCGCGCCCGGAGTTCTATACGTTTCACAAGGTGAGTTCGGCGGAGTTTGATCACTCTTTAATTTTTTTTTTTTTATTTTTTTCCGCGCCTGTAGACTCACGCCAGCCCTTCTATAGATCGTCTCTAACACATCGGGCACGACTATTGGAACTTCACCCTACAGCGACTCACTGAAGCGCCGCAGAAAGGGGGCTGCCTCGGCCCTCAATCGGCCGGCGGTCGACACGTACGTCCCTCACTTAGATGTGGAGTCCAAGGCCTTCGTGGACGAGCTGAATCGATATGGTCATGGCGGCAAGACCCCCATTGATCCAATGCCCATGATCCAGCGCCTAAGTCTGAGTCTGGCTTTGACTCTGAACTGGGGCGTTCGGATCGCCTCGCAGGAAGAAGACTTGTTCGATGAGATTACCCAGGTCGAGGAGGAGATTAGCAAGTTCCGCAGTACCACGGGTAATTTGCAAGATTACATTCCTCTCTTGCGGTTGAACCCGTTCAGCAGCAATACACAGAAGGCGGCAGAGATGCGCATGCGACGAGACAAGTATTTAGGATCTCTCAATCGAGACTTGGACGACCGAATGGAAAAGGGTATTCACAAGCCATGCATTCAGGCCAACGTGATCTTGGACAAGGAAGCCAAATTGAATAGCGAGGAACTCATTTCGATCAGCCTGACAATGCTCTCCGGTGGCCTTGATACGGTCACTACGCTTGTTGCGTGGAGTATCGGTCTCCTCTCGGCACGACCTGATGTGCAGGACAAGGCTGCCGAGGCGATTCAGGAGATGTACGGCACCGACGAGCCTATGTGCTCTGCAACCGACGATCAGAAATGCGCATACGTTACAGCGCTGGTGAGAGAATGCCTTCGGTAAGAGCTCATTTTAGATCATCTCTATCATCAATCAGCCAAGCTAACCAGACGCTCTTACAGGTACTTCACGGTTCTTCGACTCGCCCTCCCGCGAACCTCAATCCGGGACATTACGTACCAGGGTACCGTGATTCCCAAAGGTACCGTCTTCTTCTTGAATGCCTGGGCATGCAATATGGGTAAGTGGCCGTCCCGCGTCCTGCCGGGCTCAACTCATCCCTCTTCCCAGACCCAGACGTGTGGACCGACCCGGACGTGTTTCGGCCGGAGCGATGGTTGGAGCAACCGGACGCACCCCTGTTCACTTACGGCATGGGCTACCGCATGTGCGCCGGGTCGCTGCTGGCCAATCGTGAGCTTTATCTGGTCTTCATGCGGACACTCAACAGTTTTCGCATCGAACCCTACGATGACACGGACTGGCACCCCGTTCGTGGCAACTCCGATCCGACCAGTCTGGTGGCCATTCCCCAAAAGTACAAGGTGCGGTTCGTGCCCCGGAATGCGGATGCATTAAATCAAAGTTTGGCGACATCCTGAACGGGGCCGGGGTACTTACAAACCGTAGCTAGGTGAGAGGGGCCATAGAGCGCCTGACAGATGGGAGATTTTAGCCCGAGGAACTAGGTGGAGCATCTACCCGACCTGCTCCACTGTTTACGAGAGAGGTATGAAACGCTTTGGCCAATTGTTGCTCCACGGAGCTTGTTCATTCGATGTAGTCTACATTCTGGCATCAGATCCATCGCCCCACGGGCTTTACATTCTGCATCATGAGCTCATTAAAACCTTCCAACTCCAAATATATCACAGAGGCTTTGTAAAAAAGAAAATGAAGAGGGTATATAGTGTCGTGAAGAGCAAGAGGTGATTCAAATCCAAGCCAATTTTCCGAGTTTTTAACCAAATTGACGCCGAGGTGGTTTTCCGTATGCAATGTTTAGCTGAGAGCAAGGGCATCGATGCCCGCAAAGTAAGCAGGCCATGTCCAGATTGGTCGAGGCAGGGTCTGACATGATCAAGAAGTGGTCAATCGTCGCTTCAGGTCTCGGACGGGATCGAAGGAGCTCGCATAGTCACGGAGTTCATCCTGAAGGTGATCGGAGATGGTGGCATTTGATGCGTGGCTCCTCAGGGAGGATAAAGAGGTTTGGGAGGAGGAAGCCGATAGGCTTCGTGCCGATCGCATATCAATGTTGGAATCGGCTGTGGATGAACGAGAGTGTGAGTGAGAGTGTGACTTGGTGGCCTTTCGAGGCTGCAAGCTATCTTCGGGAGAAGTTCGATCCAGCTCGACGAGTCGGCATGATTGAGAGCAGTAGGGACCGCCGGAGGTCTGGCGATCACAGACGAGACAGAAATCCAAAGACCATTCGGTAGACATGGTGGGCGAGGAAGGAGTCGTGTAGGGAAATTGGGAAGAGGTACCCAAGGCCCAAGAAAGAGGCGAGGTGCAAATATGTACTGGAGGTTGAACACGATCACCTTCATGGGTCCACCGTGTTACCGTCAGGCCACACCCGGGTACGAGGCAAATAATATAGCAAGATGATGGCACGGATAAGCCCTGCAGCCTAGCACGGCTCACGATGATTGCCGGGGGGGGGGGTTGGAATTATGGCGTGGCTCGGGCGCTTAAGACGAAAAAGAGGACCTGGCGAGAATTCCAGCTGCAGGAACCTCGAACGGGCAAACATCGCCCAAGGTCTCCACTCATGTCGTGCCTCGCGAGCCCGTCATCTGCCCACATGAGGTCCGAGCCCCTCGGGTGTTGGATGCCTGGGACGAGGTGGACTAGGGACTATCCTGGTGGTGGTGCCGAAAACCGTGTACATCTTCATGAAGATCATGGGCTACCTTTTGCCGTGATCACTAGTTTTGATTGTCCATGGCGTAGCGCCGGAAACTATGATAAGGTAAGATGGGAGATACTCCTCATCCTGCGTCACTCGGCGTCGCTCTGGGGCGCTCTTGGTTGGCTCGTCCACCTCTCACCTCGGACCCCCTCTCCTCCAGATAAACTCGGGCTGCATTGACTACGCTACAGGGTCACGCGATGATCGCTTAAGGAATGTTAATCCCCTGAAATGCGGGGGCGATGATGCGATCTTGCCTCGTGCTTGGGCCCAGCACGATCGTGATCCTGGTCGCTCCAACCTCCCTCCGGGCCTATGGTGATAGGCAATTGGGTGAACTGCCAGGGTAGAAGGGGAGGCCCGAATTTAAGGCTAGTCGCACAGGGAATTCGAGAAGGTGTGAGCCGCAGTGGTAATCAGTCGCCTAGGACGGCAATGGTTGAAAAGAACCAGACGCCTCATTCGCCAGTCTTGTCGCGATGCTCAGCGGGGATGCGAACCAAAGTGGCTGGTAAGCGAGACGGAGATTCGTCTGTCTCGGGTCCAGTGGACTCAGTGGGAGATCCACTAGCTTTGTCTGTGATAAGGTCAGTCATGGCAGTTCCCCTCTGATAAGCATACTCTCAAGCTTACTGGAGGCAAGGCTGATAGCACGGAGGACATTGTCCCAATTTGCAAGCACGCATGCAACAGCTGGAGACATATTAGTAGGCGTGCAGTCGCAGGGGGCGGAGGAGAACCACCTTCGGTTCCATCTTTCAACGTGGCAATTTTACTCTCGAGGGCTTGCATTTGCATGGCCAACGTCCCACTTCAAATCCCGCAGCTGTCGTAGATTGTCCAGCTCGGCCTTTTTGGCCGCGATACGGGTGGCCAACGCCGACGAAGGCTGAGAAGGCTGGCGAAGCCCGGCTCCGGGCAACATGGTCGACCGAGACGAATAGGCCATGGGGAAATGTGGCGCTCGTTCAGAGAACGCTCGTAGTTCGCGTGGTTTGCGTAGTTCTCAACAGTATGTTCGAACTACGTGATCCTCGGTCACGCGTTCCTGGAGGGGCAGCTGAGTCATCCAAATATGCGCTAGGCTCAATGCAGGTAAACATCAACAGCCGTGTTTACCTCTGATCTTCGATACTTCATTTCCCACAGCGCTTCTTGCATCCACCTGTCAATCGGCCTCTTTTGCCACCATGGCTCGGCTGAACGACTTTGCTGCTCCATCGGAGTCTGTTGAGGCTTGTAAGTCCCCTCTATCCTCCCCTTCCCCTTTTCCGACCGACTCCCTGGATTGACGCGATGCTTCAGTGAAGCGTCGTTTCGTGCGACAAAATCGCGAGATTGCACGAGTCAACTCGATGCAGTCACTGCGCATCCGCAGCCTAGAGTCCGAAGTGTCCCACCTCCTTGGGGAAAATGTTTCACTGCGGGAACAAGTCATCAACCTCACTCAAGAGCTGGAACGACTAGAATCAGCCAAATTGCTCCACGATGGGATCTACAAGATTAAGAGTCGCCTGGATGCAAAACTCGCCGAGCTCAATGGAATCGCATTGGAGCTAGGAATGTTACCACGCAAGGTCGGCAAGGTTGGAGACAAGTCTGGCGATTCAGATCACCCAAAAGCGACCGCACTAGACGCGAGACCTCGAGCGATAAATTCAGATTGCAATGCTGAAGTTGACGACAGCAAGCTCCCAGCCATATTGGAGGATAAATATTTCCCGCGCAGGACACTGGAGTAAGGCCTACACCGATACCATGATCTATTTATTACCTTGCTAAACTTTGCAGACCTCAAGAAATTCACAATCTCGTTCAGACCGATCACAGTCTGCCCAACTCTCCCCACATTATTCATCTAGATCACGATCACTCCGATAATACCTCAGATCATTCCAGCCCCACTTCAAGCAAACCCTTACGAGAGCGCCAGTCTGAGGCCGGTGCCCCTGCTCTAGAGCCATCTCTTCCCCCCACGCTCGAGACACGAAAGAAGAAAAAGAAGACGGGCTCGTCAGAGCCTTTTTCCGAGAGCATGGTCCCGCCAGAGATTTCAAGTCCGAAGACTGGCGACGCACAACCTGAGAAATCCGGATCGAAGCGCAAATTCAAGCCCGAGGACGATGGATTCTTGTTCGATACGGCGCCGGAAGATGATGAGTTTCAATTTCGTCGTCCGAGTCATAGCCCATTCAAGCAAAGAGAAGCGTGTGATCTCATGCGTCGGGACCTTTCGCCTAGCAAAACACCGGTGAACATGAAGCGAGGATCGTCGAGCGTCGGGGCCAGCAAACGAAAGGTTCTTGAGCCGAGTACGCCAATTAATTCCCCGCCCCATTGATTTCATGTACAAATTGTCTGATGATATGAAACAGAAAGCGCAAATGCCACCCTGGGATCTCCAAAAAAGGCTCGAGCAGTTCTACAGCCTGACGACAAGATGGTGCCGAAAACAGGAAGGGACGAAAATATCAAGTCTCCCGCTAAGCCCAAGGAGCTGGAGAGTAGCAGAACCAAACTTCTGAGTCAGAAGCCACGCGTTCGATCGACTCCAACGCTACAAAAGCAGAAACGCTCCAGCCGATCTACGGAGTTTGACGAAGCACATGACCAGTCTGTTCCCATCACGCTCAAAGACTCGCCCGTGGCCAGATCTGGAGGGGGGCTCATGGGAGTGTCTGATTTGGCTGCATCTCGGCCCTCGCGCCGTCGTGGTGCTGTGGTCAGCTACGCGGAGCCCAACCTCCGAGACAAGATGCGCCGCCCGACGAGTGAACTGGCAGACGCAGTTACAGTTGGTGGGTCTCGCAGATCGTCCAGTTTCCAGCTTCGTGAGAGTTTGGACAACGAGAACGACCATTCAAGAAAGAGCGGGGCTGGTTCCAGTTCTTCCTTGAATGTCAATTTTCCTGCAGACTTGGCTCTCGCAGACCAGGCAATCGACATGATCATCAAAGACAATGCATCGGCGCAATTATTGGAGACCGTCTCTCGTCGAAGACAATCCCGGCGGCATTCGTCGAATCCGAACAGCACCACTCGACACGTATCATCGCATGACGTGGACATCGGAGAATTGCCGTCCACTTCCGCGCAGATGAACGGTGCGGAAGGCGAGGAAACTCCCGGGGGGCACTCTGCAATGGATGAAGTATCTCGGCGAGAAACTCGCGTTGCGGCAAGGAGAAAGAGTATGATGGTGTGAGGGCCTGTGCCCCAACTTCTAAGCTTTAATCGTGTATTTACATTTTGAACTGTCCTTTGCTGCAGCTAGGATATACAGATACCCTCTTCTTGCATTTTTGGTCTGCCAATCCACGGTTTTATTATTCGGTTCCAGCGTTCTCGGATGCGTAGACCGAAGATGATTAACCCCCTCGAGGAGGCGCATGTCATAGTTCATTGAATCGTAGATTATTCGTTGCTGGATCTTGGAATGATCTGATTATTTGGTGAAGCCCTCCAGGGAGTCAAGAGGGTGATCGCGACGGCAGGTGACTACACAGAAGACTGTGTGCCATGAGGTGGATTCTTTGAAGGCTTGGGCATCTTCTCGTAGGCATTTGGACTCGGCTTCCGCCTTTTGGGTTTTGTAGGATGGTGCCCGCAGCAAGCCTCTTGATCTTGCTCTGGCAACTGCTCTGACGATTCTCCCTCTGCCGGTCTTCGGCCCCGACGGTGCAAGTGACGGTCGCGGTTTGCTCGGAGTCTGCGGCGGTCGACTTCGTTTTCGCTATCGGTATCCGACGAGTTCGAGTCAGAAGACTCGGATTCGGAGCTGCTCTCACCCACAGGGCGAGCTTTGTGGTAGATGCAGCACACTGAGCCTGATTAAAGTCCGCTCTTCAGTGGCGAGGGGTAGAGATACCTTTGGAGCTCTTCTTCCCCATTCCTTCATTATCCACCACATCTTCACTCCACCTAATGCGCCTAGCCGTCGACGGCTCGCTTGTGCTCGGGGTCTCGTCGCCTCTCAGTCGCAGGGTCCCGGTGAGGCGGACGGTGGACGGATCGCGTGGCTCTGTGGTGGTCTGGAGCTGAGGATTCGTTCCCGGCTGACGTGTCCGTGACATGGTAATGGGAGGTGGTAGTCACTGGAAGGTATAGATGTATGATGGATTTGCGAAGCGGATCCGAGAGATTGGGAG